>NC_086449.1:327411467-328078967 GCF_028390025.1 Pseudophryne corroboree | reverse complement strand
GCGCGGCTCCGGGAACGGACGACCAAGGTTAAGTTCCTGTGTTCGATCCCTCTGGAGCTAATGGTGTCCAGTAGCCTAAGAAGCGCAACCTAGCCGCAGTTAGTAGGTTTGCTTCTCTCCCCTCAGTCCCACGTAGCAGAGAGTCTGTTGCCAGCAGAAGCTCTCTGAAAATAAAAAACCTAACTAAAATACTTTCTTATTAGCAAGCTCAGGAGAGCTCACTAAAATGCACCCAGCTCCGTCCGGGCACAGATTCTAACTGAAGTCTGGAGGAGGGGCATAGAGGGAGGAGCCAGTGCACACCAGTAGTCCTAATTCTTTCCCTGTCTCCTGCGGAGCCCATCTATTCCCCATGGTCCTTACGGAGTCCCCAGCATCCACTAGGACGTTAGAGAAATTCGATTTACCTGCCGTAGCTGTGGAGACGTGGTCCGAGAGGCCCTCTCCAAACAATTCCTCACCCTTGTAAGGCAAAAACTCCATATGCCTCTTTGAGTCGGCATCCCCCGTCCACTGTCGGGTCCATAAGACTCGCCTAGCAGAAATGGACATAGCGTTTATTCTGGAACCCAGTAAACTAATGTCTCTTTGAGCATCCCTCATATATAAGACATCATCTTTTATATGCCCTAGGGTCATTAAAATGGTATCCTTATCAAGGGTCTCAATATCCGCTGTTAAAGAATCTGTCCATGCTGCTACAGCACTACAAACCCAGGCTGACGCAATTGTCGGCCTGAGTAACGTACCAGAATGTGTGTAAATGGACTTCAAGGTAACCTCCTGCTTGCGGTCAGCAGGATCCTTGAGGGTAGCCGTATCTTGGGATGGGAGCGCTAACTTTTTTGATAAGCGTGTCAAAGCTTTGTCTACCCTAGGGGAGGATTCCCATCGTATTCTGTCCTGTGACGGGAAAGGATATGCTGTTAGAATCCTTTTGGGAATCTGCAGTTTTTTGTCTGGAGTTTCCCACGCTTTTTCGCATAACTCGTTCAGCTCATGTGAAGAGGGAAAAGTGACCTCAGGTTTCTTTCCCTTATACATGTGTACTCGTGTCAGGGACAGGGGGTTCCTCAGTAATATGCAAAACATCTTTAATTGCGATAATCATATATCGAATACATTTAACCACCCTTGGCTGCAATTTTGCATCATTGTAGTCGACACTGGAGTCTGAATCCGTGTGTCAACTATTTGGGATAGTGGGCGCTTCCGAGACCCCGAAGGTCCCGGCGACATTGGGACAGACATGGGTTGGCTCCCTGACTGTACCCTAGCTTCAGCTTTGTCTAATCTTTTGTGCAATAAATTAACATTAGCGCTTAAAACATTCCACATATCCATCCAGTCAGGTGTCGGCGCTGCAGACGGAGACCTAATATTCATACACTCCCCCTCCTCCTCAGGTGAGCCTTCAACCTCAGACATGTCGACACACGCGTACCGACACACCACACACACACAGGGAAGCTCTTTTCTGAAGACAGGTTCCCCACCAGGCCCTTTGGAGAGACAGAGAGAGAGTATGCCAGCACACACCCCAGCGCTATATGACCCAGGAAAAAACACAGAATGTTTACCCAGTAGCGCTTTTATATCATGTATATGCGCCAAATATGTGCCCCCCCCCCCCCTCTACTTTAAAACCCTCTTTCACCGTGTGTCAAGCAGGGGAGAGTCCGGGGAGCTTCCTCTCAGCGGTGCTGTGGAGAAAAAATGGCGCTGGTGAGTGCTGAGGGAGAAGCCCCGCCCCTCGGCGGCGGGCTTCTGTCCCGCTCAAATTTTCTAATAACATGGCGGGGGCTCTTTTTATACATGTACAGTGCCCAGCTGTACATGTATATATGTGTATTTGCCACAGGAGGTGTTTATTGCTGCCCATGGCGCCCCCCCCTGCACCCTTACAGTGACCGAAGTGTGTGAGGTGAATGGGAGCAATGGCGCACCGCTTCACTGCTGTGCGTTACCTCTATGAAGATCAAGGTGTCTTCTGCCGCCTCTGAAGTCTTTTCCTCACATACCCGGCTTCTTTCTTCCGGCTCTGCGAGGAGGACGGCGGCGCGGCTCCGGGATGGACTGCGAGGGTGAGACCTGCGTTCCGATACCTCTGGAGCTAATGGTGTCCAGTAGCCTAAGAAACAGAGCTCTGAAACTCAGAGAAGTGGGTCTGTTTCTCTCTCCTCAGTCCCTCGATGCAGGGAGCCTGTTGCCAGCAGGCTCCCTGAAAATAAAAAACCTAACTAAAATACTTTCTTTTACAGGAAACTCAGGAGAGCTCCCTGAAAGCACCCAGTCTCCACTGGGCACAGTATCAAACTGAGGTCTGGAGGAGGGGCATAGAGGGAGGAGCCAGTGCACACCCAGATCCAAAGTCTTTCTTAAAGTGCCCATGTCTCCTGCGGAGCCCGTCTATCCCCATGGTCCTTATGAAGTCCCAGCATCCTCTAGGACGTTAGAGAAAAAGGTGCTAAAAAGCTGAATTGTGTGAAACTTAAGGATTTATGGAAAAAGAGTAATAGGAAGATATACAATTTAAAGGTAACCCACAGAGTTTTATATTGCCATTATTGAACAAATATCGACTCAGGTCAGGGTCACCACTGAAGTCACATACGTGGCCATAAATTCAGATGCTGCACCAATGTTATATAAAGTTTGTAAATCAAATGACTGCTGTCATATATGAACTGATGCTGAGTACAAGAATTCCGGGGCCTCCCATACAGCTGGAGGTCTCTAGCTTACCACTCAGATCCTTTTCAGTAATGTACAAAAAGATATATTAGCGAGTTGCAACACTGTTTCCCAGGGAGAGTCAAATGCAATAAATAGTTATAATTAATAATAATCTTATTTTACATTTTCTATGTGGAATGAATTATGTAAAATAAGCTGAAAGTATACAAGGTACTTTGCAACTGTATAAGAATCTTTCTGATGTATTATGTTGTCCAGTCACATTATTTTAATATAAGAATTAAAGGTTAAGTTTTATTGTCTAATAATAATTCATGAGTGTCCAAGTTTAAAGTGATAGTATGGTAAGTTCTCTCCATTATCCCACTGGAGGACATTGAACCCTGGGGACGTCCCAGAGATGCCTCATCAGGATTGTTTGCTCACAGAATTGCAGAATGCAACATCTTACGTACAAAGCTGGTGTCATTAGCTACAAACACATTAAACCTGTAAAATGTTGTAAATGTATGGACCAAAAACGAAATCATTCCTCAGCTTACGTGCCTTGCTACACTGCCCAAGAGGCAGTCCGTGATGTGAAAGAAGGAACCTTTACATTGTAAGAAACACTGATGAATCAGTGGAAAGGGGTTAAGGGATAAGTCTGTGCACAAAAAATAAGATATTACTCACCGGTAAATCTATTTCTCGTAGTCCGTAGTGGATGCTGGGGACTCCGTAAGGACCATGGGGAATAGCGGGCTCCGCAGGAGACTGGGCACTCTAAAGAAAGATTTAGTACTATCTGGTGTGCACTGGCTCCTCCCTCTATGCCCCTCCTCCAGACCTCAGTTAAGGAAACTGTGCCCGGAAGAGCTGACATTACAAGGAAAGGATTTTGGAATCCAGGGTAAGACTCATACCAGCCACACCAATCACACTGTACAACTTGTGATAAACTTACCCAGTTAACAGTATGAACAACAACTGAGCATCACTCAACCGATGCTACATAACCATAACCCTTTGTTAAGCAATAACTATATACCAGTATTGCAGAAGAAGTCCGCACTTGGGACGGGCGCCCAGCATCCACTACGGACTACGAGAAATAGATTTACCGGTGAGTAATATCTTATTTTCTCTAACGTCCTAGTGGATGCTGGGGACTCCGTAAGGACCATGGGGATTATACCAAAGCTCCCAAACGGGCGGGAGAGTGCGGATGACTCTGCAGCACCGAATGGGCAAACACAAGGTCCTCCTCAGCCAGGGTATCAAACTTGTAGAACTTTGCAAATGTGTTTGAACCCGACCAAGTAGCAGCTCGGCAAAGCTGTAATGCCGAGACCCCTCGGGCAGCCGCCCAAAAAGAGCCCACCTTCCTTGTGGAATGGGCTTTCACTGATTTTGGATGCGGCAATCCAGATGCAGAATGAACCTGCTGAATCGTGTTACAGATCCAGCGAGCAATAGCTTGCTTTGAAGCAGGAGCACCCACTTTGTTGGATGCATACAGGATAAACAGCGAGTCAGTCTTCCTGACCCCAGCCGTTCTGGTTACATAATTCTTCAAAGCCGTCAAGCAACTTGGAATCTTCCAAGTCACAAGTAGCAGCAGGCACCACAATAGGTTGGTTCAAATGAAAAGATGACACCACCTTTTGCAGAAATTGCGGACGAGACCGCAATTCTGCCCTGTCCATCTGGAAAACGAGATAGGGGCTTTTACATGACAAAGCCGTCAATTCTGACACACGCCTAGCCGAAGCTAAGGCCAACAGCATGACCACTTTCCACGTGAGATACTTTAGCTCCACAGTCTTAACTGGCTCAAACCAGTGGGATTTCAGGAAACCCAACACCACGTTAAGATCCCAAAGTGCCACTGGTGGCACAAAAGGGCGCTGAATATGCAGCACTCCCTTAACAAACGTCTGAACCTCAGGCAGTGAAGCCAGTTCTCTTTGAAAGAAAATGAATAGGGCCGAAATCTGGACCTGTATGGACCCTAATTTTAGGCCCATAGTCACTCCTGACTGTAGGAAGTGCAGGAATCGACCCAGCTGGAATTCTTCTGTAGGGCCTTCCTGGCCTCACACCAAGCACATATTTTCGCCATATACGGTGATAATGCTTTGCTGTCACGTCCTTCCTAGCCTTTATCAGTGTAGGAATAACTTCATCCGGAATGCCTTTTTCCGCTATGCCGTCAAACGCAGCCGCGGTAAGTCTTGGAATAGACAGGGCCCTTGTTGCAACAGATCCTGTCTGAGAGACAGAGGCCATGGGTCCTCTGTGAGCATTTCTTGCAGTTTCGGGTACCAAGTCCTTCATGGCCAATCCGGAACAATGAGTATTGTTCTCACTCCTCTTTTTCTTACAATTCTCAGCACCTTTGGTATGAGAGGAAGAGGAGGAAACACATAGACCGACTGGAACACCCACGGTGTTACTAGTGCGTCCACAGCTATCGCCTGAGGGTCCCTTGACCTGGCGCAATACCATTTTAGCTTTTTGTCGAGGCGGGACGCCATCATGCCCACCTGTGGCAGTTCCCGTCGATTTGCAATCTGCGTGAAGACTTCTTGGTGAAGTCCCCACTCTCCCGGGTGGAGGTCGTGCCTGCTGAGGAAGACTGCTTCCCAGTTGTCACTCCCGGAATGAACACAGCTGACAGTGTGCTCACGTGATTCTCCGCCCAGCGAAGAATTCTGGTGGCTTCTACCATCGCCACCCTGCTCCTTGTGCCGCCTTGGCGGTTTACATGAGCCACTGCGGTGATATTGTCTGACTGGATCAGAACCGGTTGGTCGCGAAGCAGGGTCTCCGCTTGACTTAGGGCGTTGTATATGGCCCTTAGTTCCAGGATATTGATGTGAAGGCAAGTCTCCTGCCTTGACCACAGCCCTTGGAAATTTCTTCCCTGTGTGACTGCCCCCCACCCTCGGAGGCTTGCATCCGTGGTCACCAGGACCCAGTCCTGAATGCCGAATCTGCGACCTTCGAGAAGGTGAGCACTCTGCAGTCACCACAGGAGAGACACCCTTGCTCTGGGGGATAGGGTGATTAACCGATGCATCCGAAGATGTGATCCGGACCACTTGTCCAGTAAGTCCCATTGGAAGGTATGGAACCTGCCGAAGGGAATGGTCTCGTATGATCCCACCCTCCTTCCCAGGACTCGAGTGCAGTGATGCACTGACACCTGTTTTAGTTTTAATAGATTCCTGACCAGTGTCACGAGCTCCTGAGCTCTCTCTATCGGGAGATAAACCTTTTTCTGGTCTGTGTCTAGGATCATGCCTAGGAGAGGCAGATGAGCTATAAGAACCAACTGCGACTTTGGAATATATAGAATCCAGCCGTGTTGCCGTTTCACTTCCGGATAAAGCGATACGCTGTTCAGCAACTGCTCTCTTGATCTCGCTTTTATGAGGAGATCGTCCAAGTACGTGATAATAGTGACACCTTGCTTCCGCAGGAGCACCATAATTTCCGCCATTACCTTGGTGAATATTCTCAAGGCCGTGGAGAGACCAAACGGCAACGTTTGAAATTGGTAATGACCATCCCGTACCGCAATTCTGAGGTACGCCTGATGAGGTGGATAAATGGGGACATGAAGGAATGCATCCTTTATGTCCCGAGTCACCATAAAATCTTCCCCTTTCAGGCTTGCAATCACCGCTCTTAGCGATTCCAACTTGAACTTGAACCCTTTCAGGTATATGTTCAGGGATTTTAAATTCAATATGGGTCCTACCGAACTGTCTGGTTTCGGAACTACAACATGGTCGAATAATAACCCCCTCCTTGTTGAAGGAGGGAAATCTTGACCACCACCTGTTGAAGATACAATCTATGAATTGCAGTTAACACTGTTTTCCTCTCGTGGGGGGAAGCCGGCAGGGCCGTCGGTGAGGGGGCATCTTCTCAAAGTCCAGCTTGTATCCCTGAGACACAATATCTATTGCCCAGGGATCTAACAGGGAGTGAACCCTCTTGTGGCTGAACTTACGAAGGCGTGCCCCCACCGGGCCTAGCTCCGCCTGTGGAGCCCCAGCGACATGCGGTGGATTTTTGTAGAGGCCGGGGAGGACTTCTGTTCCTGGGAACTAGCTGTGTTGTGCAGCTTCTTTCCTCTGCCCCCGCCTCTGGCAAGAAAGGACGCACCTCGGACTTTCTTGTTTCTTTATTCGAAAGGCTGCATTTGATAATGTCGTGCTTTCCTAGGCTGTGCAGGAATATAAGGCAAAATATCAGAATTACCAGCTATAGCTGTGGAGACCAGGTCCGAGAACCCTTCTCCACACAATCCTCAGCCTTCCACATGCCTCTTAAGTCGGCATCATCTGTCCATTGCATATTCTACAGGACACGTCAAGCAGAAATCGACATAGCTTTGACTCTAGGACCCAGTATACTCATGTCTCTTTGGGCATGTTTAATAGATATATATATATATATATATATATATCACTTAAGACAGCATCTTTAATATATATATATTTCTATATATACACACATATATATATATATATATATATATATATCTATATGCATACTAGGGTCTCAATCTCTGCTGATAAGGTATCTGTCCACGCTGCCACAGCGCTTTAAACCCATGCCGACACAATCGCCGGTCTGAGTAGTATACTAGAATGTGCACGCTATCTGCAGGATCCCTGAGAATAGCTAGTGCTACCTTCTGGGCAAACGGGACACCCTAGGGGAAGATTCCCATCACATCCTGGCCCTAGTGGGGAAAGGATACTGCTTGAGAATTTTTTGTGTGAAGCTGCAGTCTCTTGTCTGGAGTTTCCCGCTCTTTTTTCTCATGAGAGGAGGGAATTTTACCTCAGCTTTCTTCCCCTTAACATGTGTACCCTTGTGTCAGGGACAAATGAGTCATCAGTGATATGCAAATCCTCTTATTACAATAATCATATATTGAATACCTTTCAGCCATTTTGGCTGTAACTTTGCATTATCGTAGTCAACACTGGAGCCAAACTCCGTGTCGATATCAGTGTTTATTATTTTGGATAGTGAGCATTGTGAGACTCTGAAGGTCTCTGTGACATAGGGACAGACATGGGTAGATTTCCTGTCTGTTCTTTAATCTTTTGTGCAATAAATTCACCTCAGCACTTACACATATCCAAACAGGTGTCGGCGTTGTCGACGGAGACACCCTCTCACACACATATTTTCCCTATCTCCTCCTTAGGGGAGCCTTTTACCTCAGACATGTCGACACACACGTACCGACACACCACACACACACAGGGGATGCTCTTTTGAAGACAGTTCCCCCACAAGGCCCTTTGGAGAGACAGAGAGAGAGTATGCCAGCACACACCCCAGCGCTATATGACCCAGGAATCACACAGTAACTTAGTGTTAACCCAGTAGCTGCTGTATATATTGTTTTTGCACCAAATTTATATGCCCCCCCGTTCTCTTTTTACCCTCTTCTATTGCAGGGGAGTGCCTGGGGAGCTTCTCTCAGCGGATCTGTGGAGAGAAAATGGCGCTGGTGAGTGCTGAGGAAGAAGGCCCCGCCCCCTCAGCGGCGGGCTACTGTCCCGTTTCTGTGTAAAAATAATGGCGGGGGCTCGTACATATATACAGTGCCTGACTGTATATATGTATAATTTTGCCAAAAGGTGTCTTAATTGCTGCCCAGGGCGCCCCCCCCTGCGCCCTGCACCCTACAGTGACCGGAGTGTGCGGTGTGCTGTGGGAGCAATGGCGCACAGCTGCAGTGCTGTGCGCTACCGTAAGTGAAGACAGGAGTCTTCAGCCGCCGATTTCGATGTCTTCATGCTTCTGCTGCTTCTGTTCTTCTGGCTCTGCGAGGGGGACGGCGGCGCGGCTCCGGGAACGGACGATCAAGGTTAGGTACCTGTGTTCGATCCCTCTGGAGCTAATGGTGTCCAGTAGCCTAAGAAGCGCTACCTAGCTGCCGTGAGTAGGTTCGCTTCTCTCCCCTCAGTCCCTCGTAGCAGAGAGTCTGTTGCCAGCAGAAGCTCTCTGAAAATAAAAAACCTAACAAAATACTTTCTTTTCTAGCAAGCTCAGGAGAGCCCACTAGGAGCACCCAGCTCTGGCCGGGCACAGATTCTAACTGAGGCCTGGAGGAGGGGCATAGAGGGAGGAGCCAGTGCACACCAGATAGTACTAAATCTTTCTTTAGAGTGCCCAGTCTCCTGCGGAGCCCGCTATTCCCCATGGTCCTTACGGAGTCCCCAGCATCCACTAGGACGTTAGAGAAACAAAGAATGAGTAGTGGGCTGCATGCACTTAAGTTACGGAATCTTTCTCACACACAACTCACTTTATCACAACACAAATCTCAGCGGAGGAAGGGGGGAGGAATAGCCTTGGAAAGTGGACAGAGATAAAGTGCCGGTCAATCAGCTCCTAACTGCCATGTTTCAGGCTGTGTTTGAAAATTACTTCGCAGCTGATTGGTACTTTATCTCTCTCCCAAAAAAAGCTAAAGCTAGTCCTTTTATTTCACCATGCCTTTTGAGACTCCCTCCCCATTTCTCATCTTTACTAGACACAAACAACCAGTTGCAGAGTCAGGGCAAGTATTGTATTCCTTACTCCTCCCTTCCTTTTTGCACCCTAATATTGTGTGGGAGGTAGGGCACACAGCTGACAAAGTGCAGCCATCTCCAACTGCACTCTGCACGCCATCATTGGTGACTATGTATATTCGGTGTGTAATTCTTGATGAAAGGTTATTTTACATTACCAGTTCAACCATTTATATGGTCTTTTTAACTCTGTGAGGCTCTTTATTCTCCATAGAAGTGCAATCTTATTTCAAATGGAGAAAAAGGTAATGTTTCACAGCTTATGATGGGGAATTCAAAGGCAGGATTCTAAGGGTATATAGGTATCCTTAATTTTTTTTTTTTATATATATATATATATATATATATTAAGCTCTATTATGAGCATATCACTAAGCACTTCCACTTAATGTGTACGGGTTTTCCCTCTACAATAAGCACACTTCATAATAGACCGACAGACAGACAGATAGATGTTTTACTAGATTTTTAGCATGGTACAATACATTACAGAATAACCCCTTAGGGGTCTATTCAATTGATATCAGATCCTTTCTGATGGAAAGGATCCGATATTTCAGCATTCAATTTGAGGCCAAATCCGACAGGTTATGATCATTCCCGACAATGGCAATCCGACTTTTTTTTAAAGTCGGATTGACATCGTCGGAAATGGGGCTAAAACTTGATGGATTTGGCGAATCTGACAAAACACGTGAATCCGCGGCTAATCCGCTGATCCACGTGTTTTCCGACAGGTCAGAATTTCTGACTTGTCGGATAAATGGCAGTTTGATTAAATAGGTTGAATCTGGATTCGACCTTAAATTGTCGGAAACTGCCGTTTTTCCGACAAGTCGGGAATTCCGACTTGAAATGAATAGACCCCTTAGCCTGAAAACCCCAAGTCTCAAACTTTCTGCATAACAGACTCAATATCTGGAATGTAAAAATAATTCTTTATTAAAATGGAAGTTTTGAATTTAAAATTAGATTTTTGAAGATCGATCACTTGATTGCATGAAATAATATACCCCATCCTAGTGATGGCTTCAGCTTCTCCAGCATGAAAGAGAAAAACCTTACCGCTTGTGATATTCAACCAGGTCTCCTCCATCTTCTACGACTTTACGTCCAGCAAAGTCTATAGTCACTTTGCGAGTGAGTCTAGAAGTGTGACGCAGCTCTTGCAGTTCTTGTTCCTTCTTACGAAGGACCTCACGCTCTGTCTGTGACAACCACTGGTTGGAATCCGTTGAAAAATAATCAGACTCATCATCAATTACATGAGTGCGCCGTACACTGTATTGTGAATATGCAAAATGAAAAGAAGTTAAGAGATATATATATATACACACACACACACACACACACACACACACACACACACACACACATATGGGTGTAGTATGGTATGCCGGCGGCCGGGCTCCCGGCGACCAGCATACCGACGCCGGGAGCCCGATCGCCGGCATACCAACAGCATGGCGAGCGCAAATGAGCCCCTTGCAGGCTCGCCACACTGTGGCCACGCTATTTTATTCTCCCTCCAGGGTAGTCGTGGATCCCCACGAGGGAGGAAAAGTGTTGGTGTGTTGGTATGTCGGCTGTCGGGATTCCGGCGTCGTATACTGTGCGCCGGGATCCCGACAGTCGGCATACTGAAGACCACCCCACACATAGATAGAGTACATCACACTTACTTAAACAAACAGCTTGAAATACAGCTGCATCTCATACCTAGTCTTGTCATATTCCAGGAGCTTGTCACGGTGTTGCAGGGCCTTTTCAAATCCTTCCTTAATCTTCATTTCTTGACGAGGGAGTAGATCCTTAGCACAGACATCCATTTTTAAAGAGGAGTCAGAACCTGGAATGACCAGAAGCACCTTTAAAAAGGGAAAAACCCTTACTACTAAATTACTACATGCTAAAATGGCTCAAAATCAGTCTCAGAAACTCATATCTAAAGCAACATTTGCAGAGCTGAAGTATGGGTACTGAGGAGTATAGCAAGGTCCTATAACATTAATGTAATTGCTCATTTTGTTGTCGCAATCAACTTCAGCTTTACACCAACTTCCGTAACTAAAATGTGTTGCCTTTTACAATATATATATATATATATATATATATATATATATAATTGCAAGAGAATGCCAAGCCACTTGTGATACCACAGATTCCCAATTAGAAAAAACACTCCCAGTTATTTGGGCGTCAGCTGCCCCCTAAGAAAACGGCAATGGTAAGTTGCCGCAAAACAAAAGATAGGGATACCGGATAGGGGTATAAGCGACCTGAGGTGTTTGTAAGTGACCAAGTGTAATAAATATATAAAAGATATATAAAAATATAATATCAATTTATTTCACAACATTAGGAATAAATTAAAGTACAGTACCAATGAAAAAAAAAATTTACATATAAAAATTGAAAAAATTAGTCCTTTACATAAAATACAGTTCTAAAAAAACTGTTTTAAAAAAAGGGAATGGACATATTAAATTCTCAAAATAAAGTGCGGATTGTCTGTGCAAATAAGCTAATCAAATGTGGAAAAATAGCATATAGAGTCTTAACTGATATAGCAGGAGGTCTCTGGGTGAAGGCCCAACGCGTTTCGTCTCCAAGACTTCTTCATGGGGTAGTCTTCATGAAGAAGTCTTGGAGACGAAATGCGTTAGCCCTTCACCCAGAGACCTCCTGCTATATCAGTTAAGACTCTATATGCTATTTTTCCACATTTGATTAGCTTATTTGCACAGACAATCCGCACTTTATTTTGAGAATTTAATATGTCCATTCCCTTTTTTTAAAACAGTTTTTTAGAACTGTATTTTATGTAAAGGACTCTCATTTTTTCAATTTTTATATGTAAAAAAATTTTTTTCATTGGTACTGTACTTTAATTTATTCCTAATGTTGTGACATAAATTGATATTATATTTTTATATATCTTTTATATATTTATTACACTTGGTCACATACAAACACCTCAGGTCGCTTATACCCCTATCCGGTATCTATATATATATATATTATAAGAATTTACTTACCGATAATTCTATTTCTCGTAGTCCGTAGTGGATGCTGGGGACTCCGTAAGGACCATGGGGAATAGCGGCTCCGCAGGAGACTGGGCACAAAAGTAAAGCTTTAGAACTACCTGGTGTGCACTGGCTCCTCCCCCTATGACCCTCCTCCAAGCCTCAGTTAGGATACTGTGCCCGGACGAGCGTACACAATAAGGAAGGATTTTGAATCCCGGGTAAGACTCATACCAGCCACACCAATCACACCATATAACTTGTGATCTAAACCCAGTTAACAGCATGATAACAGAGGAGCCTCTAGAAAAGATGGCTCACTACAGCAATAACCCGATTTTTTTGGTAACAATAACTATGTACCAGTATTGCAGACAATCCGCACTTGGGATGGGCGCCCAGCATCCACTACGCACTACGAGAAATAGAATTATCGGTAAGTAAATTCTTATTTTCTCTGACGTCCTAGTGGATGCTGGGGACTCCGTAAGGACCATGGGGATTATACCAAAGCTCCCAAACGGGCGGGAGAGTGCGGATGACTCTGCAGCACCAAATGAGAGAACTCCAGGTCCTCCTCAGCCAGGGTATCAAATTTGTAGAATTTTACAAACGTATTTGCTCCTGACCAAGTAGCTGCTCGGCAAAGTTGTAAAGCCGAGACCCCTCGGGCAGCCGCCCAAGATGAGCCTACCTTCCTTGTTGAATGGGCTTTTACAGATTTTGGCTGTGGCAGGCCTGCCACAGAATGTGCAAGCTGAATTGTACTACAAATCCAACGAGCAATAGTCTGCTTAGAAGCAGGAGCACCCAGCTTGTTGGGTGCATACAGAATAAACAACGAGTCAGATTTTCTGACTCCAGCCGTCCTGGAAACCTATATTTCCAGGGCCCTGACAACGTCTAGCAACTTGGAGTCCTCCAAGTCCCTAGTAGCCGCAGGCACCACAATAGGTTGATTCAGGTGAAACGCTGAAAACCACCTTAGGGAGAAACTGAGGACAAGTCCTCAATTCCGCCCTGTCCGAATGGAAAAACAGATGAGGGCTTTTACAGGATAAAGCCGCCAATTCTGACACGCACCTGGCCCAGGCCAGGGCCAACAGCATGACCACTTTCCATGTGAGATATTTTACCTCCACATATTTAAGTGGTTCAAACCAATGTGACTTTTGGAACCCAAAAACTACATTTAGATCCCAAGGTGCCACTGGAGGCACAAAAGGAGGCTGTATATACAGTACCCCTTCCACAAACGTCTGAACTTCAGGGACTGAAGCTAGTTCTTTTTGGAAGAAAATTGACAGGGCCGAAATTTGAACCTTAATGGACCCCCATTTCAGGCCCATAGACACTTCTGTTTGCAGGAAATGTAGGAATCGACCTAGTTGAAAAATTCCTCCGTCGGGGCCTTACTGGCCTCGCACCACGCAACATATTTTCGCCAAATGCGGTGATAATGTTTTGCGGTTATATCTTTCCTGGCTTTGATCAGGATAGGAATGACTTCATCCGGAATGCCTTTTTCCTTCAGGATCCGGCGTTCAACCGCCATGCCGTCAAACGCAGCCGCGGTAAGTCTTGGAACAGACAGGGTCCTTGCTGGAGCAGGTCCCTTCTTAGAGGTAGAGGCCACGGATCCTCCGTGAGCATCTCTTGAAGTTCCGGTTACCAAGTCCCTCTTGGCCAATCCGGAGCCATGAATATAGTGCTTACTCCTCTCCATCTTATAATTCTCAGTACCTTGGGTATGAGAGGCAGAGGAGTGAACACATACACTGACTGGTACACCCACTGTGTTACCAGAGCGTCTACAGCTATTGCCTGAGGGTCCCTTGACCTGGCGCAATACTTGTCGAGTTTTATAAACATGTGGAAGACTTCTGGGTGAAGTCCCCACTCTCCCGGGTGGAGGTAGTGTCTACTGAGGAAGTCTGCTTCCCAGTTGTCCACTCCCGGAATGAATACTGCTGACAGTGCTATCACATGATTTTCCGCCCAGCGAAGAATCCTTGCAGCTTCTGCCTTGCCCTCCTGCTTCTTGTGTCACCCTGTCTGTTTACGTGGGTGACTGTCGTGATGTTGTCCGAATGGATCAACTCCGGGTGACCTTGAAGCAGAGGTCTTGCTGAGCTTAGAGCATTGTAAATGGCCCTTAGCTTCAGGATATTTATGTGAAGTGATGTCTCCAGGCTTGACCATAAGCTCTGGAAATTCCTTCCCTGTGTGACTGCTCCCCAGCCTCGCAGGCTGGTATCCGTGGTCACCAGGACCCAGTCCTGAATGTCGTGCGGCCCTCTAGAAGATGAGCACTCTGCAACCACCACAGGAGAGACACCCTTGTGCTTGGTGACAGGGTTATCCGCTGATGCATCTGAAGATGCGAACCGGACCATTTGTCCAGCAGGTCCCACTGGAAAGTTCTTGCGTGAAATCTGCCGAATGGGATTGCTTCGTAGGAAGTCACCATTTTTCCCAGAACCCTTTTATTGATGTACTGAGACTTGGCTCGGTTATAGGAGGTTCCCGACTAGCTCGGATAACTCCCTGACTTTCTCCTCCGGGAGAAACACCTTTTTCTGGACTGTGTCCAGGATCATCCCTAGGAACAGAAGACGAGTCGTCGAAATCAGCTGTGATTTTGGAATATTGAGAATCCAATCGTGCTGCCGCAACACTACCTGAGATAGTGCTACACCGACCTCCAACTGTTACCTGGATCTTACCCTTATCAGGGAATCGTCCAAGTAAGGGATAACTAAAATTCCCTTCCTTCGAAGGAGTATCATCATTTCGGCCATTACCTTGGTAAAGACCCGGGGTGCCGTGGACCATCCATACGGCAGCGTCTGAAACTGATAGTGACAGTTCTGTACCACAAACCTGAGGTACCCTTGGTGAGAAGGGTAAATTGGGACATGAAGGTAAGCATCCTTGATGTCCCGAGACATCATGTAGTCCCCTTCTTCCAGGTTCGCAATCACTGCTCTGAGTGACTCAATCTTGAATTTGAACCTCCGTATGTAAGTGTTCAAGATTTTAGATTTAGACTCGGTCTCACCGAGTCGTCCGGCTTCGGTACCACAACCGTGTGGAATAATACCCCGTTCCCTGTTGCTGGAGGGGTACCTTGATTATCACCTGCTGGGAATACAGCTTGTGAATGGCTTCCAAAACTGCCTCCCTGTCAGAGGGAGACATCGGTAAAGCCGACTTTAGGAAACGGCGAGGGGGAGACGTCTCGAATTCCAATTTGTACCCCTGAGATATCACCTGAAGGATCCAGGGGTCTAATTGCGAGTGAGCCCACTGCGTGCTGAAATTCATTGAGACGGGCCCCCACCGTGCCTGATTCTGCTTGTAAAGCCCCAGCGTCATACTGAGGGCTTGGCAGAGGCGGGAGAGGACTTCTGTTCCTGGGAACTGGCTGATTTCTGCAGCCTTTTTCCTCTCCCTCTGTCACGGGGCAGAAATGTCTTTTGCCCGCTTGCCCACGAAAGGACTGCGCCTGATAATACGGCGTCTTCTTATGTTGAGAGGCGACCTGGGGTACAAACGTGGATTTCCCAGCTGTTGCCGTGGCCACCTCCGCCTCACCTGACCACTGTCGTGTCCATAACCCTCTACTGGCAGAAATGGACAACGCACTTAGACTTGATGCCAGTCGGCAAATATTCCGCTGTGCATCACGCATATCTAGAAATGCATCTTTTAAATGCTCTATAGACAATAATATACTGTCCCTATCTAGGGTATCAATATTTTCAGTCAGGGAATCCGACCACGCCAACCCAGCACTGCACATCCAGGCTGAGGCGATTGCTGGTCGCAGTATAACACCAGTATGTGTGTAAATACATTTTAGGATACCCTCCTGCTTTCTATCAGCAGGATCCTTAAGGGCGGCCATCTCAGGAGAGGGTAGAGCCCTTGTTCTTACAAGCGTGTGAGCGCTTTATCCACCCTAGGGGGTGTTTCCCAACGCACCCTAACCTCTGGCGGGAAAGGATATAATGCCAATAACATTTTAGAAATTATCAGTTGTTATCGGGGGAAACCCACGCATCATCACACACCTCATTTAATTTCTCAGATTCAGGAAAACTACAGGTAGTTTTTCCTCACCGAACATAATACCCCTTTTTGGTGGTACTCGTATTATCAGAAATGTGTAAAACATTTTTCATTGCCTCAATCATGTAACGTGTGGCCCTACTGGAAGTCACATTTGTCTCTTCACCGTCGACACTGGAGTCCGTATCCGTGTCGGCGTCTATATCTGCCATCTGAGGTAACGGGCGCTTTAGAGCCCCTGACGGCCTATGAGACGTCTGGACAGGGACAAGCTGAGTAGCCGGCTGTCTCATGTCAACCACTGTCTTTTATACAGAGCTGACACTGTCACGTAATTCCTTCCAGCAGTTCATCCACTCAGGTGTCGACCCCCTAGGGGGTGACATCACTATTACAGGCAATCTGCTCCGTCTCCACATAATTTTTCTCCTCATACATGTCGACACAAACGTACCGACACACAGCACACACACAGGGAATGCTCTGATAGAGGACAGGACCCCACTAGCCCTTTGGGGAGACAGAGGGAGAGTTTGCCAGCACACACCAGAGCGCTATATATATACAGGGATAACCTTATATAAGTGTTTTTCCCCTTATAGCTGCTGTATTTTTAATACTGCGCGTAATTAGTGCCCCCCTCTCTTTTTTAACCCTTTCTGTAGTGTAGTGACTGCAGGGGAGAGCCAGGGAGCTTCCCTCCAACGGAGCTGTGAGGGAAAATGGCGCCAGTGTGCTGAGGAGATAAGGCCGCCGAGAAGGGGGCGGAGCCTATCTCCCATTTTTCTGTGTATTCTGGCAGGGGTTAAATTCATCCATATAGCCCAGGAGCTATATGTGATGCATTTCTTTACCATCCAAGCTGTTTTTATTGCGTCTCAGGGCGCCCCCCCCCCCCTAGCGCCCTGCACCCTCAGTGACCGGAGTGTGAAGTGTGCTGAGAGCAATGGCGCACAGCTGCAGTGCTGTGCGCTACCTTGTTGAAGACAGGACGTCTTCTGCCGCCGATTTTCCGGACCTCTTCTGTCTTCTGGCTCTGTAAGGGGGCCGGCGGCGCGGCTCTGGGACCTATCCATGGCTGGGCCTGTGATCGGTCCCTCTGGAGCTAATGTCCAGTAGCCTAAGAAGCCCAATCCACTCTGCACGCAGGTGAGTTCGCTTCTTCTCCCCTTAGTCCCTCGATGCAGCGAGCCTGTTGCCAGCAGGTCTCACTGAACATAAAAAACCTAAAACTAAACTTTTCACTAAGCAGCTCAGGAGAGCAACCTAGTGTGCACCCTTCTCGTTCGGGCACAAAAATCTAACTGAGGCTTGGAGGAGGGTCATAGGGGGAGGAGCCAGTGCACACCAGGTAGTTCTAAAGCTTTACTTTTGTGCCCAGTCTCCTGCGGAGCCGCTATTCCCCATGGTCCTTACGGAGTCCCCAGCATCCACTAGGACGTCAGAGAAATATATATATATATATATATATCAATCATACAAATGGTGGGGAGCCGGTCACTGCTGGAAACACCGATGCTGCCATCCAGACATGGATTCAAAGCCGCCGCCGGTATCCCAAACGCTGTGATCCTAATCGAGGTCTGCCGGGGGAATGCGGTCAATTTGCTGGCTGTCGGAATCCCGGCGGTCAGGATACCAACACTCAGTGAAATACCGGCGGTCAGGATTTCGACGCCCGGAATCCTCACTTGGGTGGTGGTCCATGCCACCACCCGAGGGGGAATAGCTGTCGGGATTTCGGCATCGGTCTACTGGCTGCTGGGATCCTGACAGCTGGGATATCATTCTGATCACCTGCTGTGACACCACACTGGTAAGCTGCGGGGAGAGGGGTAAGGTGTTTAGGATGCGGGTAGGGAGAGTTAGGGTTAGGCTGAGGGAAAGGAGGGTTAAGGAGGTGATGCCGATGTCGGTATTTTGACTGCCGGCATCCCAGATCCAGATATCATCCCAAATGGTGAATAATGTATATGGGGGGAGGGGGGGGGGGGGGAATATATATATATATATATATATATATATATATATATACATACATATACACACACACACACACACACACACACACACACATACATATACATACTGGAGGAGTTGGCACATAAACTATACTGAAAATGTAAATTCTAAGCTTCTGCCCTCTGCAATCCCACAATTCCAGATTCAACGGTAAGTGAACAAAAAATCCTCTTTTCTGTTTCAGCAAGGCTTGTGAGACACTGGACCATAGGACGTTTAACAGCCGCCCCTAGCGGAGGGAACGCTCAGGCTGCTTGACCGGAGAACTGTATTAGTGTCGCCAGAGGCAAGAACCTGAAACCGCTAAAAATGTGTGGACAGAGGACCAGAGAGCTACACGACAAACTTGTTTCACCAAAGCTATGTGTTGTGCTGTCCTGGAGGTCTCCACTGCCTTGTATGGTGTTGGCCGCCTTGCACTATGTATGTGTGTTGTACAGAACAAGCAGAGAATCTGTGCAATGGGCAGAAAAACTGCCAACTACGTCAAGTAGAGAAAGATTATCTCATTCACAACAAGTCTCAGTAGGAGGAAACACTGGAAAAGACTATTTCTGGTTTAAGTGAAAAAATAGGATTTTAGTACCTACCGGTAAATCCTTTTCTCCTAGTCCGTAGAGGATGCTGGGGACTCCAAAAGGACCATGCGGTATAGACGGATCCGCAGGAGCCTGGGCACACTATAAAGACTTAAACTGGGTGTGAACTGGCTCCTCCCTCTATGCCCCTCCTCCAAACCTCAGTTAGAAAACTGTGCCCAGGAGAGACGGACATTTCGAGGAAAGAATATATAATTTAAACACAGTGAGTGTTATACCAGCTCACACCACAAACATACCGCAAGACATGGCCTTCAACAGAATACCAGCCCACGGTATGAAAACCATACAGCCATATGCTGAGAGAATATGTAACACAACCTGTGTGTCAACCCAACCAATAATAAGAAACCACATGCCATGGCATGAACATCGTCAGCGATAGCCTGACAGAGAAGAAATACCACAAAGTGCAACCAAAATCAATAACTGCAGACGCAGTACGCACTGGGACAGGCGCCCAGCATCCTCTACGGACTAGGAGAAAAGGATTTACCGGTAGGTACTAAAATCCTATTTTCTCTAACGTCCTAGAGGATGCTGAGGACTCCAAAAGGACCATGGGGTCTATACCAAAGCTCCAGAACGGGCAGGAGAGTGCGGACGACTCTGCAGCACCGATTGAGCAAACATGAGGTCCCCATCATCCAGGATATCAAACTTGTAGAGCTTAGCAAAGGTGTTTGAAACCCGACCAATTAGCCGCTCAGCAAAGTTAACCCGCCGAGACACCTCGGGCATCCGCCCAAGAAGAGCCCATCGTCCTAGCAGAATGGGTCTCCCCCAACTCCGGTAACGGTAATCCAGCCGTAGAACTAGCCCACCGAATCATATCACAGATCCGGCGTGTAACAGACTGCAGAGACGCAGGCGCCCCAAGCACACTGGGAGCATACCGGACAAACAGAGACTCTGTTTCCCCAAACTGAGCCCAATTGGTGACATAAATCTTCAAAGCCCTGACTACATCGAGAGACATTGAATCAGCCAATGCTGAAGTTACCACGGGCATCAAACTAGGCAGGATTTTGATAATCCCCGAAAAACCCTTTTCGGCAGAACTACTATCCGAGTTCTCAATTCTATCCACTTGGAAGATCAAACAGGGGCTCTTGTGAGACAAAGCCGCTACTTCCGACAACCGCCTTGCGGTTGCCCAAAAAAACAAAAGCATGACCACTCTCCAAGAGAGAAACTTTAACACAACCTTTTATAAAGGTTCCAATCAGTGTGACACAAGAAACGCAACACCATGTCAAGAGTCCACTGTGTCAATGGTGCACAAATGAAGGTTGGATGTGCAGTACTCCTTTCACGAAAGCCTGAACTTCCAGAGAGGTGGCCAATGCTCTTCTAAAGAAATCTATAAGGCCAAACTGCCCTGAAAAGGAACCTAACCCTAGGCCTGTATCCACCCCTGCTTGCAAAGAGTGGAGCAGAAAGACCCAGCTGAAAAACTTCCATAGGAGTCTTCTAGGATGCATACCAAGATACATATATATAAGCCAACTACAGTGGTAAAGCTTTGCCTTTACTTCTTTTCTAGCCCGAAGAAGTGCGGAAATGACCTCACTGGGAATACCCTGTCGGTGAGGACATGGCAATAAACTGTCACACCATCAAACATAGCCGCGGTAAGTCTTGATACACGTCTGGAATTTGCTTTAACAGTCCCTCCGGTAGAGGAGGAGGTCACAGAACTACTATGAGCAAACCCTGAAAAACTGGAAACCAAGCCCTCCTTGGCTAGACCGAAGCAAAGAGGATCGCTTGAACTTTTGTTCTTCTTACGTTTATCACCTTCCGAAAGAGTGAAAACGGAGAGGACCCAAAGACCGACTGAAAACACCCAAGGTGTCACGATGGCATCCCCTGCCATAGCTTGAGTGTCCCTAGACCTGGAACAATATCCCTGAGGCCTCTCGTCGATGTAAGGCGCCAGCATGTCCAATTGAGGCACTCCTCCAAGACTTGTCACATACGTGAAAACTTCTCGATGACGGGTGTATTTCTCCCGGACGGAGATTGCGCCCGCAGAGGAAATTATTTCTCCGTCGTTTAACTCCGGAACGAAGCCCGCTAATACAGCGTTTACTTTAATCAAAAAAGTTTATCGCAGACAAACTTCCCATCTTGACCGTTTCCTCTGGAAATACGTCCTTCGTCAGGACAGCTCCCCAACTACGGATCTCTGCATGTATGGACACCAGGACCTACTCCTGGATCCCGAACATCCGTCCCTCTAGAAGGTGAGAACCGAGCAGACACCACAGGAGCGAAGTCCCGGTCAGGAGGACTAAGTTCCGGTGCATTTGTCGGTGAGACCCGGACCCCATTACCAACTGGTCCCTCGAAAACCACTCTAGCATTCGACCTGTTCAACAACAAGGCCCCGTAGGCCGCACCCACCGGCTTCATAAACAGAATCTATTGATGGTTTGTCACAATCAATCTGATCCGACTCCGGATCCTCAGACCTCTTTCCACAGGAAAAACCACAGAACCTCAACCGGTCAGCATCTACTCTGATACCCACTTGCAAACTCTGCGTCGCTGTGAACGTCTCAGAGCAGAAAGACGATGGCCCTTACTATAGAAAGAAAACCATCATACAGCCAACACTACGGTGAAATGGTAAAGATAATCCTGGATATCAACCCAGGTAGGCTGAACGTTGATAAAAACGGATTTTAACCCCTTTTTCTACCTTTACATGTTGGAGCTCCCTGGCCTGAGAGATTCCATCCTATAGTTCGACTTCGTAAGTAGAAAATATTGTTTCTTTTTTTTTTCACAGGGATGGCAGGATAAAGTCCTGAACCTGACGCAACACTGGTATGGCATCGCTTACTACCTCCTCGACCAGGGAGAAATCGGTAAGATCTATTAGAAAAATATTGACGGGAACATTTGTAACTCAGAATGTCCCCATTTGGATTCTATAATCAACTCACAGGTCCTAAACAATTCCCGGACTATCCGAAAATTAGTCGACGAGACCCCACCGGAGTGTGATCTAGCCAGATAAACTCAGCGACCTGTGGCGGATGTGCTAGAAACAGAAAACAAGATCCGCTTCTGCGAACCAAACCAGGCTGCAGAATTCTTACCTTTTCAGCTTCTACTGTCTGCACAGAAAAGGAAAAAGGAACGGTATCGAACGATGAAACGACTGCATCCCACAAAAGAATGCGTCCCCAACCGTTGCGAAGGAGTCTAAGTCACGAAGTTAGACTCACCAGCGGTATTCGCCGAGCTTGACTGAACTGAGGTATCGCAAACCGCTTTATACCGACCCTCTAGTATCTCTCGGAGGCAACCTCAGCATTTTCCCGGTTACACCTCCTGCCGTCACTCGGCAACCAGCTGCAATGTTATAGAACATAAAACAACATAGGCAACCTTACCCACTCTCTGTAAGGTAATTCCATCGGATGTCTTTCCGAACACTCTCCATGTATATGCAGTATAAAAAGGTATAGAAATAAAATATCACTTTGCTTCCTGTGTATGATCCTTTACGACCGGGCTCCGCGACGACCAGGAGTTGACTGCCACAATGTTCTCTCCGCGTCAGGAAGAGAATAAACCTTCGGACTCCTTGAGAGGCTCGAATACCAACTCGTCACGGCCGAACTGGAGCCTAATCAACAGAGCGACCAGCACATGAGAAGAAATACTATTATATCAGCATTCATGGATATACATAATGTAATACACCCTATGACACACATATCCTACATACAATTAATGTGAATACACGGATGGTTTTTATGATGTATGACATTTTTTATGAATTGTATTTTTTATTAATTGCATCCATTTGGTGATGATCCATTTAATGGATGATAGCGGTGTAACTAAATATTAGGAGCCACCGGTTTTAAACATATATATGAAGCACGATTTTATTGTTAATATATAACATTATGGCTTAAGTGTTCACTTTTTCTCCTTCCCCTCCAGCGTTGCCATGGTCACGCGGCCCACAACGACACGTCACTTCCGGTATCGACGCAACATGCAGAACATTGAACAGCAAGTGCGGCTGGCGTGTCTGCGGCGGACGCTGGCGGGGATATCAGAAAGAGGAGGGGGGTAAGTGTGTATTTATTGTTCACCATTTTCACTGTGTGTTTGTCCTGAAGACGGGGAGGTGGTCCCCGAAACGTTGACCTCACAAATACAGTTTTTTCCACTGCTTTCAAAGACTCTGAGTGCCGCCTCTGATTTCGATTGTTGGTACATGTCAGGGAGAGGATCCCTGGGGAGGGCACCGGAGCAAGGTACACCCTGAGGGGAAGGACTGGAGTGCCGGAGTTTACCTGCGATATATATATATATATATATATATATATATATACACACACACACACACACACACACATATATATACACAGAAGTGGATTGTCCAGACCCGTTAGGTCCCTAGTGACAGTAATGTGTTCTGAATGTGCTGACATGCCCCATATGTGGATCTACCAGGAACATGGTCGACAGAAACTTAGTAGATGTCGACAGCAGGGAATAATAAGCGGGGGGAAAATAACAATCTCGGGGTCTGAGGGAAGCATATATAAATTCAATAACACTCTCCCTAAATATACCTATAAATATATATATATACAGGTACCCGGCCATAACAGCCTGTCAATCTTTTTACCCAGTAATACCGTTGATGCAGACAGGGCACCCAACAACAACTGTGTCTCCCATGGCGTGTCTACTTTTATAATCACACAAACACCAACCTGCTAATACATAATTTCCCGAATCAAGTACCGACATGCGTCGGCGATGCCTACAGTTATCCCCACAGCAGCTTGTGACAAAGCCCTCACACATGTCGACATATGTCGACTAACCGATAGTGGGTAACAGACAGGAAAATAAGAATTTACTTACCGATAATTCTATTTCTCGTAGTCCGTAGTGGATGCTGGGGACTCCGTAAGGACCATGGGGAATAGCGGCTCCGCAGGAGACTGGGCACATCTAAAGAAAGCTTTAGGACTATCTGGTGTGCACTGGCTCCTCCCCCTATGACCCTCCTCCAAGCCTCAGTTAGGATACTGTGCCCGGACGAGCGTACACAATAAGGAAGGATCTTGAATCCCGGGTAAGACTCATACCAGCCACACCAATCACACCGTACAACTTGTGATCTGAACCCAGTTAACAGCATGATAGCAGAGGAGCCTCTAGAAAAGATGGCTCACTACAGCAATAACCCGATTTTTTGGTAACAATAACTATGTACCAGTATTGCAGACAATCCGCACTTGGGATGGGCGCCCAGCATCCACTACGGACTACGAGAAATAGAATTATCGGTAAGTAAATTCTTATTTTCTCTAACGTCCTAAGTGGATGCTGGGGACTCCGTAAGGACCATGGGGATTATACCAAAGCTCCCAAACGGGCGGGAGAGTGCGGATGACTCTGCAGCACCAAATGAGAGAACTCCAGGTCCTCCTCAGCCAGGGTATCAATTTTGTAGAATTTTACAAACGTATTTGCTCCTGACCAAGTAGCTGCTCGGCAAAGTTGAAAAGCCGAGACCCCTCGGGCAGCCGCCCAAGATGAGCCCACCTTCCTTGTGGAGTGGGCATTTACAGATTTTTGGCTGTGGCAGGCCTGCCACAGAATGTGCAAGCTGAATTGTACTACAAATCCAACGAGCAATAGTCTGCTTAGAAGCAGGAGCACCCAGCTTGTTGGGTGCATACAGGATAAACAGCGAGTCAGTTTTCCTGACTCCAGCCGTCCTGGAAACATATATTTTCAGGGCCCTGACAACGTCTAGCAACTTGGAGTCCTCCAAGTCCCTAGTAGCCGCAGGCACCACAATAGGTTGGTTCAGGTGAAACGCTGAAACCACCTTAGGGAGAAACTGAGGACGAGTCCTCAATTCCGCCCTGTCAGAATGGAAAATCAGATAAGGGCTTTTACAGGATAAAGCCGCCAATTCTGACACGCGCCTGGCCCAGGCCAGGGCCAACAGCATGACCACTTTCCATGTGAGATATTTTAACTCCACAGATTTAAGTGGTTCAAACCAATGTGACTTTTGGAACCCAAAAACTACATTGAGATCCCAAAGTGCCACTGGAGGCACAAAAGGAGGCTGTATATGCAGTACCCCTTTTACAAACGTCTGAACTTCAGGGACTGAAGCTAGTTCTTTTTGGAAGAAAATTGACAGGGCCGAAATTTGAACCTTAATGGACCCCAATTTCAGGCCCATAGACACTCCTGTTTGCAGGAAATGTAGGAATCGACCCAGTTGAATTTCCTCCGTCGGGCCTTACTGGCCTCGCACCACGCAACATATTTTCGCCAAATGCGGTGATAATGTTTTGCGGCTACAACCTTCCTGGCTTTGATCAGGATAGGGATGACTTCATCCGGAATGCCTTTCTTCCTTCAGGATCCGGCGTTCAACCGCCATGCCGTCAAACGCAGCCGCGGTAAGTCTTGGAACAGACAGGGTCCCTGCTGGAGCAGGTCCCTTCTTAGAGGTAGAGGCCACGGATCCTCCGTGAGCATCTCTAGAAGTTCCGGTTACCAAGTCCTTCTTGGCCAATCCGGAGCCACGAATATAGTGCTTACTCCTCTCCATCTTATCAATCTCAGTACCTTGGGTATGAGAGGCAGAGGAGGGAACACATACACTGACTGGTACACCCATGGTGTTACCAGAGCGTCTACAGCTATTGCCTGAGGGTCCCTTGACCTGGCGCAATACCTGTCGAGTTTTTCCCAACGGTTTATAATCATGTGGAAGACTTCTGGGTGAAGTCCCCACTCTCCCGGGTGGAGGTCGTGCTGAGGAAGTCTGCTTCCCAGTTGTCCACTCCCGGAATGAATACTGCCGACAGTGCTATCACATGATTTTCCGCCCAGCGAAGAATCCTTGCAGCTTCTGCCATTGCCCTCCTGCTTCTTGTGCCACCCTGTTTATGTGGGTGACTGCCGTGATGTTGTCCGACTGGATCAACACCGGCTGACCTTGAAGCAGAGGTCTTGCTAAGCTTAGAGCATTGTAAATGGCCCTTAGCTTCAGGATATTTATGTGAAGTGATGTCTCCAGGCTTGACCATAAGCCCTGGATATTCCTTCCCTGTGTGACTGCTCCCCAGCCTCGCAGGCTGGCATCCGTGGTCACCAGGACCCAGTCCTGAATGCCGAATCTGCGGCCCTCTAGAAGATGAGCACTCTGCAACCACCACAGGAGGGACACCCTTGTCCTTGGTGACAGGGTTATCCGCTGATGCATCTGAAGATGCGACCCGGACCATTTGTCCAGCAGGTCCCACTGGAAAGTTCTTGCGTGGAATCTGCCGAATGGGATTGCTTCGTAGGAAGCCACCATTTTACCCAGAACCCTTGTGCATTGATGCACTGAGACTTGGCTCGGTTTTAGGAGGTTCCTGACTAGCTCGGATAACTCCCTGGCTTTCTCCTCCGGGAGAAACACCTTTTTCTGGACTGTGTCCAGGATCATCCCTAGGAACAGAAGACAAGTCGTCGGAACCAGCTGCGATTTTGGAATATTGAGAATCCAATCGTGCTGCCGCAACACTACCTGAGATAGTGCTACACCGACCTCCAACTGTTCCCTGGATCTTACCCTTATCAGGGAATCGTCCAAGTAAGGGATAACTAAAATTCCCTTCCTTCGAAGGAATATCATCATTTTGGCCATTACCTTGGTAAAGACCCGGGGTGCCGTGGACGATCCATACGGCAGCGTCTGAACTGATAGTGACAGTTCTGTACCATAAACCTGAGGTACCCTTGATGAGAAGGGTAAATTTTGACATGAAGGTAAGCATCCTTGATGTCCCGAGACATCATGTAGTCCCCTTCTTCCAGGTTCGCAATCACTGCTCTGAGTGACTCAATCTTGAATTTGAACCTCTGTATGTAAGTGTTCAAAGATTTTAGATTTAGAATCGGTCTCACCGAGCCGTCCGGCTTCGGTACCACAACAGTGTGGAATAATACCCCGTTCCCTGTTGCAGGAGGGGTACCTTGATTATCACCTGCTGGGAATACAGCTTGTGAATGGCTTCCAAAACCGTCTCCCTGTCAGAAGGAGACATCGGTAAAGCCGACTTTAGGAAACGGCGAGGGGGAGACGTCTCGAATTCTAATTTGTACCCCTGAGATATCACCTGAAGGATCCAGGGGTCTACTTGCGAGTGAGCCCACTGCGCGATGAAATTCATTGAGACGGGCCCCCCACCGTGCCTGATTCTGCTTGTAAAGCCCCAGCGTCATACTGAGGGCTTGGCAGAGGCGGGAGAGGGTTTCTGTTCCTGGGAACTGGCTGATTTCTGCAGCCTTTTTCCTCTCCCTCTGTCACGGGGCAGGAATGAGGAACCTTTTGCCCGCTTGTCCACGAAAAGACTGCGCCTGATAATACGGCGTCTTCTCATGTTGAGAGGCGACCTGGGGTACAAACGTGGATTTCCCAGCTGTTGCCGTGGCCACCAGGTCTGAAAGACCGACCCCAAATAACTCCTCCCTTTAATAAGGCAATACTTCCAAATGCCGTTTGGAATACGCATCACCTGACCACTGACGTGTCCATAACCTTCTACTGGTAGAAATGGACAACGCACTTAGACTTGATGCCAGTCGGCAAATATTCCGCTGTGCATCACGCATATATAGAAATGCATCTTTTAAATGCTCTATAGGCAAAAATATACTGTCCCTATCTAGGGTATCAATATTTTTAGTCAGGGAATCCGACCACGCCAACCCAGCACTGCACATCCAGGCTGAGGCGATTGCTGGTCGCAGTATAACACCAGTATGTGTGTAAATACATTTTAGGATACCCTCCTGCTTTCTATCAGCAGGATCCTTAAGGGCGGCCATCTCAGGAGAGGGTAGAGCCCCTTACAAGCGTGTGAGCGCTTTATCCACCCTAGGGGGTGTTTCCTAACGCACCCTAACCTCTGGCGGGAAAGGATATAATGCCAATAACATTTTAGAAATTATCAGTCGTTATCGGGGGAAAACCACGCATCATCACACACCTCATTTAATTTCTCAGATTCAGGAAAACTACAGGTAGTTTTTCCTCACCGAACATAATACCCCTTTTTGGTGGTACTCGTATTATCAGAAATGTGTAAAACATTTTTCATTGCCTCAATCATGTAACGTGTGGCCCTACTGGAAGTCACATTTGTCTCTTCACCGTCGACACTGGAGTCCGTATCCGTGTCGGCGTCTATATCTGCCATCTGAGGTAACGGGCGCTTTAGAGCCCCTGACGGCCTATGAGACGTCTGGACAGGCCCAAGCTGAGTAGCCGGCTGTCTCATGTCAACCACTGTCTTTTATACAGAGCTGACACTGTCACGTAATTCCTTCCAACAGTTCATCCACTCAGGTGTCGACCCCCTAGGGGGTGACATCACTATTACAGGCAATCTGCTCCGTCTCCACATCATTTTTCTCCTCATACATGTCGACACAAACGTACCGACATATAGCACACACACAGGGAATGCTCTGATAGAGGACAGGACCCCACTAGCCCTTTGGGGAGACAGAGGGAGAGTTTGCCAGCACACACCAGAGCGCTATATATATACAGGGATAACCTTATATAAGTGTTTTTCCCCTTATAGCTGCTGTATCTTTAATACTGCGCGTAATTAGTGCCCCCCCTCTCTTTTTTAACCCTTTCTGTAGTGTAGTGACTGCAGGGGAGAGACAGGGAGCTTCCCTCCAACGGAGCTGTGAGGGAAAATGGCGCCAGTGTGCTGAGGAGATAGGCTCCGCCCCTTATCGGCGGCCTTATCTCCCGTTTTTCTATGTATTCTGGTAGGGGTTAAATGCATCCATATAGCCCAGGAGCTATATGTGATGCATTTTTTGCCATCCAAGGTGTTTTTTATTGCGTCTCAGGGCGCCCCCCCCCAGCGCCCTGCACCCTCAGTGACCGGAGTGTGAAGTGTGCTGAGAGCAATGGCGCACAGCTGCAGTGCTGTGCGCTACCTTGTTGAAGACAGGACGTCTTCTGCCGCCGATTTTCCGGACCTCTTCTGCCTTCTGGCTCTGTAAGGGGGCCGGCGGCGCGGCTCTGGGACCCATCCAGGCTGGGCCTGTGATCGTCCCTCTGGAGCTAATGTCCAGTAGCCTAAGAAGCCCAATCCACTCTGCACGCAGGTGAGTTCGCTTCTTCTCCCCTTAGTCCCTCGATGCAGTGAGCCTGTTGCCAGCAGGTCTCACTGAAAATAAAAAACCTAAACTAAAACTTTCACTAAGAAGCTCAGGAGAGCCCCTAGTGTGCACCCTTCTCGTTCGGGCACAAAGATCTAACTGAGGCTTGGAGGAGGGTCATAGGGGGAGGAGCCAGTGCACACCAGATAGTCCTAAAGCTTTCTTTAGATATGCCCAGTCTCCTGCGGAGCCGCAATTCCCCATGGTCCTTACGGAGTCCCCAGCATCCACTTAGGACGTTAGAGAAAACACTGAAATTCATATAACACAACAAGGATTATGCGTCCATTATAAACATAATGCTATATATCTCCCATATAGCACTACAAATCACTGTGCCCCCCCCTCCTTCGTACTATAAAGCAAGGCTTGGCGGGGAGCTGCAGAAAATGGTGCTGACTCCGTTGTGAGGGCTAAGCTCCGCCCCTACTCGGCGCGCTAAAGCCCGCTCAAACTAACACACACATACATATATATATATATATATATACATACACACACACACACACACACACATACAAGACTGGTATGGTCGGCACTCCCTCTGTTTAAACAACTGCCCCGGTGCCTTCCTACTGTGAAATGTGTAGAGATGGTGTTCTTCTAGAGAGGGGTATTCCTCCACCCACTCTCAATTCTGAAAGAACAGGCGGTACTCCAAGGACTTGATGCAAATAAGTGTATTATGCAAAGAAATCAAACAGGTGGCATAACTGCGCCAACGTTTCAGCGCCACGCAGGGCGCTTTTATCAAGGCTGTATGCAAGTGACACAAAACAAACCCAAACAGTGTAAAACCCTACCTTATGGGGGTCATTCCGAGTTGTTCGCTCGTTATATTTTTCTCGCAACGGAGCGATTAGTCGCTAATGCGCAATGTCCGCAGTGCGACTGCGCCAAGTAAATTTGCTATGCAGTTAGGTATTTTACTCACGGCATTACGAGGTTTTTTCTTCGTTCTGGTGATCGTAATGTGATTATATTGTAACAGATGTTTTCAATGATATGCGCAATAAAACTTGAGGTGCAGCTAGATCTAGTGTAAAAGAAGTGAACCCCACACTTCAAAAGTATGACAATAGTGGAAAGGAAAATTACACTTGAAAAATAGCGCTCATCAAATATCATGCAGATAAAAGTGTATACAACTGGTAAAATTTTCATTCACCCTGATTAGTAGATAGGTCTTCATGTGATGGTGGAACAATTTGTACTCTAGAAGTTCCTCAAATCAACCGAAAATTCAGATAAAATGGGCACGTATCCCAGAGGACCTGCAATGATAAATGCCTCTTTCTCCAGTGGAGTTGGATTGGGAAATACGAGGCACCATTAAATACCGACCATAGTGTAGTACTTTTTATAAAACACGCACTGGTTTTAATGCACAGATAAAACTTACAAGAAATGTAAAAAACATGAGCATGTAATATTTCACTCCATAGGACAACACAGATGGTATATCACCCAGCGATTCACTGCAGCCCCAGCAGATGATAATGGAAGACGTGCACAATCTCTCCAAAAGTCCAGTAGCATGCAGGATAACCAAAGATGATTGTGTCCAAAATGTCCTAGGATCAGTGACAAGTTAAAAGCAAGAGCCACGCTTAACGCGTATCGGACCAAATGTCCTTCATCAGAAGCGTGGTTTACTGGCTCTGGAGAGTGCTTTTAAACCCCATTAAGTGATGGTTACAGCTGTATCCACTGATGGTCTGTTCATTGCGCTCCGGGCAGCGCACCTGCGCGATCGTGACCGGAAGCCGGAAACCGGAAGTTGTCAATGCGGGTCACATGCGTTCCAAACATCCGGAAGTCGCGTCTCTGGCTCCCTTACGATCACACCGTGGATATCCTTGCTGATATGCGTTCCATTAACCAGGAAACGCCATAGACAGTCACCATATCTACTTATGAGACTAGTCATTTTATGTTAGAGTCCCATATGATTGCATAAAACGTCCCGGACTTACAGCAATCCCAATACATGATCCATAAAAGGGAAAAAAGGAAAGAATAGCAGCAGTTACCAACCTTATATGGATATATAATGCAAAGAAATTTTTTTGCAGCAATTCCCAATCTAATATGAGTTTACATTACAGGACAATAAATATAAAGTGCAAAAGCATAGCAGCAATTTCCAATCTCATATAAATATATATTGCAAGATGATGAATAGACAAGTGTGTGGATGGGCTATGTGAGAAAACATTTAAGTTCAAATGGTGGTATCCACACAGTCATTTATAAAAGATACAGGCGATGTATTGAGAAACTTAATGGATTATAAATGTGAAACTGGGGATTATCTGTGTACAGCAGATGTGTGTACATTATACACAATTATAGAGTTGGAGCAAGGGCTTGCTGCGGTCTCCTACTTTTTAGATAAGAGCAATTACAGTGCACCCATTAAGACATTCATTATGGATAGTATTAGGTTTATTTTGCTTAATAACTATTTTTTCTTTGATGGTGCGTTCTATCTACAGCGGATTGGCACCGCCATGGGCACCAGGTTCACCCCCAGTTATGCCAATTTATTTATGGCATACTGGGAGGACATCCAGATATGGCAGGGGGGTGTCTTGGTGGCGGGCCTGGTGACCTGGCGGCGCTATATCGATGACGTGCTGTTTATATGGCGTGGTGACGGAGAATCACTACATCTATTCTGTGATGAGCTCAATTTGAATAATATGAATATTAAATTCACATTCACTCAAAGCCAAAATGAGGTGTCCTTTTTGGACTTGAGTATTTACATCTGCAATGGAGAAGTTCAGTCAAAAACCTTTAGGAAAAAGACAGACTCCAACAGTTTTATTGACAGAACGAGTCAACATCATGCAAACTGGCTGGATGGGATACCATTCAGTCAGTTTACACGGGTCAAAAGAAACTGTTCGGATGTAGCGGTACGTGATCAGCAATTTAATGAACTTACAGACCGTCCATTACAAAAAGGGTATACATCAAACACGCTTGAGTCAGCAAGGAAAAGGGTAGAGAAAATAGATAGGTCTCAACTACTCATGATTAAGGAGAAACCTCATAATACAGAGGAAAGATTTAAATGGGCCTTTGTCAGTCAGTATAGTAGGTCCTTCAAAGGTATAGAAAGAGTGTTTATTAAGAACTAGAACATCTTGAAACAGGACACAGTGATAGGAAACCTGCTGCCTGATAAACCCACCTTCATTTATAGGAGGTCTCAATCCCTTAAAAACAAATTGGTAAGGAGTAGCCTAGACATGGAATTGAGACAGAGCATAAGAACTAAAGGTTTCCACCGCTGCGAGATTGTTTAATGTGTAAGACAGTCAAGGTCCCTGTGAGAAAATTTACGGAATACACCGTGAATGGCCGTGTATATCCCATTCGGGATTTTATTACGTGCCACAATAAAAATATCATATATGTGCTCGAATGTATATGTGGCCTAGCCTACGTTGGCAAAACAGGAAGGAGTGCCAAGGTGAGGTGGGCGGAGCACATATATAATATTCGGAAGGGCCTTGAATCTCACAACGTTTCCTCACATTTTAAAAAGGTGCATAATTCCAACACATGTGCATTAAAGAATTTTTGGGCAATAGAAGTGGTCCAGCAGAAGTGGAGAACTAGAGACTTAGAGAAAAGACTCTCTCAAGCTGAGATGAAGTCCATACACCGTTTGGGTACCCTTAGTCCACGGGGACTCAACGGTGAATTTGAACTTAAATGTTTTCTCACATAGCCCATCCACACACTTGTCTATTCATCATCTTGCAATATATATTTATATGAGATTGGAAATTGCTGCTATGCTTTTGCACTTTATATTTATTGTCCTGTAATGTAAACTCATATTAGATTGGGAATTGCTGCTAAAAAATTTCTTTGCATTATATATCCATATAAGGTTGGTAACTGCTGCTATTCTTTCCTTTTTTCCCTTTTATGGATCATGTATTGGGATTGCTGTAAGTCCGGGACGTTTTATGCAATCATATGGGACTCTAACATAAAATGACTAGTCTCATAAGTAGATATGGTGACTGTCTATGGCGTTTCCTGGTTAATGGAACGCATATCAGCAAGGATATCCACGGTGTGATCGTAAGGGAGCCAGAGACGCGACTTCCGGATGTTTGGAACGCATGTGACCCGCATTGACAACTTCCGTTTCCGGCTTACGGTCACGATCGCGCAGGTGCGCTGCCCGGAGCGCAATGAACAGACCATCAGTGGATACAGCTGCAACCATCACTTAATGGGGTTTAAAAGCACTCTCCAGAGCCAGTAAACCACGCTTCTGATGAAGGACATTTGGTCCGATACGCGTTAAGCGTGGCTCTTGCTTTTAACTTGTCACTGATCCTAGTACATTTTGGACACAATCATCTTTGGTTATCCTGCATGCTACTGGACTTTTGGAGAGATTGTGCACGTCTTCCATTATCATCTGCTGGGGCTGCAGTGAATCGCTGGGTGATATACCATCTGTGTTGTCCAATGGAGTGAAATATTACATGCTCATGTTTTTTACATTTCTTGTAAGTTTTATCTGTGCATTAAAACCAGTGCGTGTTTTATAAAAAGTACTACACTATGGTCGGTATTTAATGGTGCCTCGTATTTCCCAATCCAACTCCACTGGAGAAAGAGGCATTTATCATTCCAGGTCCTCTGGGATACGTGCCCATTTTATCTGAATTTTCGGTTGATTTGAGGAACTTCTAGAGTACAAATTGTTCCACCATCACATGAAGACCTATCTACTAATCAGGGTGAATGAAAATTTTACCAGTTGTATACACTTTTATCTGCATGATATTTGATGAGCGCTATTTTTCAAGTGTAATTTTCCTTTCCACGATCGTAATGTGATTGACAGGAAGTGGGTGTTTCTGGGCGGAAACTGGCCGTTTTATGGGTGTGTGTGAAAAAACGCTACAGTTTCTGGGAAAAACGCGGGAGTGGCTGGAGAAACGGAGGAGTGTCTGGGCGAACGCTGGGTGTGTTTGTGACGTCAAACCAGGAACGACAAGCACTGAACTGATCGCACTGGCAGAGTAAGTCTCGAGCTACTCAGAAACTGCACAGAGAAGTCTTTTCGCAATATTGCGAATCTTTCGTTCGCAATTTTGATAAGCTAAGATTCACTCCCAGTAAGCGGCGGCTTAGCGTGTGCAAAGCTGCTAAAAGCAGCTTGCGAGCGAACAACTCGGAATGACCCCCTATATCTGTTTCTGAGAGAGAGAGGACCGCGTCTCGGAGCTGCGGGAGCTGGCGTCCGGCGGGGTTTCCGGTGGGTGTGCCCGACGCGTTGCCAGGAAGTGACGTCACTGGTAGCCAGGCAACCCCGAAGCTGTAGCCCATATCATTTATTAACGAGTTTTTGATGTACCTTTAAGGCTATATTTCTGCTGGTCATCAATACCATCATTGTTTTTAAATCAATCTTTTATTTTTTTAATCGGCACCTTGCACAGCTTTTAGTCACTCGCATTACATCATTCACCATTCTCTCATGTATTCACATTGGGTACAATGGATTCACATTTTGACCGTAATATTCTTATTTGTGTAAGCTAACACAATTTCACGGTGCGCAGCACTTTTAGTTTGTTTACTTTTTTTTGTTCTACTTCCGCTAGGAACAGCGGGTTGACAGCGGCGGCTGGGACGCCTGGCTACCAGTGACGTCACTTCCTGGCAACGCGACGGGCACACCCACCGGAAACCCCGCCGGACGCCAGCTCCCGAAGCTCCGAGACGCGGTCCTCTCTCTCTCACAAACAGATATAAGGTATGGTTTTACACTGTTTGGGTTTGTTTTGTGTCACTTGCATACAGCCTTGATAAAAGCGCCCTGCGTGGCGCTGAAACGTTGGCGCAGTTATGCCACCTGTTTGATTTTTTTGCATAATACACTTATTTGCATCGAGTCCTTGGAGTGCCGCCTGTTCTTTCAGAATCGAGAGTGGGTGGAGGAATACCCCTCTCTAGAAGAACATCATCTCTCTCTCATATATATATATATATATATATATATATATATACATACACGTCGTTCGGGCAGCACTCCCAGTAAGTAGACAAATGTCCCGGTGCCTTCCTAGGTACCTCAGCAGGTCCAAATAATAGAAGCAATGTGTGGCGGCACTCGGAAAAATAAACCAATCAAGCAGAGTAATTTACAACGTTTCGGAGCTTTAATATCCCTCCGTCATCAGGTATAACAAATGGTACAAACATTTACCTTAAATAGACTCCCCACCACGTGTGTCACCTGGCGTGCAGTCCCAGGATGCGGACGCCCACTAGTGACGTTCACTCCCTTTCCTTACATCACCATGGTAACATTACAAACAAAATCATTAAAACAGATGTGTAACATTGCAACCTGCACAATCCGTAATCGCTTATCACAGACACATTGCCGCTTAATTCATGTATCATATACAGCAATCAATATAAGTACATGTCATATTAAGCGATAATTTATTACATGCAAAATATACATAAAGACTAATATTTGCAAAAAACTACACATACGAAAAGTAGCATTTATCACTCACAAAAAACAATGCAATCCTAGTGTTTCGTTAAGACCTCTAGGGGCCAATGTTCCAAGTTCATGGATCCATCTGGATTCCCTTTGTAGCAAACGTACCGATCTATCTCCTCCCCGCAGTTTAGCTGGCTCATGGTCAATAATAATATATCTTAGTGATGCTAAACTGTGGCCGGCATTTACAAAATGCCGTGCCAATGGTTGGTCACTATTCCCGGTGGAAAGTGCATTTCTTATTGCCATTTTATGATTTGCCATCCGTTCTCTTAGGGTGCGATCGGTTTTACCTATATAATTTTTGCCACAAGGGCAAACAATCATATAAATAATGTATTTGGTGGTGCATGTAACCCGATGTTTAATTTCATATCTTTTGCCACTGAATGGATGGAAAAAATACTTGCCGACAATTAAAGATCTACAGGTAACACAATTAAGGCATTTAAAACATCCCTTCTTTAAAGATAAAAATCTGTTCTGCTCACTCTGAAGTGACTGTATCCCTGTTATATCAGTCTTCATCACCCAATCTCTGATATTACGTCCACGTGTGTAACATGGCATAATGGTCGTCTCAGTCAAATTAAGATCATTATCTGTGGACAAAATAGGCCATAAATTTCTTGCTGCACCAGCAATGTCGGCACTAGCGGTGTTATAGTGATTAACCCAGGGCATCCGATTAGCCTTAATTTTCTTATTTTTAGGTTTAAGTAATTGTTCACGGCTCACTTTTAAGGCTCTATCCTTAGCTTTTAATAGCAATTCCAGATCATACCCTCTATCATTAAATTTATGTATCATGTTATCAATATGCCCTCTAGCATCATCAGCATTGCTACAGATTCTAATAGCACGTAAGAATTGTGAATAGGGTAATCCAAACTTAAGGGATCTTGGGTGAAAGCTCTGTGCATGGAGTATGGTGTTTCTATCAGTTGGTTTGTAAAAAATGTCAGTACTGATGATTCCCTGATTAACTGATACCTTAACATCAAGGTAGTTAACAGTTACAATGCTGGCATTATATGTAAATTTAACGGGATGGCATAAACTATTATGATCTTCAATGAATCCAGACAGTGACTCATGGCTACCGGACCAAATCAAAAACACATCATCTATGTACCTCACATAAAATGAGGCACATGTTAAAAATAAATCATTGTTAAAAAATATATCATCTTCCACCATATACATGTAAGCATTCGCATACGATGGGGCCACTGAAGACCCCATCGCACACCCTGATGTCTGGAGATAGAATTTCCCATCAAAAAGAAAGTAATTACATATCAACACCATTTCCAAAAGATCAATAAATACTGACACATCCGGTCCCTTATATAAAATATTGTTAGTGATAAGTTTCCTGACTGCACATAAACCCTGATCATTGGGAATAATCGTGTAGAGGCTGGTAATATCAATGCTGCAAAGAAAACTTCCCATGTTAATGGTTCCTAAGGCCTTTAATTTATTAAGGAACATTGTAGTATCAAGCAAATGTCGAGGATGATTAACAATACAAGGTTGTAGCATAGCATCCAAATAAACTGACAATCTCTGAAATAGACCACCCCGGGCCGAGATAATAGGTCGGCCAGGGGGATTAACTAGACTTTTGTGAATCTTTGGCAGTGAATACAGGACTGGCACAGTTGGATTGTCCATAATTAATGCCTGCATAAGTTCACTAGAAATCTGCCCTGCATCCACTGCCAATTGGAGTCTCTGTTTCAATTGTTTACTAAAAACCAAAGTAGGATCACTTTTAAGTAATCTATAGACTTTAACATCACTTAATTGTCTATAAAGTTCACCCTTGTATTCCTCCATATCCTGGATCACGACAGCCCCACCTTTATCAGCGGGGCGTATCGTGATATCAGTATATGTGGAAAGATCTTTAAGAGCATTATACTCTTCCTTGCTCAAGTTATTGTTGGGAAATTTACTTTGATATTGGTAATTAATCATTGGAATAACAGAATTAGCAACAGTATTGTCCAACATACGATTAAAAGTCTTAATAGACATATTGTTGGACATAGGGTCAAAACGTGAGCGTTTTTGAATTTTGCTCAATTGAGGTGGCAGTTCGTTTTGTTGCTGGATTCCCATATTTGCCTTTGTACCCCGAAAATGTTCGTGGAGTTTTAATTTCCGATTGAGACTATATTTTTCAACTTCCCATTTCATAGTGTCAAAACGTACAGTGGGCACAAAAGAAAGACCCTTAGAAAGTACCTTCATTTCGACATCCGTCAGGGGGTGTGATGAAAGATTGAAGACTATCTCCTCGCTTGAAGTGGCGGACGTCCGCGCCTGCCTCGTCCTCTTTCTTTGATTTTGGCCGCCTCTCCTAGTCCATCTCCTCTGCCGCGTCCACGGCGGGTACGAGCCCCTAAAGGGGCAATGGGATCTCGTGAGCGTCCATCCACTATCACATCTGTGTCGCTATTAGATGTTCTCTCCTGGGAGGAATCAGTCTGCCACAATTGTCTGTAGTTGCGCTGTTTATACGTACGCATACGGTCATTTCGTGTACTACTGACCCATTGGTATACTCGGTTCATTTCATAGTCAGCATTGACCTTTAATAATTTTTGTTTTTTGAATTGAATCAAATCACGTTTGTAGATCGCAAGTTGGTGCTGTAATTTGTCAAACCAATCAGTGTCGGTATCAGCTGACATAGTTACTTTATGTTGTGCTTCAAATGCAGCAATTTTCTCACGTGCAATGTTAAGTTCCCTTGATGACTCCTCAATCACGAGGAGTAATAAATCAAAGCTGCATTTATTTAGTACAGCTATCCATTTTTTACAAAATGCAGTATTATGTCTGCCGATTGTAGGTGAATTTCTAATTCTGAATCCACGGGGAATTTTTTTATCTTTATAATAATCACTTAATGTGATCCCATGGTATAGGTAATCAATTTCTTTTTGTTTCAATCTCAGTAATTCCCTATACAGAAATTCAATCGGCTGTGCATCAATATCGTCATCCAAACGTTGTTTAATCAAAATAGATTCTGCTTCAGTATCAGTAAGAGTCAATGTGGTTCCCTGTGTTAGCAGAGACAGATTCACGGTTGCAATGTCCACATCATCCACCACCGTGCTAGGCTCAGCCATAATCCAATAACAAAAATTTCTGATACGTGGTAGGAAATGTATAATTACATAAGCTTGGGTGCTAGAGCCCAGAGATCCCACTCTCTGCAAGGGGGTAACTCACAATATGTAGACGTCGTTCGGGCAGCACTCCCAGTAAGTAGACAAATGTCCCGGTGCCTTCCTAGGTACCTCAGCAGGTCCAAATAATAGAAGCAATGTGTGGCGGCACTCGGAAAAATAAACCAATCAAGCAGAGTAATTTACAACGTTTCGGAGCTTTAATATCCCTCCGTCATCAGGTATAACAAATGGTACAAACATTTACCTTAAATAGACTCCCCACCACGTGTGTCACCTGGCGTGCAGTCCCAGGATGCGGACGCCCACTAGTGACGTTCACTCCCTTTCCTTACATCACCATGGTAACATTACAAACAAAATCATTAAAACAGATGTGTAACATTGCAACCTGCACAATCCGTAATCGCTTATCACAGACACATTGCCGCTTAATTCATGTATCATATACAGCAATCAATATAAGTACATGTCATATTAAGCGATAATTTATTACATGCAAAATATACATAAAGACTAATATTTTGTAAAGGCCGGCCACAGTTTAGCATCACTAAGATATATTATTATTGACCATGAGCCAGCTAAACTGCGGGGAGGAGATAGATCGGTACGTTTGCTACAAAGGGAATCCAGATGGATCCATGAACTTGGAACATTGGCCCCTAGAGGTCTTAACGAAACACTAGGATTGCATTGTTTTTTGTGAGTGATAAATGCTACTTTTCGTATGTGTAGTTTTTTGCAAATATTAGTCTTTATGTATATTTTGCATGTAATAAATTATCGCTTAATATGACATGTACTTATATTGATTGCTGTATATGATACATGAATTAAGCGGCAATGTGTCTGTGATAAGCGATTACGGATTGTGCAGGTTGCAATGTTACACATCTGTTTTAATGATTTTGTTTGTAATGTTACCATGGTGATGTAAGGAAAGGGAGTGAACGTCACTAGTGGGCGTCCGCATCCTGGGACTGCACGCCAGGTGACACACGTGGTGGGGAGTCTATTTAAGGTAAATGTTTGTACCATTTGTTATACCTGATGACGGAGGGATATTAAAGGTCCGAAACGTTGTAAATTACTCTGCTTGATTGGTTTATTTTTCCGAGTGCCGCCACACATTGCTTCTATATATATATATATATATATATATATATATATATATATATATATATATATATATATATCTCTATCATATATTGATCTGGGGGGGGATGTATATATCGCCTATATAAACAATATAGCAATCGCTGCCCAGGGCTTTCCCCCCCTGCGCCCTGCACCCTCGGAAGCCGTTGGTGTGTGGGAGCAATGGCGCGCTGCGGTACACTGGCGGGGTGAACATACCCGGCGACCGAGCCTCTAAATATGTCCCCCCGCCAGCGAAGCACTTAGTAATATGCCGCCCAGGGCGCTCCCCCCCAGCGCCCTGCACCCTGCAAGAGGCGACGGTAAATGGGAGCAGGGAGCGCAGCGCTACCACTGCTACTCCCTCCGTTATGCGGCACACTGGCGGGGTGAACATACCCGGCGGTCGAGCCTCTAAGTATGTCCCCCCGCCAGCGAAGCACTTAGTAATATGCCGCCCAGGGCGCTCCCCCCCAGCGCGCTGCACCCCACAAGAGGCGATGGTAAATGGGAGCAGGGAGCGCAGCGCTACCGCTGCTGCTCCCTCCGTTTTGCGGCACACAGGCGGGGTGAACATACCAGGTGTCCGGGCACCTAACTATGTCCCCCCGCCAGCTATATAGACCTCAGCAACATGCCGCCCAGGGCGCTCCCCCCCAGCGCCCTGCACCCCGTGAGTGCGTTGGTGTGTGGGAGCATGGAGCGCAGCGTGACCGCTTTATGTTACCTCCGTTACTGAAGTCTTCTGCCGTCACTGAAACTGTTCTTCACATACTCACCCGGCTTCTTTCTCTGGCTTTGTGAGGGGGGTGACGGCGCGGCTCCGGGAACAAGCAGCTAGGCGAACCAAGTGATCGAACCCTCTGGAGCTAATGGTGTCCAGTATCCTGAGAAGCAGAGCCCTTAAACTAAGAAGAAGTAGGTCCTGCTTCTCTCCCCTCACTCCCACGATGCAGGGAGCCTGTAGCCAGCAGGTCTACCTGAAAATAAAAAACCTAATATAAAGTCTTTTAGAGAAACTCAGTAGAGCTCCCCTAGTGTGCATCCAGTCACTCCTGGGCACAAAGTCTAACTGAGGTCTGGAGGAGGGGCATAGAGAGAGGAGCCAGTTCACACCCAGTTTAAGTCTTTATAGTGTGCCCAGGCTCCTGCGGATCCGTCTATACCCCATGGTCCTTTTGGAGTCTCCAGCATCCTCTAGGACGTAAGAGAAATCAAAACAACTTTCTGCGTGAACATTGGAACTGTAAGGAGAACTGCTTTAACGTCACTGAAGAGGAGACAAGATGGCTTGCAAGACAAAGCCCCCAACCTGGTACCAGCCAGGATGTAGCATTAGCCATAAGGAAGATTGCTATGCTGTAATGAATTGTAGATCTGCTGAATGCAAAGGCTGAACTGGAGCCTGTTTGAGAGTTGACAGAACCAGATAAAGATCCCACTGTGCAGTGGGAAAACGAAAGACGGTAGTGGAATACGCTCCCACCTCTTAAGGTTCAGACCCCTAGAAGAAGGGCCAGGCGCTTTTGGAAAAAAATTGACAGAGGTAGAAAAAAAAAATAAGATTTTACTCACCGGTAAATCTATTTCTCGTAGTCCGTAGTGGATGCTGGGACTCCGTAAGGACCATGGGGAATAGCGGCTCCGCAGGAGACTGGGCACAACTAAAGAAAGCTTTAGGACTACCTGGTGTGCACTGGCTCCTCCCACCATGACCCTCCTCCAGACCTCAGTTAGGATACTGTGCCCGGAAGAGCTGACACAATAAGGAAGGATTTTGAATCCCGGGTAAGGCTCATACCAACCACACCAATCACACCGTATAACTCGTGATACTATACCCAGTTAACAGTATGAAATATAACTGAGCCTCTCAACAGATGGCTCAACCATAACCCTTTAGTTAGGCAATAACTATAAACAAGTATTGCAGACAATCCGCACTTGGGATGGGCGCCCAGCATCCACTACGGACTACGAGAAATAGATTTACCGGTGAGTAAAATCTTATTTTCTCTGACGTCCTAAGTGGATGCTGGGACTCCGTAAGGACCATGGGGATTATACCAAAGCTCCCAAACGGGCGGGAGAGTGCGGATGACTCTGCAGCACCGAATGAGCAAACTCTAGGTCCTCCTCAGCCAGGGTATCAAACTTGTAGACTCTTGCAAAAATGTTTGAACCCGACCAAGTAACAGCTCGGCAAATTTGTAAAGCCGAGACCCCTCGGGCAGCCGCCCAAGAAGAGCCCACTTTCCTCGTGGAATGGGCTTGTACAGATTTAGGGTGCGGCAGTCCAGCCGCAGAATGTGCAAGTTGAATCGTGCTAGAGATCCAGCGAGCAATAGTCTGCTTAGAAGCAGGAGCACCTAGCTTGTTGGGTGCATACAGGATAAATAGCGAGTCAGTTTTCCTGACTCCAGCCGTCCTGGAAACATATACTTTTCAGGGCCCTGACTACGTCCAGTAACTTGGAATCCTCCAAGTCCCAAGTAGCCGCAGGCACCACAATAGGTTGGTTCACATGAAAAACTGATACCACCTTAGGAAGGAATTGGGAACGAGTCCTCAATTCCACCTTATCCATATAAAAAAACAGATAAGGGCTTTTGCATGACAAAGCCGCCAATTCTGATACACGCCTGGCCGACGCCAAGGCCAACAGCATGACCACTTTCCACGTGAGGTATCGTAGCTCCACGGATTTAAGTGGCTCAACCCAATGCGACTTCAGGAAATCCAACACCACGTTGAGATCCCACGGTGCCACTGGAGGCACAAACGGGGGCTGACTATGCAGCACTCCCTTAACAAAAGTCTGAACTTCACGCAGTTAAGCCAGTTCTATTTTGGAAGAAAATCGATAGAGCCGAAATCTGGACCTTAATGGAACCCAATTTTAGGCCCATAGTCACCCCTGACTGTAGGAAGTGCAGAAATCGACCTAGCTGAAATTCCTCCTTTGGGGCCTTCCTGGCCTCACAGCACGCAACATATTTCCGCCATATGCGGTGATAATGGTATGCGTTCACTTCTTTCCTAGCTTTAATTAGCGTAGGGATAACTTCCTCCGGAATGCCCTTTTCCTTCAGGATCCGGCGTTCAACCGCCATGCCGTCAAACGCAGCCGCGGTATGTCTTGGAACAGACAGGCCCCCTGCTGCAGCAGGTCCTGTCTGAGCGGCAGAGGCCATGGGTCCTCTGAGATAATTTCTTGGAGTTCTGGGTACCAAGCTCTTCTTGGCCAAACCGGAACAATGAGTATAGTTCTTACTCCTCTCCTTCTTATTATTCTCATTACCCTGGGTAAGAGAGGCAGAGAAGGGAACACATACACCGACTGGTACACCCACGGTGTTACCAGAGCGTCCACAACTATCGCCTGAGGGTCCCTTGACCTGGCGCAATATCTTTGTAGCTTTTTGTTGAGGCGGGACGCCATCATGTCCACCTGTGGCCTTTCCCAACGGTGTACAATAATTTGGAAGACTTCTGGATGAAGTCCCCACTCTCCCGGGTGGAGGTCGTGTCTGCTGAGAAAGTCTGCTTCCCAGTTGTCCACTCCGGGAATGAACACTGCTGACAGTGCTAACACATGATTTTCCGCCCATCGGAGAATCCTTGTGGCTTCTGCCATCGCCATCCTGCTTCTTGTGCCGCCCTGTCGGTTTACATGAGCGACCGCCGTGATGTTGTCTGACTAGATCAGCACCGGCCGGTGTTGAAGCAGGGGTCTAGCCTGACTTAGGGCATTGTAAATGGCCCTTAGTTCCGGAATATTTATGTGTAGGGAAGTCTCCTGACTTTTCCATAGTCCTTGGAAGTTTCTTCCCTGTGTGACTGCCCCCCAGCCTCGAAGGCTGGCATCCGTGGTCACCAGGACCCAGTCCTGTATGCCGAATCTGTGGCCCCCTAGAAGATGAGCACTCAGCAGCCACCACAACAGCGACACCCTGGCCCTTGGAGACAGGGTTATCCGCCGATGCATCTGAAGATGCGACCCGGACCACTTGTCCAACAGCTCCCACTGGAAGATCCTTGCATGGGACCTGGCGAATGGAATTTCTTCGTAAGAAGCTACCATCTTTCCCAGGGCTCGCGTGCATTGATGCACCGACACCTGTATTTGTATTAGGAGGTCTCTGTCTAGAGACGACAACTCCTAGGACTTCTCCGGGAGAAACCCTTTTTATCCTGTTCTGTGTCCAGAACCATACCCAGGAACAGTAGACGCGTCGTAGGAACCAGCTGCGACTTTGGAATATTCAGAATCCAGCCGTGCTGTTGTAGCACTTCCCGAGATAGTGCTACTCCGACGAACAACTGCTCCCTGGACCTCGTCGCCTTTATAAGGAGATCGTCCAAGCACGGGATAATTATTTCGGCCATTACCTTGGTAAATACCTTCGGTGCCGGGGACAGACCAACGGCAACGTCTGGAATTGGTAATGACCATCCTGTACCACAATTTAGAGGTACTCCTGGTGAAGAGGGTAAATAGGGACATGCAGGTAAGCATCCTTGATGTCCAGTGATACCATGAAATTCTCCAGGCTTGCAATAATCGCCCTGAGCGATTCCATTTTGAACTTGAACCTTCGTATATAAAAGTGTTCAAGGATTTCAATTTTAGAATGGGTCTCACCGAACCGTCTGGTTTCGGTACCACAACATTTTGGAATAGTAACCCCGGCCTTGTTGAAGGAGGGGTACCTTGATTTCACCTGCTGGAAGTACAGCTTGTGAATTGTTGCCAGTACTACCTCCCTTTCTCCGAGGGCAGCAGGCAAGGCTGATGTGAGGTAACGGCGAGGGGGAGTCGCCTCGAACTCCAGCCTGTATCCCTGTGATACTAATTGCAGAACCTAGTGATCCACCTGTGGGCAAGCCCACTGGTCCCTGAAGTTCCCGAGACGCGCTCCCACCGCACCTGTCTCCACCTGTGGAGCCCCAGCGTCATGCGGTGGACTCAGAGGAAGCGAGGGAAGATTTTTGCTCCTGGGAACTGGCTGTCTGGTGCAGCTTTTTCCTTCTTCCCTTGTCTCTGTGCAGAAAGGAAGCGCCTTTGACCCGCTTGTTTTTCTGATGCCGAAAGGAATGTACCTGAAAATACGGTGCTTTCTTAGGCTGTGAGGAAACCTGAGGTAAAAAAATTTCTTCCCAGCTGTTGCTGTGGATACGAGGTCCCAGAGACCATCCCCAAACAATTCCTCACCCTTATAAGGCAGAATCTCCATGTGCCTTTTAAAGGCAGCATCACCTGTCCACTGCCGGGTCTCTAATACCCTCCTGGCAGAATGGACATTGCATTAATTCTGGATGCCAGCCGGCAAATATCCCTCTGTGCATCCTTCATATATAAGACGACGTCTTTAATATGCTCTATGTTAGCAAAATATTATCCCTGTCTAGGGTATTAATATTATCTGACAGGGTATCAGACCACGCTGCAGCAGCACTATTTTTGCTGAGGCAAATGCAGGTCTCAGTATAGTACCTGAGTGTGTATATACTAGGGATGAGCGGGTTCGGTTCCTCGGAATCCGAACCCGCCCGAACTTCAGTTTTTTTTACACGGGGCCGAGCGACTCGGATCTTCCCGCCTTGCTCGGTTAACCCGAGCGCGCCCGAACGTCATCATCCCGCTGTCGGATTCTCGCGAGGCTCGGATTCTATCGCGAGACTCGGATTCTATATAAGGAGCCGCGCGTCGCCGCCATTTTCACACGTGCATTGAGATTCATAGGGAGAGGACGTGGCTGGCGTCCTCTCCGTTTATAGAGAAGAGAGTGAGACAGTAGAGAGAGACACAGTAGTAATTTTGGGGAGCATTAGCAGGAGTACTAGTAGTTACTTGCTGAAGTGATAGATAGTGTGACTGTATTATCTGACTTGTGGGGGAGACACTGACAGTGGGGAGCAGTTAGAGTCTGAGAGCAGGACTCAGGAGTACATATAACGTACAGTGCACACTTTTGCTGCCAGAGTGCCACACTGCCATTGTGACCACACTGACCACCAGTATAATATATATTGTGATTGTCTGCTTAGGAGTACTACTTGCAAGTTGCTGATAGTGTGACCAGTGACCTGACCACCAGTTTAATAATCACCACCAGTGAGTTTTATATATATATATATATATATATATATATATATAATTGTATATAATATATATATAATATTGTATACCACCTACCCGTGGTTTTTTTTTTTCTTTCTTCTTTATACATACTACTATAGTAGCTTACTGTAGCAGTCTGCGGTGCTGCTGAGCTGACAGTGTCCAGCAGGTCCGTCATCAGTCATTACATAATAAATATATATACCTATCCGGCTGCAGTACTAGTGATATTATATATATTGATTTCATCTCATTATCATCCAGTCTATATCAGCAGCAGACACAGTACGGTAGTCCACGGCTGTAGCTACCTCTGTGTCGGCAGTCGCTCGTCCATCCATAATTGTATACCACCTACCCGTGGTTTTTTTCTTTTTTCTTTCTTCTTTATACATAATACTATAGTAACTTACTGTAGCAGTCTGCGGTGCTGCTGAGCTGACAGTGTCCAGCAGGTCCGTCATCAGTCATTACATAATAAATATATCTACCTGTCCGGCTGCAGTACTAGTGTGATATAATATATATTGATTTCATCTCATTATCATCCAGTCTATATTAGCAGCAGACACAGTACGGTAGTCCACGGCTGTAGCTACCTCTGTGTCTTTTAGTTGTGCCTATTAAAATATGGAGAACAAAAATGTTGAGGTTCCAAAATTAGGGAAAGATCAAGATCCACTTCCACCTCGTGCTGAAGCTGCTGCCACTAGTCATGGCCGAGACGATGAAATGCCAGCAACGTCGTCTGCCAAGGCCGATGCCCAATGTCATAGTACAGAGCATGTAAAATCCAAAACACCAAATATCAGTAAAAAAAGGACTCCAAAATCTAAAATAAAATTGTCGGAGGAGAAGCGTAAACTTGCCAATATGCCATTTACCACACGGAGTGGTAAGGAACGGCTGAGGCCCTGGCCTATGTTCATGGCTAGTGGTTCAGCTTCACATGAGGATGGAAGCACTCAGCCTCTCGCTAGAAAACTGAAAAGACTCAAGCTGGCAAAAGCACCGCAAAGAACTGTGCGTTCTTCGAAATCCCAAATCCACAAGGAGAGTCCAATTGTGTCGGTTGCGATGCCTGACCTTCCCAACACTGGACGTGAAGAGCATGCGCCTTCCACCATTTGCACGCCCCCTGCAAGTGCTGGAAGGAGCACCCGCAGTCCAGTTCCTGATAGTCAGATTGAAGATGTCAGTGTTGAAGTACACCAGGATGAGGAGGATATGGGTGTTGCTGGCGCTGGGGAGGAAATTGACAAGGAGGATTCTGATGGTGAGGTGGTTTGTTTAAGTCAGGCACCCGGGGAGACACCTGTTGTCCGTGGGAGGAATAGGGCCGTTGACATGCCTGGTTAAAATACAAAAAAAATCAGCTCTTCGGTGTGGAAGTATTTCAACAGAAATGCGGACAACATTTGTCAAGCCGTGTGTTGCCTTTGTCAAGCTGTAATAAGTAGGGGTAAGGACGTTAACCACCTCGGAACATCCTCCCTTATACGTCACCTGCAGCGCATTCATAATAAGTCAGTGACAAGTTCAAAAACTTTGGGCGACAGCGGAAGCAGTCCACTGACCAGTAAATCCCTTCCTCTTGTAACCAAGCTCACGCAAACCACCCCACCAACTCCCTCAGTGTCAATTTCCTCCTTCCCCAGGAATGCCAATAGTCCTGCAGGCCATGTCACTGGCAATTCTGACGAGTCCTCTCCTGCCTGGGATTCCTCCGATGCATCCTTGCGTGTAACGCCTACTGCTGCTGGCGCTGCTGTTGTTGCTGCTGGGAGTCGATGGTCATCCCAGAGGGGAAGTCGTAAGCCCACTTTTACTACTTCCACCAAGCAATTGACTGTCCAACAGTCCTTTGCGAGGAAGATGAAATATCACAGCAGTCATCCCGTTGCAAAGCGGATAACTGAGGCCTTGACAACTATGTTGGTGTTAGACGTGCGTCCGGTATCCGCCGTTAGTTCACAGGGAACTAGACAATTTCTTGAGGTAGTGTGCCCCCGTTACCAAATACCATCTAGGTTCCACTTCTCTAGGCAGGCGATACCGAGAATGTACACGGACGTCAGAAAAAGACTCACCAGTGTCCTAAAAAATGCAGTTGTACCCAATGTCCACTTAACCACGGACATGTGGACAAGTGGAGCAGGGCAGGGTCAGGACTATATGACTGTGACAGCCCACTGGGTAGATGTATGGACTCCCGCCGCAAGAACAGCAGCGGCGGCACCAGTAGCAGCATCTCGCAAACGCCAACTCTTTCCTAGGCAGGCTACGCTTTGTATCACCGGTTTCCAGAATACGCACACAGCTGAAAACATCTTACGGCAACTGAGGAAGATCATCGCGGAATGGCTTACCCCAATTGGACTCTCCTGTGGATTTGTGGCATCGGACAACGCCAGCAATATTGTGTGTGCATTAAATATGGGCAAATTCCAGCACGTCCCATGTTTTGCACATACCTTGAATTTGGTGGTGCAGAATTTTTAAAAAAACGACAGGGGCGTGCAAGAGATGCTGTCGGTGGCCAGAAGAATTGCGGGACACTTTCGGCGTACAGGCACCACGTACAGAAGACTGGAGCACCACCAAAAACGCCTGAACCTGCCCTGCCATCATCTGAAGCAAGAAGTGGTAACGAGGTGGAATTCAACCCTCTATATGCTTCAGAGGTTGGAGGAGCAGCAAAAGGCCATTCAAGCCTATACAATTGAGCACGATATAGGAGGTGGAATGTACCTGTCTCAAGCGCAGTGGAGAATGATTTCAACGTTGTGCAAGGTTCTGCAACCTTTTGAACTTGCCACACGTGAAGTCAGTTCAGACACTGCCAGCCTGAGTCAGGTCATTCCCCTCATCAGGCTTTTGCAGAAGAAGCTGGAGGCATTGAAGGAGGAGCTAAAAGGGAGCGATTCCGCTAGGCATGTGGGACTTGTGGATGGAGCCCTTAATTCGCTTAACAAGGATTCACGGGTGGTCAATCTGTTGAAATCAGAGCACTACATTTTGGCCACCGTGCTCGATCCTAGATTTAAAACCTACCTTGGATCTCTCTTTCCGGCAGACACAAGTCTGCTGGGGTTCAAAGACCTGCTGGTGACAAAATTGTGAAGTCAAGCGGAACGCGACCTGTCAACATCTCCTCCTTCACATTCTCCCGCAACTGGGGGTGCGAGGAAAAGGCTCAGAATTCCGAGCCCACCCGCTGGCGGTGATGCAGGGCAGTCTGGAGCGACTGCTGATGCTGACATCTGGTCCGGACTGAATGACCTGACAACGATTACGGACATGTCGTCTACTGTCACTGCATATGATTCTCTCACCATTGAAAGAATGGTGGAGGATTATATGAGTGACCGCATCCAAGTAGGCACGTCAGACAGTCCGTACTTATACTGGCAGGAAAAAGAGGCAATTTGGAGGCCCTTGCACAAACTGGCTTTATTCTACCTAAGTTGCCCTCCCACAAGTGTGTACTCCGAAAGAGTGTTTAGTGCCGCCGCTCACCTTGTCAGCAATCTGCGTACGAGGTTACTTCCAGAAAATGTGGAGAAGATGATGTTCATTAAAATGAATTATAATCAATTCCTCCGTGGAGACATTGACCAGCAGCAATTGCCTCCACAAAGTACACAGGGAGCTGAGATGGTGGATTCCAGTGGGGACGAATTGATAATCTGTGAGGAGCGGGATGTACACGGTGATATATCGGAGGATGATGATGAGGTGGACATCTTGCCTCTGTAGAGCCAGTTTGTGCAAGGAGAGATTAATTGCTTCTTTTTCGGTGGGGGTCCAAACCAACCCGTCATTTCAGTCACAGTCGTGTGGCAGACCCTGTCACTGAAATGATGGGTTGGTTAAAGTGTGCATGTCCTGTTTATACAACATAAGGGTGGGTGGGAGGGCCCAAGGACAATTCCATCTTGCACCTCTTTTTTCTTTCATTTTTCTTTGCGTCATGTGCTGTTTGGGGAGTGTTTTTTGGAAGGGCCATCCTGCGTGACACTGCAGTGCCACTCCTAGATGGGCCAGGTGTTTGTGTCGGCCACTAGGGTCGCTTATCTTACTCACACAGCTACCTCATTGCGCCTCTTTTTTTCTTCTTTGCGTCATGTGCTGTTTGGGGAGTGTTTTTTGGAAGGGCCATCCTGCGTGACACTGCAGTGCCACTCCTAGATGGGCCAGGTGTTTGCGTCGGCCACTAGGGTCGCTTAGCTTACTCACACAGCTACCTCATTGCGCCTCTTTTTTTCTTCTTTGCGTCATGTGCTGTTTGGGGAGTGTTTTTTGGAAGGGCCATCCTGCGTGACACTGCAGTGCCACTCCTAGATGGGCCAGGTGTTTGTGTCGGCCACTAGGGTCGCTTAGCTTACTCACACAGCTACCTCATTGCGCCTCTTTTTTTCTTCTTTGCGTCATGTGCTGTTTGGGGAGTGTTTTTTGGAAGGGCCATCCTGCGTGACACTGCAGTGCCACTCCTAGATGGGCCAGGTGTTTGTGTCGGCCAATAGGGTCGCTTATCTTACTCACACAGCTACCTCATTGCGCCTCTTTTTTTCTTCTTTGCGTCATGTGCTGTTTGGGGAGTGTTTTTTGGAAGGGCCATCCTGCGTGACACTGCAGTGCCACTCCTAGATGGGCCAGGTGTTTGTGTCGGCCACTAGGGTCGCTTATCTTACTCACACAGCTACCTCATTGCGCCTCTTTTTTTCTTCTTTGCGTCATGTGCTGTTTGGGGAGTGTTTTTTGGAAGGGCCATCCTGCGTGACACTGCAGTGCCACTCCTAGATGGGCCAGGTGTTTGTGTCGGCCACTAGGGTCGCTTAGCTTACTCACACAGCTACCTCATTGCGCCTCTTTTTTTCTTTGCGTCATGTGCTGTTTGGGGAGTGTTTTTTGGAAGGGCCATCCTGCGTGACACTGCAGTGCCACTCCTAGATGGGCCAGGTGTTTGTGTCGGCCACTAGGGTCGCTTAGCTTACTCACACAGCTACCTCATTGCGCCTCTTTTTTTCTTTGCGTCATGTGCTGTTTGGGGAGTGTTTTTTGGAAGGGCCATCCTGCGTGACACTGCAGTGCCACTCCTAGATGGGCCAGGTGTTTGTGTCGGCCACTAGGGTCGCTTAGCTTAGTCATCCAGCGACCTCGGTGCAAATTTTAGGACTAAAAATAATATTGTGAGGTGTGAGGTATTCAGAATAGACTGAAAATGAGTGGAAATTATGGTTTTTGAGGTTAATAATACTTTGGGATCAAAATGACCCCCAAATTCTATGATTTAAGCTGTTTTTTAGGGTTTTTTGAAAAAAACACCCGAATCCAAAACACACCCGAATCTGACAAAAAAAATTCGGTGAGGTTTTGCCAAAACACGGTCGAACCCAAAACCAAAACACAAAACCCGAAAAATTTCAACTGCACATCCCTAGTATATACAGACTTCAGGATAGTCTCCTGCTTTTTATCAGCAGGCTCCTTCAAAGTGGCCGTATCCCAAGACGGCAGTGCCACCTTTTTTGACAAACGTGTGAGCGCCTTATCCACCCTAGGGGATATCTCCCAACGTGACCTATCCTCTGGCGGGAAAGGGTACGCCAGCAGTAACTTTTTAGAAATTACCATTTTCTTATCGGGGGAACCCACGCTCTTTACACACTTCATTCACTCATCTGATGGGGGAACAAAACACTGGCTGCTTTTTCTCCCCAAACATAAAACCCCTTTTATGTGGTACTTGGGTTCATGTCAGAAATGTGTAACACATTTTTCATTGCCGAGATCATACAACGAATGTTCCTAGTGGATTGTGTATATGTCTCAACCTCGTCGACACTGGAGTCAGACTCCGTGCCGACATCTGTGTCTGCCATCTGAGGTAACGGGCGTTTTTTGAACCCCTGATGGCCTTTGAGACGCCTGGGCAGGAGCGGGCTGAGAAGCCGGCTGTCCCACAGCTGTTACGTCATCCAGCCTTTTATGTAAGGAGTTGACATTGTCGGTTAATACCTTCCACCTATCCATCCACTCTGGTGTCGGCCCCACAGGGGGAGACATCCCATTTATTGGCCTCTGCTCCGCCTCCACATAACCTTTCTCATTCAACATGTCGACACAGCCGTACCGACACACCGCACACACACAGGGAATACTCTGACTGAGGACAGGACCCCACAAAGTCCTTTGGGGAGACAGAGAGAGAGTATGCCAGCACACACCAGAGCGCTATATAATGCAGGGATTAACACTATAACTGAGTGATTTTTCCCCCAATAGCTGCTTGTATACACATATTGCGCCTAAATTTAGTGCCCCCCCTCTCTTTTTAACCCTTTGAGCCTGAAAACTACAGGGGAGAGCCTGGGGAGCTGTCTTCCAGCTGCACTGTGAAGAAAAAATGGCGCCAGTGTGCTGAGGGAGATAGCCCCGCCCCTTTTTTGGCTGACTTTTCTCCCGCTTTATTCATGGATTCTGGCAGGGGTAATTTATCACATATATAGCCCTGGGACTATATATTGTGATGATTTGCCAGCCAAGGTGTCTTATATTGCCCTCAGGGCGGCGCCCCCCCCCCCAGCGCCCTGCACCCATCAGTGATCGGAGTGTGAGGTGTGCATGAGGAGCAATGGCGCATAGCTGCAGTGCTGTGCGCTACCTTGTTGAAGACAGAAGTCTTCTGCCGCCGATTTTCCGGAACACTTCTTGCTTCTGGCTCTGTAAGGGGGCCGGCGGCGCGGCTCCGGGAACGAACACCAAGGTCGGGTCCTGCGGTCGATCCCTCTGGAGCTAATGGTGTCCAGTAGCCTAAGAAGCCCAAACTACCACCAGTTAGGTAGGTTCGCTTCTTCTCCCCTTAGTTCCTTGCTGCAGTGAGTCTGTTGCTAGCAGATCTCACTGTAAAATAAAAAACCTAAAATATACTTTCTTTCTAGGAGCTCAGGAGAGCCCCTAGTGTGCATCCAGCTCAGCCGGGCACAAGATTCTAACTGAGGTCTGGAGGAGGGTCATGGTGGGAGGAGCCAGTGCACACCAGGTAGTCCTAAAGCTTTCTTTAGTTGTGCCCAGTCTCCTGCGGAGCCGCTATTCCCCATGGTCCTTACGGAGTCCCAGCATCCACTTAGGACGTCAGAGAAACTAACAAATAAAGTCAAGTCATTCAGCTACAATAAGGGTTGCACAGCAGCCCCTGAAAACGTGCCCTACTCCGTGAGGCACATAAAGAAGACAGGAATTCTGGGGTGGCAGGGAGGAAGGAACTAAGAATTTAAAGCTACAGTATAGTTTGTGTGTCAATTCCTCTAGCCAACCTGGAATCCCATGGTCCAGTGACCCACAAGCCTTGCAGAAAGAGATATTGTAAAATGAAGTTTCATAAATTGTAGGCATGGTGCTACACAACACAGTGAAACCTCCCAAGCATGCTGGTACAAGTAATTTCATTTGCTGGCTTTAAAGAAAAAATAGAAATAAATAAATAAATAAACAAGTCTTCACACTTTAACCTCCAAATGAAATATCACCACCGATTAGCTTACCTCCCAAAAGTTTTTTACGCAATTTCTGACTTTTGTTTGAGTCTCTCAGTAAGATATCCTGCTCTTCTTTTGTGCAAACCTAAAGGGGATTACCAGTTAAATGGGAAAAGGATAATGTTGAAAATTATTATATACATAGATTAATGCTAGCACCATTACTTTAAATAGGAAGTCCACTTCCATAAATACAAACTTATGTAAATAGCAAAGTCCCATCTGCAGAAATCCTATTCCATCTAACTTCCATTTATTTGTAAAAATACTCATTAGCTCCCTTTCATTATATTTACAAAATGTTCCAGCTAAAGCATTTATGCATCATCACTGGGTTTCAAAACATTCGGAGCCATTAGCTAGTTGTATACAATGCCTAATTTCTGAAATTACAATGATAAATATATACAAAGAAGTGCACTAAAAACACTTACAGAAGCATGAGGAATAAATGGCAAAAATGTTACTTGTTTACTGGATTCCCTTATAAAGGAAAACCACTTTGCTTAAATGGTAGAACGCACCAACAATGAAAGTAGGCAGTGCGGGGACACTTTCTATAGAGCACTGATAACTATTTAACATATGTAAAGTATTGTCCACATAAAGTTCTCAAATGTATTTGTTTTCTAGTAATGTTCATCTACATCTATACCATTACCAGTCATAAAGGAAGAAACGCACTCCACCCTTAGTAATAAAGATGTTTTAATTTACTGAGAAACTGACAGTCCTCTTACCAGGTTGCCGCAAAAGAAACATGGTCCAGAGCCCTCCTGCTCACAGACAATCCGCCCACATGTCATACAGTTGTTTATGAGCTTATGCTTCTGGGCCAGGCACTCGCAGGGATAGCGCCCAGGGATTAATACAGCCAGGCGGTCCTGTCCCTCTGTGGTGTACAGGTTGACAAACTTCTGCTTTTTCTTTGAAGATGACAGAGCAGCCAATTCCTGAGCCTGAGAAGAGAGACCAATAATCATACCAACATACGGGCCAGATTCACCCCATACGGTGCACTTACATGGAGATTTTTCCTCACAGCCTCATGAGGAAAAATACAAAACAAATGTAGGTACTGGGCCTTAACTTCCAAAAGACACCGATATATTCCAGAATTTAAAGCGGAATGTATGGGTTACAGCACATTATCCTTGGGTTTACTATGTGGGAAAAATGCCAAAACATTGAATAGCTCCGGCCATTAAACAACATGGGTAATTGAACATGCCCCATAGATAATGATGCAGGAAGAAGCTTGCCAGGGGTTTTATTTGTATCCAAGTTTTACTAGAACACAACAACAATAAATACATTTACATTAGTCCACTAATGTGCTAAAGCATGGCACCAATTATATAACATCACATCTTCAGCTGCCAGTACTAACTTCTAAGGCATAACTAACATGAAAACAGGCAAAAGTAACTTGGTTGAGACAAATGCCAAAAGAAGCAAATTATCCCTACCGATAATTTCATTTCTTCAAGATACTTCATGGCAGCCATTACTCTGGGATTACAACCCACTCCCCTAGGTTTAGACAGGTAGTTTTTTTTTCACACAATAGGGACCGCCCACTCCAGGTATATGGCTCCACTCCTCCCATCTCACCTCAGTCTTTTGAGTGTCTCCTCACATTTATGGATCCTGTGGAAAAAAAACACACTGAGGGAGGGTATACTATAGGCTGCCATGAAGTATCTTGAAGAAATGAAATTATTGGTAAGCATAATTTGTTTCTTTCTCCTACGCTACTACATGGCAGCCATTACTCTGGGATATACCAAAGCCATATATATAGGGAGGGTAACAAGAAACTCAAGAAACTCAATTTCATGCTAAAACAGAGAAAATTTATTTATAATGCCTCTTTAAAGAACATTACTCCCAAAGTGGGCGTCTGCAACATCTAAGGCATAATGACTGAAAAATGTATGAACTAAAGATCATGTAGCTGCTGCACATATGTCCCTTCCGACACTTGCGCCTTCTTAGCCCAGGAAGTTGCTATAGCCCTAGTAGAATGTGCCTTCAATCCTTCTGGTATCTTTCGGCCCCTTTCCTCATACACAAACGCTATCAGTACCTTGATCCATCTGGAAATAGTCTGCTTTATAGGTGTTACAACTTTCTTCCCACCTGCATGCAATACAAACAAATTTCTTGATTTGCAAAATTCTTTAACTCTTTCCAGATAAACAGAGATTGCCTGTACCAGATCCAAATTATGCAACTTTTCCTCCTCCTTATCTTGAGGATAAAAAGCAGGTAAAATAATTTCCTGATTCACATGAAAATCTGAAACTACCTTAGGTAAGAATTCTGGATTTATTCTTAAAACAACTTTATCCGGCAAGAAATTTAAGTAGGGTTCCTCTGCCCAAAGAGCCTGCAGTTCCCCAACTCTTTTAGCTGAGGTGATGGCCGTCTGAAAGACTACTTTCCAAGTTAGTAATTTCACTGGAATGTCTTGCACTGGTTTGAAAGGAGGTAACATTAATGCATTCAAGATCAAATTTAGATCCCAAGGAGCTAGCATAGATCTGATTCTAGGCCGTATCCTCTTTATTGCCTGACAGAACCTCTTTACAAGGTCTTCCTCCGCCAGCCTTCTATCCAACAATACACTGAGAGACGATATCTGAACTTTAATTGTTAATACTGCCAAATCTTTGTCAAATCCATCCAGCAGAAACTGTAATACTTGCGATGTCTCTGCCTTTCCAATATCGAGTAATCAGCTCAAGAGATAAAATTCTTTCCTGCCTGTAACAGAAGAGTAATTAATTGCTCAGACAAACCATTCTTTCTTAGTAAATCCCGGTAAAATTCCATGCCGATAAGCAACACACTGTCACAGATTTGGATGAACTAATGCAGTGGTTCTCAAACTCGGTCCTCAGGACCCCACACAGTGCATGTTTTGCAGGTAACCCAGCAAGTGTACAGGTGTATTAATTACTCACTGACACATTTTAAAAGGTCCATAGGTGGAGTTAATCATTTCACTTGTGATTTTGTGAGGAGACCTGCAAAACATGCACTGTGTGGGGTCCTGAGGACAGAGTTTGAGAACCTGTGCACTAATGGATACTGATAAATCCACTGTTACTGGAAATATCAATGGTTCTACCATTGACATTCTGGCCACTGATGGAAACCAAACTCTCCTTGTCCAGTAGGGCAGAATTATTATAACTTGCACTTTCTCCTCCCTGGTTTTCTTCAGGATACGAGTTATTAATGGAAATGGAGGAAAGACGCATCCCTGTTTGAAACGCCATGTCAGGTAAAGAGTGTCAACTCCTGCAGTCCCTGGAAGGTGATATCAAAAGAAAAAGAGAGGTACCTTTGCTTTCAGATGCATTGCCATAAGATCTATTTGTGGTTCCCCGAACCGCTTTACGACACTTTGAAAAAATAGGATTTTGGTTACCTACCAGTAAATCCTTTTCTCGTAGTCCGTAGAGGATGCTGGGGTCCACATTAGTACCATGGGGTATAGACGGGTCCATCAGAAGCCATTGGAGTTTGAGAGTGTGGGCTGGCTCCTCCCTCTATGCCCCTCCTACCAGACTCAGTCTAAAAAATGTGCCCGAGGAGACGGACATCTTCAAGAGAAGGATTTAACACAGATAGTGGAGAGATTCATGCCAGCTCACACATACAAGGCACATCAAGCTAACTATCTCGAAAAACTCAGCAACTGCTGAAACATTACTTACCAAGTAACAATGCAGTACATAACTAAACAAAGTTGTACTGAACCAGATAACGGTTGCAGGAAAACGAAGAGCTGGGCGGGCGCCCAGCATCCTCTACGGACTACGAGAAAAGGATTTACCGGTAGGTAACCAAAATCCTAATTTCTCTTACATCCAAGAGGATGCTGGGGTCCACATTAGTACCATGGGGATGTACCAAAGCTCCCAGAACAGGGGGGGGGGGGGGGTAGAGAGCGCGGAGGCTCCTGCAGAACTGATTGACTGAACTTCAGATCATCAGAGGCCAAAGTATCCAACTTGTAGAATTTAGCAAACGTGTTCGACCCAGACCAAGCTGCCGCTCGGCAAAGTTGTAACGCCGAGACACCCCGGGCAGCCGCCCAGGAAGACCCCACCTTACGAGTAGAGTGGGCCTTAACAGATTTTGGACACGGCAATCCTGCCGTAGAATAAGCAAGCTGGATAGTGACTCTAATCCAGGGAGATATAGTCTGCTTTGAAGCAGGACACCCGATTTTCTTGGGATCATAGAGGACAAACAAAGAGTCCGATTTCCTGAGACGAGCAGTCCTCTTCACATAGAATCTCAAAGCCCTCACAACATCCAAGGACTTTGAAGTAATTGAGGAGTCAGTAGCCACTGGCACCACAATAGGTTGGTTGATATGAAATGCCGACACAACCTTTGGAAGAAACTGCTGACGTGTCCAGAGCTAAGCTCTATCTTCGTGGAAGATTAAGTAAGGGGTTTTACAAGACAAAGCCCCCAATTCTGACACACGTCTAGCAGAAGCGGAGGCCAACAACGTGACAGCCTTCGATGTAAGAAATTTTACCTCAACCTCCTGTAGGAGGCTCAAACCAGTCCGACAGGAGGAACTGCAACACCACGTTAAGGTCCCAAGGTGCCGTAGGTGGCACAAAAGGAGGTTGAATGTGCAGAACTCCCTTGAAAAAGGTCTGAACCTCAGGGAGGGCAGCCAATTGTTTCTGGAAGAAAATGGATAGGGCCGAAATCTGGACCTTCACAGGTCCCAACCACAGGCCCATATCCACACCTGCTTGCAGGAAGAGGAGAAAACGTCCCAGTTGAAACTCCACCGCAGGAAACTGCTTGGACTCACACCAAGAAACATATTTCTTCCAAATACGATGGTAATGGTTTAGACGTTACCTCTTTCCTAGCCTGTATCAGGGTAGGAATGACCTTCTTCGGAATGCGCTTCCAAGCTAGTATCAGGTGTTCAACCTCCCTGCCGTCAAACGTAGCCACGGTAAGTCTTGACAGGCGAACGGCCCCTGCTGCAGCAGGTCCTCCTGAAGAGGAAGAGGCCTCAGCTCTTCCTGCAAGAGATTCAGAAGGTCCGCGTACCAAGCCCGCCTAGGCCAGTCTGGAGCAATGAGGATCGCTTGAACTCCTCTTCTCCTTACGAGCTTTAGAACTCTTGGAATGAATGGGAGTGGTGGAAACACGTACACCGACTGGAACACCCACGGAGACACCAGGGCGTCCACCGCCACTGCTTGTGGGTCCCTCGACCTGGAACAATAGCATCGAAGCTTCTTGTTGAGACAAGAGGCCATCATGTCTATTTGGGGTACAACCCAAAGGTCTGTTATTTCGTTGAACACCTCCGGATGGAGACCCCACTGGATGGAGATCGTGTCTGCTGAGGAAGTCTGCTTCCAGTTGTCCACCCACGGAATGAAGATTGCAGAGAGCGCCAACACGTGTTTTTCTGCTCAGAGGATGATTCTTGTTACTTCTGACATCGCAGCTCTGCTCTTTGTTCCACCCTGTCGGTTTATGTAAGCCACCGTCGTTACATTGTCCGACTGTACTTAAATGGACCGATTTCTTAGAAGATGGGCCACCTGAAGAAGACCGTTGTAGACGGCTCTTAGGTCCAGGATGTTGATCGGCAGGCCGGCTTCCAGACTTGACCACCTTCCTTGGAAGGTTTCCCCTTGAGTGACTGCGCCCCAGCCCCGGAGGCTCGCATCCGTGGTTAGAAGGACCCAGTCCTGAATCCCGAACCTGCGGTCCCCCAGAAGGTGAGACAACTGGAGCCAACAGAGTGAAATCCTGGCCCTTGGCGACAGACGAATTCTCTGGTGCATGAGTAGAGGAGATCCTGACCACTTGTCCAGGAGATCCAGTTGGAAGGCCCGAGCATGGAACCTCCCGTACTGGAGAGCCTCGTAAGAGGCCACTATCTTTCCCAAAAGGCGAATGCATTGATGAACAGACACCCGGACTGGCTTCAGGACATCCCGGACCATTGTCTGTATCACCAACGCCTTTTCCTGTGGAAGAAACACCCTCTGCACTTCCGTGTCGAGGATCATCACCAGAAAAGACAACATCCGGGTTGGTTCCAAATGAGATTTTGGAAGGTTCAGAATCCAACCGTGGACTCTGAGTAGGCGGGTCGTGAGTACAATGGACTACAACAGCTCCTCCTTGGATGATGCTTTTATCAGTAGATTGTCTAGTTACGGAATGATGTTCACCCCGTTTTCGGAGTAGAACCATCATCTCCGCCATCACCTTGGTGAACACCCTTGGTGCTGTAGAGAGGCCGAATGGCAGGGCCTGGAACTGGAAATGACGGTTCAGTAATGCAAAACGGAGTTAAGCTTGATGCGGTAGCCAAATCGGAATGTGGAGGTACGCATCCTTGATATCCAGGGATACTAGGAATTCCCCCTCTTCCAGACCAGATATCACCGCCCTGAGACTCCATTTTGAACTTGGACTCTTCCTTCTTGCTTCACCCGCCGGCTTCTGTCTTCTGGCTCTGCGAGGGGGACGGCGGCGCGGCTCCGGGAACGGACGACCAAGGTTAAGTTCCTGTGTTCGATCCCTCTGGAGCTAATGGTATCCAGTAGCCTAAGAAGCGCAACCTAGCCGCAGTTAGTAGGTTTGCTTCTCTCCCCTCAGTCCCACGTAGCAGAGAGTCTGTTGCCAGCAGAAGCTCTCTGAAAATAAAAAACCTAACTAAAATACTATCACTGACCTGGTTTGGGGGGGTTGTGGACTCGGGGTTTCTTCCGATGACTGGGAAGTGGAACCGCAACTGGGCCGCAGCAGAGATGGCCGGATGTAAGTCTTCCTCATGCAGGATCAAATCGGCGGACAGGAGGCACGTGCGGACGCTGAAGGTCTCCTGAAAGAGAGAACTTGACAGGTGCTGGTGAATCACAGAAAATACTAAGTGCTGGAGGCACGGAGGTGCGTGGAGGCACGGAGGTGCGTGGAGGCGCTCGGGCGCTTGTAGGCACTGAGGTGCGTGGTGGCGCTCGGGCGCTTGGAGGCACTGAGGTGCGTGGTGGCGCTCGGGCGATTGAAGGCACTGATGTGCTTGGAGGCACGGAGGTGCGTGGAGGCGCTCGGGCGCTTGGAGGCATTGATGTGCTTGGAGGCACGGAGGTGCGTGGAGGCGCTCGGGCGCTTGAAGGCACCGATGTGCTTGGAGGCACGGATATGCTTGGAAACACGGAAGTAGCAGGAACGAGGGAGCTCTGAAGATCACAGTTTCTGACAGGCAGAATTGATGATACACAGGCGCCGGATCTCTGCCCGGCGTCTGGCTTTGAACCTCCCGCCTTTGCCTGATTGGCGGAGCGGGCAGGTGACGTCAACCCCACTCCGCCTACCTGACCTCACTCAATATGGCGGCGCCCTCCAGGACACCCGCAGAGGCAAGCGCGGCCGCCGCTGCCCGCGAGGTGTGACAGTACCCCCTCCTCCAGGAGTGGCCCCTGGACACTTTCCGGGCTTAGTTGGATGTCTGGAGTGGAAGATCCGAACCAGTCGGGGAGCCATTACCTCAGTAGCATTGATCCAACTTCTCTCTTCAGGACCATAACCATTCCACTCTACCAAGTACTGTAGTTTTTTATGAAGATAACGAGAGTCAAGAATAGCTTTGATTTCAAATTCTGTCCCAGCTTCAGTCACTATAGAAGTTGACCTAGGGGATGCTGTGTGGAACCGATTCAGAATGAGGGGACGGAGGAGAGAGACGTGAAAGGAGTTCGGAATTCGAAGGTGGGAAGGCAACCCTAGTTTGCAGACGACCGGGTTCAAGACTTGCAACACTGGGAAAGGACCAATGAACCTTGGGGCAAATTTTATAGTAGGCACTTTTAAACGAAGATTGCGGGTAGAGAGCCATACCTTGTCGCCAACCTTATATTGAGGAGCTGCTCGTTGCTTCCTATCCACAAAGAATTTATAGCGACCGGAAACTCTCTTGAGATTGGCATGAACTCGACTCCAGATTTGGTTAAAGTATCGGAGAGTAGAGGCTGCAGCAGGAACTTCTTCTGGAGGACAAATGGGCAACTCCGGAACTTGGGGATGAAATCCGTAATTAATAAAGAATGGAGACTCACCAGTTGAAGAGTAATATAGATGGTTGTGGGCAAACTCGGCCCAAGGCAACAACTCCACCCAGTTATCTTGAGAAGGGGAAAGGTAAACACGGAGAAAAGTCTCTAGATCTTGATTGACGCGTTCAGTTTGCCCATTAGTCTGTGGATGGTAAGCAGAAGAAAACTTGAGTTTAATTTGTAGAGCTGAACAGAGGGCTCTCCAGAATCTTGCTGTAAACTGTATCCCTCGATCTGAGACTATTTCTAGCGGTAACCCGTGCAGGCAGAAATGTTCTTGGATAAATAACAGAGCCAGCTTGGAAGCGGATGGTAATCCGGTCAACGGAATAAAATGTGCCATCTTAGAGAATCGGTCAATAATCGCCCAAATGGTGTTATGACCCTTAGAGAGAGGTAGTTCAGTAACAAAGTCCATCGAGATACGAGTCCAAGGCCTTTTAGGAATGGATAAAGGATGCAACAAGCCCGCAGGCGGCAGACGTGGAGTTTGTGCTGAGCACATTGAGGACACGAATTGACATACTCTTGAACATCCTTTTTCATAGTGTCCCACCAGTACGATCTTCGCAGGAATTCCCACATTTTCTGAACTCCCGGATGACCAGAAAACTTAGAAGTGTGAGCCCACTGCAACAGTCTTGGTCGAAATTTAACTGGCACCGACATTCTTCCAGGAGAAGGGCCCAACCCAGTGGGAGCTGCAGAGATAGAGATGGGACTAAGGATTAATGCCTTTTCTACTGTATTCTCCTCATACGAAGCCATCACTGAACGGGATAGGGCATCCGCCTTGGTATTTAGAGTTCCAGCCCGATACTTGATGATAAAGAAAAATCTGGCAAAGAATAGCGCCCATCTTGCCTGACGGGGATTCAAACATTGGGCCGTCTTAAGGTACAGTAAATTCTTGTGATCCGTAAAAATTGTAATTAAGTGTTTAGCACCTTCCAGAAGATATCTCCATTCTTCTAAAGCAGATTTAATTGCCAGCAGCTCTTTGTCTCCAATGGTGTAATTTAATTCAGCAGGGGAGAACTTGCGAGAATGGAAACCACATGGATGCAACTTCCCGTCTGAGGTGTACTGCGAAAGTACGGCACCTATGCCTACCGTGGAAGCATCAACCTCCAGAAAGAATGGTTTTAGGAAATCTGGCTGCTGAAGTACGGGAGCGGACATAAAGGCTGTCTTCAGCTGTTTGAACGCTGCTACTGCTTCAGAAGGCCAATTGCTTGGGTCAGCCCCTTTCTTAGTCAGAGCAGTAATAGGTGCCATGATAGTAGAGAAACCTCTTATAAATTTTCGATAATAATTTGTGAATCCTAGAAATCGTTGCACTGCTTTCAAGGAAAGAGGTTGAGTCCAATCTCGGATGGCCGAGAGTTTCTCCGGATCCATACGCAACTCAGTTCCAGAAATAATGTAGCCCAAAAATGGAATAGAAGGAACCTCAAAGGTGCACTTGGAGATTTTGCCATAAAGATGGTTCTCGCGCAACCGAAGGAGTACTTCCTTAACTTGTAGTCGGTGCTCAGAAAGATTCTTCGAAAATATCAGAATGTCATCCAAATAGACTACTACATTCAGATACAACATGTCCCGAAAGACTTCATTAATGAATCCCTGAAAAACGGTGGGGGCGTTGCTGAGGCCAAATGGCATTACCAGGTACTCGTAATGCCCATCTCTAGTATTGAAAGCCGTCTTCCACTCATCCCCTTGTCGGATACGTATCAGGTTGTATGCTCCCCTTAAGTCAAGCTTAGTAAATACTCGAGCTCCACGCACTCTATCAAAAAGCTCTGTGATGAGCGGCAGAGGATACTTGTTCTTAATGGTGACTTCATTTAAACCACGATAGTCAATACATGGTCTCAGGCCTCCATCTTTTTTCTTTACAAAGAAAAAGCCAGCTCCCGCTGGGGAAGTGGAGGGATGGATGAACCCCTTCTGCAAATTAGACTTAATGTACTCTGACATAGCTTGTGTCTCTGGAACCGACAAAGGATAAGTGCGACCTCGGGGCGGCATTTTTCCAGGAATAAGCTCAATAGGACAGTCCCAGGGCCTATGCGGAGGTAATTTATCAGCCGCCTGTTCCGAGAAGACATCTAAAAATTCTCGATAAGCCTCTGGAATAGACTCCACGTCCAACTTGGCCGATGCACGGAGTGGAACGACAGGAGTAAGACAATTTAATTGACAGAAGGGACTCCAAGAAATTATTTGTGTCGACCCCCAGTCGACATGAGGGTTGTGAAGCCTGAGCCAGGGAAGACCCAAAACGAGATCATGAGACATCTCCTGAATAACCAGAAACTCCAATTGTTCTCGATGCAAAGCCCCCACTTGTAGCTGAATTGACTCAGACTGACTCGTAATCAAGGCGTTAGGAATTTGGACACCGTTAATAGCTGTGATCGTAATAGGTCGCTCGACCAACTGTAACTTCAAGCCCAAACTCTGGGCGCAGGAGAGAGAAATAAAATTCCCCGCAGCTCCCGAATCCAATAGAGCCATAACAGTTTTGACTTCTGTTTCAGTAGACAAAGATACTGAGAGTAAACAGTCCACTACTGGAGAAGATTGAGAAACCACACCCAGCTTGACTTCCCCGGAACAGGCTAGGACTGCCCGTTTCCCGGGCGAGACTTGCAAAACTTGAGAAAGTGATCCGCGGCTCCACAGTAGAGGCAAAGTCTATTCTCACGCAGACGCTGCCGCTCCTCTGGAGACAGCAGAGACCGATTAATCTGCATGGGTTCGTCTGGACCTATCGTAACCGATTGTTTAGCCGGAAGAGCCCTGAATCTGCATCGATCAGACCGAGTATGTTCGCCGACTCGTTCCTGCATGCGGAGATCCACTTTCACACAGAGCGAGATCAACTGTTCCAAAGAATCTGGCAAATCCCTTGCAATCAGTTCGTCCTTAAGACGGTCGAACAGCACGTTCCAGAAAGCGGCCCGTAAGGCATCATTATTCCAGCGCAATTCGGAGGCTATGGTCTGAAAATGAATCACATACTGACCTACTGAACGGGAGCCTTGTCGAACTCGGAGTAGATCTGAAGAGGCAGCGGTCGTTCTGCCAGGCTCATCAAAGATCCTGCGGAAAGATGAGATGAAATTGGTGTAGCTGGAAACCAAAGGATCAGATCGCTCCCATAACGGAGACACCCATTCCAGCGCTGAGCCCTCAAGCAAGGAAATAATGTATGCTACTTTGGACCGATCCGTGGGGAAGATGTGTGCGAGGAGTTCAAACTGTACCTCGCACTGGTTAAGAAAACCCCGGCAATTCTTCGGATTGCCGTTGTAGCGAGAGGGAGTGGGAAGCTGAAGGCGTGACCTGGTTCCGGACACAGCGTGAGCATTATCGGGAGCGACTACTGGAGCGGGCACCGGAGCTGGAACCGGAACTACTGAAGCCAGGGAAACCTGAATTTGATCCAGCCTGCCGGATAGTTCTTGGAGATACCGCATCACCTGGCTTTGCGCCGCCTCTTGACTCTGAGCACGGGAAACCAGATCCTGGATGGCACTCGCCTCTGGGTTCCGATCCCCCGGGTCCATGTGGCCTGTGTATACTATCACTGACCTGGTTTGGGGGGGGTTGTGGACTCGGGGTTTCTTCTGATGACCGGGAAGTGGAACCGCAACTGGGCCGCAGCAGAGATGGCCGGATGTAAGTCTTCCTCATGCAGGATCAGATCGGCGGACAGGAGCCACGTGCGGACGCTGAAGGTCTCCCGAAAGAGAGAACTTGACAGGTGCTGGTGAATCACAGAAAATACTAAGTGCGGGAGGCACGGAGGTGCTTGGAGGCAGAGGCACGGAGGTGCGTGGAGGCACGGAGGTGCGTGGAGGCACGGAGGTGCGTGGAGGCGCTCGGGCGCTTGTAGGCACGGAGGTGCGTGGAGGCACTCGGGCGCTTGAAGGCACTGATGTGCTTGGAGGCACGGAGGTGCGTGGAGGCGCTCGGGTGCTTGGAGGCACTCATGGGCTTGTCCCGCTCAAAAATCTTAAAAAACTGGCGGGGGCTCTTTATATACATGTACAGTGCCCAGCTGCACATGTATATATGTATTTTTGCCAAAAGGAGAGGTTTATATGCTGCCCAGGGCGCCCCCCCTGCGCCCTGCACCCTTACAGTGACTGTTGTGTGTGAGGTGTATAGGAGCAATGGCGCACAGCTTTACTGCTGTGCGTTACCTCTGTGAAGATCAAGAAGTCTTCTGCCGCCTCTGAAGTCTTCTTTTCTTCTCACACTCACCCGGCTTCTATCTTCCGGCTCTGCGAGGAGGATGGCGGCGCGGCTCTGGTACGGACAGCGAGGGTGAGACCTGCGTACCAATCCCTCTGGAGCTAATGGTGTCCAGTAGCCTAAGAAACAGAGCCTTGAAACTCACAGAAGTAGGTCTGTTTCTCTCTCCTCAGTCCCCTGATGCAGGGAGTCTGTTGCCAGCAGGCTCCCTGAAAATAAAAAACCTAACAAATATACTTTCTGACAGGAAATTCAGGAGAGCTCCCTGTAATGCACCCAGTCTCCTCTGGGCACAGTATCAAACTGAGGTCTGGAGGAGGGGCATAGAGGGAGGAGCCAGTGCACACCCAGACCTAAAGTCTTTCTTAAAGTGCCCATGTCTCCTGCGGAGCCCGTCTATCCCCATGGTCCTTACGGAGTCCCCAGCATCCTCTAGGACGTAAGAGAAAGAATGGTAGTCCTAGATACCATCTCTGCAAATGCAGCATCAATCTAAGGGTGTGTACACACAGTGAGATATTTTCATTCGATTTTGACTATATAGTCAAAATTGCAAGAAAAGTTAGTGCAGATCGCAAGGTGAAAGTCACCTTGCGATCCCGATGCGCGGTCCCGCCAGGTCGGCTTCGCAAGAAAAGATAGACTGTCCAGGCAAGTCAATCCTTGCTAGATCGGTGTACTGTATAGTTCATCTCGCATGTCAATTACATTTCACATAAGCCAAAATCGTAAGCACACAGTCCATATCTAAAGAAAAGTTAGTCAAAATCGGTGGTGCTGGGGCTCCGGGGAGTTCAAGGGAAATAGCATAGTCAAAATCGGCCATAGTAAGAATCTCACCGTGTGTACACACCTTAACACCTTGAGATATGCACTAACTTTTCATAAGATTTTGACTATATAGTCAAAATTTTACAGCTTTATCTCACCGTGTGTACACACCTTTAGGTATGGAACACCAATTCAACACCTGTTCATCCTTAATAAGGAACATACTGTCAATTCTCTTGATACTGCTTAATCTTTTATCCATATTCTGCCATTCTTTTGACATAATCTCTTTAACCGCCTTTTGTACCTGGAAAAGATCTATTTCTTTTAGCTCTGTCTTCAAAAACAACATCCTGATCTTCGCCTTTCTCAACAGGCTCCTTATAATTAATGGTTTTAAAAATATTGTTAAACAACTATCTACCAGTTCTACATTAAACATTCTAACATCCTCTTGAGGTTCGTCAGAATCATCACTAGACCGTTCCTGACAATCATCTTCATAAACGAGCTCAGGTGAGACAGGCTAAAACAGAATCTAAGATAGCCTGAGAACTAGGCCTCTTAAATCCCTGAAAATCCAATAACTCTTCCTTAGTTCACAAATTATCTTTTCATCCAGTCCATAAAATCTTGTAATTTTTTGGATTGATTTCCACCAACCTCTCCTTCACAATTATGACATAATTAAAAATTTCCTATTCCTGAGAACACTTTATCACATGCAGCACATTGTATGTCAGAATGTTTCTTCTTACAAATGCTCTTCCTTGATGGAGACACACTGTTTAAGAAAACAGCACTAATTACTATCTAATTATCCAGCAAAAAATAACCTTGTCCTCTACGAGGACTTGCCTCTTCTGGGCATTAGTCATTGTTTGTGGAGAAGGCTCCCTGTCCATGTCTGTGTGCCCAATCCAGCGTTATTACACATAAATTAACTGAGCAGTGGATATCCCTTCCAAGCTGCTCTTTTGGTCAGCGCCATATTTATCCTCTGCACATGCATGGACCGTCCCGCAACGCCTCCTGAAACGGCTGCGTTGAGCACTTCCGCCAACCAGCCACACCGCAACCAGCACTTCCGCCTGCCAGAGACAGCGGAAGCAGAACCTCCGTCCATGCGGCTTAGCGGGGATAAATAGAGCCGGTCCTGGATCTGTGAGACAGCCACAGCGGGGGGACACCTTAAAATCACATTTGGCCGCTCCTACCTCCTTTGACTTACTTGGCCGCTCCTACCACTGTGCCATTATTCCCGGGGCATGACCTTCTTCCAGCCACGGTTTAGAAAGCGCACTGCTGGGAATTACAAATAAGGTAAAATTCTTGGAGGAACACACTTCTCACCTGATCTAATCTCTATGAGACAGGAAAAAAGACTGAGGTGAGCTGGGAGGAGTGGAGCTATATACCTGGAGTGGACGGTCCCTATTGTGTGAAAAAAAACTACCTGTCTATAGAGATGGCTACTGACTCTCTGTCTCAACACAGTCACTCGAATCATCAGGAAGTATGAATGATTTGAGTCACTCACAGTTTAATGAGTCGAGACAGCTTCAGCAGTAGCCTCTCTCAGCCAGAGGGAGGAGACTCAGTGTGTCATTGTGATTGGCCCGCGGCAATACCAGGTGACACCCAGTGGAAGGGACGAGGGAGCAGTCACGACTCACCAGTGAGTGAGTGCTGCGCCTCTGTGCCTGATTCATTCATCCTGATTCCTGAGTCTGCCTGTGAGTCGAGACAGTTGTACACTGTGTAGACTCAGTGTATTGATCTGATTCTTGCAGCATTAGCCTGCAGGAGATGGAGCCCCTGCGGTACAGTGCTCTCAACTCAGTGCTCACTGTTCCTGCTCAATGTGATTGTGACTGAATATATGTATTTCATGTCTGTTAAGCTTTCTCTCCTCAGCCAGAAGTAATGTGCATATTCAGTAACTAGTATGCAATAATTGTTTTTTTAATATATCAACATAATATATTAACATAGATTCAGTGTTATTAACAATCAGTGCATAAGCAGCTGCCTCCCTCACAATGCCCTGCACAATCAGTGCAGCTGAATAACTAGCTGAGCCAACTAGGGCCGTAACTAGGTGTGTGCCAGAGGTGCCTTGCCCACAGCGCATATGCACTGTGGGCGCACAATCTGGCAGCACCAACAGCGCGGCCACTTTCTCTCAATCAAAGCCGCCCACCGCTGACTTGTGGTGTGCGCTCAGCTCCTCTGCTGCTGGGCACACCGCTCAGCAGCAGAGGAGCTGAGTGCACACCACAAGTCAGCACTGCAGCGGCGGGCAGGGGAGGCTTTGATACAAGCATTGGATGCTCCCCCACCACTCTCCACTGCCGTGTCTCCAGGCCAGATACTGCTTACCAACACCTACCAGTCACACCCTGTTTCCGGCTATGCTGCTTCCTCTCAACTCCCATCCATAGGACGAATCCCATCCCCTTCACTCCATTAGCCTGCCCCCTTCTTCCCCTTAGCCCGTCTCCTTCTACCTCTCTACATTGCTCCCTCCTGTCCGTCTGACCAGGCCCACCCCCTTCTTCTCCTCAGCCCGCCCTCTTCCACTCTACCTGGCTTGCTCTCTCCTGATCAGTGTGGTCAAGCCCGCCTTCTCCTTACACTGCACGTCGCTGGCCAGGCTCAGTCTGACTCTGGTCTGATGCTCCGTTGGGGAGAGGACTCACAGTGAGTTCATGTACAGTAGATTAGAGAGGCATAGAGATGTTTTAATTTTATTGTGAGCCATGTAATGCAGTGTAGTGATGTATCAGATGTAGTATGTGGTATGGGGGGTTACAGTGTAGGTATATAGTGCAACACGTAGGGGGGTATAGTGTAGTTATGTAGTGTGTCGTATAGAGCAGGGCTTTAGCTAGGTGTGTGCCAGCGGTGCCTGGGCGCAGGACCGCCGGTAACACACGCAGGGCCGCTACCACCGCTGCTCTGCTGCCGTAATGTGTAAAAAAGGGACTTTGCTGCCGTAATGTGTATAAAGGGGGATTCTGCTTCCGCAATGTGTAAAAAGGGGGACTCTGCTGTTGTAATGTGTAAAAGGAGGACTCTACCTGGCGTAATGTGTCATTTGGGGCTCTACCTGACGTAATGTGTGTAACTGGCACTACTGTGCGGCGTCATTTGAATAATGCAGCATACTAGGAATTGGTATTATTTTGTAGTCACGCCCCTTTCCTATGAAGCCACTCCCCTATATTTTTGGCGTGCGCCTACGTCGTGCATTGGTCCTGTTTTAACTATGGGGGGGTGGGGCGCTGATGCTGTTTCTTGCACACAGCGCTAAAAGGTCTAGTTACGGCACTGGAGCCAACTCCCAGAGGACTGAGTCACTCCCTCCATGAGTCACCAGCACTGGTCTGCCAGCACTGAGCCTCTCTGGCAACTCACTGAATCATGTGCACTGTCTCTGCAATACATTCCAATACAAATGAGTCATGACTCATGTGCCGAGACACTCCACTGAACTGAGTCATGTGTCTAAACTCAGTTCAGTGAATCACTTTGCCCATGACTACCTGTCTAAACCTAGGGGAGTGGGATGTATTCCCAGAGTAATGGCTGCCATGAAGTAGTGTAGGAGAAACATCAAATTGGGGAAAAAAAATTATAAATACATAAACGGTTTTTACATGGGTGAGCGGTACCAATCCTGCGGTTTCATACACTCGTCCAACAAAATTTTATACATGCAGAAAAAGCAACCCAATGTCACATATGTAAACCAAACGCTGTATATTTATCTGTGTAATTATTACTTCATGTTTACTCCATTTCCATTCAGTAACACACTGCAGCGCTGAACACTTTATACTTCCTGTGCCAACAACACTTATCCACCATTTCATCGAAAAGAAAGAAATGCCAGATACTTGTAACGTGAGGTGTTTAAATCTGCTCCAGACAATTAGTATCACATGAACTATTGTAGAAGTTTGCGTTCCACATTTTACAACCTGTAAAAATAGCTTCTGCTCCAAATGGTCCAATACCAGCTCCTCTGCTACTACATAGAAAGAAGATGGTCAGTGGCATGCCGGAAAGCAATGGACAATACTAACACTCAGTGAGACAGTGTTACCACTGTGCCTTCTACACCATTAATGAAGCAGCAAAGAGCTACCACAATGGTGTCAGAGCAGATAGTGGGGGCTATTCAGAGTTGATCGCAGATTTTGCTCTCGCAGCAAAATTTGTGACCATAGACTCACATGCTGAGGGCCGCCCAGCACAAGGAAAGGCCAGCATGTGTAGTGCCGCCCCGCAATGCGAGCGCAATTTAATTGCATCGAATAGAGGTAGACCCCTGGACCCCTGCCTACGCAGCATGGATGCGTAGGCAGGGGCACCACCGTCATGTTTCCTTTTGCAGAAAATGCTGATGCTGTCATAGGCCGGCCCCTGAAAACGGCAATAACGCGTCTGCATTTCCCAATCTCCTCCCCCCTAACGCCGCGTCGTCGCCGCCCCCTGGTTAAAAAAAACGTAATTCCAAGATATTAAAAGGTTAACAAATTATTATTATACTTTCTTTTTTAGCGTACTGACCTTAGCCAAATCCATAGGGGTCTTAACCTCTTCAGCAGTAGTATCGGTCACAGCATAGGTTGGGACAGGATCCAGCTTGTTCCTCCCTTTACGCCTACCTCTTTTCGACTGGTCTGTAGAAAGTAATCCCTGCATGGATGACGCCATTGCATCTTTATGAAAAGAAACAGTTACAACAGTGTTATCATCGTCAATTTCACAGCTCATGTGTTCCTTTTATCCAAGGAGATGTAAGAGTTTATTTAACTACACATTTTAAAGATCCCCACATGAACATATTATTTCTATCAGAACTATTAATAAACCAGGAAACTGGGAAATCATTATAGAAAGAGTTAATGGATGACAGATTAATGATCTTGAGCGATAATTAACTAACGTTGAGTGAATTTACATGATTCAAACTTCTTTTTCATGCGATATTCACACACTAGTGAATACATTTAAATTCTGAGTGAAATGTTAAAATTGTTGCTTTTTTAGTAATAAAAAAACACAGAAATTAATGTTTTTGGTTTTAGTTTATTCTAAAGGTTCGTAAATAGTAAGTGTTCATATACAACACTCTTCAAAAAAGTACTTTACATGAAAAAAAAACATTGAATTTTTTTTATTTCATACAGAAATAAAGAAAACTTTAACAAAAATAAAACTGGTATGCATTGTGGTGTTCTCAGATATAAAGGCCCATACACACTAGACGAGAAAGTTAAAGATATTGCTCAGAAGGGCCATTCTGAGCGATATCTTTTACTATCTTGTCTAGTGTGTACACTCAATATCGTTAACGACCCCCTCTCTCATCTGAACAGTCTAGGCGAGGGAGGACCTCGTAGGCCCCCGCTCCACCCCGCTGTTGCTCCCTTCACACCGGCCCCTGCCGGGTCCCTGCCGCAGCCAATATCGCCGGGAGCACACATCGGCTAGTGTGTACCCGGCTTAATGTGGGGTACATATGGAGCGATATTAGCCTATTTTCTAAGCGATCTATCTAGATCGCTTAGAAATTAATCACTGATCGCTATGTGTGTATACCCCATAACGATAGGGATGTGCGGCGCTATCACTTGCTCAGATCTTGACTGCATGCAGTCAAGATCTGGCTAGATCGCAAGGCTCTCATTGAGCCTTGCGGTCTAGTTAGAATCAGGCTAGCACACATTGCAGCGTGTGTACAGACACCCGCTGCGATGTGTGCTAAACCCACATCGGGCTCAGCACACATAACGCTGAGCCCGAATCGCTACATGTTTACCCCCCTTTAGTCCTGTATTGGAACAGTGACTGTACACTTTACCAATACCATTTGGTCATTTTTACCAGTCAATGAAAAAAATTCCAAAAGCCAGCAGCAGCAATAATAGTTCTGACCTTTGTTGAGAATTTTAAATTTATTTTTATATTTGATAATTTAGAAATGATTTATTTGTTTGCATATATGTGTTTCTTACTGAACAGGCCACAGCAAACAAAGGAATTAAAGTTCCCCAGACAGAAGTACCTGCTTGGCCTAGTTAGATATTTGATTGATGTACACATACAGTACCTTGTATTTTCCACTTTGTATGTCCCAAAGACAGTGTATTTCATGGACCTGAAAATAAGATTTTACTTACCGATAAATCTATTTCTCGTAGTCCGTAGTGGATGCTGGGACTCCTTGGGGATTAGCGGCTCCGCAGGAGACAGGGCACAAAAATAAAAGCTTTAGGACTAGGTGGTGTGCACTGGCTCCTCCCCCTATGACCCTCCTCCAAGCCTCAGTTAGGATACTGTGCCCGGACGAGCGTACACAATAAGGAAGGATTTTGAATCCCAGGTAAGACTCATACCAGCCACACCAATCACACCGTACAACCTGTGATCTGAACCCAGTTAACAGTATGACAAACGTAGGAGCCTCTGAACAGACGGCTCACAACAATAACAACCCGATTTTTTTGTAACAATAACTATGTACAAGTATTGCAGACAATCCGCACTTGGGATGGGCGCCCAGCATCCACTACGGACTACGAGAAATAGATTTATCGGTAAGTAAAATCTTATTTTCTCTGACGTCCTAGTGGATGCTGGGACTCCGTCAGGACCATGGGGATTATACCAAAGCTCCCAAACGGGCGGGAGAGTGCGGATGACTCTGCAGCACCGAATGAGAGAACTCCAGGTCCTCTTTAGCCAGGGTATCAAATTTGTAGAATTTTACAAACGTGTTCTCCCCCGACCACGTAGCTGCTCGGCAGAGTTGTAATGCCGAGACCCCTCGGGCAGCCGCCCAAGATGAGCCCACCTTCCTTGTGGAATGGGCCTTGATAGATTTAGGCTGTGGCAGGCCTGCCACAGAATGTGCAAGTTGAATTGTGCTACAAATCCAACGAGCAATCGTCTGCTTAGAAGCAGGAGCACCCAGCTTGTTGGGTGCATACAGTATAAACAGCGAGTCAGATTTTCTGACTCCAGCCGTCCTTGAAATATATATTTTCAATGCCCTGACAACGTCCAGCAACTTGGAATCCTCCAAATCGCTAGTAGCCGCAGGCACCACAATAGGCTGGTTCAGGTGAAACGCTGAAACCACCTTAGGCAGAAACTGAGGACGTAAACAATAGAAAGATTACACCTGCATGAAAATGCGCTCACAAGCAGCGGGGGAACAGATATCCAAAGAGGGGTGTTACCTTCACCCCAAGAGAGCTCAAATGTTACTAAAAAATGTTTTTTGGATATCTTATCTCCTGCGCTATTCTAGTTCAGTTTTCTATAAATAAGAGGAGTGAATCTTTACTTATCTTCACAAAGCAGGTAGTTTTCTCACGTCCTACTTCCTTCTTAATGGTTTTTCAATATGACTAATACGGAGCAATGAACATCCAAGAGTCCAATGTCAAAACCATGTAAAAGAAGATGTATAAAACACAATCTAGTGTATTACCATTAAAAATATTAACATAAATTATAATAAATTCGTTGATTCAAATTTCCAATGAGTGTGATCCACACGTATATAAAAACAATTTCTTTAATACTAAAAAGTTGTTCCAATCATAGGATATCGTTCAGACATATACAAATATAGCATATATCCACTTCTACATCCAATTATTTGTGAGGGTGGCTTCCTACCAGATTTGGGAAATTTTGAGGCGCTTAAAAGTAAGCTGTGCAGATGTTTCAACGGTCCCGGGAAAACCAGCTCCAATGGTCAGCACCCCGTCCTCTCCTCGTCTGGTTCGTCTGCCACGAATCCTCACCGTCAGCCAACGCGTTTCGATCAAAATCGTTGATCTTTGTCAAGGCATGATGCTGTGACCTCCTCTTCCAGCTCTTTATACCCTATGAATTAGTATTCCTAATTGCTGGGAGGAGCCACTCTCACTTACAATTAACACTCATTTCGTATACAATATATTCTTAAATACACATTCTCCATCTGTGAGTAATTCTGTAGTATAGTCCATATTTATCTTCTTCATTACATCTAAAAATAAATGATTACAAAACAGTTAAAACTGTTAAAAACATAAATTGACGTGGACCGGAAGTGCATGGTGCGGCATGGAATAGTCCCCGTTTTTCCCTTTGAATGGTTCCACATAATAGGTTGGGGAAGACAAAGTTCCGTCCGCTGGATCGTCACTTCCGGTCATGTGATCATCTGATCACATGCTTGTCCGTGATGAAGCAATGTTCGTTTAGTCCGGTGTATTTTCCGGTCACATGGTGCTCTGTGGGCGGAAGTGTGTTCATCGTCAGCCTCGTTTATGCTGCCCACATTGCGTTCCATACAGCCGCTCACGTGATGCATTACGGGCGGAAGTTCGTCGACGGCCATATCTAATAGTGTCCATAATATGTTCAGCTGCCCAGATCTTATCTACTAAATAAGGGCGGAAGTACGGACATTGCCATATTATATCCTGGAAATAAAAGATTAATATTATTTCTCCTAAATAAATATTACTATTTTCAGCTAAAAAAGAGTTCTTTATACTAGAACATAATACAGAGTGAATCCTTCAGTACATATCAATTTCATTTACGTCAGGAACCACTTGACCTCAAAATCCTTATTTAAACCATCTGGGATTAAAGTTTTTAAGGAATATATATACTGCATTTCTGTTTTGGCTAGAACATAGCTGCATCTCTAGCCAAAACAGAAATGCAGTATATATATTCCTTAAAAACTTTAATCCCAGATGGTTTAAATAAGGATTTTGAGGTCAAGTGGTTCCTGACGTAAATGAAATCGATATGTACTGAAGGATTCACTCTGTATTATGTTCTAGTATAAAGAACTCTTTTTTAGCTGAAAATAGTAATATTTATTTAGGAGAAATAATATTAATCTTTTATTTCCAGGATATAATATGGCAATGTCCGTACTTCCGCCCTTATTTAGTAGATAAGATCTGGGCAGCTGAACATATTATGGACACTATTAGATATGGCCGTCGACGAACTTCCGCCCGTAATGCATCACGTGAGCGGCTGTATGGAACGCAATGTGGGCAGCATAAACGAGGCTGACGATGAACACACTTCCGCCCACAGAGCACCATGTGACCGGAAAATACACCGGACTAAACGAACATTGCTTCATCACGGACAAGCATGTGATCAGATGATCACATGACCGGAAGTGACGATCCAGCGGACGGAACTTTGTCTTCCCCAACCTATTATGTGGAACCATTCAAAGGGAAAAACGGGGACTATTCCATGCCGCACCATGCACTTCCGGTCCACGTCAATTTATGTTTTTAACAGTTTTAACTGTTTTGTAATCATTTATTTTTAGATGTAATGAAGAAGATAAATATGGACTATACTACAGAATTACTCACAGATGGAGAATGTGTATTTAAGAATATATTGTATACGAAATGAGTGTTAATTGTAAGTGAGAGTGGCTCCTCCCAGCAATTAGGAATACTAATTCATAGGGTATAAAGAGCTGGAAGAGGAGGTCACAGCATCATGCCTTGACAAAGATCAACGATTTTGATCGAAACGCGTTGGCTGACGGTGAGGATTCGTGGCAGACGAACCAGACGAGGAGAGGACGGGGTGCTGAACATTGGAGCTGGTTTTCCCGGGACCGTTGAAACATCTGCACAGCTTACTTTTAAGCGCCTCAAAATTTCCCAAATCTGGTAGGAAGCCACCCTCACAAATAATTGGATGTAGAAGTGGATATATGCTATATTTGCATATGTCTGAACGATATCCTATGATTGGAACAACTTTTTAGTATTAAAGAAATTGTTTTTATATACGTGTGGATCACACTCATTGGAAATTTGAATCAACGAATTTATTATAATTTATGTTAATATTTTTAATGGTAATACACTAGATTGTGTTTTATACATCTTCTTTTACATGGTTTTGACATTGGACTCTTGGATGTTCATTGCTCCGTATTAGTCATATTGAAAAACCATTAAGAAGGAAGTAGGACGTGAGAAAACTACCTGCTTTGTGAAGATAAGTAAAGATTCACTCCTCTTATTTATAGAAAACTGAACTAGAATAGCGCAGGAGATAAGATATCCAAAAAACATTTTTTAGTAACACAGAAACTGAGGACGTGTCCGCAGTTCTGCCCTGTCCGAATGGAAAATCAGACATGGGCTTTTATACGATAAAGCCGCCAATTCTGACACTCTCCTGGCTGAAGCCAGGGCCAGTAGCATGGTTACTTTCCATGTAAGATATTTCAAATCCACCGATTTGAGTGGCTCAAACCAATGGGATTTGAGAAAATCCAAAACTACATTAAGATCCCACGGAGCCACTGGGGGCACAACCGGGGGCTGTATATGTAGTACTCCTTTTACAAAAGTCTGGACTTCAGGAACTGAAGCCAATTCTTTCTGGAAGAAAATCGACAGGGCCAAAATTTGAACCTTAATGGACCCTAATTTGAGGCCCATAGACAATCCTGTTTGCAGGAAATGTAGGAATCGACCCAGTTGAAATTCCTCCGTCGGGGCCTTCCTGGCCTCACACCACGCAACATATTTTCTCCAAATGCGGTGATAATGTTGTGCAGTCACCTCCTTCCTGGCTTTTACCAGGGTAGGGATGACCTCTTCCGAAATGCCTTTTTCCCTTAGAATTCGGCGTTCAACCGCCATGCCGTCAAACGCAGCCGCGGTAAGTCTTGGAATAGACACGGTCCCTGCTGAAGCAGGTCCCGTCTTAGAGGTTGAGGCCACGGATCTTCCGTGAGCATCTCCTGAAGTTCCGGGTACCAAGTTCTTCTTGGCCAATCCGGAGCCACGAGTATCGTTCTTACTCCCCTTTGCCGTATAATTCTCAGTACTTTTGGTATGAGAGGCAGAGGAGGAAACACATACACTGACTGGAACACCCACGGTGTTACCAGAGCGTCCACAGCTATTGCCTGAGGGTCTCTTGACCTGGCGCAATACCTGTCCAGTTTTTTGTTGAGGCGGGACGCCATCATATCCACCTTTGGTTTTTCCCAACGGTTCACAATCATGTGGAAGACTTCTGGATGAAGTCCCCACTCTCCCGGGTGTAGATCGTGTCTGCTGAGGAAGTCCGCTTCCCAGTTGTCCACTCCCGGAATGAACACTGCTGACAGTGCTATCACATGATCTTCCGCCCAGCGAAGAATCCTTGCAGCTTCTGCCATTGCCCTCCTGCTTCTTGTGCCGCCCTGTCTGTTTACGTGGGCGACTGCCGTGATGTTGTCCGACTGGATCAACACCGGCTGACCCTGAAGCAGGGGTTTTGCCAGGCTTAGAGCATTGTAAATCGCTCTTAGCTCCAGTATATTTATGTGAAGAGACATCTCCAGGCTTGACCACACTCCCTGGAAGTTTCTTCCCTGTGTGACCGCTCCCCAGCCTCTCAGACTGGCATCCGTGGTCACCAGGACCCAGTCCTGTATGCCGAATCTGCGGCCCTCTAACAGATGAGCACTCTACAACCACCACAGAAGAGACACCCTTGTCCGTGGAGACAAAGTTATCCGCTGATGCATCTGCAGATGCGATCTGGACCATTTGTCCAGCAGATCCCACTGAAAAGTTCGTGCGTGGAATCTGCCGAATGGAATCGCTTCGTAAGAAGCCACCATTTTTCCCAGGACTCTTGTGCATTGATGCACAGACACTTTTCCTGGTTTTAGGAGGTTCCTGACAAGTTCGGATAACTCCCTGGCTTTCTCCTCTGGAAGAAACACCTTTTTCTGAACCGTGTCCAGAATCATTCCCAGGAACAGCAGACGTGTCGTCGGGGTCAATTGAGATTTTGGAAAATTCAGAATCCACCCGTGCTGTTGCAGCACTACTTGGGTTAGTGCTACTACGTCCTCCAGCTGTTCTCTGGACCTTGCCCTTATCAGGAGATCGTCCAAGTAAGGGATAATTAATACGCCTTTTCTTCGCAGAAGAAACATCATTTCGGCCATTACCTTGGTAAAGACCCGAGGTGCCGTGGACAATCCAAACGGCAGCGTCTGAAACTGATAATGACAGTTTTGCACCACGAACCTGAGGTACCCTTGATGTGAAGGGCAAATTGGGACATGCAGGTAAGCATCCTTGATGTCCAGGGACACCATAAAGTCCCCTTCTTCCAGATTCGCTATCACTGCTCTGAGTGACTCCATCTTGAACTTGAATTTTTGTATGTACAGGTTCAAAGATTTCAGATTTAGAATAGGTCTTACCGAGCCGTCCGGCTTCGGTACCACAAATAGTGTGGAATAATACCCCTTTCCCTGTTGTAGGAGGGGTACCTTGACTATCACCTGCTGAGAATACAGCTTGTGAATGGCTTCCAATACCGTCGCCCTGTCTGAGGGAGACGTTGGCAGAGCAGACTTTAGGAACCGGCGAGGGGGAGACTTCTCGAATTCCAACCTGTAACCCTGAGATACTACCTGCAGGATCCAGGGGTCCACCTGTGAGTGAGCCCACTGTGCGCTGAAATTCTTGAGTCGACCCCCCACCGCCCCTGAGTCCGCTTGTAAAGCCCCAACGTCATGCTGAGGGCTTTGCAGAAGCCGGGGAGGGCTTCTGCTCCTGGGAGGGAGCTGCTTGGTGCACTCTCTTACCCTTTCCTTTGCCTCGGGGCAGATATGACTGTCCTTTTGCCCGCTTGTTCTTATAGGAACGAAAGGACTGCGGCTGAAAAGACGGTGTCTTTTTCTGTTGGGAGGGGACCTGAGGTAAAAAAGGTGCATTTCCCGGCTGTTGCCGTGGCCACCAAATCCGATAGACCGACCCCAAATAATTCCTCCCCTTTATACGGCAATACTTCCATATGCCGTTTGGAATCCGCATCACCTGACCACTGTCGCGTCCATAAACTTCTTCTGGCAGATATGGACATCGCACTTACTCTCGATGCCAGAGTGCAAATATCCCTCTGAGCATCTCGCATATAAAGAAAAGCATCCTTTAATTGCTCTATAGTCAATAAAATACTGTCCCTATCCAGGGTATCAATATTTTCAGTCAGGGAATCCGACCAAACCACCCCAGCACTGCACATCCATGCTGAGGCGATGGCTGGTCGCAGTCTAACACCAGTATGAGTGTATATACTTTTCAGGGTAGTTTCCAGCCTCCTATCAGCTGGATCCTTGAGGGCGGCCGTTTCAGGAGACGGTAACGCCACTTGTTTTGATAAGCGTGTGAGTGCCTTATCCACCCTAGGGGGTGTTTCCCAGCGCGCCCTAACCTCTGGCGGGAAAGGATATAATGCCAATAACTTCTTTGAAATTAGCAGTTTTCTATCGGGGTTAACCCACGCTTCATCACACACTTCATTCAATTCCTCTGATTCAGGAAAAACTACAGGTAGTTTTTTCAGACCCCACATAATACCCCTTTTTGTGGTACTTGCAGTATCAGAGATATGCAAAGCCTCCTTCATTGCCGTGATCATATAACGTGTGGCCCTACTGGAAAATACGTTTGTTTCTTCACCGTCGACACTAGATTCGGTGTCCGTGTCTGGGTCTGTGTCGACCGACTGAGGTAAAGGGCGTTTTACAGCCCCTGACGGTGTCTGAGATGCCTGGACAGGTACTAACTGGTTTGCCGGCCGTCTCATGTCGTCAACTGATTTTTGTAACGTGCTGACATTATCACGTAATTCCATAAACAAAGCCATCCATTCCGGTGTCGACTCCCTAGGGGGTGACATCACCATTACCGGCAATTGCTCCGCCTCCACACCAACATCGTCCTCATACATGTCGACACACACGTACCGACACACAGCAGACACACAGGGAATGCTCTTATCGAAGACAGGACCCCACTAGCCCTTTGGGGAGACAGAGGGAGAGTTTGCCAGCACACACCCAAGCGCTATAAATATATAGGAACAAGCCTACAGAAGTGTTGTTTCCTTTATAGCAGCTTAATATATCAATATCGCCAAAAAAGTGCCCCCCCTCTCTGTTTTTTTACCCTGTTTCTGTAGTGCAGTGCAGGGGAGAGTCCTGGGAGCCTTCCTCGCAGCGGAGCTGTGCAGGAAAATGGCGCTGTGTGCTGAGGAGATAGGCCCCGCCCCCTATTTCGGCGGGCTCTTCTCCCGGTGTTTGTGAGACCTGGCAGGGGTTAAATACATCCATATAGCCCCAGGGGCTATATGTGATGTATTTTTAGCCAGAACAAGGTATTATCATTGCTGCCCAGGGCGCCCCCCCCCAGCGCCCTGCACCCTCAGTGACCGCTGGTGTGAAGTGTGCTGACAACAATGGCGCACAGCTGCAGTGCTGTGCGCTACCTCATGAAGACTGAAAAGTCTTCTGCCGCCGGTTTCTGGACCTCTTCACTTTTCGGCATCTGCAAGGGGGTCGGCGGCGCGGCTCCGGGACCGGACTCCATGGCTGGGCCTGTGTTCGATCCCTCTGGAGCTAATGGTGTCCAGTAGCCTAAGAAGCCAATCCATCCTGCACGCAGGTGAGTTCACTTCTTCTCCCCTAAGTCCCTCGTTGCAGTGAGCCTGTTGCCAGCAGGACTCACTGAAAATAAAAAACCTAATAACTTTTTCTAAGCAGCTCTTTAGGAGAGCCACCTAGATTGCACCCTGCTCGGACGGGCACAAAAACCTAACTGAGGCTTGGAGGAGGGTCATAGGGGGAGGAGCCAGTGCACACCACCTAGTCCTAAAGCTTTTATTTTTGTGCCCTGTCTCCTGCGGAGCCGCTAATCCCCATGGTCCTGACGGAGTCCCAGCATCCACTAGGACGTCAGAGAAATGTATTTAATAAAGGGTACGCATGTGAAGATCAGCAGGATACTAGTCGGTACACACTTGCCGATAAAGTAAATGACATCGCTCATTTTGCCCTTCCTGAGCGACATCATTTACCATATCTACTAGTGTGTACGCTGCCCAACGACGAGCGATGCACGGCCCCGCGGGTCATTAACGACCCTTGCTGTTGGCCATGCATGCAGCTCAATTTGGACTGTAGTCCAAAAACTGCATGCATGGCTCGGCCGAGGCGTGACGTCACTGAGCGATATTGTGTGCAAATCGCTTCAGTGGGGGTAATTCTGACTTGATCGCAGCAGGAATTTTGTTAGCAGTTGGGCAAATCCATGTGCACTGCAGGGGAGGCAGCTATAAAATGTGCAGAGAGAGTTAGATTTGGGTGGGGTGTGTTCAATGTGCAATCTAAATTGCATTGTAAAAATAAAGCAGCCAGTATTTACCCTGCACAGAAACAATATAACCCACCCAAATCTAACTCTCTCTGCACGTTATATCTGCCTCCCCTGCAGTGCACATGGTTTTGCCCAATTGCTAACAAAATTCCTGCTGCGATCAACTCAGAATTACCCCCAGTGTGTACACACTGCCGACGACCGCCGGGAAGGGAACACACTAGGCGACGTTGCTCATAGAGCACATCGCCTAGTGTGTACCCACCCTAGGTCTTTCTACAAAGTCTGCAAGCATAGTACATGACCATCTTTAAGTGGAAATGAAATAAAAAATATAACAAATAAAAATGGGAAAGAAAACACCTGGAAGGGCTGATTGATTTTGCTGTGTGAATTGCAGATATTCCATTAATAGTAGGTAATGTATACTGACTGCACACTTTCTACTCGCCTGTGTAGTTTTATGTTGTGGGTGAAGCCATGCCTGTAATTGGTTACGTAAAATGACACAGACAGACTATTTACATAAAGGAAACAGATACTGCCAAAACAGTAATGTTTTCTTCTCCTAATGGTCTCCTAATGCGTACATCACAAACCCCAATGGGGTGATACATGAGGAGAAAGCTTAAAAAAATAAAAAGTAAAGTATATTATAATCATATTTCCATAATGACTGACACCAGGGCCTTTGCTTATCACTCCCCATTTCATAGCAGTATTTTTGAAGGCGGCCTGTCTGTCCCAGCTGCTAAAGTCATCTCCTTACAAGTACGAATTTGTTCATGGTTTCTCTTTGTGGTGCGGAAGTCAGCACCTTCAGAAGCACCAACATTGATTCTTACTCCGTAACCAAGTAAAACTAACGTGGCTGAAAGCCTCGTGTAAAACTAACGGGTAAGGGTAACAAATAGGAATTGCAGTAGACATTACTGTATGTATCTTCTTCATAAATTAGCGTGAAAATTGCTTTAAAACTCTTGAGCTGTGATAAAAATAAAGTCCTCTTGTACCAGGCCAGCGCTGGGTGGGAGCCTGCTGGGTACTGGCTGGAACTATGCGAGGTGACCGAATGGTGCTGGACAGGAGCTGCACACACTGGGTATAGGGGGAATATGGGTGCAGCACAGCGGCGATGAGTAGGAGCCCAGCAGCAGTCACATGGACAGGACACCTCCTACACCTTCAGATGCTGGTACTATATAACATGCTCATACATGCACCCAGAGGGTTATCCTCCCTGTACATAGATGTCTGTGTGTGTAGGGAGCACATACTTATACATCCCTACATACAAAGCAATAACAAACACCCGGCAGACGCAGAATACTCACCTTACACTACAAAGTAGCCCCCAGCAGATATTTCCGCTTCCGGGCGCCCACTACTGACGTCACTGCCGTTTTGGAGGCGCCTCAGGTTGTTGCCATGGAAATGGATGAGCGTCTCTCCAGCCTCCAGGACCGGAAAATTATGGACACTGTCAGTCCAGTGTCCAGCCGGCGCGGCCCCTGCGTGCAGCTCTGCTGGGCTCCTTTGTGGGTGATGTGTCCGTGTGTATACTGTCGGCAAAGCCAAGGCAGTATAAGGATGTGGGCATGCGAGCGATAGGCACTGGGAGTCGGACGGTAAGGGTTTGGGAGAATGTTAGTATACTTACCCACCAGGTGTAGGGATTCTAGGCGTCGGGATGCCGCTGTCGGCAATGCTGCCAGTGCCATATTACTTTTTGTTAAGACGTAACCCGCCTTCCTGATTCCTATTTCCTGAGATCCATTTCTCTGCTCAGATTTTCACTTAATGGTCCTCATTCCGATTTGTTCGCTTGCTAACTGCTTTTAGCAGCATTGCAAACGCTAGGCCGCCGCCCTCTGGGAGTGTATTTTAGCTTAGCAGAATAGCGAACGAAAGGTTAGCAGAACTGCTACTAAATAATTCCTTGCAGTTTCTGAGTAGCTCCAGACCTACTCCTAGATTGCGATCACCTCAGTCCGTTTAGTTCCTGGTTTGACGTCACAAACACGCCCTGCGTTCGGCCAGCCACACCCCCGTTTCTTCAGCCACGCCTGCGTTTTTTAGCACACTCCCTGAAAACGGCCAGTTTCAGCCCAGAAACATCCACTTCCTGTCAATCACACTGCGATCACTCGAGCAGTGAAAAAACGTTGCTCGAGCTTGTGTAAATCTACTAAGTTCTATGTTAAATAACTTAGCGCATGCGCGCTGCGTACCATGCGCATGTGCATTTTCCACCTAATCGCTCCGTTGCGAAAATCGGCAACGAGCGAACAACTCGGAATGACCACCAATGTCCCAGATGGACGGCCTACATATTTAAAATCACCTGCACATGAATCCCTTGATACAATCAAGGTTAATTCAGGGTTTGATTCAGTGGTGGACAATCTTTTTTCTATCAGTTTGCCAAGGGTTGCAGGACTGCGCCTCTATACAGCTGTGATGTTGCTCGCTGTGCCCTGTAAACCGCAGAATAATTGACATGCTGCTGGTGATAGTGGATTACGACTGGAAAATTTTGGAAAAGGGGACCCCTGAGTCCCATTTTCTGGGCATACAGAAGCCAGAGGCTGCATCCTCGGAAGCAGTGTCACTGTCCCCAACAGCGTAGTTTGGCCGGATCTCCTGAGTAATCTGAGTATTACTGAGATGTCCTATGGACCTAATATTAACCAAAGTGGATTGTCCTATCATAAATCCAGATAGACTACAGTCGTAGTGACCTGGTTCAACCGAATAGAAAGGACTTTAGCTAGGCTGACCATATTATCTCTTTAACCTGGGACACTCATGAATTACACAGGTTCTGTGGCTGCTTAAAACCAGGGGAAATGCAGGCTTGTAGTCAGCCAGCCACAGAACCTGTATAATTCATGAGTGCCCCAGGTTAAAGGGATAATATGGTCAGCCTACTTTAGCCAGAATTTTGGCATCAGTAGGAATCAATGATATTGGGCATCATGAAATCTATGATCCTTCCCAGGCTTCAGCATCACAACATTAATAGCTTCCGACAAGGAAGAGGAAGTGCGCCTTCCTCATATATGCCATTAAAAATTCAAGTAGTTTAAGGACATATGACAATGCATGCTTTTATAGATTTCCAAAGCAATACCATCTATACTGGGAGACTTACCACCTGGGAAGGACTTTATAGAGAATCAATGGGAATAGGAATGTGTGGGCTTCAGGAGAAAGACATGGTAACAACCGAAACATAGGACACCAACACGGTCATGGTACAGGACGATTTGAAACTATATGTTTGGGGGTTTTTTTATGTAGGAAAGGTGTCAACATTATCAGGGGTTGAGGAAACTGTACGGTCATCTGCACTGACAAGTTCAGACAAGGCAGTAGAAGGCCAGTTAGCATGCACCAAATGTGCTTAAGTAGCTACCCGTCCTATCCGTATGGGAATAATGAGAATCACTTTCAAACAACAACCTGCAAGTGGTCCTGTCGGTGAGATGTGCATTTTTTTTCCTGAAAAAGATTTTATGGTAAGAACTTACCGTTGTTAAATATCTTTCTGCGAGGTACACTGGGTTCCACAGGGATAACATCGGGGTGTAGAGAAGGATCTTGATCCAAGGCACCAACAGGCTAAAAGCTTGACTATTCCCAAGATGCTCAGTGCCGCCTCCTCTATAACCCTGCCTCAGTGCACAGGAGCTCAGTTTTGTAAACCAGGCCCATGCAGTAGCAGGTAAAAGAGACGACAACCGTTAGTAGCCACATACACCACATTCTCACGACAGGAGAAGGTATCAGAGGCTAATGCCATACAAACCCAAAGAAGCTAAGTGCGTCAGAATGGGCCTCCTGTGGAACTCAGTGTACCTCGCAGAAAGATTTGACAATGTTAAGTTCTTTCCATAAATCTCCTTTTCTGCAGCGGGGTACACTGGGTTCCACAGGGATAACATCAGGGATGTCCTAAAGCCGTTCCTCGTGGGAGGGGACGCACTGTAGCAGGCACAAGAATCCGGCGTCCAAAGGAAGCATCCTGAGAGGCAGAAGTATCGAAGGCATAGAACCTTATGAACGTGTTCACTGAGGACCACGAAGCCATCTTGCACAATTGATCAAGGGTCGCACCACGGCGGGCTGGCCAAAAAGGTCCAACCGACCGAGTAGAATGGGCTTTTCTCTGACGTCCTAGTGGATGCTGGGAACTCCGTAAGGACCATGGGGAATAGACGGGCTCCGCAGGAGACTGGGTACTCTAAAAGAAAGATTAGGTACTATCTGATGTGCACTGGCTCCTCCCTCTATGCCCCTCCTCCAGACCTCAGTTAGAATCTGTGCCCGGCCAGAGCTGGATGCACCTAGTGCAGTGGTTCTCAAACTCGGTCCTCAGGACCCCACACACTGCATGTTTTGCAGGTAACCCAGCAAGTGCACAGGTGTATTAATTACTCACTGACACATTTTAAAAGGTCCACAGGTAGAGCTAATTATTTCACTTGTGATTTTGAGAGGAGACCTGCAAAACATGCACCGTGTGGGGTCCTGAGGACCGAGTTTGAGAACCTGTGACCTAGTGGGCTCTCCTGAGCTTGCTAGAAAGAAAGTATTTGTTAGGTTTTTTATTTTCAGTGAGATCTGCTGGCAACAGACTCACTGCTATGAGGGACTGAGGGGAGAGAAGCAAACCTACCTGCATGCAGCTAGCTTGTGCTTCTTAGGCTACTGGACACCATTAGCTCCAGAGGGTTCGAACACAGGGCCTGACCTCGATCGTCCGTTCCCAGAGCCGCGCCGCCGTCCCCCTTGCAGAGCCAGAAGACAGAAGAGAAGGAGATGAAATCGGCGGCAGAAGACTCCGGTCTTCATTAAGGTAGCGCACAGCACTGCAGCTGTGCGCCATTGCTCCCACTGCACACCACACACTCCGGTCACTGTAGGGTGCAGGGCGCTGGGGGGGGGCACCCTGGGCAGCAATAAGAATACCTTTTGGCAATATATACACATAATACAGTCTGTGACTGTATATGTGTAAAACCCCCGCCAATTTTAGTCAGAAACAGGACAGAAGCCCGCCGCTGAGGGGGCCGGGCCTTCTTCCTCAGCACACCAGCGCCATTTTCTCTTCACAGCTCCGCTGGAAGGAAGCTCCCCAGGCTCTCCCCGGCAGTATCCTGGTACACAAAGGGTGAAAAGAGAGGGGGGGCACATAAATTTAGGTGCAAAATTTGTATATACAGCAGCTACTGGGTAAACACTGAGTTGTAGTGTAATCCCTGGGTTATATAGCGCTGGGGTGTGTGCTGGCATACTCTCTCTCTGTCTCTCCAAAGGGCCTTGTGGGGAACTGTTCTCAAATAGAGCATCCCCTGTGTGTGTGGTGTGTCGGTACGCGTGTGTCGACATGTCTGAGGTAAAAGGCTCCTCTAAGGAGGTGATAGAGCGGATATGTGTGTGAGAGGGTGTCTCAGTCGACAACGCCGACACCTGTTTGGATATGTGTAAGTGCTAAGGTGAATTTATTGCACAAAAGGTTAGGGAACAGACTGGAAATCTACCCAGGTCTGTCCCTATGTCACAGAGACTTTCAGAGTCTCTCAATGCTCACTATCCATAATAACAAACACTGGTATCGACATGGAGTTTAACTCCACTGTCGACTACGATAATGCAAAGTTACAGCCAAGATGGCTAGAAGGTATTCAATATATGATTATTGAAATAAAAGATGATTTGCATATCACTGATGACTCATCTGTCTCTGACACGAGAGTACACATGTTTAAGGGGAAGAATGCTGAGGTAAATTTCCCTCCTCTCGTGAGGAAAAAGAGCGGGAATCTCCAGACAAGAGACGGCAGCTTCCCACAAGAGAATTCTCAGGCTGTATCCTTTCCCCACTAGGGCCAGGTTATGTTGAGAATCTTCCCCTGGGGTGTCCTGTTTGCACAGACGGTAGCACTTGCTATTCTCAGGGATCCTGCAGATAGCGTGCACATTATAGTATACTACCCAGACCGGCGATTGTGTCGGCATGGGTTTATAGCGCTGTGGCAGCGTGGACAGGTACCTTATCAGCAGAGATGAGACCCTAGTATGCATATAGATATATATATGTATATATAGAGATATATATATATTAAAGATGCTGTCTTAAGTGATAGATATATAGTTATAAAGCATGCCCAAAGAGACATGAGTATACTGGGTCCTAGAGTCAAAGGTATGTCGATCTCTGCTTGACGTGTCCTGTAGACTATGCATTGGACAGATGATGCCGACTTAAGAGGCTGAGGAAGGCTGAGGATTGTGTGGAGAAGGGTTCTCGGGCCTGGTCTCCACAGCTATAGCTGGTAATTCTGCTAGTTTGCCTTATATTCCTGCACAGCCTAAGAAAGCACGACATTATTAAATGCAGCCTTTCGTATAAAGAAACAAGAAAGTCTGAGCTGCGTCCTTTCTTGTCAGAGCCGGGCAGCTAGTTCCCAGGAACAGAAGTCCTCCCCGGCCCCTACAAAAATCCACCAATGTCGCTGGGGCTCCACAGGCGGAGTTAGGCCCGGTGGGGACACGCCTTCGTAAGTTCAGCCACAAGTGGGTTCACTCCCTGTTCGATCCCTGGGCAATAGATATTGTGTCTCAGGGATAAAAGCTGGACTGTGAGAAGATGCCCCCCCCCCCCCTCACCGACGGCCCTGCGGGCTTCCCCCCAAGAGAGGGAGCCAGTGTTAACTGCAATTCACAAATTGTATCTTTAACAGGTGGTGGTCAAGGGTCCCCTCCTTCAACAAGAGGGTGTTATTATTAGACCATGTTGTAATCCCGAAACCAGACGGTTCGGTCAGACCCATATTGAATTAAAAATCCCTGAACATATACCTGAGAAGGTTCAAGTTCAGCAAAAGGAAGAAAAAAGAAAGACTCTGTGTTGGGGCACACTTAGAAAATTGTAATAAATTTATTAAAACTTAACTTTTAATTAAATAACACATAAAAATGAAAAATTTGATACAAAAAAATGTTCAAATGCACAAAATATACATATAATGATAAAAAAAGAATATACAGCGAGAGATTTAAATGTATATAATATACAAATAAATTTAAACAATCCACATAAAGAGAAAGTGGATAATATGTAGTTAAGGATCAAACTTAATTGACAATCAAACTAAATAATAATCAGGATAAATCTGATATGAAATTAGGGGCACCTGTGGTGAAAAATATATAGAAAAACAACAATTTGGTGCCTAAGTGGATCAAAAATTGTTATTCAAGATACAGGTAAAGGATATGTGGGTATAATCACAATAATGAAAATGGTAGGAAAATACCAATCTAAATGTATCATGAATATAGACAAATGGCACAAAAATTATAATTCATAATTGAAATGTCCAATGACTAATGGTAATCTCCTGGTAGAGTCTTTGTTTGCTGAAAAAGTGGATCCTAATGAAAGGGGAGCATTTATGAGAATTTTGATGCCAAAAAAGGCATTGATACAAAAAACCAATTTATTTATTTAAGTTAGAAGTTTTGTAAAGAATTAGTCAAGATATGGAATTGAAAGGTTCAGAAGTTGCTCTAACACTTCTGCTGTTTGTGGTCAGAGGTCACATCATTACTGCACCTGATATTCCCAAGAGGTCACCCTACTGGGTACTAATCAGGCTTGTCATCAAGTTCAAGATGGAATTGCTAAGAGCGGTCAGTGCAAGCCTAAAAAGGGGGAGACTTTATTGTGAATCGGGACATAAGGGATGCATACCTTCAGGTCCCCATTTATCCACCTCATTAGGCGTACCTCAGAATTGCGGTACGGGATTGTCATTACCAATTTCAGATGTTGCCGTTTGGTCTCTCCACGGCCCCGAGAATACACCATGGTAATGGCGGATATGATTGTGCTCCTGCGGAAGCAAGGTGTCACTATTATCACGTACTTGGACGATCTCCTCATAAAAGCGAGATCAAGAGAGCAGTTGCTGAACAGCGTATCGCTTTCTCTGGAAGTGTAACGGCAACACGGCTGGATTCTATATATTCCAAAGTCGCAGTTGGTTCCTACAGCTCATCTGCCTCTCCTAGGCACGATCCTAGACACAGACCAGAAAAGGGTTTATCTCCCGATAGAGAGAGCTCAGGAGCTCATGACACTGGTCAGGAATGTATTAAAACCAAAACAGGTGTCACTCGAGTCCTGGGAAGGATGGTGACATCATACGAGGCCATCACCTTAGGCAGGTTCCATGCGAGGACCTTCCAATGGGACTTACTGGACAAGTGGTCCGGATCACCTCTTCAGATGCATCGGTTAATCACCCTATCCCCCAGGGCCAGGGTGTCTCTCCTGTGGTGGCTGCAGAGTGCTCACCTTCTCGAGGGCCGCAGATTCGGCATTCAGGACTGGATCCTGGTGACCACGGATGCAAGCCTCCGAGGGTGGGGGGCAGTTACACAGGGAAGAAATTTCCAAGGTCTGTGGTCAAGTCAACTGACTTGCCTTCACATCAATATCCTGGAACTAAGGGCCATATACAACGCCCTAAGTCAAGCGGAGATCCTGCTTCGCGACCAACCGGTTCTGATCCAGTCAGACCGCAAGGGTTCATGTAAACCGCCAAGGCGGAGCAGGGTGGCGAGGGTAGAAGCCACCAGAATTCTTCGCTGGGCGGAGAATCAAGTAAGCGCACTGTCAGCAGTGTTCGTTCCGGGAGTGGACATCTGGGAAGCAGACTTCCTCAGCAGGCACGACCTCCACCCGGAAAAGTGGGGACTTCATCAGGAAGTCTTCACGCAGTTTGCAAATTGATGGGAACTGTCTAAGGTGGACTAGATGGCGTCCCACCTCAATAAAAAGCTAAAAAAGGTTTTACGCCGGGTCAAGGGACCCTCAGGTGATAGCTGTGGTCGCACTAGTAACACCGTGGGTGTTCCAGTCGGTCTCTGTATTCCCTCCTCTTCGTCTCATACCCAAGGGCTGAGAATTGTAATAAAAGGAAGAGTGAAAACAATATTCTTTGCTCCGAATTGGCCAAGAAGGACTCGGTACCCGGAGCTGCAGGAAATGCTCTCAGAGGACTCAGGGCTTCTGCCTCTCAGACAGGACATGTTGCAACAGGGGCCCTGTCTGTTCCAAAATTTACCGCGGCTGCATTTGACGGCATGGCGGTTGAACGCCGGATCCTAGCGGAAAAGAGCATTCCGGATGCAGTTATTCCTACGCTGATAAAGGCTAGGAAAGACGTGTCAGCAAGACTTTTTCACTGTATATGGCGAAAATAGGTTGCTTGGTGTGAGGCCGGGAAGGCCCTACAGAGGAATTCCAGCGGGGTCGATTCCTGCACTTCCTACAGTCAGGAGTGGCTATGGGCCTAAAATTAGGATCCATAAAGGTCAAGATTTCGGCCCTATACATTTTCTCTAATAAATGAACTGGCTTCACTGCCTGAAGTTCAGACGTTGTTCCGGGGGTGCTGCTTATTCAGCCTCCTTTTGTGCCATCAGTGGCACCTTGGGATCTTAACGTTGTGTTGGATTTCCTGAAATCCCACTGGTTTGAGCCACTTAAGACCGTGGAGCTAAAATATCTCACGTGGAAAGTGGTCATGCTATTGGCCTTAGCTTCGGCTAGGCGTGTGTCAGTATTGGCGGTTTTGTCATGTAAAAACCCTTCTCTGATCTTCCATATGGACAGGGCAGAATTGAGGACTCGTCCCCACTTTCTTCCTAGGGTGGTATCATCGTTTCATTTGAACCAGCCTATTGTGGTGCCTGCGGCTACTAGGGACTTGGAGGATTCCAAGTTGCTGGACGTGGTCCGGGTTTTGAAAATTTATGTTTCCAGAACGGCGGGAGTCAGAAAGTCTGACTCGCTGTTTATTCTGTATGCAGCCAACGAGGTTGGCGCTCCTGCTTCGAAGCAGACTATTGTTCGCTGGATCTGTAGCACGATTCAGCTGGTTCACTCTGCGGCTGGATTGCCGCATCCAAAATGGTGAAAGCCCATTCCACAAGGAAGGTGGGCTCTGCTTGGGCGGCTGCCCGAGGGGTCTTGGCTTTACAGCTTTGCCGAGCTGCTACTTGGTCGGGGTCAAACAAGTTTGCTAAGTTCTACAAGTTTGATACCCTGGCTGAGGAGGACCTTGAGTTTGCTCATGCGGTGCTGCAGAGTCATCCGCACTCTCCCGCCCGTTTGGGAGCTTTGGTATAATCCCCATGGTCCTTACGGAGTTCCCAGCATCCACTAGGACGTCAGAGAAAATAAGAATTTACTCACCGGTAATTCTATTTCTCGTAGTCCGTAGTGGATGCTGGGCGCCCGTCCCAAGTGCGGACTCTGTGCAATACATGTATATAGTTATTGCTAAACTAAAGGGTTATTGTTATGAGCCATCTATTATTGAGGCTCAGTTGTTGTTCATACTGTTAACTGGGTATGGTTATCACAAGTTGTACGGTGTGATTGGTGTGGCTGGTACGAGTCTTATCCTGGATTCCAAATCCTTTCCTTGTTGTGTCGGCTCTTCCGGGCACAGTTTCCTTAACTGAGGTCTGGAGGAGGGGTATAGAGGGAGGAGCCAGTGCACACCAGATATAGTACCTAATCTTTCTTTTAGAGTGCCCAGTCTCCTGCAGAGCCCGTCTATTCCCCTGGTCCTTACGGAGTTCCCAGCATCCACTACGGACTACGAGAAATAGAATTACCGGTGAGTAAATTCTTATTTTTTTTTTCATATAATCTGTTTTTATTGAAAATGCTACAGACATAAATCGATATGTAGTCTCAACAAAAATACAGTATTGAACACATAGAAAGCAGTCTTACACATCAGTGTACAATAGTATAAACGGAATTCAACAATGTGTCCTATATGGCAAAAGTCTGCAATAATATATTTTTAAAACAGAAAAATAAGAAAGGGACAGAGAAAGGAAGAAGAAAGAGAGAGAAAGAAGGAAAGGAAAGGTGGCCTAGCCGAGAATGCAAAGAAAAACATATCCACATACATATACTAGAAACAATTTAATAACCACATTATTTCAGAGAAGAGACATAAGTTTTGTAGGGCTCAGAGGATTTATATTCAATCTAAGGAAGCCACTGGTTGTAAACTCGGTCTGTCTATCTCTAGAGCCTGATAAGATATCCTCCATATTCATATAGTAATCCGTCTAGAAAACCAGATGTTCCGAGTAGGGGGACTAGAGGACCTCCACAAAGTGGGAATCACTGCGCTGGCGGCATTGCCAAGGTGTCTCATCAATGATATCTTGTAAGTGGATAGACGTGTAGAGGAATGGTTCAATAACCAAAAGGCTGGGTCGGATGGGACAGGAGTGTGTAGGATATCACTGGAGATGGAAACTACATCATCCCAAAAAGTTTTAATAAGGGGACAAGTCCACCAAATGTGTAATATAGAACCTAAGTCTTTATGGCACCTCCAACAAGCGGGGGAGATAGTCGGAGACATAGTATGTAGAAGAGAGGGATGTCTGTACCATCTCATCAGTATCTTATATTGCGTTTCCCTCGCTTGTATACAAATAGAACTGCCATGTGCCTTTAGAAATATAGATTCTCATTCCCTCTCTGAAAGTGAGAGGTTCAGATCCTTCTCCCATTTCTGAGTGAAATGAGGAGGGGTTAAAGAGTCAGACAATTGTAGGAGTTTATACAGGGTGGCTATCGTGTGCAAACGGTGCACAGGTGCAACACACACCCTTTCAAATGAGGTCATCTCCCGAGATGCTTGGCGGTAAATATTGCCCGTATACAAGAAGTGTCGCACCTGCAAAAACTTCCAGAAATCAGTCTATGGAATATCCCATTTTGCCCTGATATCTGAAAATTGTTTAACTCCAGATGTTTATACTAGCTGACCCGTTCTAAAAAGTCCTTCCAGAGCCCGGTTCTGATAGTAAACCAGGGAGAGGCCAGGTGGGAAAGCAGGGTTGCCTAAAAAGGAAGTGAGGGGGCCAAGTTCCGAGGAGAGAGACGATTGTCGTCTCATCACTGTCCAAAAGGAGAGCGTAGGGGAGATAGTCGGGTGGGGTTGTGGAAGCTTGGGAAGGGTCGGGAGCCAAGGGAAAATTTCAGGGTATTGTTGAACGTATAAGCCTTCCAAGACCACCCATTGCTTAACCTCCCGACTCCTGGTCCGGTCCAAGATCCTATTTAACAGGATTGCATGGTAGTAATTTTTTATATCTGGGAGTTGAAATCCGCCTCTTTTAGGTAGGCGAGACAGAATGGATCTGCTAATCCTGGGCCTCTTTCGAAGCCAGATAAATTGTTGGATCAAGGATCGTATGGACCAAAACCAGGAGTCCGGGATTCGGATCGGCAATGTTTGGAGGAGATAGAGCAGCTTGGGCAGAGTGTTCATCTTCACAACATTTATTCTGCCTAGCCAGGAGAGATTATTGTGTTGCCATCTACAGTAGTCCTTTTTAATTAATTGGAGTAAAGGGTAAAAGTTCAGGGACAGCAGGCGCGATAAATCACTGGGAAGCTGGACCCCTAAGTATGTTATATGGGAATCCCTCCATATGAATGGGAAAGTAGATTTTTAAAAGGCTAATGTCGTATGGGGGTTGAGATGTTAAGAGCATATGATGTAGATGCATTGACCTTGAAGCTGGAAAGTGAACTGAAAATGTCCAATTCACACATGAGGTGTGGAAGTGAGTGAGTGGGTTGCGTGACGACTGTCAGTAAGTCATCAGCGAATAAGGCGAGTTTATAGTCAGTATCACCCACTTGCAGCCCGTTAATATGATCATTTGCTCTAATAGCCCTGGCCAAGGCTTCAATACAAAGGACGAATATCAAGGGGGATAAGGGGCAACCCTGTCTTGTTCCATTGCTGATAGGGAAATTGTCGGAGAAGACCCCATTAACCCGAACTCGAGCTGAAGGCCGTGTATAAAGGGTTAACACTCTGTGAAGTGCTTGTGGACCCAGCCCAATATGCTCCAGTACAGCCCTCATGAAGTCCCAGTTGACCCTATCAAAGGCCTTTTCGGCATCTGTAGAAAGTAATATAGTAGGGGTCTGACTTTTAGAGGCCAAATGGATAAGGCTGAGGATCTATGTAGTATTATCTTTTGCCTCACGGCCTACGACAAAGCCCACTTGATCGTTGTGGATAAGGGATGGGAGGAACCTATTCAGCCTGAGAGCCATCAATTTTGCGAAAAATTTAAGATCCACATTGAGCAGGGATATGGGTCTATAACTGGAGCACACTGAGGGGTCTTTCCCCGGTTTAGGAATCGCAGTGATTTGGGCTTCCAAGGATTGATCGGAAAAATGAGCATCAGCTGAGATGGAGTTAAAGGCCTGTAACAGTCTGGGGGCTAGAGCATCTCTAAATACCTTTATAGTAAGCGGCGGTAAAACCGTCCGGGCCCGGACTTTTGCCAGAGGGCGTAGAGGATATAACTTGTTCGATCTCTTGCAAGGTAAAGGTTTGTTCTAAGGAGTCTCGATCAGAGCAAGACAATTTAGGGTACGTCACTTTTTCTAAATATTTCCTAGATCTCTGCATATTAGAAAGGGGATCGTGAACTGGGGAGGGGTCACCTAGATTATATAAAGTGTTATAGTAATGTTTAAAGCACTCAGCTATCTCAGGCATTTTAAAGCAGACAGCACCTGCACTATTTTTCATAGAGGGAACAAAAGAGGCCGCTCTCTGGGATCTAAGTGCCTGTGCCAGCAAACGGCCTGGTTTATTACCCCATCGATAGTATTTATTACTGCATTTATGCAGAGAGAGTTGGGTTTTATTGTTGAGAATTTTCTTAAAGGTGTGCTCGGGCCTCAGACAACTCCACCAAATCGGAGGGAGACGGGGAGGATTTATGAAGGGTCTCTAAGGAATGAATTTTATGCAATAGTGCAGTGGTTAGGGCCAGTTTATCTTTCTTCACATAAGAACCCAATTGGATCAATTTGCCTCGTATAACACATTTGTGAGCCTCCCAGATAGTTATCTTGGATACCTCCTCCGTGTCATTAATGGAAAAAAATCTGCAAGTGCCTTATCCAGTTCGTCCATGCAGAATTTGTCATGTAGGAGGGATTCATTAAGACGCCAAGGGCCAGGGGATCGGGATGGAACTGAGAGAGACAGAAATACCGGGGCATGGTCTGACCAAGTAATGGAGCCAATAGAGGCTTCTGTTAACAGAGGGAGGTGTCTATGACTCAGGAACAGGTAATCTAAACGTGAGTAGACCTGGTGAGGGTGAGAGAAGAATGAGAAATCTCGGTCAGAGGGGTGTGAGACTCTCCAAGAATCGGCTAATTGAAGTTCGTGAAAAACCTTCGGGCAGGAGGGGAAGTGTCAATAGATGGGTCCATAGACCAATTTAAGTCACCTCCCAAAATAACAATACCAGTCATAAGAGTCTCGAGACGGGGAAGTTGGGAGCGAAGAATGACAGTTGGTCCTGATTGGGAGCGTAGAGAGCTATGAGAGTGTATGTATGTGTGAATATAGTGCAATTAACCACTCATAACCTACCAGGGACCAATTTGTGAACTGAGATGTCAGTAACTTGTAGGGACTTAGACAGAAGTATAGAACCCCTTTGGATTTACTTTCAGGGTTGTTGGAGTAAAATGCAAGGGGAAATTTATGATTCACAAGAGAAGGGTGGCGGGCAGAGATCTTAAAGTGTGTCTCTTGTACAAGAGCAACATCCACTCTATCTGACCACAGTGTCCGAAATAGATGGAACCTCTTCTCAGGGACGTTAAGGCCTTTAGCATTGATTGAGACAAATTTAAGTCTACCAGGGACAGACATCAAATCGTATAACAGTATAATGTAACAGGAAGCTCGTATAGGTCACCAAGGGGAGAGAAAGAGGAAGCAGAAGAAAAAGAAAAGAGAGAGGAAAAATCACAGAAAATACAAACATCAATAACAAAGAGAAACCCGCCATGGGAGAACTGGTAAATGAACAGACCAGAAGTCCCAAAGGGCACTATGGCCATGTGCGGGAACGGGGCAAGGGAGTCACCCTCAAAGGCACTATATCAACTAGGAACATGTAGAAAAACAGGAACCGGCAGTAATAACAAACTGTATAAACAGCGTAATCATAACAACAATAACCATGTTAGAATATGAAACTAAAAAGAAGTAGGCAGAACGCGGTAGTAGCACTATGGGGCAATGTAGAATTTATCTCGCCCGTCATGCCATGCCTGGAAAGTTCGACACCCCTGCAAGTATAAGGCAACAGGGGAAAATGCAATCAGGTAGCGGAGGAGTCCTGGCTAACGGCAAGGGCTTTAGAGGTTTTCCCCTGGGGATTACGCACAACCTGCCACTACGCTCCACATCCAGGAGGTTGAGGCGGATGCAGATCAGGAGAGATGAAGTCCCAGTCGGGAATCTTTATGGATGGGAGACCAAGACCGGAGCAGAAAGTGGGAAGGTCGGAGGGAGTATGTAGGGTGTGGATCTTTCCGGAAGAGGAGACCTGGAGGTTGAAGGGGAAGCCCCATCGGTATTTCAGCTGACGCTTGCGGAGTTCCTCTGTGAGGGGTCGGAGGGCCTTTCTTTGTTGGAGAGTGTGCCAGGAAAGATCTTGGTAGATGGCGATTGGGTCACCATTAAAGTCCAGGCCATCAAGGCGGCGCACTTTACCCATGGTCTCCTCTTTCTGAGAGTAGTAGTGCAAGCAATATATGACGTCCCGGGGTCGATCTGTAGGGAGACCTCTCGGTTTAAGGGCACGGTGAGCTCTGTCAAAGGTTATAGTATTAGCCGGATCTTTACCCAGGACTGTATTAAATATTTTTTTCAGAGCGTCTACTAAGCTTGCTTGGGGAACATCCTCGGGAATACCTCTCACCCGGATATTATTTCTCCTGCCTCTATTATCCAAATCCAACACACGGGACCGCAGCGGCCGGATTTCATTCGATTGAGCTTTGATAACGTCTGTGAGGGATCCCATAAAGACATCCGCAGAATCACGATGGTCCTCCAATGCGGTCACTCTGTCAGAAAGTTGTGAGATATCATGTTTTAAAGACGCCAACTCTCTACACATGGTATCCTGGATATCTTGCTTAGTGGGTAGAGTTTTCATGAACGTCAAAATGTCCTGGAGAGCAGTGTCACTTTGAATTTGAGCTGTGTCACTTTGCGGAGTAGGCTGATCCATCACCAGAGGAGAGGCAGGGGAGGCAGAATGGCAGGAAGAGGGACTGGAGGAAGAGAGATCTCCGGAGGATTTAGCAGGAGTAGGTTGGGGTGTCACCAGCAGGGTGCAGGGGAAAATTGAGTCCTCAGCAGAGGAGACAGGCCGCAACCTGCAGAGGGGTAGGAGACCTCTCCCGGCTCTGCGGACCCGACTCCTATAGCAAGGTAGATGTCCTGGCGCTGAGAGGACACCCAGGGAGGCAGTGTAATAGGAGTAAGCCCCTGGAAAAACGTATTTTTGGGTCAGTATAGCTGGAGCTCCCAAAAATCCTGTCCTACGTCAATGGCTGCCAAGCCACGCCCCAGTAGAATGGGCTTTGATGGTAGCAGGAGCTGGAAGACCAGCCTGTACATAAGCATGTGCAATCACCATTCTAATCCATCTGGCCAGGGTCTGCTTATTTGCAGGCCAGCCATGTTTGTGAAAACCAAAAAGTACAAAGAGAGAATCAGACTTCCTAACGGAGGCTGTCCTCTTCACGTAGATACGGAGAGCTCGTACCACATTCAAAGACCATTCTTTGGAGGACAAATCAGAAGAGATAAAGGCCGGAACCACAATCTCTTGGTTAAGGTGGAACGAGGACACCACCTTAGGTAGATAACCAGGGCATGTCCGAAGAACCGTCATGGTGAAAAATCAGAAAGGGTGACCGACAGGATAAGGCACCCAAGTCTGAAACCCTTCTAGCAAAGGCAATAGCCAACAGAAACAAGACCTTAAGAGTAAGACACTTAAGGTCCACAGATTCAAGAGGTTCAAACGGAGACTCTTGCAAGGCCTCCAGAACCACTGCAAATCCCAAGGAGCCACAGGCGGGACGTAGGGAGGTTGAATCCGTAACACACCCTGAGTGAATGTATGAACATCAAGCAGTCGCAATTTTTCTCTGAAACCATACAGACAAGGCAGAAATATGAACCTTGATGGAGGCCAGACGAAGGCCTAAGTCCAGGCCCAGGTGCAGGAAGGCCAAACGTTTGGCCGTACTAAACTTGTAAGCGTCAAGCAAAGTAAGAATTCCAGACCCTATGATAAATACGAGCCAAAGCCGGCTTACGGGCCTTCAACATGGTTTGAATGACCGCCTCAGAAAATCCTTTGGCCCTTAGAATGGAAGCTTCAAGAGCCACGCCGTCAAAGCCAGCTGGGCCAAATCCTGGTATACACAAGGGCCCTGAACGAGGCGGTCTGGGCGTTGTGGAAGCAGAAGAGGATGCTCTGACGAGAGACCGTGTAGATCTGAGAACCAATGCCGTCTGGGCCACGCTAGAGCGATCAGAAGTAGGATTCCTCCTTCTTGCTTGAACTTCCTTTTCACCCTGGGCAGAAGTGACACCGGAGGGAACACGTATGGCAGCCAAAAGTTCCATGGAATTGCCATTGTGACAACGAATGCTGCTTGAGGATCCCTTGTCCTTGCTCCGAAGACCGGAACCTTGTGATTGTGTCGAGACGCCATCAGGTCTACGTCTGGTAGGCCCCACTTGTCCACTAGGAGTTGAAATACTTCTAGATGGAAGTCTGCTTCCCAGTTGAGGACCCCCGGATTGAATACTGCCTATATGGCTGGCAGATGGCGTTCCGCCCACTGAAGAATCCTTGACACTTCCATCATTGCCATGCGGTTTCAAGTGCCGCCCTGATGATTTATGTATGCCACCGTGGTGGCGTCCGACTGTACTTGAACGGGCCTGTTCTGTATGAATGCTGGGCCAGGTTCAGAGCATTGTACACCGCCCGCAATTCCAGAATGTTCATCGGGAGGAGAGACTCCTCCCTGGTCCACCGACCCTGATGAGAGTGTTGCTCCAACACCGCGCCCCAACCCCGTAGACTGGCATCTGTCGTCAGAAGGACCCAGTTGGAGATCCAGAAGGGACATCCCCTGCTCAATCGGTGGTCCTGTAGCCACCAGCTCAGTGACCGGCAAACCTCCGGAGACAAGGAGATCATGTGAGACCTGATCCGGTGAGGCAGGCCATCCCGCTTGGCGAGAATCAACTTCTGCAGAGGGCGGGAATGAAATTGAGCGTACTCTTCCATGTCGAAAGCCAATACCATGAGGCCTAGTACTTGCATCGCTGAGTGTATCGATACTCGCGGGCGAGAGAGGAAGCGTTGAATTCTGTCCTGAAAGTTAAGGACCTTATCCTGAGACAAGAACAACCATTGGTTGTGAGTGTCCAACAATGCTCCCATGTGCACCATGATTTGAGCAGGGACCAGGGAAGATTTCTTCCAGTTGATGAGACACCCGTGGGCTTGCAGAAACTGGACCGTCAGATCCAGATGACGGTGGAGAATTTCTGGGAAATTCACCAGGATTAGCAAGTCGTCCAGATATGGTAGGATCCTGACACCCTGACGGCGGAGTAGGGCCGTCATTACCGCCATGACCTTTGTGAATACTCGTGGAGCCGTGGTCAATCCAAAAGGTAAGGCCTGAAATTGATAATGGAGGTTGCCAATAGCAAACCGCTGGTATTGCTGATGCGACATAGCAATAGGAATATGGAGGTAAGCATCCTGTATATCCAGGGAGACCATATATTACCCGGGCTCCAAAGCCAGAACAATAGAGCGAAGAGTTTCCATATGAAACTTGGAGACCCTCACAAATTTGTTCAAGGACTTGAGGTTGAGAATGGGCCGAGAGGAACCATTTTGTTTCGGGACTAGAAACAGCGGTGGATAGTACCCCTTTCCTCTCTGAGCCAGAGGCACCGGCACTACCACTCCTGTATCCAGGAGGGACCGTACCACCAAATTAAGAGTCTTTGCCTTCGCCTGATCCGAAGGGTCGTCTGTCAGGCAAACTTGATAAGGGGGACGATTCTTGAAGGATATGGCGCATCCGTGAGTGACGACTTCCCTTACCCAGGAGTCGGAAGTGGTCTTCAACCATACCTGGGTAAACCCTAGAAGTCATCCTCCCACCCGCACCGTCATGCAATAGGCTTGTCTGATTTGGAAGCTGGCTGACGGGCAGCCCAGGCACGTTTTGGTATGGGCTTAGCGGTTTTGGAAGTGCGAGCCTGTTTCGGGTACGCCTGACCCTTCGCTTTACCTGGAGAACGAAAGGAAGTACTCTTAACCTTCAGGATCGAAGGAGCAGTACGAGGTAGACACGCAGTCTTAGCTGAAGCTAAGTCAGCAACAATCTTGTTGAGATCCTCACCAAAAAGGATGTTTCACTTAAAAGGGAGCACCTTCATGGTTTTTTTAGAGTCTAGATCCACAGACCAAGACCGTAACCAGAGAATCCAGTGAGCCAGAATGGACGTAGTAGAAGTCTTGGCCACCAGGACACCGGCATCAGAAACCACCTCCTTAATGTAATGAGAAGCTATGCAAAAGACATTGCTTCCACCTCCTGAGCCCATGCTTCAATAGCTTCTGCAGCCCAAGTAGCCGCAATAGTGGTCCAATGCACAGCTCCCGCAAGGGTATACATAGCTTTTAAGCAACCCTCCACACGCTTATCCGTCGGTTCTTGCAGAGAGGTGACAGGCAGAGCAGAGGACACCACCAGCCGAACCACTTGCGAATCCACCGGCAGTGGCGTTCCCAATTTTTCTTAACTCTGCAGCGAGGGGATAGCGAGCTAGCATCTTCTTGTGAGGTGTGAATTTCTTTCCTGGATTTTCCCAGGAATCCTGACGTATGTCAACTAAGTGGTCAGAATGAGGTAAAACTTGTTTAGCAACCTTCTGACGTTTAAATCTATCCGGTTTCTTAGAGGTAACAACAGGCTCTCGGTCATCATCAATTTGAAGAATCAGCCTGATAGCATCTAATAGGTCAGGAACATCCACCTGTGAAACAGATTCCCCATCAGAAGCATCTGGATCAGTGTCTGAGGGGTCAGTATACACGCCATCCTCATCATACGAAGTGTCTGAAACATGGGTGGATTGTGAGGAAGTAATGGCCTGCTTTGGGGATCCCTTGGTCTTAGGCGGGCGGGTGATTCAATTGCTGTAACTGAGTGGACAGGAGATCTGCCCATGGCGGATTAACCGCAGGGACAATATGTGGCTGTACAGGCACGTGAGGTCCCATAGGGGGCGTAAGTCTTGTTACCAGCGTATTTTGTAAAGTAGATAAAGTAGCCCAAGGTGGGTCATTATGTACCCCCGTTGCTACAGCCCTACTGGGGGGTAGGGAACCCCCAGAACCTGAACCCTCCGCTGCTATGTTTTCCTAATGCGTCTGTGACATCACCACCGCGCATTGCGAGATCAGCCATAGAACCGTCGCACCTTGAGGCTGACATAATATGAAAGCGTAAACAACGGGCAACACAGTACAATATCAGCAGTATAATACCTTACCAAGACCCCCCTGTACAGTGTGATATCACAACAGAGGTTTCAAGAGGTATATAATGACTGAAAATCACAGAAAAAAATACAAAATAAGTATATCCTGTGAAACACCTATATCAAATAATAACCCTGACACACTTAGCCCTCCTCAGGGTGTAGAATATAGGGATAGCAACCTGAGTGAGATACACGAAGTAGAAATCACACAGCAGTTATATGCACACACAAACGGTTACATGTACAATGCAGAAATGATGACAATAAAACTGCACTGGACTGGTAATACTAAGTAAAGCTATACAGAGTAATAGATATATCAATGCACAGTAAAGACTGGATGTATATCACAGGGTACTTGTACTACATAACCATGGATTAAAGCACTGTTTCTTAACTAACACTGTCAACAGACATGTAGAATACTTAAGTATCCTGTAAAATGCACAGCGCCGATAATGCAGGCAGCTTTACAGAGGAGGCTTTGGCCCTCATTCCGACCCGATCGCACACTGCACTTCCTCGCAGTGGTGCGATCGGGTCTGGAATGCACGGTGTGTGCATTGTGCAACGACGCTGACAGCGGAGAAAGCGGTCGCGGCGGCGACCGCAAGAAGATTGACTGCAGGAAGGCGTTCCGGGGCATCAACTGACCGCTGGATGCCGTTTTCGTATAGTGTTAAGAAAAACGCAGGCGTGTCCAGGCGAACGGAGGGTGGATGTCTGACGTCAAAGCCGAGCCCATCATCGCTGGATCTGTCGCACAGGGTAAGGGTGTGTACACACGGTAAGATCTTTTCTTCCGATTCTGACTATATAGTCAGAATCGGAAGAAAAGATAGTGCAGATCGCAAGGTGACAGTCACCTTGCGATCCCGATCCGATGCGCGGCCCCGCGCGGTCAGCATCGGCCGAAAAAATAGGCTGTGCAGGCAAGTCAATCCTGACTATCTCTATAGAAGAGATAGTCAGGATTGACACTTAGTCAAAATAGCACAGAACCAGGATCGCAAGCACACTCATTATGTGCTTGCGATACTGGCTAAGTGCCGACCTCGCCCCCCGTCGCACAGTGAGAATCGGATAAGTCCGAATCTCACCGTGTGTACACGGCCTTAGTATGTCCAGGGCTGGTCTTGATTTGTGAGAAACTTTTTTAGCATAGCAGGGCTACACAAGCGATTGCAGCCCTGCTATGCTAAAATACACTCCCCCATAGGCGGAGATTAGTTGATTGCACCAGAAGCAAAAAGTTGCTTGGTGCAATCAACTCGGAATGAGGGCCTTTGCCCATACAGTCCCAGGATCAGCTCAGCATATGAAGATGGCACCCAAACGCTGACAGGGAGTGAGGGAGAGAGAGAGATGCAGCTCCAGGGCGGGAACATTTACTCTGAATGGCGCCCTGGGGGAGGGGCTACAGGTCAGAGCCTTATCCCCTTGCTGGACTTCACCACCGGGTACTGTGGTCCTTAGTAAAACGTTTTTTAGTAAAACCGATCTGTGCCCCTGCCCTGGTGGTCTAGTGGGGTCCCTGTACCAACACAATGTCTACGCCAGAGCGATTTCCAGAGGGTCCCATCTGGGGGACCCTCTTACCTCCTCCCTAGATGCGGCCATGCGATCCAGGAGAGCTGCGGTGAGTGTGTGTGCCTGACCATAAGAACCGGAACCCTCTGCTGTATGTCCCCGGCAACCAGGGTGCGGGAGTATACAGCGCCACCGGGGGAGGTGATGGAGCTGCAGCAGGAAATGTCAGAATGACATTTAGCACTGAAAGTGCCCCTGCTGCAGCCCTTGAAGTCTTCTATCTTCACTTCTCTTTTCTCTTACGTCCTAGAGGATGCTGGGGTCCACATTAGTACCATGGGGTATAGACAGGTCCACTAGCAGCCATTGGCACTTTAAGAGTTTGAACGTGTGGGCTGGCTCCTCCCTCTATGCCCCTCCTACCAGACTCAGTTTAGAAAATGTGCCCGGAGGAGCCGGTCACAGCTAGGGGAGCTCCTAGAGCTTCTTTAGTTTTATTTTTTTCTAAGAGTTATTTAGGCACAGAAAGGCTGCTGGCAACAGCCTCCCTGCTTTGTGGGTCTAAGGGGGTGGGGAGTAGTGTCCGCCCTGAGGGGTCTGAGCCACTATCTCCGCTGACAGGACACTGAGCTCCTGAGGGTGATTATCGTTAGCCGCCCCAGGCGACCGCTCCTGCAGCATGCCACCACCCCCTTACAGAGCCAGAAGATTCCGGTGGCGAGTGAGTCACCGGCCCCCCTGGCAAGCGGGGAGCCAGGGTGTGAAGATGGCAGCAACAGGGTAGGTACTGCACTCCGGAGGCTCAGTGGTACATAGTGCGACGCTGTGAGGGGTGCCCTGAGCCAGCTCCTATACCCTACACTGGTCGCAAGCTAGTCAGGTACCTCGGTTGCACTGCCAGCAACAATCCTCAGGTCAGTATAAATAAACTGAAGAGCGGGAAGCAGCGCCATGTTAAGGGGGTGGAGCTTCTCCTCAGAGTGGACCCAGCAGCGTTCAGTGCCATTTTCCTGCCTGCAGATCCTCTACAGAGACGCTGACAGGGAGAGTTGTCCCTCCAAGCAACTCCAGCTATCCTGTGCGGTACCAGGGGGTTATAGAACGGGGGGAGGCTGTATAAATACTGTGTAGTCTATTAAGGTACACAGTAAGCGCCAGGTAGTGGTATTATACCTACCTAGGAAAGCGCTGTGTGTGGGTTGGGTCCAATCTCTGTGGCACACTTGGGGGGGAAACTGTGTCTGACATTTCCCTGTGTGTGTGGGTGTTTGTTGTCTCACATAGCCATGTCTAGGGACTCTGTGTATTATGCTGCAGAAGACATTTCCTCTCAGGAGGAATCCATTCCATGTGCACAGGAATGTAATGTCTTATCTCAAATCACGATTAATGAGCCTGAGTGGTTAACCTCTATTAAGGGTATGATCTCTCAGATCTCTACTAGGGTAGCTCATACTGAGACTGAAACTCAGGTTTTAAAGAAATCTATGGCAGTTTGGTCAGGTTCTGTCCCTATTCCTTCAAAATCCCCTAGCGTATACCCACAGAAACGTGCTCTTGCCCGGATTATGCAAGATGACACGGATACCGACTCTGACACAGCAGACAGTTACGGGGATGTGCTGAGGGGGGCGGCATCACTTGCAAAAGGGGTGCAGCTAATAATTGAGGCCATTAGAGATGTGTTAAAGTTTACTGACACAACAGCAGGTTGAGGAGGCTTACTTCACAGACAATAAGAAAGCCTCGCTAACCTTACCTGCGTCTAAAGAATTAAACGCTTTATTTGAAAAATCCTGGGAAAACCCAGAGAAAAAATTCCAGATCCCAAAAAGGGTTCTGGTTGCTATTCCCTTCCCTGAGGAAGATAGGAAAAAATGGGAAAACCCACCCATAGTTGACGCGTCTGTTTCCAGACTGTCGATAAAGGTGGTTTTACCTGTCCCTGGATCTACCGCGTTAAAAGAACCAGCGGATCCTAAGATTGACACTACACTCAAATCCATATACACTGCTTCAGGGGTGGCGTTAAGGCCTACTATTGCCTGCGCATGGATCTCTAAAGCTATAGTAAAGTGGTCAGGCACATTACTAGAGGAATTGGATTCACTGGATAGAAGTGACATTGAATTATTTTTACGTAACATACAGGATTCTGCGGGATTCGTGGTGGAATCCATGAAAGACCTGGGTATGCTGACTGCAAGGATATCTTCCATGTCTGTCTCAGCTCGCAGGTCGCCAATGGTCTGCAGACGCGGAATCCAGGAGAAGTGTGGAGAACCTACACAGGTCAGACTCTATTTGGGGAAGCATTGGATGCGTGGATTTCCACGGCAACCGTGGGTAAGTCACCTTTTCTTCCCTCAGCTACGCCTTCTACGAAGAAACCTTTTTCTTCATCAGCATTGCAGTCCTTTTGGACCGCTAAGACAAAAAAGTCCCAGCCTCCTACCACCTTCTTTAGAGGTGGGCAGGCAAAATCCAAAAATCCTTCACCCGCAGGCTCCCAGGACCAGAAGTCGGCTTCTTGTACCTCAAAATCCTCAGTATGACGGTGGACCACGCAGCCTGGAGGACGGGCTGGTGGGGGCGAGACTCAGACTTTTCAGCCACGTCTGGGTGTCGTCCGGCCTGGATCCCTGGGTACAGGATATTGTGTCCCAGGGGTACAGACTGGAGTTTCAAGAAACCCCACCTCACTGATTCTTCAAATCAGGCTTGCCAGTTTTACTGACAGACAGAACAGTCTTCCTGGAAGCTATCCAGAAATTGGAAAGGTCAGAGTTCATTGTCCCAGTTCCAACCCATATGCACAACGTGGGTTACTATTCAAACCTTTTTGTGGTACCGAAACCAGATGGTTTGGTCAGGCCCATTTTGAACTTGAAATCGCTAAACCCCTTTCTGAGGGAGATCAAGTTCAAAATGGATTCTCTGAGGGCGGTGATCTCAGGTTTGGAGGAGGGGGAATTCCTGGTATCCCTGGATATAAAGGATGCGTACCTTCACATTCCGATTTGCCCGCCGCATCAGGTTTTTCTCCGATTCGCACTGTTAGACAGTCATTTTCAGATCCAGGCACTGCCATTCGGCCTCTCCATGGCACTGAGGGTGTTCACCAAGGTGATGGCAGAGATGATGGTTCTGCGCAGGCAGGGGGTGAACATAATCCCATATCTGGACGATCTTCTAATAAAGGCATCGTCCAGGGAGACGCTGTTGCAGTCCATTGTTCTCACGACTCATCTGCTCAGGGAACACGGTTGGATCCTGAATCTTTCTAAATCACATTTGGAGCTGACCAGGAGGTTGTCTTTTCTGGGAATGATCATCGACACAGAGGTGCAGAGGGTGATTTTTCCGGGGCAGAAAGCGTTGGTGATACAAACCATGGTCCGGGATGTCCTGAAGCCAGCCCGGGTTTCGGTTCATCAGTGCATTCGCCTTCTGGGGAAGATGGTGGCCTCTTACGAGGCTCTACAGTATGGAAGGTTTCATGCTTGGCCCTTCCAACTGGATCTCCTGGACAAGTGGTCGGGATCTCATCTACACATGCACCAGAGAATACGTCTGTTGCCAAAAGCCAGGATTTCACTCCTCTGGTGGCTACAACTACCTCACCTTCTGGAGGGCCGCAGGTTCGGGATTTAGGACTGGATCCTTCTAACCACGGATGCAAGTCTCCGGGGCTGGGGCGCAGTCACTTAGGGGGAAACCTTCCAAGGAAGGTGGTCAAGCCTGGAATCCAGCCTACCAATAAACATTCTGGAACTAAGAGCCGTCTACAACGGTCTTCTCCAAGCGGACCATCTTCTGCGAGATCGAGCCATTCAAGTGCAGTTGGACAATGTAACAACAGTGGCTTACATAAACCGAGAGGGTGGAACGAAGAGCAGAGCTGCAATGTCAAAGGTAACAAGAATCATCCTCTGGGCAGAAAAACACGCGTTGGCGCTGTCAGCAATCTTCATTCCGGGAGTAGACAACTGGGAAGCGGACTTCCTCAGCAGACACGATCTCCATCCAGGAGAGTGGGGACTCCATCCGGAGGTGTTCACGGAGGTAAAAGATCTTTGGGGTGTACCTCAAATAGACATGATGGCCTCTCGTCTCGACAAGAAGCTTTAGTGGTATTGTTCCAGGTCAAGGGACCCACAAGCCGTGGTGGTGGATGCCCTAGTGACACCGTGGGTGTTCCAGTTGGTGTACGTGTTTCCTCCACTTCCACTCATTCAAAGAGTTCTAAAACTCATAAGGAAAACAAGAGTTCAGGTGACCCTCATTGCTCCGGACTAGCCAAGAAGGGCTTGGTACGCGGATCTTCTGGATCTACTGCTAGAAGAGCCAAGGCCTTTTCCTCTTCAGGAGGACCTGCTGCAGCAGGGGCCATTCGCTTATCAAGACTTAAAACAGCTACATTTGACGGCATGGAGGTTGAATGCCAGATATTAGCTCGGAAGGGCATCCCGAACAAGGTTATTCCTACCCTGATACAGGCTAGGAAAGGAGTAACGTCTAAACATTACCATCGTATTTGGAAAAAAATAGGATTTTGGTACCTACCGGTAAATCTTTTTCTCGTAGCCTGTAGAGGATGCTGGGGTCCACATTAGTACCATGGGGTATAGACGGGTCCACCAGGAGCCATTGGCACTTTAAGAGTTTAATAGTGTGGGCTGGCTCCTCCGTCTATGCCCCTCCTACCAGACTCAGTCTAGAAACTGTGGCCGAAGAGACGACATACTTCGAGAGAAAGACAACACAGATAGTGGTGAGATTCATACCAGCTCACACATACAGGCACGTCAAAACAACTAGCTTGAACTAATCAGCAAACGAATGAAACGTTACTTACCCAGTAACTATGCAGTATGCAACTAAACGAAGTGGTACTGAACCAAATAACAATTAGGAAAATGAAGCGCTGGGCAGGCGCCCAGCATCCTCTACGGACTACGAGAAAAGGATTTACCGGTAGGTACCAAAATCCTATTTTCTCTAACATCCTAGAGGATGCTGGGGTCACATTAGTACCATGGGGATGTACCAAAGCTCCCAGAATGGGAGGGAGAGCGCGGAGGCTCCTGCAGAACTGATTGACTGAACTTCAGATCATCAGAGGCCAAAGTATCGAACTTGTAAAACTTTGCAAACGTGTTCGACCCAGACCAAGTTGCAGCTCGGCAAAATTTTGCCGAGACACCCCAGGCAGTCGCCCAGGAAGACCCCACCTATGAGTAGAGAGGGCCTTAACAGATATTGGACACGGCAGCCCTGCCGTAGAATAAGCGTGCTGGATAGTGAACCTAGTCCAGCGAGAAATAGTCTGCTTAGAAGCAGGACACCCAATTTTCTTGGGATCATAAAGAACAAACAGAGTCCGACTTTCTGTGACGAGCAGTTCTCTTCACCTATATCTTCAGAGCTCTCACGACATCCAGGGTCTTTGAAGTAATTGAGGAGTCAGTAGCCACTGGCACCACAATAGGTTGGTTGATATGAAATGCAGACACAACCTTTGGAAGAAACTGCTGATGAGTCCGGAGCTCAGCTCTATCTTCGTGGAAGATCAAGTAAGGGCCTTTACAGGATAAAGCCCCCAGCTCGGAGACACGTCTAGCAGAAGCTAAGGCCAACAAAGTGACCGCCTTCTATGTAAGAAATTTGAGCTCCACCTCCTGTAGAGGCTCAAACCAATCCAACCGGAGGAACTGCAACACCATGTTAAGGTCCCATGGCGCCGTAGGCGGTACAAAGGGAGGTTGGATATGCAGAACTCCCTTCAAAAAGGTCTGAACCTCAGGGAGGGCAGCCAAATGCTTCTGAAAGAAAATGGATAGGGCTGAAATCTGGACCTTCACAGATCCCAACCTCAGACCCATATCCACTCTTGCTTGCAGGAAGAGGAGGAAACGTCCCAGTGAAATTCCACCGCAGGAAACTTCTTGGACTCGCACCAAGAAACATATTTTTTCCAAATACGATGGTAATGTTTAGACGTTACCTCTTTCCTAGCCTGTATGAGGGTAGGAATAACTGTCTTCGGAATGTCTTTCCGAGCAAGAATCAGGTGCTCACCTTCCATGCCGTCAAATGTAGCCGCGGTAAGTCTTGATAGGCGAACGGCCCCTGCTGCAGCAGGTCCTCCCAAAGAGAAAGAGGCCTCGGCTCTTCTTGTAGTAGATTCAGAAGGTCCACGTACCAAGCCCTTCTTGGCCAATCTGGGGCAATGAGGATCACTTGAACCCTTGTTCTCCTTATGAGCTTTAGGATTCTTGGGATGAGTGGGAGTGGTGGAAACATGTACACTGACTGCAACACCCACGGAGACACCAGGGCGTCCACCGCCACTGCCTGTGGTTCCCTCGACCTGGAACAACAACGCCGAAGCTTCTTGTTGAGACAAGAGGCCATCATGTCTATTTGGGGCAATCCCCAAAGATCTGTTATTTCCTTGAAAACCTCCGGATGGAGTCCCCACTCTCCTGGACGGAGATCATGTCTGCTGAAGGAAGTCTGCTTCCCAGTTGTCTACTCCCGGAATGAAGATGGCTGACAGCACCAACGCGTGTTTATCTGTCCAGAGGAGTATTCCAGCCACCTCTGACATTGCCGCTCTGCTCTTCGTTCCGCCCTGTCAGTTTATGTAAGCCACTGTTGTTACGTTGTCCGACTGCACTTGGGTGGCCCGATGGAGCCGCCTGAAGAAGACTGTTGTAGACGGCTCTTAATTCTAGGATGTTGATGGGCAGGCCGGCTTCCAGGCTTGACCACCGTCCTTGGAAGGTTACTCCTTGAGTGACTGCTCCCCATCCCCAAAGGCTCTCATCCGTTGTTAGCAGGACCCAGTCCTGAATCCTGAACCTGCGGCCTACTAGGAGGTGAGGCAATTGGATCCACCAGAGGAGAGAAATCCTTGCCCTTGGCGACAGATGAATTCTCTGATGCATGTGGAGGCGAGAGCCCGACCACTTGTCCAGGAGATCCAGTTGGAAGGGCCGAGCATGGAACCTCCCGTACTGGAGAGCCTCGTAGGAGGCCACCATCTTTCCCAATATGCAGATGCATTGATGAACCGACACCCGGGGTGGCTTCAAGACATCCCGGACCATGGATTGGATCACCAACACCTTGTCCCGCGGAAGAAACACCCGCTGCACTTCCGTATCCAGGATCAGTCCCGGAAATGACAATCTCTGGGTTGGTTCCAAATGTGACTTTGGAAAATTCAGAATCCACCCACGACTCTGGAGCAGTCGTGTTGTGAGAACAACGGACTGCAGCAGCTTCTCCTTGGACGATGCCTTTATCAGGAGATCATCCAGATAAGGAATGATGTTCACACCCTGCTTGCGGAGTAGCATCATCATTTCCGCCATCACTGTGGTAAACACCCTCAGTGCTGTGGAGAGGCCGAATGGCAGGGCCTGGAACTGAAAATGACAGTCCAGCAATGCGAAGCGGAGAAAAGCCTGATGCGGCAGCCAAATCGGAATGTGAAGGTACGCATCCTTGATATCCAGTGATACCAGGAATTCCCCCTCTTCCAGACCTGATATCACCGCCCTGAGAGACTCCATCTTGAACTCCTTTAGAAAGGGGTTCAACGATTTTAGGTTCAGAATGGGCCTGACCGAACCATCTGGTTTCGGTACGACGAAAAGGTTTGAACAGTAACCCTTTGCAGCATGCAAGGTGGTACCGGCACAATGACCTGTGCCTCCACCAGCTTTTGGGCAGCGTTTCGTGTCCTCCAACTGAGGCCCTCATTCCGAGTTGTTCGCTATTTTTTACGTTCGCACAAGACAAACGCAAAACTGCAAACACGTTGCACAATTGCGAACATACGCCCACAACGTAGCTTTGCAATCACGTACGCACCAATACACAAAGTAGGCGTATGCTAAATGATATCGCAAGAATGCGCTTGTAACGCATTACTACAAACTGCATCATAAAAATCACAACTCATCGTACATGTGCACAACCTTCGCAATATTGCACATGCTATGTTCTTTTGCTAAAAAAACGCACAGCAATGGTGGTCATTCCGAGTTGTTCACTCGGTAATTTTCTTCGCATCGCAGCGATTTTCCGCTAATTGCGCATGCGCAATGTTCGCACTGCGACTGCGCCAAGTAAATTTGCTTAGAAGTTTGTTATTTTACTCACAGCATTACGAGGTTTTTTCTTCGTTCTGGAGATCGGAGTGTGATTGACAGGAAGTGGGTGTTTCTGGGCGGAAACTGGCCGTTTTTATGGGAGTGTGTGAAAAAACGCTACCGTTTCTGGGAAAAACGCGGGAGTGGCTGGAGAAACGGAGGAGTGTCTGGGCGAACGCTGGGTGTGTTTGTGACGTCAAACCAGGAACGAAAAGCACTGAACTGATCGCACTGGAAGAGTAAGTCTCGAGCTACTCAGAAACTGCACAGAGAAGTCTTTTCGCAATATTGCGAATCTTTCGTTCGCAATTTTGATAAGCTAAGATTCACTCCCAGTAGGCGGCGGCTTAGCGTGTGCAAAGCTGCTAAAAGCAGCTTACGAGCGAACAACTCGGAATGACCACCAATGTTTTTTTTCCCCCACTTTGTGTTCTAACTCTTCAACCCTTCCTCAATTAAGATTCCAATTAGTGTAATTATTTCTAATGGTCTTGAACAATTAAGTCTTCAAAGAATTCCTGCAGAACACTTTGTAGGCATAATTGGCCATTAACATTTTTTCTTTAAAATAATTGTTATAGATGTTTAAACTGGGCATTATCCATGCCTGCCCTAATGTTAAATTCCTACTTTTTGTGTAGAGGTGTAGTGTGTGTATAAATGTGTTTAGTTATTTAAAAAAATCAATCAGCTCCTAACTCTCATACATCAGTCTGTAGTTTTTTTAAATATGTAAAAAACTATTCTTAATTAATATTTGTAAAATGGTTAAGGTTACCAATTTCCGGACGCCAATCCGCTGTACTTTTATTGCAATAAAAAACACAACACACACTCAAATTTGAATAAACTTTTTTTTTATTTCAAACAAACAAACTTTTTTTTGTTTACATTTTGAAAAGTATTTTTTTTTTGTGAAAAAGTTTTTAAAAGAATTTTTGGAGCAGCTCCACATCACAAAGTAATGCCCTGAGGTTCTGGTTAATTTGTGCCAGTATGGCACTAATTGCTGGGGGATCTCCAACTGCATCATCTGAAATGAATGGCAAAAAGTAAAAAAAAATTACTTACTCAAATTAAACATTATAGAAGCAAGGTACAAAGCACACTTTAATGGCATAGTAACTACATCATGGATGTTTTTTTTTTTTTACAGTAACAGGGCAACACATACAAGCATGGTCTGCAATGATATTTTTTAAAAAGCATGTTTAAAGTGTAGCAGACCAGGGGGTATATTTACTAATATTCGTGTTTTAGCCGTTTTTAAGGGTGTTTGAACTCGAATGGTATCGGGTGCATTTTACTGCAACTTTTTAAATCCTGATACGGTCATTTACTAAGCAGCCGAGTTTGCAACTTTCATCTTTTCCGATGTCGATGTGATTCGTAATGTCAGGCAGTGTTTTACGGGAGTGATGAGTAAAACACTGCCTGAGATCCGTGCAGGACTTCACTGTGCACCTTTAAAAAAAAAATAAAAGTGTTAAAAATCAAGAAAAAAATTGCATGGGGTCCCCCCTCCTAAGCACAACCAGCCTCGTGCTCTTTGAGCCGGTCCTGGTTGCAAAAATATGGGGGGGAAATTGACAGGGGTTCCCCCATATTTTAACAACCAGCACCGGGCTCTGCACCTGGTCCTGGTGCCAAAAATACAGGGGACAAAAAGCGTAGGGGTCCCCCGTATTTTTAACAGCAGCACCGGGCTCCACTAGTCAGAGAGATAATGCCACAGCCGGGGGGACACTTTTATATAGGTCCCTGCGGCCCTGGCATTAAATCACTAACTAGTTACCCCTGGCCGGGGTACCCTGGAGGAGTGGGGACCCCTTAAATCAAGGGGTCCCCCCCTCCAGCCACCCAAGGGCCAGGGGTGAAGCCCGAAGCTGTCCCCCCCATCCAAGGGCTGCGGATGGGGGGCTGATAGCCATGTGTAAAAATAAGTATATTGTTTTTTGTAGCAGTACTACAAGTCCCAGCAATCCTCCCCCGCAAGCTGGTACTTGGAGAACCACAAGTACCAGCATGCGGTGGAAAAACGGGCCCGCTGGTACCTGTAGTACTACTACAAAAAAAATACCCAAATAAAAACAGAACTCACACACCTTGAAAGTAAAACTTTACATACATGCACACCTACATTCACACATACTTACCTATGTTCACACGAGGGTCGGTCCACTTCTCCAAGTAGAATCCATGGGGTACCTGAAAATAAAATTATATTCACAAAAATCCAGTGTAGATCGGTCCTCTTCTGAGCTTGTAATCCACGTACTTGGCAAAAAAACAAACCAAAAAACCCGAACCACGCACTGAAAGGGGTCCCATGTTTACACATGGGACCCCTTTCCCCGACTGCCAAGACCCCCCCGTGACTCCTGTCACAGAGGGTCCCTTCAGCCAATCAGGGAGCGCCACGTCGTGGCACTCTCCTGATTGCCTGTGCGCTCCTGAGCTGTCAGGCTGCGCACGGCAGAGATACAATGTAGCGCATAGGCGCTACATTGTATCCAATGGTGGGAACTTTGCGGTCAGCGGTGAGGTTACTCGCGGTCAACCGCTGACCGCAAAGTTCCCACCATTGGATACAATGGAGCGCCTATGCGCTACATTGTATCTTCAGTGCGCAGCCTCAATCACACTACAGGAGCGCACGGCCAATCAGGAGAGTGCCACGACGTGGCGCTCCCTGATTGGCTGAAGGGACCCTCTTTGACAGGAGTCAGGGGGGTCCCAGCAGTCGGGGAAAGGGGTCGCATGTGTAAACATGGGACCCCTTTCAGTGCGTGGTTCGGGTTTTTCGGTTTGTTTTTTTGCCAAGCACGTGGATTAGAAAGAGGACAGAAGCTACCCTGGATTATGTGAGTATAATTTTTTTCTCAGGTACCCCGTGGAGTCTACATGGAGAAGTGGACCGAGCCTCGTGTGAACATAGGTAAGTATGTATGTATGTATGTAGGTGTGCGTGTATGTAATAAAGTTTTACTGTCACGGTGTGTTTGTCCTGTTTTTTGTTGGGTATTTTTTTTGTATTAGTACTACAGGTACCAGCGAACCCGTTTCCCCCCCGTATGCTGGTACTTGTGGTTCTCCAAGTACCAGCTTGCGGGGGAGGCTTGCTGGGACTTGTAGTACTGCAACAAAAAACAATATTCTATTTTTTTCACAAGGCTATCAGCCCCCCATCCGCCACCCTTGGATGGGGCGACAGCCTCGGGCTTCACCCCTGGTCCTTGGGTGGCTGGAGGGGGGGACCCCTTGATTTAAGGGGTTCCCACTCCTCCAGGGTACCCCGGCCAGGGGTGACTAGTTAGTGATTTAATGCCAGGGCCGCAGGGACCAAGATAAAAGTGTCCCCCGGCTGTGGCATTATCTCTCTGACTAGTGGAGCCCGGTGCTGGTTCCAAAAATACGGGGGACCCCTACGCTTTTTGTCCCCCATATTTTTGGCACCAGGACCAGGCGTAGAGCCCGGTGCTGGTTGATCAAATATGGGGGAACCCCTGTCATTTTTCACCCCATATTTTTTCAACCAGGACCGGCTCATAGAGCCCGAGGCTGGTTATGCTTAGGAGAGGGGACCCCACGCAAATTTCCCCCCCAGTTTTTACAGTAAACAGACCCTTTCCCATAGATAACCATGCGCAGATCTCACTGATCCGTGCATGGTTATCCAAACTCGACTGGAAAAAGCAGGTCTATTTTTTTGCTGCTTTTTTTAACGATTCGCAAAAAAATACACCCGCACTTGAGCACTCAGAGACTAACACCCAAATATGAATGAATAGTAAATATCCGTGTTGTATGAAATAACAGCCGCGTTTGACCGATGGTCTATTCATTCATATTTCTGAACTTTGCCAATCAAACCATTATGAATAGCCCAAACACTGCCGAGATTTGTGCTTAGTGAATTCCCGTGTTGGGACGGATTTTTAGTAAATATTGGCCCATGCTGGGATGTGTAGTTCTTTCACATCTGGAGTGACCCGGACTTGCCTTTTTTGGGGTTGGGCCAGGCTCAGCACACTGCATCTCTACATCTTCAGATGGACTACATATACTAGCATGCCCACACTCCCTGAAAGCCTGCCTTACTACATAAGTTGAGACAGGTCTTGTTATGTGTTGGCAAACCACATTTTTAGAGTCACACTTTAAGAACACATGTCCCCAGACTTGTACTGTCACACAGGGGTACAGGGGAAAGCACCAGTGGCCCTAATTTCCTGTGTGAACACCCTAAGGATCAGGTCCCAGACTGTGCTCTTGAATGTTGCATTTTGGTGGACCTTAACATTGTCGACCTAGACACTGTCGATCTAATGATCCACACACACTCAAGGGTGTGGATCATTAGATCGACAGTGTCTAGGTCGACAATGTTTAGGTTGACCACTATAGGTCGACAGTCATTAGGGCGACAGGGTTGGAAGGTCAACAGGGTTTATATGTGCTAGGTTGTCAGGTCAAAAGTTACACATGAGGGTATTTGGTATGTTGTTGTCCTTTTCTTCGTAGAGTGACCGGGTCCCCAATTATTGCGCTGTGCCACCTCGCATGACTCACTTTGTTTGCCAGGCTTAGGACAAGGTGACTCGCTACACTACTGCTTACATCGTAACCGATTTCTGTTTCAATTGGAGTCCACATGGCGCGTGAAGTTTTAAATTGTTTTTAAATTTGTCATGTAACCAAAAAGAAGTACAGCTTGTGACATGTCGACCTAGCACATGTCGACCTACAGAGCCTGTCGACCATCCCAAGATCTAAAAGTAATGACTGTCTAACAATAGTGTTTTTAATAAACAATCTTAAACTATACAGTGCCAAATGTAACTGCAACATCCATACCATGATGAAGAAGACAAGCATTTCTCCGTGGGCCAAGATTGGTCCCAGTACAACACTGCATGTAGTTGTAATTGAAGTTAAACTAGGTAACAAATACATGTTTAAATTAAAAAAACTTACTATCTTCTTGCAGATGTCATGCACCCTCCACCTCCTCAGGTGCCTCTGCTGCCCATTCCGTTGGTGGGGAAGGAGGATGGATGGGTGAGGTGGTTAGAGAGGGTGGGTCAGATTGAGAGGGGGAAGGGGGTTGAGATGGTGTTTGGGAAAGAGAGGGGGAGGGGATTGAGAGGGTGTTTGGGCAAGAGAGGGGGAGGTGGATTGTGAGATTGTTGGGCAAGAGAGGGGGAGGGGGGTTGAGAGGGTGTTTGGGCAAGAGAGGGGGAGGTGGGTTGTGAGATAGGTTGGGCAAGAGAGGGGGAGGTGGCTTGAGAAGTGGGTTGGGCAAGAGAGGGGGAGGTGGCTTGAGAGGTGGGATGGGCAAGAGAGGGGGAGGTGGCTTGAGAGAGGGGTTGGGCAAGAGAGGGGGAGGTGGCTTGAGAGAGGAGTTGGGCAAGAGAGGGGGAGGTGGCTTGAGAGGTGGGTTGGACAAGAGAGGGGGAGGTGGCTTGAGAGGGAGGTTGGGCAAGAGAGGGGGAGGTGGCTTGAGAGGGGGGTTGGGCAAGAGAGGGGGAGGTAGCTTGAGAGGTGGGTTGGGCAAGAGAGAGGGAGGTGGGTTGAGAGGGAGATTGTGAAAGAGAGGGTGAGGTAGGCTGAGAGGGAGATTGGGAAAGAGAGGGTGAGGTAGGCTGAGAAGGAGATTGGGAAAGAGAGGGTGAGGTGGGCTGAGAGGGAGATTGGAAAAGAGAGGGGGAGGGGGTTTGGGAGGGTGGCTGGGAAAGAGAGGGAGAGGGGGTTTGTGAGGGGGAGGATAGATTTTGGGGTTGGGGCTGTTGAGGTGGTGAGGGAGTTTGGGGTGGGGAGGCGGAAGGCAGAGTTGCCGCTTCTTGCCTCGCTGCTGAGGCTCTCCTACGCCATTGTGCTTGCCCTAGAAACACATTTTAGAAATCTACTTTGTTTTTTTTGTTTATAATTTAAAAAAAAAAGTTATGTCTCAAGCCTACAGCCTGTGTGCTGACTCACCACACCACTACACATTATCCCCAGTCTGTCCTGCAAGCCCTAAGCACACATACTCTGTAAACTGGGAAAGTTTGGTATGTCTTGTGTAATATACTTTATTCATATGGTATGCTAATTGTGGCCGGAGAGACCCCCAGCCCACGTGGACAATGGCCGCTGCAGCACTGAAGGGGTTAACCCCTAGTGCCCGGCGCCATGTTGCGGACAATAGGCGCTTGGCGTCACTGTTAAATGTACTTACGGCGCTGGGCGCAGACTGTGTAAAAATATGTTTAATGATGTGTCTTAACATGTCATATGTAGTGCTCTGTGCACAATTGCAGGAATGCATGTTTAAATGTATTTATATTTCTCTAACGTCCTAAGTGGATGCTGGGGACTCCGTCAGGACCATGGGGAATAGCGGCTCCGCAGGAGACAGGGCACAAAAATAAAGCTTTAGGATTAGGTGGTGTGTACTGGCTCCTCCCCCTGTGACCCTCCTCCAAGCCTCAGTTAGGTTTTTGTGCCCGTCCGAGCAGGGTGCAATCTAGGTGGCTCTCCTAAAGAGCTGCTTAGAAAAAGTTTTTAGGTTTTTTATTTTCAGTGAGTCCTGCTGGCAACAGGCTCACTGCATCGAGGGACTTAGGGGAGAGAATTTCAACTCACTTGCGTGCAAGATGGATTGGATTCTTAGGCTACTGGACACCATTAGCTCCAGAGGGAGTCGGAACACAGGTCTCACCCTGGGGTTCGTCCCGGAGCCGCGCCGCCGACCCCCCTTACAGATGCTGAAGATTGAAGGTCCGGAAACAGGCGGCAGAAGGCTCTTCAGTCTTCATGAAGGTAGCGCACAGCACTGCAGCTGTGCGCCATTGTTGTCACACACTTCACACCAAGCGGTCACGGAGGGTGCAGGGCGCTGCTGGGGGCGCCCTGGGCAGCAATATTTAATACCTTTATGGCAAAAGAATACATCACATATAGCCATTGAGGCTATATGTATGTATTTAACCCATGCCAGATATCTAAAACTACGGGAGAAAAGCCCGCCGAAATAGGGGCGGGGCTTATTCTCCTCAGCACACAGCGCCATTTTCCTGCTCAGCTCCGCTGTGAGGAAGGCTCCCAGGACTCTCCCCTGCACTGCACTACAGAAACAGGGTAAAACAGAGAGGGGGGCATTTTTTGGCGATATTTTGATATATTTAAGCTGCTATAAGGAACAACACTTATATAAGGTTGTTCCCATATATATTATAGCGCTTGGGTGTGTGCTGGCAAACTCTCCCTCTGTCTCCCCAAAGGGCTAGTGGGGTCCTGTCTTCGATAAGAGCATTCCCTGTGTGTCTGCTGTGTGTCGGTACGTGTGTGTCGACATGTATGAGGACGATGTTGGTGTGGAGGCAGAGCAATTGCCGATAATGGTGAGGTCACCCCCCAGGGAGTCGACACCGGAATGGATGGCTTTGTTTATGGAATTACGTGATAATGTCAGCACATTACAAAAATCAGTTGACGACATGAGACGGCCGGCAAACCAGTTAGTACCTGCCCAGGCGTCTCAGACACCGTCAGGGGCTGTAAAGCGCCCTTTACCTCAGTCGGTCGACACAGACCCAGACACAGACACTGAATCTAGTGTCGACGGTGATGAAACAAACGTATTTTCAAGTAGGGCCACACGTTATATGATCACGGCAATGAAGGAGGCTTTGCATATCTCTGATACTGCAAGTACCACAAAAAGGGGTATTATGTGGGGGGTGAAAAAACTACCTGTAGTTTTTCCTGAATCAGAGGAATTAAATGATGTATAACCCAGATAGAAAAGTGCTAATTTCAAAAAAGTTATTAGCATTATACCCTTTCCCGCCAGAGGTTAGGGCGCGCTGGGAAACACCCCCTAGGGTGGATAAGGCGCTCACACGCTTATCAAAACAAGTGGCGTTACCGTCTCCTGATACGGCCGCCTTTAGGGATCCAGCTGATAGGAGACTGGAAACTACCCTAAAAAGTATATACACACATACTGGTGTTATACTGCGACCAGCCATCGCCTCAGCCTGGATGTGCAGTGCTGGGGTCGTCTGGTTGGATTCCCTGACTGAAAATATTGATACCCTGGATAGGGACAGTATTTTATTGACTATAGAGCAATTAAAGGATGCTTTCCTTTATATGCGAGATGCTCAGAGAGATATTTGCACTCTGGCATCGAGAGTAAATGCGATGTCCATATCTGCCAGAAGGAGTTTATGGACGCGACAGTGGTCAGGTGATGCGGATTCCAAACGACATATGGAAGTATTGCCGTATAAAGGGGAGGAATTATTTGGCGTCGGTCTATCGGATCTGGTGGCCACGGCAACTGCCGGAAAATCCACCTTTTTACCTCAGACCCCCTCCCAACAGAAAAAGACACCGTCTTTTCAGCCGCAGTCCTTTCGGTCCTATAAGAACAAGCGGACAAAAGGACAGTCATATCTGCCTCGGGGCAGAGGAAGGGGTAAGAGAGGGCAGCAAGCAGCCCCTGCCCAGGAACAGAAGCCCTCTCAGGGTTCTGCAAAGCCCTCAGCATGACGCTGGGGCCTTACAAGCGGACTCAGGAGCGGTGGGGGGTCGACTCAAGAATTTCAGCGCACAGTGGGCTTGCTCACAGGTGGACCCCTGGATCCTGCAGGTAGTATCTCAGGGTTACAGGTTGGAATTCGAGAAGTCTCCCCCTCGCAGGTTCCTAAAGTCTGCTTTGCCAACGTCTCCCTCAGACAGGGCGACGGTATTGGAAGCCATTCACAAGCTGTTTTCTCAGCAGGTGATAGTCAAGGTACCCCTCCTACAACAGGGAAAGGGGTATTACTCCACGCTATTTGTGGTACCGAAGCCGGACGGCTCGGTAAGACCTATTCTAAATCTGAAATCTTTGAACCTGTACATACAAAAATTCAAGTTCAAGATGGAGTCACTCAGAGCAGTGATAGCGAATCTGGAAGAAGGGGACTTTATGGTGTCCCTGGACATAAAGGATGCTTACCTGCATGTCCCAATTTGCCCTTCACATCAAGGGTACCTCAGGTTCGTGGTGCAAAACTGTCATTATCAGTTTCAGACGCTGCCGTTTGGATTGTCCACGGCACCTCGGGTCTTTACCAAGGTAATGGCCGAAATGATGATTCTTCTGCGAAGAAGAGGCGTATTAATTATCCCTTACTTGGACGATCTCCTGATAAGGGCAAGGTCCAGAGAACAGCTGGAGGACGGAGTAGCACTAACCCGACTAGTGCTGCAACAACACGGGTGGATTCTGAATTTTCCAAAATCTCAGTTGACCCCGACGACACGTCTGCTGTTCCTGGGAATGATTCTGGACACGGTTCAGAAAAAGGTGTTTCTTCCGGAGGAGAAAGCCAGGGAGTTATCCGAACTTGTCAGGAACCTCCTAAAACCAGGGAAAGTGTCTGTGCATCAATGCACAAGAGTCCTGGGAAAGATGGTGGCTTCTTACGAAGCGATTCCATTCGGCAGATTCCACGCACAAACTTTTCAGTGGGATCTGCTGGACAAATGGTCCGGATCACATCTGCAGATGCATCAGCGGATAACCTTATCGCCACGGACAAGGGTGTCTCTTCTGTGGTGGTTGCAGAGTGCTCATCTGTTAGAGGGCCGCAGATTCGGCATACAGGACTGGGTCCTGGTGACCACGGATGCCAGTCTGAGAGGCTGGGGAGCGGTCACACAGGGAAGAAACTTCCAGGGAGTATGGTCAAGCCTGGAGATGTCTCTTCACATAAATATACTGGAGCTAAGAGCGATTTACAATGCTCTAAGTCTGGCAAAACCCCTGCTTCAGGGTCAGCCGGTGTTGATCCAGTCGGACAACATCACGGCAGTCGCCCACGTAAACAGACAGGGCGGCACAAGAAGCAGGACAGCAATGGCAGAAGCTGCAAGGATTCTTCGCTGGGCGGAAGATCATGTGATAGCACTGTCAGCAGTATTCATTCCGGGAGTGGACAACTGGGAAGCAGACTTCCTCAGCAGACACGATCTACACCCGGGAGAGTGGGGACTTCATCCAGAAGTCTTCCACATGATTGTGAACCGTTGGGAAAAACCAATGGTGGATATGATGGCGTCCCGCCTCAACAAAAAACTGGACAGGTATTGCGCCAGGTCAAGAGACCCTCAGGCAATAGCTGTGGACGCTCTGGTAACACCGTGGGTGTTCCAGTCAGTGTATGTGTTCCCTCCTCTGCCTCTCATACCAAAAGTACTGAGAATTATACGGCAAAAGGGAGTAAGAACGATACTAGTGGCTCCGGATTGGCCAAGAAGAACTTGGTACCCGGAACTTCAAGAGATGCTCACGGAGGATCCGTGGCCTCTACCTCTAAGACGGGACCTGCTTCAGCAGGGACCGTGTCTATTCCAAGACTTACCGCGGCTGCGTTTGACGGCATGGCGGTTGAACGCCGAATTCTAAGGGAAAAAGGCATTCCGGAAGAGGTCATTCCTACACTGGTAAAAGCCAGGAAGGAGGTGACTGCACAACATTATCACCGCATTTGGAGAAAATATGTTGCATGGTGTGAGGCCAGGAAGGCCCCCACGGAGGAATTTCAACTGGGTCGATTCCTACATTTCCTGCAAACAGGATTGTCTATGGGCCTCAAATTGGGGTCCATTAAGGTTCAAATTTCGGCCCTGTCGATTTTCTTCCAGAAAGAATTGGCTTCAGTTCCTGAAGTCCAGACTTTTGTAAAAGGAGTACTACATATACAGCCCCCGGTTGTGCCCCCAGTGGCACCGTGGGATCTTAATGTAGTCTTGGATTTTCTCAAATCCCATTGGTTTGAGCCGCTCAAATCGGTGGAGTTGAAGTATCTTACATGGAAAGTAACCATGCTACTGGCCCTGGCTTCAGCCAGGAGAGTATCAGAATTGGCGGCTTTATCATATAAGAGCCCATATCTGATTTTCCATACGGACAGGGCAGAACTGCGGACGCGTCCTCATTTTCTGCCTAAGGTGGTGTCAGCGTTTCACCTGAACCAGCCTATTGTGGTGCCTGCGGCTACTAACGATTTGGAGGATTCCAAGTTGTTGGACGTGGTCCGGGCATTGAAAATATATATTTCAAGAACGGCGGGAGTCAGAAAGTCTGACTCACTGTTTATATTGTATGCACCCAACAAGATGGGTGCTCCTGCTTCTAAGCAGACGATTGCTCGTTGGATTTGTAGCACAATTCAACTTGCACATTCTGTGGCAGGCTTGCCACAACCTAAATCTGTCAAGGCCCATTCCACAAGGAAAGTGGGCTCATCCTGGGCGGCTGCCCGGGGGGTCTAGGCATTACAACTCTGCCGAGCTGCTACTTGGTCAGGGGCAAACACGTTTGCAAAATTCTACAAATTTGATACCCTGGCTGAGGAGGACCTTGAGTTCTCTCATTCGGTGCTGCAGAGTCATCCGCACTCTCCCGCCCGTTTGGGAGCTTTGGTATAATCCCCATGGTCCTGACGGAGTCCCCAGCATCCACTTAGGACGTTAGAGAAAATAAGAATTTACTTACCGATAATTCTATTTCTCGTAGTCCGTAGTGGATGCTGGGCGCCCATCCCAAGTGCGGATTGTCTGCAATACTTGTACATAGTTATTGTTACAAACAAATTTGGGTTGTTATTGTTGTAAGCCGTCTGTTCAGAGGCTCCTACGTTTGTCATACTGTTAACTGGGTTCAGATCACAAGTTATACGGTGTGATTGGTGTGGCTGGTATGAGTCTTACCCGGGATTCAATATCCTTCCTTATTGTGTACGCTCGTCCGGGCACAGTATCCTAACTGAGGCTTGGAGGAGGGTCATAGGGGGAGGAGCCAGTACACACCACCTAATCCTAAAGCTTTATTTTTGTGCCCTGTCTCCTGCGGAGCCGCTATTCCCCATGGTCCTGACGGAGTCCCCAGCATCCACTACGGACTACGAGAAATAGAATTATCGGTAAGTAAATTCTTATTTTAAGATGTGGTCACCTGTATATTTAAAGGAAAAATGCACTTACTATAGCTGTCTGAATAAGCATCTCTCATCCTCTGGAAATAGGAAGTGGCATGCTAATGGCCCTGTCCTAGCAGAGAGGTGTGAATGACAATACCTTTTGATGTGTAAGTTCCTTAGAGAAATATGCTAATCACGGGGGATCTACTTATCCCATAGATAAAGTCTATTGGCTTGGAACCTGTTTGTTTCATGTAGCTGATTTAATTTATATACGAACCCTGAATGGCAGATGCAGGAAGGAAGACTGTTTGTTGTGTTTCCTGTTGTAATCCCAAACACTGGGATTGCCTGGAGATGTGACTGAGACAGAAACATTTGTATTTTGAAGCTATGTGATAAATTTATCAATAGTGAATGTTAATCTGATACCAAACGTTGTCTGGGTGACAGGAAGGAGGATATTGTTTTATTGCACTTATCTCCTTTTGAAAAGTAATTTATTTACTTGTATTTTCTAAGTTATCCTGATTGGATAGAAAGGGCTCAGGGAGGACATGACCCCCTATTGTACTGTGTGGAAATTTGACATAAAAAGGAGGCCTGCGTGCCTCCAGTGTATTGTATTGTACCATCTTTATTCTGCTGGAACATCTTGCTGTATGTTGTTGCCCCTAGCAATAGGGAAGAGTCTTTTTTAAGGCTATTATTGAGCAAATAAACATAATCTGCCTCAAGAAGATTGCTTCATCTTGTGACCTACAGGGTTATGCCAAACATAGCCCCGTCCTCCGGCTGTCCAGGGAAGCACCTAACGTCTCCAAGTTCCGCCTTCCGCCAGCTACCGGTAGAGGCCTAGCAAGTGGCTAGTGGGGATTCGTCAACACCACACAGGTGTGGTAAGGCAGTGCGTCGGCACATACAGAGCAGAACCGTGGTTCCAAACGCCACGGCAGGTTAGGAGTTTTGTGGTGGCAGCATAAACCCGCCCACAGCGCAGTGGGTGGAGTCAGTAACAGGCGGTTACTGATGGTAAGCGGGAATCCCCTATGTGGCCAGGTCCCGTGTGACCTAACCCTCCATTCTGTGCACAGGAGACGGGACGCGAAAGCGGTGAGTGCTTTTTGTACGGGACAGTCCTGTCACAGAAATTGGTGGCAGCAGTGGGATCATCCCAGGCGGCTTTTCGGTCACCCGATTGGAGAAGCCGAGTTACTCAGGAGAGGAGTAACTGCAGCGCAGGAGAACGCACAAGATGGTGGACTTCAGTGGAACGTCTAAGGGCGATCTGGAGATCATGTGCCAGGAGAAGGGTGTGGATATCCCTTCCAACACATCCAAGAGCGTCATGAGGGCGGCGCTCATGAGCTTGGAGAAGTCCCGCCGGGCGGAGGTGGAAAGTGCTGAGGGCGTCAGCATCGGAGAGGACAGCCTAACAGTGGACCTTCGTAAGGAACCGGTGAGACCCACAAGCCCCACCCCCTCTCACAGCAGCAATGTTTCCCAGCAATCCCAGCAGGGCCAGGATCCCAATGTCCCAGGGGGGCGGCACGGATAGCCTAGCAGATCGGCTAGCGGAAATGGGGGAAAGGGCAACGGAGCAAGAGCGCTTGATCATCATCCAGATGTGGCGTGATGAGCGGGCACCACAGGCCGTGGTACCCCGGGAGCCATTGCCCGCTGCTGCACACAGATCGGGACGCATTCAGTTTGCCAAGTTTGCAGACAGTGATGGGGACATTGATGGACATTTACAAGTTTTTGAAAGGACTTGTAAACTACACGATCTACCCAAGTCGGAGTGGGTGAGACACCTTGTGCCCACTCTGCATGGAGAGTCCTTGGAGGCCTATCGAGGAGTGGCCACGGAGGACTGTGGGGATTACGATGAAGTCGCGAAGGCCCTCCAGCGATTCTTCATCACTCCAGAGTCTTACCGGAAGAAGTTCAGAGACTTGCCCAAGAATACTAGCAGCACCCATGGGCAGTTTGCCACCCAGCTGCGGCAGTACGTGGTGAAGTGGGTGAAGGATTCTGAAGCCACTACATGGGACACACTGATTGACCTGATCTGCAGGGAGCAGTTCTACCGCAGGTGCGCCCCAGAAGTGAAGGAGTGGGTGCTAGACCGGGAGCCACCCAGCTTAAAGATGGCTGCCCAGTTAGCAGACAAGTATGTGACAATTCGGCCACAGGGGCAGAAGCGCCCAGCCAGCAGCCAGCTCCAAAAGACTGTACCCCCAGGGGGACACCCCTCTTCAGCTCATCACCCCCAAAGACAAGCATCTTCTAACCCGGGTGTTCTTGGCCAGCAACCGCACCGCAGCGTCCCTGCAACTGATCAGAGATCATCGGTGCCACGACTGGAGAGGAAGTGCTATGGCTGTGGGACAATCGGACATCTGAGGATGAACTGTCCTGCATCCCAAGCACCCCAGACTCGTGCCCCAAATCCGAGTGCTGGAGCCCGGCTCGCTTGTATGACGAGAGGAGATGAGCCTACAGAGACTGTTCCCCCTCCAGTCAGTCCAATGGAGTGTGGCGAGAGACAGGTGCACTCTGCAGAGAGAGTCACCTGCATGGCCAAACAGCCCCTACACAATATGTGGAGGCACCTGCAGCCAGTCCACGTGGGACCCCTGCCGGGGGAAGGCCTACGAGACTCTGGGGCCTCAATCACTGTGGTGAGCCCCCACCTTATAGATCCTGCTGCAGTATTGCAGGGTCGCACTGCCAAGGTCACCCTGGCAGATGGAACGGAGAAAGAGGTTCCCATGGCAAGAGTCTACCTGGACTGGGAAGCTGGACCAGAGTTGCGAGAAGTTGCCGTCTTGGATGGTCTCCCAACTGATGTGGTCCTAGGAAATGATCTGGGTGGTGGGATCGTCACCACGTTTGCTGGCGCCATTTCCCAGAGTCAAGTTCCACAACCACCATTGACATCAGCTACTCCAGCACAGCACAGCCCAGAGGAAAAGACTACAGCTGCTAGACAACTGCCAGCACAGCCAACCACAGCATCAACCAGCCCAGAGGAAAAGATTACAGCGGCTAGATCGGCACATCGACCCCGCATGCTTTTTGCCTCTGGTATGCCTACGTCCCCTAGCCACGCAGAGGATGTTGGTTCCAGCTCGTTTGATCCTGTGGGGGTGCCCAATGATGCTCCTGACCCAAGTGGTTTGCCAACTCCGGCGGTGAGTATGAGAAACCACACTGACTTTTCCATGACTGACCCCTACCAGACTGACCCTAGCAGTCCCAACCTAGATCCCCCTGTAGAGTGTCCCAATTTAGGAGAGATTGAGGGCCGCAGGCAGGAGTTTAGGATGGCTCAACTCTCTGACCCATCCCCGAAAGGCATGAGGCGCCACTCTGGCAACGGCCTTGACAGGGTTGGGGCTGGAAGTTTGACCTGGTGGGAAGGGTTAAGGTACAGGGTAGACAGGAAAGTGGGAGGGGATAGACCAGATAGGGAACGTGTTCAACTGGTCCCCCCAGGGAACCTTCCTGCGCAACCGGTGTCGGTTGCCAGCGAAACTCCTTTGGACAGCAACCCGGAGACAGACCGTACCCTGAAGTGCCTGACACAGAGCTTACCCTGGTCTGGAATGTCAGATGACGCCCAGACCAACTGTAAGGCTGTTGCCATGCATTGGCAGCTCGGGCACTCCAGCGGTTGTGTTGTCTCTGGGCCTCTGCCCATAGGAGAATCTTTACAGCGAGTTGCTGTGGACATAGCAGGTCCCCTGCCTGTGCGCAGTAGATCGGGGAAGACACGCAGCCTCCCTGTAGTGGATGCCACACAGGATCCAGAGGCTGGTGGTCTGGCCGCCATCACTGTGGCACAGGTAGCGGACGAGGAGGAAAGAGTAGGCCTAGGTGACAGGGTAGGTTTCCCGAGTCATAGGTCGACAGAGGAGGATTGGAGGGCAGGTCTGACAGTTCGGGCAGACAATTGCCAGATAGGAATGACGAAGGTGCAGTGCCTGGGGCACCATGTGGGAGGAGACAGGGGTAGGCCCAAAGCAGAGGCGACCAGAGGCTGTCCCCGGCCCACATCACCCAGACCGGTACTGACCTTAGAACCTGTAAGGCCCTACGGAAACGTTGTCATTGACTCTAGTCCGGTAGTGAACCCCTTTACAGAGATGGCTAGGAAGGGCATTCCCAAGTCAGTGGACTTTGCATCCGCTTGCGAGTTGGCATTCCTGGCATTGAATGAGGCTCTGGTACCTGCTCCAGTGCGGATGGCGCACATTCTTGACCAGGACTGTGTTTTACGAACTACTGCGCCACTGCACAGACTGGGAGGAGTACCGAGCCAGGAGTAGCCATATGGGCAGGAGCACCCTGTGGCCTGTTTGAGCAGAAAACTGCTATGGTGGAAGGTGGGGCATGCCATTATGGGGACACCTTGGGTGGCACTTGTGTGTAACTGGCCCCCCACCGTGGTGACTTACCACCCACCTGTTAGGTGGCTGCAACCTACCTTGGGGAAATTGGACAGACTTTTGTGGTGGAGCCTTGAACTTGGACTTCAGGTGGACTATTTGAACATTGTGCACCCACGAAGAGAGGCCCACTACACTATGGATGAACTGTCTAGGCCGGAGCCTAAACCCCCTAGGTAGCGTCCCCTTCAACACAAGGGACTGCGGGACCAGGAGCCATATCGTTGGGACATGACTCGCTGGTTTCCTGCTTGAATGGGGGGGGAGGAGTGTGGCCGGAGAAACCCCCAGCCCACGTGGACAATGGCCGCTGCAGCACTGAAGGGGTTAACCCCTAGTGCCCGGCGCCATGTTGCGGACAATAGGCGCTTGGCGTCACTGTTAAATGTACTTACGGCGCTAGGTGCAGACTGTTTAAAAATATGTTTAATGATGTGTCTTAACATGTCATATGTAGTGCTCTGTGCACAATTGCAGGAATGCATGTTTAAATGTATTTATATTTAAGATGTGGTCACCTGTATATTTAAAGGAAAAATGCACTTACTATAGCTGTCTGAATAAGCATCTCTCATCCTCTGGAAATAGGAAGTGGCATGCTAATGGCCCTGTCCTAGCAGAGAGGTGTGAATGACAATACCTTTTGATGTGTAAGTTCCTTAGAGAAATATGCTAATCACAGGGGATCTACTTATCCCATAGATAAAGTCTATGGGCTTGGAACCTGTTTGTTTCATGTAGCTGATTTAATTGATATACGAACCCTGAATGGCAGATGCAGGAAGGAAGACTGTTTGTTGTGTTTCCTGTTGTAATCCCAAACACTGGGATTGCCTGGAGATGTGACTGAGACAGAAACATTTGTATTTTGAAGCTATGTAATAAATTTATCAATAGTGAATGTTAATCTGATACCAAACGTTGTCTGGGTGACAGGAAGGAGGATATTGTTTTATTGCACTTATCTCCTTTTGAAATGTAATTTATTTACTTGTATTTTCTAAGTTATCCTGATTGGATAGAAAGGGCTCAGGGAGGACATGACCCCCTGTTGTACTGTGTGGAAATTTGACATAAAAAGGAGGCCTGCATGCCTCCAGTGTATTGTATTGTATTGTACCATCTTTATTCTGCTGGAACAACTTGCTGTATGCTGTTGCCCCTAGCAATAGGGAAGAGTCTTTTTTAAGGCTATTATTGAGCAAATAAACATAATCTGCCTCAAGAAGATTGCTTCATCTTGTGACCTACAGGGTTATAATAGAAAAAGAGAGAGACCCTGTGGCGCAGATATGGTATATAAAGTGCTAACATCTGCACTACATAAGATGAACTTTTCATCCCATACCATATCATTCATCTTATTTAAAATATCCTTAGTATCTTTAAGGTATGCCCGAGTATGTTTAACTAACGGTTGCAAATGGCTGTCAATAACCGCTGTTAGCACTTTATATACGGTTATAGATTGTAAAAAAGGGCTGGAGTCGGTTTCTTTTTTCCTTAATCTTAATAATGTTGATGAGAAAACTTCAGCATTTATTCTGGAAGGAATAGAATTTATTTTGAAAAACAACTATTTCTTTTTTGATGGCTCTTATTATGTACAGTCTGTTGGGACCGCCATGGGTACCAGGTTCGCCCCCAGTTACGCCAATCTTTTCATGTCTTACTGGGAGGAGCTGTCAGTTTGGCATGATGGCGTCCTGGGGATGGGCCTGGTATCCTGGCAAAGATTCATAGACGATATATTTTTCGTCTGGAATGGAACAGAAAAGGACCTTCAGACTTTTTGTAATTCTTTAAATATTAATGATTTTAATATTTCTCTTACCTTTCAAATAAGTACAAGGGAAATAGTCTTTTTGGATTTGTTGATATATACAACAAATGGTAAAGTTCAAACAAAGAACTACCGTAAGCCCACTGACTGTAATAGTTATATTTATAGGGACAGTCAGCACCATGATAATTGGCTTAGTGGCATCCCTTTTGGGCAGTATAGTCGTATTAAGAGAAACTGCTCAGAACCGGAGATCTGTAAAGAGCTTATAAAAGAAACCAAGGGACGCTTTTTGGAAAAGGGGTATACTTTAGAGGAACTCAACAAGGCAGAAGATCGCATTGATAAAATAGAAAGAACTGATCTACTAAAGGATAAACCAAAAGTATTGAATGACAACAGCTATACATGGGCATTTATTAGTAGATACAGTTCTAATTCTAAAGAAATAGAAAAATGCATTAAGAGAAATTGGTCTTTACTTCTTAAGGATCCTGTAATTGGAAAGGAGCTCCCATGTAAACCTTCCTTCATATATAGGAAAGCACCAAATTTAAAAAATAAATTGGTACGCAGTAGCATTGATGAAGTGAAACGCAGTAGCCTTAGAATACAAGGCTTTCATCGATGTGGATCCTGTCTAATGTGCAGGACGACTACGAAAAACAACCCCTCTAAAATAAAAGAATTTGCAGTTAATGGTAAAACCTATCCCATAAGGGATTTTATAACATGCAATTCTAAGAATGTTATTTATGTTATACAATGTACCTGCAATTTAATTTATGTTGGTAAAACAACTAGAAATCTAAAAACTAGGATGGCAGAGCACATATATAATATCAAAAAGGGCTTAGAGTTACATACACTATCGGCCCATTTTAAAGAAAAACATCAATCAAATGAGTGTCATGTTAAATCCTTTTGGGGCATTCAAATAGTCCAACATAATTGGAAAACAAGGGATGTGGATCTTAGGCTTTCCAAAGCTGAAATGAAGTGGATTTACGTATTAAAATCTTTGGTCCCCAGAGGTTTGAATGGGGATTTTGAGCTCAAGCATTTCCTATAGTTTCCCCTATTGTACAGGTTGAGTCTCCCTTATCCAAAATGCTCGGGACCAGAGGCATTTTGGATATGGGATTTTTCCGTATTTTGGAATAATTGCATACCATAATGAGATATCATGGTGATGGGACCTAAATCTAAGCACAGAATGCATTTATGTCACATATACACCTTATACACACAGCCTGAAGGTCATTTTAGCCAATATTTTTTATAACTTTGTGCATTAAACAAAGTGTGTGTACATTCACACAATTCATTTATGTTTCATATACACCTTATACACAAAGCCTGAAGGTAATTTAATACAATATTTTTAATAACTTTGTGTATTAAACAAAGTTTGTGTACATTGAGCCATCAAAAAACAAAGGTTTCACTATCTCACTCTTACTCAAAAAAGTCCGTATTTCGGAATATTCCGTATTTCGGAATATTTGGATATGGGATACTCAACCTGTATAACTAATTATGTTTTTTGGTATATTTTATAGATTATGTATCATCATTGACCACTTTCACCCCATGAGAGTCTGAGCCGCCAGTAAATGTCAACTACGTGACCATGGTAACTGTCACCGCTATGCTTTTGAATTAAAGTAAAGGAGGAAGCTCTAAGAAGCGCCGCATTGGAACGCGGTGGAACGCAAATACAACTTCCGGGTAATACCGGAAGCGAGCGGACCGCACGCGTACATATGTATGGAACACGGTGGAACGCATCCATCCGGAAACCGGAAGTGATGTAATGTGAAGTACGGCTCCGTTTTGCTTCTTTCATTGGCTGGTTTGAATCTGGGCGCCCATTCTCAGGTGGGGTGGGGGTGGTCTTCATAATGTTTGTGGGTATAAAAACCCATTCAGTTTGTACTCCACCATGCTTCTGATGAAGGACTTCTAAGTCCGAAACGCGTAAAGCAGGTGGATTTCTTTGGACTCTGGACTTTTGGACTTACCTCTGGAAACATCTTGGGAACGGTGATATCTTCCTTTGACGGTTGGACCGGCTGGTTCCGAATCTATCTGTCGTGAGAATCATCTTACCCTATTGAGGAGGTTCTATATGCTTTGTTATGTTTTATTTAATGTGAGTGCAATTCTGTAATAAATTCAGTTTTAGTTTTTAACCAACAGTGTTGCACTAAATATTTCTCTTTATTTGAGCCACACATTTGGCGGAGAAGGAGAAACAGACATATGGAGGATGATGGGCATATTTAATTATTATAAAATGTGAGTGCAACATCATATATCTTAAAGTGTATTCCACCCAGACCCCACAGTGTTACACTAAGAATATTTTCCTCCTATTTTTGAGGCTAATACTTGGAGTGAACCCCTGGAGAGAAGGACGACATTCTTGGAAGAAATCTTCTATCCCCAGCAAGGGAAATTTAAAGGGACTGTATTGTATTTTATACCATATCTGCGCCACAGGGTCTCTCTCTTTTTCTATTGTATGCATTGGTTATGGTGTGGTGAGCCATTTTGAGTTGACCTGGGCTGCACTTGTGGTGTTTGCGCATTTGGCTTCTTTGGTGTTTTCCTGTCGACCTACAGGGTTATGCCAAACATAGCCCCGTCCTCCGGCTGTCCAGGGAAGCACCTAACGTCTCCAAGTTCCGCCTTCCGCCAGCTACCGGTAGAGGCCTAGCAAGTGGCTAGTGGGGATTCGTCAACACTACACAGGTGTGGTAAGGCAGTGCGTCGGCACATACAGAGCAGAACCGTGGTTCCAAACGCCACGGCAGGTTAGGAGTTTGGTGGTGGCAGCATAAACCCGCCCACAGCGCAGTGGGTGGAGTCAGTAACAGGCGGTTACTGACGGTAAGCGGCAATCCCCTATGTGGCCAGGTCCCGTGTGACCTAACACTCCATTCTGTGCACAGGAGATGGGACGCGAAAGCGGTGAGTGCTTTCGTACGGGACCGTCCTGTCACAGAAATTGGTGGCAGCAGTGGGATCATCCCAGGCAGCTTTTCGGTCACCCGATTGGAGAAGCCGAGATACTCAGGAGAGGAGTAACTGCAGCGCAGGAGAACGCACAAGATGGTGGACTTCAGTGGAACGTCTAAGGGCGATCTGGAGATCGTGTTCCTGGAGAAGGGTGTGGATATCCCTTCCAACACGTCCAAGAGCGTCATGAGGGCGGCGCTCATGAGCTTGGAGGAGTCCCGCCGGGCGGAGGTGGAAAGCGCTGAGGGCGTCAGCATCGGAGAGGACAGCCTAACAGTGGACCTTCGTAAGGAACCGGTGAGACCCACAAGCCCCGCCCCCTCTCACAGCAGCAATGTTTCCCAGCAATCCCAGCAGGGCCAGGATCCCAACGTCCCAGGGGGGCGGTACGGATAGCCTAGCAGATCGGCTAGCGGAATTGGGGGAAAGGCAACGGAGCAAGAGCGCTTGATCATCATCCAGATGTGGCGTGATGAGCGGGCACCACAGGCCGTGGTACCCCGGGAGCCATTGCCCGCTGCTGCACACAGATCGGGACACATTCAGTTTGCCAAGTTTGCAGACAGTGATGGGGACATTGATGGACATTTACAAGTTTTTGAAAGGACTTGTAAACTACACGATCTACCCAAGTCAGAGTGGGTGAGACACCTTGTGCCCACTCTGCATGGAGAGGCCTTGGAGGCCTATCGAGGAGTGGCCACGGAGGACTGTGGGGATTACGATGAAGTCGCGAAGGCCCTCCAGCGATTCTTCATCACTCCAGAGTCTTACCGGAAGAAGTTCAGAGACTTGCCCAAGAATACTAGCAGCACCCATGGGCAGTTTGCCACCCAGCTGCGGCAGTACGTGGTGAAGTGGGTGAAGGATTCTGAAGCCACTACATGGGACGCACTGATTGACCTGATCTGCAGGGAGCAGTTCTACCACAGGTGCGCCCCAGAAGTGAAGGAGTGGGTGCTAGACCGGGAGCCACCCAGCTTAAAGATGGCTGCCCAGTTAGCAGACAAGTATGTGGCAATTCGGCCACAGGGGCAGAAGCGCCCAGCCAGCAGCCAGCTCCAAAAGACTGTACCACCAGGGGGACACCCCTCTTCAGCTCATCACCCCCAAAGACAAGCATCTTCTAACCCGGGTGCTCTTGGCCAGCAACCGCACCGCAGTTTCCCTGCAACTGATCAGAGATCATCGGTGCCACGACTGGAGAGGAAGTGCTATGGCTGTGGGACAATCGGACATCTGAGGATGAACTGTCCTGCATCCCAAGCACCCCAGACTCGTGCCCCAAATCCGAGTGCTGGAGCCCGGCTCGCTTGTTTGACGAGAGGAGATGAGCCTACAGAGACTGTTCCCCCTCCAGTCAGTCCAATGGAGTGTGGCGAGAGACAGGTGCACTCTGCAGAGAGAGTCACCTGCATGGCCAAACAGCCCCTACACAATATGTGGAGGCACCTGCAGCCAGTCCACGTGGGACCCCTGCAGGGGGAAGGCCTAAGAGACTCTGGGGCCTCAATCACTGTGGTGAGCCCCCACCTTATAGATCCTGCTGCAGTATTGCAGGGTCGCACTGCCAAGGTCACCCTGGCAGATGGAACGGAGAAAGAGGTTCCCATGGCAAGAGTCTACCTGGACTGGGAAGCTGGACCAGAGTTGCGAGAAGTTGCCGTCTTGGATGGTCTCCCAACTGATGTGGTCCTAGGAAATGATCTGGGTGGTGGGATCGTCACCACGTTTGCTGGCGCCATTTCCCGGAGTCAAGTTCCACAACCACCGTTGACATCAGCTACTCCAGCACAGCACAGCCCAGAGGAAAAGACTACAGCTGCTAGACAACTGCCAGCACAGCCAACCACAGCATCAACCAGCCCAGAGGAAAAGATTACAGCGGCTAGATCGGCACATCGACCCCGCATGCCTTTTGCCTCTGGTATGCCTACGTCCCCTAGCCACGCAGAGGATGTTGGTTCCAGCTCGTTTGATCCTGTGGGGGTGCCCAATGATGCTCCTGACCCAAGTGGTTTGCCAACTCCGGCGGTGAGTATGAGAAACCACACTGACTTTTCCATGACTGACCCCTACCAGACTGACCCTAGCAGTCCCAACCTAGATCCCCCTGTAGAGTGTCCCAATTTAGGAGAGATTGAGGGCCGCAGGCAGGAGTTTAGGATGGCTCAACTCTCTGACCCATCCCCGAAAGGCATGAGGCGCCACTCTGGCAACGGCCTTGACAGGGTTGGGGCAGGAAGTTTGACCTGGTGGGAAGGGTTAAGGTACAGGGTAGACAGGAAAGTGGGAGGGGATAGACCAGATAGGGAACGTGTCCAACTGGTCCCCCCAGGGAACCTTCCTGCGCAACCGGTGTCGGTTGCCAGCGAAACTCCTTTGGACAGCAACCCGGAGACAGACCGTACCCTGAAGTGCCTGACACAGAGCTTACCCTGGTCTGGAATGTCAGATGACGCCCAGACCAACTGTAAGGCTGTTGCCATGCATTGGCAGCTCGGGCACTACAGCGGTTGTGTTGTCTCTGGGCCTCTGCCCATAGGAGAATCTTTACAGCGAGTTGCAGTGGACATAGCAGGTCCCCTGCCTGTGCGCAGTAGATCGGGGAAGACACGCAGCCTCCCTGTAGTGGATGCCACACAGGATCCAGAGGCTGGTGGTCTGGCTGCCATCACTGTGGCACAGGTAGCGGACGAGGAGGAAAGAGTAGGCCTAGGTGACAGGGTAGGTTTCCCGAGTCATAGGTCGACAGAGGAGGATTGGAGGGCAGGTCTGACAGTTCGGGCAGATAATTGCCAGATAGGAATGACGAAGGTGCAGTGCCTGGGGCACCATGTGGGAGGAGACAGGGGTAGGCCCAAAGCAGAGGCGACCAGAGGCTGTCCCCGGCCCACATCACCCAGACCGGTACTGACCTTAGAACCTGTAAGGCCCTACGGAAACGTTGTCATTGACTCTAGTCCGGTAGTGAACCCCTTTACAGAGATGGCTAGGAAGGGCATTCCCAAGTCAGTGGACTTTGCACCCGCTTGCGAGTTGGCATTCCTGGCATTGAATGAGGCTCTGGTACCTGCTCCAGTGTGGATGGCGCACATTCTTGACCAGGACTGTGTTTTACGAACTACTGCGCCACTGCACGGACTGGGAGGAGTACCGAGCCAGGAGGAGCCATATGGGCAGGAGCACCCTGTGGCCTGTTTGAGCAGAAAACTGCTATGGTGGAAGGTGGGGCATGCCATTATGGGGACACCTTGGGTGGCACTTGTGTGTAACTGGCCCCCCACCGTGGTGACTTACCACCCACCTGTTAGGTGGCTGCAACCTACCTTGGGGAAATTGGACAGACTTTTGTGGTGGAGCCTTGAACTTGGACTTCAGGTGGACTATTTGAACATTGTGCACCCACGAAGAGAGGCCCACTACACTATGGATGAACTGTCTAGGCCGGAGCATACACCCCCTAGGTAGCGTCCCCTTCAACACAAGGGACTGCGGGACCAGGAGCCATATCGTTGGGACATGACTCGCTGGTTTCCTGCTTGAATGGGGGGGGGGGGGGAGTGTGGCCGGAGAAACCCCCAGCCCACGTGGACAATGGCCGCTGCAGCACTGAAGGGGTTAACCCCTAGTGCCCGGCGCCATGTTGCGGACAATAGGCGCTTGGCGTCACTGTTAAATGTACTTACGGCGCTGGGTGCAGACTGTTTAAAAATATGTTTAATGATGTGTCTTAACATGTCATATGTAGTGCTCTGTGCACAATTGCAGGAATGCATGTTTAAATGAATTTATATTTAAGATGTGGTCACCTGTATATTTAAAGGAAAAATGCACTTACTATAGCTGTCTGAATAAGCATCTCTCATCCTCTGGAAATAGGAAGTGGCATGCTAATGGCCCTGTCCTAGCAGAGAGGTGTGAATGACAATACCTTTTGATGTGTAAGTTCCTTAGAGAAATATGCTAATCACGGGGGATCTACTTATCCCATAGATAAAGTCTATGGGCTTGGAACCTGTTTGTTTCATGTAGCTGATTTAATTGATATACGAACCCTGAATGGCAGATGCAGGAAGGAAGACTGTTTGTTGTGTTTCCTGTTGTAATCCCAAACACTGTGTCAGGTCCGGGTGTTTTTGTGAATCCGTTAACCCGGGACCAACCACAGGTGTAGGTGCTGGGGTATGAAGAAAGCAGGGAGGACGAAGAAAGTTCCATTCCATATATTTATTGAAATTAACAATTCCAGTAAAGAGTTAAATGACAAGTTGTTAATCATCATATCATACTGAAGTATTGCAGGAATGGCAGAAATAATATGCAGGATAAATCTCAAAGACAAATAAAAGAAATGTTCATGGTACTGTATATAAAACAAGCTGATGAATAAATGTTGAATTGTCCAAATATAAACAAGCTTTGATGCTGAACTGCAGAATGTGATTAACTGGATAATGCAGACATGAAGAAATAACTGTAAGGATTTGCAATGGAGTTTTGAGAGTTAACTGAGAGACTGTGAAGAATTATCCTTGTTATGACAACATAGCAAATATAAAGTACTGAATAGGGTTACTTGCGGGTTCCGGAGATCACTGTGAAACTGTAGTAGATGACAAGGTGATGAATGGGTTAAATGCAGAGTTGAACAAACGAACAGCTGAGGGAAATGGAATCCTCCAAACTTTGAATGGTAGGCCGACAAGGTAACCTCATGCAAGACTCTGGGAATTCAACTGTTTCCAGTAGGTGAGCAATTAACTGACAGCACAGCGGAGAGCCGGTGGATCTTTCAGCAGTGAAGGCTGCAGACGGACCTCTGGGAACGGAGGCGATATCTGGACCACGGGAATCACACAGGAATGCACGGAGAGAGCTCAGAGCTAGAGCACAGCGTTGATACAACAAAGCACTGGCCCAGAGTAACATAATCCCAGCCTACTTAAAGGCAGCACAAGCACGGGATTGGCTTACACCTGCCCACAGGTGTTTTCACAAGTGCTCTGTATTACCTATTTGGTCTCCAACATGGCCACCTCCTATACAGCAGACACACCGCAGTGCCTTAGGCCATTTGGTCCCCGCACTCACAGTTCCCAGATTCTGCATTACCTGTGCCACCGATCACGCCGCGTCCCCACACGGGCGCACAGCACCGCGAGCAACCGCACTGGCAACGGATGAACCCCAGAACCCGCAAAGGTAAGAGACCGGTTCGTGACACACTGGGATTGCCTGGAGATGTGACTGAGACAGAAACATTTGTATTTTGAAGCTATGTGATAAATTTATCAATAGTGAATGTTAATCTGATACCAAACGTTGTCTGGGTGACAGGAAGGAGGATATTGTTTTATTGCACTTATCTCCTTTTGAAATGTAATTTATTTACTTGTATTTTCTAAGTTATCCTGATTGGATAGAAAGGGCTCAGGGAGGACATGACCCCCTGTTGTACTGTGTGGAAATTTGACATAAAAAGGAGGCCTGCGTGCCTCCAGTGTATTGTATTGTACCATCTTTATTCTGCTGGAACATCTTGCTGTATGCTGTTGCCCCTAGCAATAGGGCAGAGTCTTTTTTAAGGCTATTATTGAGCAAATAAACATAATCTGCCTCAAGATGATTGCTTCATCTTGTGACTTACAGGGTTATGCCAAACATAGGCCCGTCCTCCGGCTGTCCAGGGAAGCACCTAACGTCTCCAAGTTCCGCCTTCCGCCAGCTACCGGTAGAGGCCTAGCAAGTGGCTAGTGGGGATTCGTCAACACCACACAGGTGTGGTAAGGCAGTGCGTCGGCACATACAGAGCAGAACCGTGGTTCCAAACGCCACGGCAGGTTAGGAGTTTGATGGTGGCAGCATAAACCCGCCCACAGCGCAGTGGGTGGAGTCAGTAACAGGCGGTTACTGACGGTAAGCGCCAATCCCCTATGTGGCCAGGTCCCGTGTGACCTAACCCTCCATTCTGTGCACAGGAGACGGGACGCGAAAGCGGTGAGTGCTTTCGTACGGGACCGTCCTGTCACAGAAATTGGTGGCAGCAGTGGGATCATCCCAGGCAGCTTTTCGGTCACCCAATTGGAGAAGCCGAGTTACTCAGGAGAGGAGTAACTGCAGCGCAGGAGAACGCACAAGATGGTGGACTTCAGTGGAACGTCTAAGGGCGATCTGGAGATCGTGTGCCAGGAGAAGGGTGTGGATATCCCTTCCAACACGTCCAAGAGCGTCATGAGGGCGGCGCTCATGAGCTTGGAGGAGTCCCGCCGGGCAGAGGTGGAAAGCGCTGAGGGCATCAGCATCGGAGAGGACAGCCTAACAGTGGACCTTCGTAAGGAACCGGTGAGACCCACAAGCCCGCCCCCTCTCACAGCAGCAATGTTTCCCAGCAATCCCTAGCAGGGCCAGGATCCCAACGTCCCAGGGGGGCGGCACGGATAGCCTAGCAGATCGGCTAGCGGAATTGGGGAAAGGGCAACGGAGCAAGAGCGCTTGATCATCATCCAGATGTGGCGTGATGAGCGGGCACCACAGGCCGTGGTACCCCGGGAGCCATTGCCCGCTGCTGCACACAGATCGGGACGCATTCAGTTTGCCAAGTTTGCAGACAGTGATGGGGACATTGATGGACATTTACAAGTTTTTGAAAGGACTTGTAAACTACACGATCTACCCAAGTCGGAGTGGGTGAGACACCTTGTGCCCACTCTGCATGGAGAGGCCTTGGAGGCCTATCGAGGAGTGGCCACGGAGGACTGTGGGGATTTCGACGAAGTCGCGAAGGCCCTCCTCCAGCGATTCTTCATCACTCCAGAGTCTTACCGGAAGAAGTTCAGAGACTTGCCCAAGAATCCTAGCAGCACCCATGGGCAGTTTGCCACCCAGCTGCGGCGGTACGTGGTGAAGTGGGTGAAGGATTCTGAAGCCACTACATGGGACACACTGATTGACCTGATCTGCAGGGAGCAGTTCTACCACAGGTGCGCCCCAGAAGTGAAGGAGTGGGTGCTAGACCGGGAGCCACCCAGCTTAAAGATGGCTGCCCAGTTAGCAGACAAGTATGTGGCAATTCGGCCACAGGGGCAGAAGCGCCCAGCCAGCAGCCAGCTCCAAAAGACTGTACCACCAGGGGGACACCCCTCTTCAGCTCATCACCCCCAAAGACAAGCATCTTCCAACCCGGGTGCTCTTGGCCAGCAACCGCACCGCAGCGTCCCTGCAACTGATCAGAGATCATCGGTGCCACGACTGGAGAGGAAGTGCTATGGCTGTGGGACAATCGGACATCTGAGGATGAACTGTCCTGCATCCCAAGCACCCCAGACTCGTGCCCCAAATCCGAGTGCTGGAGCCCGGCTCGCTTGTTTGACGAGAGGAGATGAGCCTACAGAGACTGTTCCCCCTCCAGTCAGTCCAGTGGAGTGTGGCGAGAGACAGGTGCACTCTGCAGAGAGAGTCACCTGCATGGCCAAACAGCCCCTACACAATATGTGGAGGCACCTGCAGCCGGTCCACGTGGGACCCCTGCAGGGGGAAGGCCTAAGAGACTCTGGGGCCTCAATCACTGTGGTGAGCCCCCACCTTATAGATCCTGCTGCAGTATTGCAGGATCGCACTGCCAAGGTCACCCTGGCAGATGGAACGGAGAAAGAGGTTCCCATGGCAAGAGTCTACCTGGACTGGGGAGCTGGACCAGAGTTGCGAGAAGTTGCCGTCATGGATGGTCTCCCAACTGATGTGGTCCTAGGAAATGATCTGGGTGGTGGGATCGTCACCACGTTTGCTGGCGCCATTTCCCGGAGTCAAGTTCCACAACCACCGTTGACATCAGCTACTCCAGCACAGCCCAGAGGAAAAGACTACAGCTGCTAGACAACTGCCAGCACAGCCAACCACAGCATCAACCAGCCCAGAGGAAAAGATTACAGTGGCTAGATCGGCACATCGACCCCGCATGCCTTTTGCCTCTGGTATGCCTACGTCCCCTAGCCACGCAGAGGATGTTGGTTCGAGCTCGTTTGATCCTGTGGGGGTGCCCAATGATGTTCCTGACACAAGTGGTTTGCCAACTCCGGCGGTGTGTATGAGAAACCACACTGACTTTTCCATGACTGACCCCTACCAGACTGACCCTAGCAGTCCCAACCTAGATCCCCCTGTAGAGTGTCCCAATTTAGGAGAGATTGAGGGCCGCAGGCAGGAGTTTAGGATGGCTCAACTCTCTGACCCATCCCCGAAAGGCATGAGGCGCCACTCTGGCAACGGCCTTGACAGGGTTGGGGCAGGAAGTTTGACCTGGTCGGAAGGGTTAAGGTACAGGGTAGACAGGAAAGTGGTAGGGGATAGACCAGATAGGGAACGTGTCCAACTGGTCCCCCTAGGGAACCTTCCTGCGCAACCGGTGTCGGTTGCCAGCGAAACCCCTTTGGACAGCAACCCGGAGACAGACCGTACCCTGAAGTGCCTGACACAGAGCTTACCCTGGTCTGGAATGTCGGATGACGCCCAGACCAACTGTAAGGCTGTTGCCATGCATTGGCAGCTCGGGCACTCCAGCAGTTGTGTTGTCTCTGGGCCTCTGCCCATAGGAGAACCTTTACAGCGAGTTGCTGTGGACATAGCAGGTCCCCTGCCTGTGCGCAGTAGATCGGGGAAGACACGCAGCCTCCCTGTAGTGGATGCCACACAGGATCCAGAGGCTGGTGGTCTGGCCGCCATCACTGTGGCACAGGTAGCGGATGAGGAGGAAAGAGTAGGCCTAGGTGACAGGGTAGGTTTCCCGAGTCATAGGTCGACAGAGGAGGATTGGAGGGCAGGTCTGACAGTTCGGGCAGACAATTGCCAGATAGGAATGACGAAGGTGCAGTGCCTGGGGCACCATGTGGGAGGAGACAGGGGTAGGCCCAAAGCAGAGGCTACCAGAGGCTGTCCCTGGCCCACATCACCCAGACCGGTACTGACCTTAGAACCTGTAAGGCCCTACGGAAACATTGTCATTGACTCTAGTCCGGTAGTGAACCCCTTTACAGAGATGGCTAGGAAGGGCATTCCCAAGTCAGTGGACTTTGCACCCTCTTGCGAGTTGGCATTCCTGGCATTGAATGAGGCTCTGGTACCTGCTCCAGTGCGGATGGCGCACATTCTTGACCAGGACTGTGTTTTACGAACTACTGCGCCACTGCATGGACTGGGAGGAGTACCGAGCCAGGAGGAGCCATATGGGCAGGAGCACCCTGTGGCCTGTTTGAGCAGAAAACTGCTATGGTGGAAGGTGGGGCATGCCATTATGGGGACACCTTGGGTGGCACTTGTGTGTAACTGGCCCCCCACCGTGGTGACTTACCACCCACCTGTTAGGTGGCTGCAACCTACCTTGGGGAAATTGGACAGACTTTTGTGGTGGAGCCTTGAACTTGGACTTCAGGTAGACTATTTGAACATTGTGCACCCACGAAGAGAGGCCCACTACACTATGGATGAACTGTCTAGGCCGGAGCCTACACCCCCTAGGTAGCGTCCCCTTCAACACAAGGGACTGCGGGACCAGGAGCCATATCGTTGGGACATGATTCGCTGGTTTCCTGCTTGAATGGGGGGGTAGGAGTGTGGCCGGAGAGACCCCCAGCCCACGTGGACAATGGCCGCTGCAGCACTGAAGGGGTTAACCCCTAGTGCCCGGCGCCATGTTGCGGACAATAGGCACTTGGCGTCACTGTTAAATGTACTTACGGCGCTGGGCGCAGACTGTTTAAAAATGTTTAATGATGTGTCTTAACATGTCATATGTAGTGCTCTGTGCACAATTGCAGGAATGCATGTTTAAATGTATTTATATTTAAGATGTGGTCACCTGTATATTTAAAGGAAAAATGCACTTACTATAGCTGTCTGAATAAGCATCTCTCATCCTCTGGAAATAGGAATTGGCATGCTAATGGCCCTGTCCTAGCAGAGAGGTGTGAATGACAATACCTTTTGATGTGTAAGTTCCTTATAGAAATATGCTAATCACGGGGGATCTACTTATCCCATAGATAAAGTCTATGGGCTTGGAACCTGTTTGTTTCATGTAGCTGATTTAATTGATATACGAACCCTGAATGGCAGATGCAGGAAGGAAGACTGTTTGTTGTGTTTCCTGTTGTAATCCCAAACACTGGGATTGCCTGGAGATGTGACTGAGACAGAAACATTTGTATTTTGAAGCTATGTGATAAATTTATCAATAGTGAATGTTAATCTGATACCAAACGTTGTCTGGGTGACAAGAAGGAGGATATTGTTTTATTGCACTTATCTCCTTTTGAAATGTAATTTATTTACTTGGATTTTCTAAGTTATCCTGATTGGATAGAAAGAGCTCAGGGAGGACATGACCCCCTGTTGTACTGTGTGGAAATTTGACATAAAAAGGAGGCCTGCGTGCCTCCAGTGTATTGTATTGTACCATCTTTATTCTGCTGGAACAACTTGCTGTATGCTGTTGCCCCTAGCAATAGGGAAGAGTCTTTTTTAAGGCTATTATTGAGCAAATAAACATAATCTGCCTCAAGAAGATTGCTTCATCTTGTGACCTACAGGGTTATGCCAAACATAGCCCCGTCCTCCGGCTGTCCAGGGAAGCACCTAACGTCTCCAAGTTCCGCCTTCCGCCAGCTACCGGTAGAGGCCTAGCAAGTGGCTAGTGGGGATTCGTCAACACCACACAGGTGTGGTAAGGCAGTGCGTCGGCATATACAGAGCAGAACCGTGGTTCCAAACGCCACGGCAGGTTAGGAGTTTGGTGGTGGCAGCATAAACCCGCCCACAGCGCAGTGGGTGGAGTCAGTAACAGGCGGTTACTGACGGTAAGTGGGAATCCCCTATGTGGCCAGGTCCCGTGTGACCTAACCCTCCATTCTGTGCACAGGAGACGGGACGCGAAAGCGGTGAGTGCTTTCGTACGGGACCGTCCTGTCACAGAAATTGGTTGCAGCAGTGGGATCATCCCAGGCAGCTTTTCGGTCACCCGATTGGAGAAGCCGAGTTACTCAGGAGAGGAGTAACTGCAGCGCAGGAGAACGCACAAGATGGCGGACTTCAGTGGAACGTCTAAGGGCGATCTGGAGATCGTGTGCCAGGAGAAGGGTGTGGATATCCCTTCCAACGCATCCAAGAGCGTCATGAGGGCGGCGCTCATGAGCTTGGAGGAGTCCCGCCGGGCGGAGGTGGAAAGCGCTGAGGGCATCAGCATCGGAGAGGACAGCCTAACAGTGGACCTTCGTAAGGAACCGGTGAGACCCACAAGCCCCGCCCCCTCTCACAGCAGCAATGTTTCCCAGCAATCCCTAGCAGGGCCAGGATCCCAACGTCCCAGGGGGGGCGGCACGGATAGCCTAGCAGATCGGCTAGCGGAATTGGGGGAAAGGGCAACGGAGCAAGAGCGCTTGATCATCATCCAGATGTGGTGTGATGAGCGGGCACCACAGGCCGTGGTACCCCGGGAGCCATTGCCCGCTGCTGCACACAGATCGGGACGCATTCAGTTTGCCAAGTTTGCAGACAGTGATGGGGACATTGATGGACATTTACAAGTTTTTGAAAGGACTTGTAAACTACACGATTTACCCAAGTCGGAGTGGGTGAGACACCTTGTGCCCACTCTGCATGGAGAGGCCTTGGAGGCCTATCGAGGAGTGGCCACGGAGGACTGTGGGGATTACGACGAAGTCGCGAAGGCCCTCCAGCGATTCTTCATCACTCCAGAGTCTTACCGGAAGAAGTTCAGAGACTTGCCCAAGAATCCTAGCAGCACCCATGGGCAGTTTGCCACCCAGCTGCAGCAGTACGTGGTGAAGTGGGTGAAGGATTCTGAAGCCACTACATGGGACGCACTGATTGACCTGATCTGCAGGGAGCAGTTCTACCGCAGGTGCGCCCCAGAAGTGAAGGAGTGGGTGCTAGACCGGGAGTCACCCAGCTTAAAGATGGCTGCCCAGTTAGCAGACAAGTATGTGGCAATTCGGCCACAGGGGCAGAAGCGCCCAGCCAGCAGCCAGCTCCAAAAGACTGTACCACCAGGGGGACACCCCTCTTCAGCTCATCACCCCCAAAGACAAGCATCTTCCAACCCGGGTGCTCTTGGCCAGCAACCGCACCGCAGCGTTCCTGCAACTGATCAGAGATCATCGGTGCCACGACTGGAGAGGAAGTGCTATGGCTGTGGGACAATCGGACATCTGAGGATTAACTGTCCTGCATCCCAAGCACCCCAGACTCGTGCCCCAAATCCGAGTGCTGGAGCCCGGCTCGCTTGTTTGACGAGAGGAGATGAGCCTACAGAGACTGTTCCCCCTCCAGTCAGTCCAATGGAGTGTGGCGAGAGACAGGTGCACTCTGCAGAGAGAGTCACCTGCATGGCCAAACAGCCCCTACACAATATGTGGAGGCACCTGGAGCCGGTCCACGTGGGACCCCTGCAGGGGGAAGGCCTAAGAGACTCTGGGGCCTCAATCACTGTGGTGAGCCCCCACCTTATAGATCCTGCTGCAGTATTGCAGGGTCGCACTGCCAAGGTCACCCTGGCAGATGGAACGGAGAAAGAGGTTCCCATGGCAAGAGTCTACCTGGACTGGGGAGCTGGACCAGAGTTGCGAGAAGTTGCCGTCATGGATGGTCTCCCAACTGATGTGGTCCTAGGAAATGATCTGGGTGGTGGGATCGTCACCACGTTTGCTGGCGCCATTTCCCGGAGTCAAGTTCCACAACCACCGTTGACATCAGCTACTCCAGCACAGCCCAGCCCAGAGGAAAAGACTACAGCTGCTAGACAACTGCCAGCACAGCCAACCACAGCATCAACCAGCCCAGAGGAAAAGATTACAGCGGCTAGATCGGCACATCGACCCCGCATGCCTTTTGCCTCTGGTATGCCTACGTCCCCTAGCCACGCAGAGGATGTTGGTTCGAGCTCGTTTGATCCTGTGGGGGTGCCCAATGATGTTCCTGACACAAGTGGTTTGCCAACTCCGGCGGTGAGTATGAGAAACCACACTGACTTTTCCATGACTGACCCCTACCAGACTGACCCTAGCAGTCCCAACCTAGATCCCCCTGTAGAGTGTCCCAATTTAGGAGAGATTGAGGGCCGCAGGCAGGAGTTTAGGATGGCTCAACTCTCTGACCCATCCCCGAAAGGCATGAGGCGCCACTCTGGCAATGGCCTTGACAGGGTTGGGGCAGGAAGTTTGACCTGGTGGGAAGGGTTAAGGTACAGGGTAGACAGGAAAGTGGTAGGGGATAGACCAGATAGGGAACGTGTCCAACTGGTCCCCCCAGGGAACCTTCCTGCGCAACTGGTGTCGGTTGCCAGCGAAACCCCTTTGGACAGCAACCCGGAGACAGACCGTACCCTGAAGTGCCTGACACAGAGCTTACCCTGGTCTGGAATGTCGGATGACGCCCAGACCAACTGTAAGGCTGTTGCCATGTATTGGCAGCTCGGGCACTCCAGCAGTTGTGTTGTCTCTGGGCCTCTGCCCATAGGAGAACCTTTACAGCGAGTTGCTGTGGACATAGCAGGTCCCCTGCCTGTGCGCAGTAGATCGGGGAAGACACGCAGCCTCCCTGTAGTGGATGACACACAGGATCCAGAGGCTGGTGGTCTGGCCGCCATCACTGTGGCACAGGTAGCGGACGAGGAGGAAAGAGTAGGCCTAGGTGACAGGGTAGGTTTCCAGAGTCAACAGAGGAGGATTGGAGGGCAGGTCTGACAGTTCGGGCAGACAATTGCCAGATAGGAATGACGGAGGAGCAGTGCCTGGGGTACCATGTGGGAGGAGACAGGGGTAGGCCCAAAGCAGAGACGACCAGATGCTGTCCCCGGCCCACATCACCCAGACCGATACTGACCTTAGAACCTGTAAGGCCCTACGGAACCGTTGTCATTGACTCTAGTCCGGTAGTGAACCCCTTTACAGAGATGGCTAGGAAGGGCATTCCCAAGTCAGTGGACTTTGCACCCGCTTGCGAGTTGGCATTCCTGGCATTGAATGAGGCTCTGGTACCTGCTCCAGTGTGGATGGCGCACATTCTTGAACAGGACTGCGTTTTACGAACTACTGCGCCACTGCACGGACTGGGAGGAGTACCGAGCCAGGAGGAGCCATATGGGCAGGAGCACCCTGTGGCCTGTTTGAGCAGAAAACTGCTATGGTGGAAGGTGGGGCATGCCATTATGGGGACACCTTGGGTGGCACTTGTGTGTAACTGGCCCCCCACTGTGGTGACTTACCACCCACCTGTTAGGTGGCTGCAACCTACCTTGGGGAAATTGGACAGACTTTTGTGGTGGAGCCTTGAACTTGAACTTCAGGTGGACTATTTGAACATTGTGCACCCACGAATAGAGGCCCACTACACTATGGATGAACTGTCTAGGCCAGAGCCTACACCCCCTAGGTAGCGTCCCCTTCAACACAAGGGACTGCTGGACCAGGAGCCATATAGTTGGGACATGATTCGCTGGTTTCCTGCTTGAATGGGGGGGGGGGGGAGTGTGGCCGGAGAGACCCCCAGCCCACGTGGACAATGGCCGCTGCAGCACTGAAGGGGTTAACCCCTAGTGCCCGGCGCCATGTTGCGGACAATAGGCGCTTGGCGTCACTGTTAAATGTACTTACGGCGCTGGGCGCAGACTGTTTAAAAATGTTTAATGATGTGTCTTAACATGTCATATGTAGTGCTCTGTGCACAATTGCAGGAATGCATGTTTAAATGTATTTATATTTAAGATGTGGTCACCTGTATATTTAAAGGAAAAATGCACTTACTATAGCTGTCTGAATAAGCATGTCTCATCCTCTGGAAATAGGAAGTGGCATGCTAATGGCCCTGTCCTAGCAGAGAGGTGTGAATGACAATACCTTTTGATGTGTAAGTTCCTTAGAGAAATATGCTAATCACGGGGGATCTACTTATCCCATAGATAAAGTCTATGGGCTTGGAACCTGTTTGTTTCATGTAGCTGATTTAATTGATATACGAACCCTGAATGGCAGATGCAGGAAAGAAGACTGTTTGTTGTGTTTCCTGTTGTAATCCCAAACACTGGGATTGCCTGGAGATGTAACTGAGACAGAAACATTTGTATTTTGAAGCTATGTGATAAATTTATCAATAGTTAATGTTAATCTGATACCAAACGTTGTCTGGGTGACAGGAAGAAGGATATTGTTTTATTGCACTTATCTCCTTTTGAAATGTAATTTATTTACTTGTATTTTCTAAGTTATCCTGATTGGATAGAAAGGGCTCAGGGAGGACATGACCCCCTGTTGTACTGTGTGGAAATTTGACATAAAAAGGAGGCCTGCGTGCCTCCAGTGTATTGTATTGTACCATCTTTATTCTGCTGGAACAACTTGCTGTATGCTGTTGCCCCTAGCAATAGGGCAGAGTCTTTTTTAAGGCTATTATTGAGCAAATAAACATAATCTGCCTCAAGAAGATTGCTTCATCTTGTGACCTACAGGGTTATGCCAAACATAGCCCCGTCCTCCGGCTGTCCAGGGAAGCACCTAACGTCTCCAAGTTCCGCCTTCCGCCAGCTACCGGTAGAGGCCTAGCAAGTGGCTAGTGGGGATTCGTCAACACCACACAGGTGTGGTAAGGCAGTGCGTCGGCACATACAGAGCAGAACCGTGGTTCCAAACGCCACGGCAGGTTAGGAGTTTGGTGGTGGCAGCATAAACCCGCCCACAGCGCAGTGGGTGGAGTCAGTAACAGGCGGTTACTGACGGTAAGCGGGAATCCCCTATGTGGCCAGGTCCCGTGTGACCTAACCCTCCATTCTGTGCACAGGAGACGGGACGCGAAAGCGGTGAGTGCTTTTGTACGGAACCGTCCTGTCACAGAAATTGGTGGCAGCAGTGGGATCATCCCAGGCAGCTTTTCGGTCACCCGATTGGAGAAGCCGAGTTACTCAGGAGAGGAGTAACTGCAGCGCAGGAGAACGCAAAAGATAGTGGACTTCAGTGGAACGTCTAAGGGCGATCTGGAGATCGTGTGCCAGGAGAAGGGTGTGGATATCCCTTCCAACACGTCCAAGAGCATCATGAGGGCGGCGCTCATGAGCTTGGAGGAGTCCCGCCGGGCGGAGGTGGAAAGCGCTGAGGGCGTCAGCATCGGAGAGGACAGCCTAACAGTGGACCTTCGTAAGGTACCGGTGAGACCCACAAGCCCCGCCCCCTCTCACAGCAGCAATGTTTCCCAGCAATCCCTAGCAGGGCCAGGATCCCAACGTCCCAGGGGGGCGGTACGGATAGCCTAGCAGATCGGCTAGCGGAATTGGGGGAAAGGGCAACGGAGCAAGAGCGCTTGATCATCATCCAGATGTGGCGTGATGAGCGGGCACCACAGGCCGTGGTACCCCGGGAGCCATTGCCCGCTGCTGCACACAGATCGGGACGCATTCAGTTTGCCAAGTTTGCAGACAGTGATGGGGACATTGATGGACATTTACAAGTTTTTGAAAGGACTTGTAAACTACACGATCTACCCAAGTCGGAGTGGGTGAGACACCTTGTGCCCATTCTGCATGGAGAGGCCTTGGAGGCCTATCGAGGAGTGGCCACGGAGGACTGTGGGGATTACGACGAAGTCGCGAAGGCCCTCCTCCAGCGATTCTTCATCACTCCAGAGTCTTACCGGAAGAAGTTCAGAGACTTGCCCAAGAATACTAGCAGCACCCATGGGCAGTTTGCCACCCAGCTGCGGCAGTACGTGGTGAAGTGGGTGAAGGATTCTAAAGCCACTACATGGGACACACTGATTGACCTGATCTGCAGGGAGCAGTTCTACCGCAGGTGCGCCCCAGAAGTGAAGGAGTGGGTGCTAGACCGGGAGTCACCCAGCTTAAAGATGGCTGCCCAGTTAGCAGACAAGTATGTGGCAATTCGGCCACAGGGGCAGAAGCGCCCAGCCAGCAGCCAGCTCCAAAAGACTGTACCACCAGGGGGACACCCATCTTCAGCTCATCACCCCCAAAGACAAGCATCTTCCAACCCGGGTGCTCTTGGCCAGCAACCGCACCGCAGCGTCCCTGCAACTGATCAGAGATCATCGGTGCCACGACTGGAGAGGAAGTGCTATGGCTGTGGGACAATTGGACATCTGAGGATGAACTGTCCTGCATCCCAAGCACCCCAGACTCGTGCCCCAAATCCGAGTGCTGGAACCCGGCTCGCTTGTTTGACGAGAAGAGATGAGCCTACAGAGACTGTTCCCCCTCCAGTCAGTCCAATGGAGTGTGGCGAGAGACAGGTGCACTCTGCAGAGAGAGTCACCTGCATGGCCAAACAGCCCCTACACAATATGTGGAGGCACCTGCAGCCGGTCCACGTGGGACCCCTGCAGGGGGAAGGCCTAAGAGACTCTGGGGCCTCAATCACTGTGGTGAGCCCCCACCTTATAGATCCTGCTGCAGTATTGCAGGGTCGCACTGCCAAGGTCACCCTGGCAGATGGAACGGAGAAAGAGGTTCCCATGGCAAGAGTCTACCTGGACTGGGGAGCTGGACCAGAGTTGCGAGAAGTTGCCGTCATGGATGGTCTCCCAACTGATGTGGTCCTAGGAAATGATCTGGGTGGTGGGATCGTCACCACGTTTGCTGGCGCCATTTCCCGGAGTCAAGTTCCACAACCACCGTTGACATCAGCTACTCCAGCACAGCCCAGCCCAGAGGAAAAGACTACAGCTGCTAGACAACTGCCAGCACAGCCAACCACAGCATCAACCAGCCCAGAGGAAAAGATTACAGCGGCTAGATCGGCACATCGACCCCGCATGCCTTTTGCCTCTGGTATGCCTACGTCCCCTAGCCACGCAGAGGATGTTGGTTCCAGCTCGTTTGATCCTGTGGGGGTGCCCAATGATGCTCCTGACCCAGGTGGTTTGCCAACTCCGGCGGTGAGTATGAGAAACCACACTGACTTTTCCATGACTGACCCCTACCAGACTGACCCTAGCAGTCCCAACCTAGATCCCCCTGTAGAGTGTCCCAATTTAGGAGAGATTGAGGGCCGCAGGCAGGAGTTTAGGATGGCTCAACTCTCTGACCCATCCCCGAAAGGTATGAGGCACCACTCTGGCAGCGGCCTTGACAGGGCTGGGGCAGGAAGTTTGACCTGGTGGGAAGGGTTAAGGTACAGGGTAGACAGGAAAGTGGGAGGGGATAGACCAGATAGGGAACGTGTCCAACTGGTCCCCCCGGGGAACCTTCCTGCGCAACCGGTGTCGGTTGACAGCAAAACCCCTTTGGACAGCAACCCGGAGATAGACCGTACTCTGAAGTGCCTGACACAGAGCTTACCCTGGTCTGGAATGCCGGGTGATGCCCAGACCAACTGTAAGGCTGTTGCCATGCATTGGCAGCTCGGGCACTCCAGCGGTTGTGTTGTCTCTGGGCCTCTGCCCATAGGAGAACCTTTACAGCGAGTTGCTGTGGACATAGCAGGTCCCCTGCCTGTGCGCAGTAGATCGGGGAAGACAGGCAGCCTCCCTGTAGTGGATGCCACACAGGATCCAGAGGCTGGTGGTCTGGCCGCCATCACTGTGGCACAGGTAGCGGAGGAGGAGGAAAGAGTAGGCCTAGGTGACAGGGTAGGTTTCCCGAGTCATAGGTCGACAGAGGAGGATTGGAGGGCAGGTCTGACATTTCGGGCAGACAATTGCCAGATAGGAATGACGAAGGTGCAGTGCCTGGGGCACCATGTGGGTGGAGACAGGGGTAGGCCCAAAGCAGAGGCGACCAGAGGCTGTCCCCGGCCCACATCACCCAGACCGGTACTGACCTTAGAACCTGTAAGGCCCTACGGAAACGTTGTCATTGACTCTAGTCCGGTAGTGAACCCCTTTACAGAGATGGCTAGGAAGGGCATTCCCAAGTCAGTGGACTTTGCACCCGCTTGCGAGTTGGCATTCCTGGCATTGATTGAGGCTCTGGTACCTGCTCCAGTGCGGATGGCGCACATTCTTGACCAGGACTGTGTTTTATGAACTACTGCGCCACTGCACGGACTGGGAGGAGTACCGAGCCAGGAGGAGCCATATGGGCAGGAGCACCCTGTGGCCTGTTTGAGCAGAAAACTGCTATGGTGGAAGGTGGGGCATGCCATTATGGGGACACCGTGGGTGGCACTTGTGTGTAACTGGCCCCCCACCGTGGTGACTTACCACCCACCTGTTAGGTGGCTGCAACCTACCTTGGGGAAATTGGACAGACTTTTGTGGTGGAGCCTTGAACTTGGACTTCAGGTGGACTATTTGAACATTGTGCACCCACGAAGAGAGGCCCACTACACTATGGATGAACTGTCTAGGCCGGAGCATACACCCCCTAGGTAGCGTCCCCTTCAACACAAGGGACTGCGGGACCAGGAGCCATATCGTTGGGACATGACTCGCTGGTTTCCTGCTTGAATGGGGGGGGGGGAGGAGTGTGGCCAGAGAAACCCCCAGCCCACGTGGACAATGGCCGCTGCAGCACTGAAGGGGTTAACCCCTAGTGCCCGGCGCCATGTTGCGGACAATAGGCGCTTGGCGTCACTGTTAAATGTACTTACGGCGCTGGGCACAGACTGTTTTAAAATAAGATTTTACTCACCGGTGAATCTATTTCTCGTAGTCCGTAGTCGATGCTGGGGACTCCGTAAGGACCATGGGGAATAGAAGGGCTCCGCAGGAGACTGGGCACTCTAAGAAAGCTTTAGTACTACTGGTGTGCACTGGCTCCTCCCTCTATGCCCCTCCTCCAGACCTCAGTTAAGGAAACTGTGCCCGGAAGAGCTGACATTACAAGGAAAGGATTTTGGAATCCAGGGTAAGACTCATACCAGCCACAACAATCACACCGTATAACTTGTGATAAACTTACCCAGTTAACAGTATGAACAAACAACAGAGCATCAACCAATGGATGCCAACATAACATAACCCTTTAGTAAGCAATAACTATATACACGTATTGCAGAAAGTCCGCACTTGGGACGGGCGCCCAGCATCCACTACGGACTATGAGAAATAGATTTACCGGTGAGTAAAATCTTATTTTCTCTAACGTCCTAGTGGATGCTGGGGACTCCGTAAGGACCATGGGGATTATACCAAAGCTCCCAAACGGGCGGGAGAGTGCGGATGACACTGCAGCACCGAATGGGCAAACTCAAGGTCCTCCTCAGCCAGGGTATCAAACTTGTAGAATTTTGCAAATGTGTTTGAACCCGACCAAGTAGCAGCTCGGCAAAGCTGCAAAGCTGAGACCCCTCGGGCAGCCGCCCAAGAAGAGCCCACCTTCCTTGTGGAATGGGCTTTCACTGATTTTGGATGTGGCAATCCAGCCGCAGAATGAGCCTGCTGAATCGTGTTACAGATCCAGCGAGCAATAGTTCGCTTTGAAGCAGGAGCACCCAGCTTGTTGGATGCATACAGGATAAACAGCGAGTCAGTCTTCCTGACTCCAGCCGTTCTGGTTACCTAAATCTTCAAAGCCTGGACTACGTCAAACAGCTTGGAATCCTCCAAGTCACAAGTAGCCGCAGGCACCACAATAGGTTGGTTCAAATGAAAAGATGACACCACCTTTGGCAGAAATTGCGGACGAGTCCGCAATTCTGCCCTGTCCATATGGAAAACCAGATACGGGCTTTTACATGACAAAGCCACCACTTCTGACACACTCCTAGCCGAAGCTAAGGCCAACAGCATGACCACTTTCCACGTGAGATACTTTAGCTCCACAGTCTTAAGTGGCTCAAACCAGTGGGATTTCAGGAAACCCAACACCACGTTAAGATCCCAAGGTGCCACCGGTGGCACAAAAGGGGGCTGAATATGCAGCACTCCCTTAACAAACGTCTGAACCTCAGGCAGTGAAGCCAGTTCTTTTTGAAAGAAAATGGATAGGGCCGAAATCTGGACCTTTATGGGCCCTAATTTTAGGCCCATAGTCACACCTGACTGTAGGAAGTGCAGGAATCGACCCAGCTGGAATTCCTCTGTAGGAGCCTTCCTGGCCTCACACCGAGCAACATATTTTCGCCATATACGGTGATAATGCTTTGCTGTCACGTCCTTCCTAGGCTTTATCAGCGTAGGAATAACTTCATCCGGAATGCCTTTTTCCGCTAGGGTCCGGTGTTCAACCGCCATGCCGTCAAACGCAGCCGCGGTAAGTCTTGAAACAGACAGGGCCCTTGTTGCAACAGGTCCTGTCTGAGAGGCAGAGGCCATGGGTCCTCTGTGAGCATTTCTTGCAGTTCCGGGTACCAAGTCCTTCTTGGCCAATCCGGAACAATGAGTATTGTTCTCACTCCTCTTTTTCTTACAATTCTCAGCACCTTTGGTATGAGAGGAAGAGGAGAAAACACATAGACCGACTGGAACACCCACGGTGTTACTAGTTCGTCCACAGCTATCGCCTGAGGGTCCCTTGACCTGGCGCAATACGTTTTTAGCTTTTTGTTGAGGCGGGACGCCATCATGTCCACCTGTGGCAGTTCCCATCGATTTGCAATCTGCGTGAAGACTTCCTGATGAAGTCCCCACTCTCCCGGGTGGAGGTCGTGCTTGCTGAGGAAGTCTGCTTCCCAGTTGTCCACTCCCGGAATGAACACTGCTGACAGTGCGCTTACGTGATTCTCCGCCCAGCGAAGAATTCTGGTGGCTTCTACCATCGCCACCCTGCTCCTTGTGCCGCCTTGGCGGTTTACATGAGCCACTGCGGTCTGACTGGATCAGAACCGGTTGGTCGCGAAGCAGGGTCTCCGCTTGACTTAGGGCGTTGTATATGGCCCTTAGTGCCACCTTGGGTGGCACTTGTGTAACTGGCCCCCCACCGTGGTGACTTACCACCCACCTGTTAGGTGGCTGCAACCTACCTTGGGGAAATTGGACAGACTTTTGTGGTGGAGCCTTGAACTTGGACTTCAGTTGGACTATTTGAACATTGTGCACCCACGAATAGAGGCCCACTACACTGTGGATGAACTGTCTAGGCCGGAGCCTACACCCCCTAGGTAGCGTCTCCTTCAAAACAAGGGACTGCGGGACCAGGAGCCATATCGTTGGGACATGATTCGCTGGTTTCCTGCTTGAATGGGGGGGGGGGGGGGGAGTGTGGCCGGAGAGACCCCCAGCCCACGTGGACAATGGCCGCTGCAGCACTGAAGGGGTTAACCCCTAGTGCCCGGCGCCATGTTGCGGACAATAGGAGTGTGTGGGTTAGTGTGGGAGCTACCTCATGTGAAGACAGGAGTCTTCTGCCGCCGATTTCGATGTCTTCTTGCTTCTGCCGGCTTCTGTCTTCTGGCTCTGCGAGGGGGACGGCGGCGCGGCTCCGGGAACGGACGACAAGGTCAGGTCCTGTGTTCGATCCCTCTGGAGCTAATGGTGTCCAGTAGCCTAAGAAGCGCAACCTAGCCGCAGTTAGTAGGTTTGCTTCTCTCCCCTCAGTCCCACGTAGCAGAGAGTCTGTTGCCAGCAGAAGCTCTCTGAAAATAAAAAACCTAACTAAAATACTTTCTTATTAGCAAGCTCAGGAGAGCCCACTAAAAGCACCCAGCTCTGGCCGGGCACAGATTCTAACTGAGGTCTGGAGGAGGGGCATAGAGGGAGGAGCCAGTGCACACCAGTAGTACTAAAGCTTTCTTAGAGTGCCCAGTCTCCTGCGGAGCCCGTCTATTCCCCATGGTCCTTACGGAGTCCCCAGCATCCACTAGGACGTTAGAGAAAATATGTTTAATGATGTGTCTTAACATGTCATATGTAGTGCTCTGTGCACAATTGCAGGAATGCATGTTTAAATGTATTTATATTTAAGATGTGGTCACCTGTATATTTAAAGGAAAAATGCACTTACTATAGCTGTCTGAATAAGCATCTCTCATCCTCTGGAAATAGGAAGTGGCATGCTAATGGCCCTGTCCTAGCAGAGAGGTGTGAATGACAATACCTTTTGATGTGTAAGTTCCTTAGAGAAATATGCTAATCACGGGGGATCTACTTATCCCATAGATAAAGTCTATGGGCTTGGAACCTGTTTGTTTCATGTAGCTGATTTAATTGATATACGAACCCTGAATGGCAGATGCAGGAAGGAAGACTGTTTGTTGTGTTTCCTGTTGTAATCCCAAACACTGGGATTGCCTGGAGATGTGACTGAGACAGAGACATTTGTATTTTGAAGCTATGTGATAAATTTATCAATAGTGAATGTTAATCTGATACCAAACGTTGTCTGGGTGACAGGAAGGAGGATATTGTTTTATTGCACTTATCTCCTTTTGAAATGTAATTTATTTACTTGTATTTTCTAAGTTATCCTGATTGGATAGAAAGGGCTCAGGGAGGACATGACCCCCTGTTGTACTGTGTGGAAATTTGACATAAAAAGGAGGCCTGCGTGCCTCCAGTGTATTGTATTGTACCATCTTTATTCTGCTGGAACAACTTGCTGTATGCTGTTGCCCCTAGCAATAGGGAAGAGTCTTTTTTAAGGCTATTATTGAGCAAATAAACATAATCTGCCTCAAGAAGATTGCTTCATCTTGTGACCTACAGGGTTATGCCAAACATAGCCCCGTCCTCCGGCTGTCCAGGGAAGCACCTAACGTCTCCAAGTTCCGCCTTCCGCCAGCTACTGGTAGAGGCCTAGCAAGTGGCTAGTGGGGATTCATCAACACCACACAGGTGTGGTAAGGCAGTGCGTCGGCACATACAGAGCAGAACCGTGGTTCCAAACGCCACGGCAGGTTAGGAGTTTGGTGGTGGCAGCATAAACCCGCCCACAGTGCAGTGGGTGGATTCAGCAACAGGCGGTTACTGACGGTAAGCGGGAATCCCCTATGTGGCCAGGTCCCGTGTGACCTAACCCTCCATTCTGTGCACAGGAGATGGGACGCAAAAGCGGTGAGTGCTTTCATACGGGACCGTCCTGTCACAGAAATTGGTGGCAGCAGTGGGATCATCCCAGGCGGCTTTTCGGTCACCCAATTGGAGAAGCCAAGTTACTCAGGAGAGGAGTAACTGCAGCGCAGGAGAACGCACTAGATGGCGGACTTCAGTGGAACGTCTAAGGGCGATCTGGAGATCGTGTGCCAGGAGAAGGGTGTGGATATCCCTTCCAACGCGTCCAAGAGCGTCATGAGGGCGGCGCTCATGAGCTTGGAGGAGTCCCGCCGGGCGGAGGTGAAAAGCGCTGAGGGCGTCAGCATCGGAGAGGACAGCATAACAGTGGACCTTCGTAAGGAACCGGTGAGACCCACAAGCCCCGCCCCCTCTCACAGCAGCAATGTTTCCCAGCAATCCCTAGTAGGGCCAGGATCCCAACGTCCCAGGGGGGGCGGCACGGATAGCCTAGCAGATCGGCTAGCGGAATTGGGGGAAAGGGCAACGGAGCAAGAGCGCTTGATCATCATCCAGATGTGGCGTGATGAGCGGGCACCACAGGCCATGGTACCCCGGGAGCCATTGCCCGCTGCTGCACACAGATCGGGACGCATTCAGTTTGCCAAGTTTGCAGACAGTGATGGGGACATTGATGGACATTTACAAGTTTTTGAAAGGACTTGTAAACTACACGATCTACCCAAGTCGGAGTGGGTGAGACACCTTGTGCCCATTCTGCATGGAGAGGCCTTGGAGGCCTATCGAGGAGTGGCCATGGAGGACTGTGGGGATTACGACGAAGTCGCGAAGGCCCTCCTCCAGCGATTCTTCATCACTCCAGAGTCTTACCGGAAGAAGTTCAGAGACTTGCCCAAGAATCCTAGCAGCACCCATGGGCAGTTTGCCACCCAGCTGCGGCAGTACGTGGTGAAGTGGGCAGTACGGATGGTGTAATGGTTAGCATTACTGCCTCACAGCACTGAGGTCATGGGTTCAATTCCTACCATGGCCCTAACTGTGTGGAGTTTGTATATTCTCCCCGTGCTTGCGTGGGTTTCCTCCGGGTACTCCGGTTTCCTCCCACATCCAAAAATATACTGGTAGGTTAATTGGCTCCCAAAAAAATGTCCCTAGTGTGAATGTGTGTGCGTGAACATGTGATAGGGAATATAGAGTGTAAGCTCCACTGGGGCAGGGACTGATGTGAATGGCCAAATATATATCTGTAAAGCGCTGCGGAATATGTGTGCGCTATATAAGTAACTGGTAGTAAATAAATAAATAAAATAAGTGGGTGAAGGATTCTGAAGCCACTACATGGGACACACTGATTGACCTGATCTGCAGGGAGCAGTTCTACCGCAGGTGCGCCCCAGAAGTGAAGGAGTGAGTGCTAGACCGGGAGCCACCCAGCTTAAAGATGGCTGCCCAGTTAGCAGACAAGTATGTGGCAATTCGGCCACAGGGGAAGAAGCGCCCAGCCAGCAGCCAGCTCCAAAAGACTGTACCACCAGGGGGACACCCCTCTTCAGCTCATCACCCCCAAAGACAAGCATCTTCCAACCCGGGTGCTCTTGGCCAGCAACCGCACCGCAGCGTCCCTGCAACTGATCAGAGATCATCGGTGCCACGACTGGAGAAGAAGTGCTACAGCTGTGGGAAAATCGGACATCTGAGGATGAACTGTCCTGCATCCCAAGCACCCCAGACTCGTGCCCCAAATCCGAGTGCTGGAGCCCGGCTCGCTTGTTTGACGAGAGGAGATGAGCCTACAGAGACTGTTCCCCCTCCAGTCAGTCCGATGGAGTGTGGCGAGAGACAGGTGCGCTCTGCAGAGAGAGTCACCTGCATGGCCAAACAGCCCCTACACAATATGTGGAGGCACCTGCAGCCGGTCCACGTGGGACCCCTGCAGGGGGAAGGCCTAAGAGACTTTGGGGCCTCAATCACTGTGGTGAGCCCCCACCTTATAGATCCTGCTGCAGTATTGCAGTGTCGCACTGCCAAGGTCACCCTGGCAGATGGAACGGAGAAAGAGGTTCCCATGGCAAGAGTCTACCTGGACTGGGGAGCTGGACCTGAGTTGCGAGAAGTTGCCGTCATGGATGGTCTCCCAACTGATGTGGTCCTAGGAAATGATCTGGGTGGTGGGATTGTCACCACGTTTGCTGGCGCCATTTCCCGGAGTCAAGTTCCACAACCACCGTTGACATCAGCTACTCCAGCACAGCCCAGCCCAGAGGAAAAGACTACAGCTTCTAGACAACTGCCAGCACAGCCAACCACAGCATCAACCAGCCCAGAGGAAAAGATTGCAGCGGCTAGATCGGCACATCGACCCCGCATGCCTTTTGCCTCTGGTATGCCTACGTCCCCTAGCCACGCAGAGGATGTTGGTTCCAGCTCGTTTGATCCTGTGGGGGTGCCCAATGATGCTCCTGACCCAAGTGGTTTGCCAACTCCGGCGGTGAGTATGAGAAACCACACTAACTTTTCCATGACTGACCCCTACCAGACTGACCCTAGCAGTCCCAACCTAGATCCCCCTGTAGAGTGTCCCAATTTAGGAGAGATTGAGGGCCGCAGGCAGGAGTTTAGGATGGCTCAACTCTCTGACCCATCCCCGAAAGGCATGAGGCGCCACTCTGGCAGCGGCCTTGACAGGGCTGGGGCAGGAAGTTTGACCTGGCGGGAAGGGTTAAGGTACAGGGTAGACAGGAAAGTGGGAGGGGGTAGACCAGATAGGGAACGTGTCCAACTGGTCCCCCCAGGGAACCTTCCTGCGCAACCGGTGTCGGTTGCCAGCGAAACCCCTTTGGACAGCAACCCGGAGACAGACCGTACCCTGAAGTGCCTGACACAGAGCTTACCCTGGTCTGGAAAGTCGGATGACGCCCAGACCAAATGTAAGGCTGTTGCCATGCATTGGCAGCTCGGGCACTCCAGCGGTTGTGTTGTCTCTGGGCCTCTGCCCATAGGAGAACCTTTACAGCGAGTTGCAGTGGACATAGCAGGTCCCCTGCCTGTGCGCAGTAGATCGGGGAAGACACGCAGCCTCCCTGTAGTGGATGCCACACAGGATCCAGAGGCTGGTGGTCTGGCCGCCATCACTGTGGCACAGGTAGCGGAGGAGGAGGAAAGAGTAGGCCTAGGTGACAGGGTAGGTTTCCAGAGCCATAGGTCGACAGAGGAGGATTGGAGGGCAGGTCTGACAGTTCGGGCAGACAATTACCAGATAGGAATGGCGGAGGTGCAGTGCCTGGGGCACCATGTGGGAGGAGACAGGGGTAGGCCCAAAGCAGAGGCGACCAGAGGCTGTCCCCGGCCCACATCACCCAGACCGGTACTGACCATTTAACCTGTAAGGCCCTACGGAAACGTTGTCATTGACTCTAGTCCGGTAGTGAACCCCTTTACAGAGATGGCTAGGAAGGGCATTCCCAAGTCAGTGGACTTTGCACCCGCTTGCGAGTTGGCATTCCTGGCATTGAATGAGGCTCTGGTACCTGCTCCAGTGCGGATGGCGCACATTCTTGACCAGGACTGTGTTTTACGAACTACAGCGCCACTGCACGAACTGGGAGGAGTACCGAGCCAGGAGGAGCCATATGGGCAGGAGCACCCTGTGGCCTGTTTGAGCAGAAAACTGCTATGGTGGAAGGTGGGGCATGCCATTATGGGGACACCTTGGGTGGCACTTGTGTGTAACTGGCCCCCCACCGTGGTGACTTACCACCCACCTGTTAGGTGGCAGCAACCTACCTTGGGGAAATTGGACAGACTTTTGTGGTGGAGCCTTGAACTTGTACTTCAGGTGGACTATTTGAACATTGTGCACCCACGAAGAGAGGCCCACTACACTATGGATGAACTGTCTAGGCCGGAGCCTACACCCCCTAGGTAGCGTCCCCTTCAACACAAGGGACTGCGGGACCAGGAGCCATATCGTTGGGACATGATTCGCTGGTTTCCTGCTTGAATAGGGGGGAGGAGTGTGGCCGGAGAAACCCCCAGCCCACGTGGACAATGGCCGCTGCAGCACTGAAGGGGTTAACCCCTAGTGCCCGGCGCCATGTTGCGGACAATAGGCGCTTGGCGTCACTGTTAAATGTACTTACGGTGCTGGGCGCAGACTGTTTAAAAATATGTTTAATGATGTGTCTTAACATGTCATATGTAGTGCTCTGTGCACAATTGCAGGAATGCATGTTTAAATGTATTTATATTTAAGATGTGGTCACCTGTATATTTAAAGGAAAAATGCACTTACTATAGCTGTCTGAATAAGCATCTCTCATCCTCTGGAAATAGGAAGTGGCATGCTAATGGCCCTGTCCTAGCAGAGAGGTGTGAATGACAATACCTTTTGATGTGTAAGTTCCTTAGAGAAATATGCTAATCATGGGGGATCTCCTTATCCCATAGATAAAGTCTATGGGCTTAGAACCTGTTTGTTTCATGTAGCTGATTTAATTGATATACGAACCCTGAATGGCAGATGCAGGAAGGAAGACTGTTTGTTGTGTTTCCTGTTGTAATCCCAAACACTGGGATTGCCTGGAGATGTGACTGAGACAGAAACATTTGTATTTTGAAGCTATGTGATAAATTTATCAATAGTGAATGTTAATCTGATACCAAACGTTGTCTGGGTGACAGGAAGGAGGATATTGTTTTATTGCACTTATCTCCTTTTGAAATGTAATTTATTTACTTGTATTTTCTAAGTTATCCTGATTGGATAGAAAGGGCTCAGGGAGGACATGACCCCCTGTTGTACTGTGTGGAAATTTGACATAAAAAGGAGGCCTGCGTGCCTCCAGTGTATTGTATTGTACCATCTTTATTCTGCTGGAACATCTTGCTGTATGCTGTTGCCCCTAGCAATAGTGAAGAGTCTTTTTTAAGGCTATTATTGAGCAAATAAACATCCTCTGCCTCAAGAAGATTGCTTCATCTTGTGACCTACAGGGTTATGCCAAACATAGCCCCGTCCTCCGGCTGTCCAGGGAAGCACCTAACGTCTCCAAGTTCCGCCTTCCGCCAGCTACCGGTAGAGGCCTAGCAAGTGGCTAGTGGGGATTCGTCAACACCACACAGGTGTGGTAAGGCAGTGCGTCGGCACATACAGAGCAGAACCGTGGTTCCAAACGCCACGGCAGGTTAGGAGTTTGGTGGTGGCAGCATAAACCCTCCCACAGCGCAGTGGGTGGAGTCAGTAACATGCGGTTACTGACGGTAAGCGGGAATCCCCTATGTGGCCAGGTCCCATGTGACCTAACCCTCCATTCTGTGCACAGGAGACGGGACGCGAAAGCGGTGAGTGCTTTCGTACGGGACCGTCCTGTCACACTAATAATCTCACTTTATCACTCATGTAAGCACAATTTTTTTTGCATTTTAATTAATTTATATTTATATACAGTTGTTTCGTTTGTGCTAATATTCTCACTCGTGAACACATTGGAATGCGTTTTACTTACTGCGTCGGCGGATTTGCTGGTGCAGCCACGCCAGCAACTCAGGCTGTCGGCGACGGAGGTCTGACCACTGCCGCTCAAGCTGTACGATGGGCCGCCTTGTGCGGACTCGCGCCCGCAGTATGCGGCGGACCTCTGCGTAGGCCGCACGCTTCACCTGATTTGGGACGTAGGGTCCCGCACGGCCTACGTGGCGGTCCATATCCGCGGTCAGCACCCGTAGCTCTCTATGACTGAACGCGGATGCTCGCATTGTGCCTATGGCGTTTTCCTTACATGGGCATATATTTATAGTGTGTGGTCGCATTTCATTGGTCCAAATGTTATGGTGTCATCTTTATTTAACTTTATTGATCTGTGTACAATATCATGTTATAAACATTACTATTTTCTCTAACGTCCTAGAGGATGCTGGGACTCCGTAAGGACCATGGGGATAGACGGGCTCCTCAGGAGACATGGGCACTTTAAGAAAGACTTTGACTCTGGGTGTGCACTGGCTCCTCCCTCTATGCCCCTCCTCCAGACCTCAGTTTGATACTGTGCCCAGAGGAGCTGGGTGCATTTCAGGAGCTCTCCTGAGTTTCCTGTAAGAAAGCATTTTTGTTAGGTTTTTTATTTTCAGGGAGCCTGCTGGCAACAGACTCCCTGCATCGAAGGACTGAGGAGAGAGAAACAGGCCCACTTCTCTGAGTTACAGGGCTCTGTTTCTTAGGCTACTGGACACCATTAGCTCCAGAGGGAGTCAGAACACAGGTCTCAGCCTGGAGTTCGTCCCGGAGCCGCGCCACCGTCCTCCTCACAGAGCCGGAAGATAGAAGCCGGGTGAGTATGAGAGGAAAAGATCTTCAGAGGCGGCAGAAGACTTCATTGATCTTCACTGAGGTAACGCACAGCACTGCAGCTGTGCGCCATTGCTCCCATACACCTCACAAACGGCAGTCACTGTAAGGGTGCAGGGCGCGGGGGGGGCACCCTGGGCAGCAATATAAATCTCTTATTTGGCAAAAGAGAGCATATATACAGCTGGACACTGTATATATGCATGAGCCCCCGCCAATTTTACACTTTCTCTAACGTCCTCGTGGATGCTGGGGACTCCGAAAGGACCATGGGGAATAGCGGCTCCGCAGGAGACTGGGCACAAAGTAAAAGCTTTAGGACTAGCTGGTGTGCACTGGCTCCTCCCCCTATGACCCTCCTCCAAGCCTCAGTTAAGATTTTGTGCCCGAACGAGAAGGGTGCAATCTAGGTGGCTCTCCTGAGCTGCTTAGAGTAAAAGTTTAAATAGGTTTTTTATTTTCAGTGAGACTTGCTGGCAACAGGCTCACTGCATCGAGGGACTAAGGGGAGAAGAAGCGAACTCACCTGCGTGCAGAGTGGATTGGGCTTCTTAGGCTACTGGACATTAGCTCCAGAGGGACGATCACAGGCCCAGCCATGGATGGGTCCCGGAGCCGCGCCGCCGGCCCCCTTACAGATGCTGAAGCAAGAAGAGGTCCATAAATCGGCGGCAGAAGACTTTCCTGTCTTCATAAGGTAGCGCACAGCACTGCAGCTGTGCGCCATTGCTCTCAGCACACTTCACACTTCGGTCACTGAGGGTGCAGGGCGCTGGGGGGGGGCGTCCTGGGAAGCAATGAATTTACCTTATTTGGCAAAAAATACATCACATATAGCTCCTGGGCTATATGGATGTATTTAACCCCTGCCAGTTTTCCAGAAAAAAGCGGGAGAAGAGCCCGCCGTGAAGGGGGCGGGGCCTATCTCCTCAGCACACAGCGCCATTTTTCCCACACAGCTCCGCTGGTAGGAAGGCTCCCAGAATCTCCCCTGCATCCTGCAACTACAGAAACAGGGTAAAAAAGAGAGGGGGGCACTTATTTGGCAAAATAACAGATATAAGCAGCTATAAGGGATAGACACTTATTGTAAGGTTGTCCCTATACATATATAGCGCTCTGGTGTGTGCTGGCAAACTCTCCCTCTGTCTCCCCAAGGGGCTAAGTGGGTCCTGTCCTCTATCAGAGCATTCCCTGTGTGTGTGCTGGGTGTCGGTACGTGTGTGTCGACATGTATGAGGAGGAAAATGATGTGGAGGCGGAGCAATTGCCTATAATGGTGATGTCACACCCTAGGGAGTCGACACCTGAATGGATGGCCGTAATTAAGGAATTACGTGACAGTGTCGGCACGTTACAGAAAACTGTTGACGACATGAGACAGCCGGCAGCTCAGTTAGTGCCTGTCCAGGCGTCTCAAACACCGTCAGGGGCTATTAAACACCCGTTACCTCAGTGGGTCGACACGGACCCAGACACAGACACTGACTCCAGTGTCGACGGTGAAGAAACAAACGTATTTTCCAGTAGGGCCACACGTTACATGATCACGGCAATGAAGGAGGTTTTGCACATCTCTGATACTGCAAGTACCACAAAAAGGGGTATTATGTGGGGTGTGAAAAAACTACCCGTAGTTTTTCCTGAATCAGATGAATTGAATGAAGTGTGTGATGAAGCGTGGGTTACCCCCGACAAAAAACTGCTAATTTCTAAAAAATTATTGGCACTATATCCCTTCCCACCAGAGGTTAGGGCTCGTTGGGAAACACCCCCTAGGGTGGATAAGGCCCGTCTCAAGAATTTCAGCGCGCAGTGGGCTCACTCGCAAGTGGACCCCTGGATCCTGCAGGTAGTATCTCAGGGGTACAAATTGGAATTCGAGACGTCTCCCCCTCGCCGGTTCCTGAAGTCTGCTTTACCAACGTCTACCCCCGACAGGGAGGCGGTATTGGAAGCCATTCACAAGCTGTATTCCCAGCAAGTGATAATCAAGGTACCCCTCCTACCAGTGGCGTGCGGTGAGGTCAGTGGCTGGTGAGGCACTGACTGGTGTGTGTACAAAATGTGTAGTGGTCGCCGTGGGTGTGGCGCTAACTGAATAGAAGAGCTGGACAACAAAATAACCATGGTGTTGTGTGTGTAACCATGGACGGATTGGGATGGAAGACCAGCCCGGTAAATGGATGCAAGCAGCAAGGTTGCACAGTGTAAGCCCCTGCTGCCAGGTGTGGGTGTGTGTGTGTGTGGGGGGGGGGGGGTGGGGGGGGGGGGTGCAGGGGTCACAGTGCAAGCCACAGCCTGTTCATGCCGGGACTAAAGGAGATGTATTTGACTGCAGCTAGGTCCTAGTGCCTGCCGACTGCTGCGGCGATGGCTTCTCTTCTATATGGAGGCAGTGCAAAGAGGGAGGACTGTGGCACCAAGTACCCGCTGGCCTTCCGATGGGTCCTAGTGCCCAGTTGCAGCGCTGTAGGGAGGACTGGGGCACCTCTAAGCTGGCCTAGTTACGATATAGGTGTGTGTGTGGGGGGGGGGGACAGGATGATGATTTGAGTAGTGGGTAGAAGGTGGCTTTAAAACATGATAGGGGTAGTGGTGGTGGAGAGCAGGGGCAGGATGGAAGTATTGGGGCAGAAGGCAGGGTGAGTTAAGTATTAAGTAGCAAGGTGCAGGATGGGTGTGGTAGTGGACAGCAGGAGGCAGGATGGGCATAACGGTGGACAGCAGGGGTTAGGATGGGAGTAGTGGTGGACTGCCGGAGTCAGGATGGGAGTAGTGGTGGACAGTAGGGGTCAGGATGGGAGTAGTGGTGGACAGTAGGGGTCAGGATGGGAGTAGTGGTGGACAGTAGGGGTCAGGATGGGAGTAGTGGTGGACAGTAGGGGTCAGGATGGGAGTAGTGGTGGACAGTAGGGGTCAGGATGGGAGTAGTGGTGGACAGTAGGGGTCAGGATGGGAGTAGTGGTGGACAGTAGGGGTCAGGATGGGAGTAGTGGTGGACAGTAGGGGTCAGGATGGGAGCAGTGGTGGGCTGCAGGGGAAAGGATGGAGTGGAAGAGACTTACCCTGAACGCTGCAGTCTGTCATCCCACTCGTGCCTATGCTGCTGGGGGTCACCTCCTGTCTGCTGCTGCCGGGTCCCAGACGCTCTGCCTTCCTCCTTGGACAGCACGGACGCTGACTGCAGCCATACACTACAGAGGAAGACGCCGGCCGGGTAAGTAAGCTCCAGCGTCCCCCTCCTCTTGCTCCCTTTCACTCTGCAGCAGCCACAGGGGACGGCTCATTCTGAAGATAGGCAGCAGAAGCTGAGGGCCGACGTGGCGCGCGCGGGGGGGGGGGGGGGGAGGTGTACGGGGACCGGACTATTGGGTTTTTCTTTTAAATAAAGAGACATAAATTCCCGGGGAGGGGGGGGGGGGGGGCAGGGGGTGCGCGCACCTGACCCGCGTCCTTCCTCCGATCCACATGTGATAAAGCTGCCACTGTAGCTCCCTTCCTGTACAGCACTGACAGTGACTGGTTACAGTCACTGTCAGTGCTTAATCTGTTGCCCAATCACATCTGCCTTCAGTGGCAGGGGCGTGCTTTCATATATGCTGAAAGCACGTCCCTGCACTGAGGCACTCACACTGGTGCCGCTTACACTGATTTTTTCAATGGGCTTTTACAGCCCTCTGCTTGGTCCCGCCCCCTACCCGCCCCCTGCTTCCGGACATTTACTATTGACAGCGGGAGGCACCGCTCTTGGTGCCTCCGAAATCAATTTAAATACCTATTTACACCGAAAATTATTACCATAATATAAGGAAGATAGTTATGACACAGAATATGTGTCATAAGTATCTTCTTTGTATTATTTTAATCATTAGTGACAGGAGAATGACAGGGGAGGCACTGCCTCCCCTGCCTCCCCTGACTGCACGTCCCTGCCTCCTACAACAGGGAAAGGGGTATTACTCCACGCTGTTTGTGGTACCGAAGCCGGACGGCTCGGTGAGACCCATTTTAAATCTGAAAGCCTTGAACACTTACATAAAAAGGTTCAAGTTCAAGATGGAGTCACTCAGAGCAGTGATAGCGAACCTGGAAGAAGGGGACTACATGGTGTCTCTGGACATCAAGGATGCTTACCTCCATGTCCCAATTTGCCCTTCTCACCAAGGGTACCTCAGGTTTGTGGTACAGAACTGTCACTATCAGTTTCAGACGCTGCCGTTTGGATTGTCCACGGCACCCCGGGTCTTTACCAAGGTAATGGCCGAAATGATGATTCTTCTTCGAAGAAAAGGCGTCTTAATTATCCCTTACTTGGACGATCTCCTGATAAGGGCACGGTCCAGAGAACAGTTAGAGGTCGGAGTAGCACTATCTCAAATAGTACTACGACAGCACGGATGGATTCTAAATATTCCAAAATCGCAGCTGATTCCGACGACACGTCTGCTGTTCCTAGGGATGATTCTGGACACAGTACAGAAAAAGGTGTTTCTCCCGGAAGAGAAAGCCAGGGAGTTATCCGACCTAGTCAGGAAACTCCTAAGACCAGGCCAGGTGTCAGTGCATCAGTGCACAAGGGTCCTGGGAAAGATGGTGGCTTCTTACGAAGCGATTCCATTCGGCAGATTCCACGCAAGAACTTTTCAGTTGGATCTGCTAGACAAATGGTCCGGATCGCATCTTCAAATGCATCAGCGGATAACCCTGTCTCCAAGGACAAGGGTGTCTCTCCTGTGGTGGTTACAGAGTGCTCATCTCCTAGAGGGCCGCAGATTCGGCATTCAGGATTGGGTCCTGGTGACCACGGATGCCAGCCTGAGAGGCTGGGGAGCAGTCACACAGGGAAAAAATTTCCAGGGCTTGTGGTCAAGCATGGAAACGTCACTTCACATAAATATCCTGGAACTAAGGGCCATTTACAATGCCCTAAGTCAGGCAAGGCCTCTGCTTCAGGGTCAGCCAGTATTGATCCAGTCGGACAACATCACGGCAGTCGCCCACGTAAACAGACAGGGCGGCACAAGAAGCAGGAGGGCAATGACGGAAGTGGCAAGGATTCTTCGCTGGGCGGAAAATCATGTGATAGCACTGTCAGCAGTGTTCATTCCGGGAGTGGACAACTGGGAAGCAGACTTCCTCAGCAGACACGATCTTCACCCGGGGGAGTGGGGACTTCACCCAGAAGTCTTCCACATGATTGTAAACCGTTGGGAAAAACCAAAGGTGGACATGATGGCGTCTCGCCTCAACAAAAAACTGGACAGATATTGCTCCAGGTCAAGGGACCCTCAGGCAATAGCTGTGGACGCTCTGGTAACACCGTGGGTGTACCGGTCAGTGTATGTGTTCCCTCCTCTTCCTCTCATACCAAAAGTACTGAGAATCATAAGAAGGAGAGGAGTAAAGACTATACTCGTGGCTCCGGATTGGCCAAGAAGGACTTGGTACCCGGAAATTCAAGAGATGCTCACGGAAGACCCGTGGCCTCTACCTCTAAGACAGGACCTGCTCCAGCAGGGACCATGTCTGTTCCAAGACTTACCGCGGCTGCGTTTGACGGCATGGCGGTTGAACGCCGGATCCTGAAGGAAAAAGGCATTCCGGATGAAGTCATCCCTACCCTTATCAAAGCCAGGAAGGATGTAACCGTACAACATTATCACCGTATTTGGCGTAAATATGTTGCGTGGTGCGAGGCCAGGAAGGCCCCTACGGAGGAATTTCAACTGGGTCGATTCCTGCATTTCCTGCAAACAGGACTGTCTATGGGCCTCAAATTAGGGTCCATTAAGGTTCAAATTTCGGCCCTGTCGATATTCTTCCAAAAAGAACTAGCTTCTGTTCCTGAAGTTCAGACGTTTGTCAAGGGAGTACTGCATATACAGCCTCCTTTTGTGCCTCCAGTGGCACCTTGGGATCTCAATGTAGTGTTGGGATTCCTAAAATCACATTGGTTTGAACCACTCACCACTGTGGACTTGAAATATCTCACATGGAAAGTGGTAATGCTGTTAGCCCTGGCTTCAGCCAGGCGTGTATCAGAATTGGCGGCTTTATCCTATAAAAGCCCTTACCTAATTTTTCATACGGACAGGGCAGAATTGAGGACTCGTCCTCAATTTCTCCCTAAGGTGGTTTCAGCATTTCACTTAAACCAACCTATTGTGGTGCCTGCGGCTACTAGGGACTTGGAGGATTCCAAGTTGCTGGACGTAGTCAGGGCCCTGAAAATATATGTTTCCAGGACGGCTGGAGTCAGAAAATCTGACTCGCTGTTTATCCTGTATGCACCCAACAAGCTGGGTGCTCCTGCTTCTAAGCAGACGATTGCTCGTTGGATTTGTAGTACAATTCAGCTTGCACATTCTGTGGCAGGCCTGCCACAGCCAAAATCTGTAAAAGCCCATTCCACACGGAAAGTGGGCTCATCTTGGGCGGCTGCCCGAGGGGTCTCGGCTTTACAACTTTGCCGAGCAGCTACTTGGTCAGGGGCAAACACGTTTGCTAAATTCTACAAATTTGATACCCTGGCTGAGGAGGACCTGGAGTTCTCTCATTCGGTGCTGCAGAGTCATCCGCACTCTCCCGCCCGTTTGGGAGCTTTGGTATAATCCCCATGGTCCTTTCGGAGTCCCCAGCATCCACTAGGACGTTAGAGAAAATAAGAATTTACTTACCGATAATTCTATTTCTCATAGTCCGTAGTGGATGCTGGGCGCCCATCCCAAGTGCGGATTGTCTGCATTACTTGTACATAGTTATTGTTACAAAAATCGGGTTATTGTTGTTGTGAGCCATCTTTTCAGAGGCTCCTTCTGTTATCATGCTGTTAACTGGGTTCAGATCACAAGTTGTACGGTGTGATTGGTGTGGCTGGTATGAGTCTTACCCGGGATTCAAAATCCTTCCTTATTGTGTACACTCGTCCGGGCACAGTATCCTAACTGAGGCTTGGAGGAGGGTCATAGGGGGAGGAGCCAGTGCACACCAGCTAGTCCTAAAGCTTTTACTTTGTGCCCAGTCTCCTGCGGAGCCGCTATTCCCCATGGTCCTTTCGGAGTCCCCAGCATCCACTACGGACTATGAGAAATAGAATTATCGGTAAGTAAATTCTTATTTTTAGCGGGACTGAAGCCCGCCGCCGAGGGGGCGGGGCTTCTCCCTCAGCACTCACCAGCGCCATGTTTTTCTCCACAGCACCACTGAGAGGAAGCTCCCCGGACTCTCCCCTGCTTGTACCACGGTAGAAGACCGGCGATTGTGTCGGCATGGGTTTATAGCACTGTAGCAGCGTAGACAGATACCTTATCAGCGGAGATTAAAACCCTAGATAAGGATACCATGTTATTGTCCCTAGTATATATATATATATATATATTTATATGTAAAAGACGTTGTCTTTTTTATATATATATATATATATATATATATATATATAGACAAAGGAATCCTTCCCACAGACCGATGTGGTACTGGGTGGAAGAAAAACAGGCGGCACTCCAAGGTCTTTCAAAATAAACTTTGTATTGAAAGGTTACAGCATGGTACAGACATGCCCAAAGAGACGTTAGTCTACTGGGTTCTAGAGTCAACGCTATGTCGATTTCTCCTAGACGTGTCCTGTGGAACATGCAATGGACAGGTGATGCCGACTAAAAGAGGCACATGGAGTTGTTGCCTTACAAGGGTGAGGAATTATTCGGAGAGGGCCTCTCGGATCTCGTCTCCAAGGCTACGGCAGGTAAATCAATTTTTTTGCCATATATTCCCTCACAATCTAAGAAAGCGCCTCATTATCAAATGCAGTCCTTTCGTTCCAATAAAAGCAAGAGAGCACGTGGATCGTCCTTTCTTGCCAGAGGTAAGGGCAGAGGGAAAAAGATGCACAACACAGCTAGTTCCCAGGGAACAGAAGTCCTCCCCGGCCTCTGCTAAATCCACCGCATGACGCTGGGGCTCCCCTGAGGGAGTCAGCTCCTGTGGGGGCACGTCTTCGACTGTTCAGCCACGTCTGGGTCCACTCACAGGTGGATCCATGGGCAATAGAAATTGTTTCCCAGGGTTACAAGCTGGAATTCGAAGAAGTGCCTCCTCGCCGGTTTTTCAAATCGGCCCTACCGAAACAACCCCTGGAAAGGGAGATAGTGTTACATGCGATTCACAAATTGTGTCTGCAACAAGTGGTGGTAGAGGTTCCCCTGCTTCAAAGAGGGCAGGGGTACTACACAACTCTGTTTGTGGTTCGGAAACTGGACGGTTCGGTCAGACCCATTTTAAATTTAAAATCCTTGAACCTTTACTTAAAACGGTTCAAGTTCACGTTGGAATCACTCAGGGCGGTCATCGCCAGCCTAGAAGGGGGAGATTTTTTTGGTATCTCTGGACATAAAGGATGCATACCTGCATGTCCCCATATATCCTCCTCATCAGGCGTACCTGAGATTTGCGGTACAGGATTGTCATTACCAATTTCAGACGTTGCCGTTTGGGCTTTCCACGTCCTCGAGAATTTTCACCAAGGTAATGGCGGAAATGATGGTGCTCCTGCGCAAGCAGGGTGTCACAATTATCTCGTACTTGGACGATATCTTCACAAAAGCGAGATCACGGGAGAAGTTGCTGAGCAGTGTATCACTTTCACTGAATGTGTTACAGCGACACGGCTGGATTCTCAATATTCCAAAGTCGCAGCTGAATCCTACAACTCGTCTGCCCTTCTTGGGCATGATTCTGGACACAGACCAGAAAAGGGTTTTTCTTCCGAAGGAAAAAGCACAGGATCTCATGACTCTAGTCATGAACTTGTTGAAACCAAAACAAGTGTCAGTACATCATTGCACTCAAGTTCTGGGAAAGATGGAGGCAACATACGAAGCCATTCCATACGGCAGATTCCGTGCAAGGGCCTTCCAATGGGACCAATTGGACAAATGGTCCGGGTCGTATCTGCAATTGCATCAGCGGATCACCCTGTTCCCCAGGGCCAGAGTATCTCTCCTGTGGTGGCTAAACAGTGCTCACCTTCTAGAGGGCCGCAGGTTCGGCATTCAGGACTGGATCCTGGTGACCACGGATGCGAGCCTCCGAGGTTGGGGAGCTGTCACACAGGGAAGAAATTTCCAAGGACTTAGGTCAAGTCAAGAGACTTGTCTTCACATCAACATCCTGGAACTAAGGGCCATATACAACGCCCTACGTCAAGCGGAGATCTTACTTCGCAATCGACCAGTTCTGATCCAGTCAGACAACATCACCGCAGTAGCTCATGTAAACCGCCAAGGTGGCACAAGGAGCAGAGTGGAAATGGCGGAAGCCACCAGAGTTCTTCGCTGGGCGGAGAATCATGTAAGTGCTCTGTCAGCAGTGTTCATTCCGAGAGTGGACAACTGGGAAGCAGACTTCCTCAGCAGACACGATTTGCATCCGGGAGAGTGGGGACTTCATCAGGAAGTCTTCGCGCAGATTGCAAGCCGGTGGGGACTACCCCAAATAGACATGATGGCATCCCGTCTCAACAAAAAGCTACAAAGGTATTGCGCCAGGTCAAGAGACCCTCAGGCGGTAGCTGTGGATGCCCTAGTGACACAGTGGGTGTTCCAGTCGGGATATGTGTTTCCTCCTCTTCCTCTCATACCCAAGGTGTTGGGGATAATAAGAAAAAGAGGAGTGAGAACAATTCTCATTGTTCCAGATTGGCCACGAAGGACCTGGTATCCGGATCTGCAAGAAATGCTCACAGAAGATCCGTGGCCTCTTCCTCTAAGGCAGGACTTGTTACAACAAGGTCCTTGTCTGTTCCAAGACTTACCGCGGCTGCGTTTGATGGCATGGCGGTTGAATGCCGGATCCTAGCGGAAAAAGGTATTCTGGATGAGGTCATTCCTACGCTAATAAAGGCTCGGAAGGACGTGACATCTAAACATTATCACCGAATATGGAGAAAATATGTTTCTTGGTGTGAGGCCAGGAATGATCCTACGGAATAATTCCACCTGGGCCGTTTTCTTCACTTCCTACAAACTGGAGTGAATTTGGGCCTAAAATTAGGCTCCATTAAAAGTTCAGATTTTGGCCTTATCCATTTTCTTTCAAAAGGAATTGGCCTCATTACCTGAAGTACAGACTTTTGTGAAGGAAGTACTGCATATTCAGCCTCCTTTTGTACCTCCGGTGGCGCCTTGGGACCTTAACTTGGTGTTAAGTTTCCTTAAGTCACATTGGTTTGAACCACTTAAGACAGTGGAGTTGAAATATCTCACCTGGAAGGTGGTCATGTTGTTAGCCTTGGCTTCGGCTAGGCGAGTTTCGGAATTGGCGGCTTTTATCACATAAAAGCCCCAATCTGGTTTTCCATATGGATAGAGCGGAATTGGGGACCCGTCCTCGATTCCTGCCTAAGATGGTCTCATCCTTTCATATGAACCAACCTATTGTCGTGCCTGTGGCTACACGTGTCTTGGAGGATTCCAAGTCCCTTGATGGGGTCAGGGCTTTGAAAATTTACGTGGCCAGAACGGCTAGGGTCAGAAAAACAGAAGCACTGTTTGTCCTGTATGCAGCCAACAAAGTTGGCGGCCCTGCTTCAAAGCAGACTATGGCTCGCTGGATCTGTAACACGATTCAGCAGGCGCATTCTACGGCAGGTTTACCGTTACCAAAATCGGTTAAGGCCCATTCCACTAGGAAGGTGGGCTCTTCTTGGGCGGCTGCCCGAGGGGTCTCGGCACTACAGCTGTGCCGAGCTGCTACTTGGTCGAGGTCAAACACCTTTGCAAAGTTCTATAAGTTTGATACCCTGGCTGAGGAGGACCTCCTGTTTGCTCAATCGGTGCTGCAGAGTCATCTGCACTCTCCCGCCCGTTTGGGAGCTTTGGTATAATCCCCATGGTCCTTACGGAGTCCCAGCATCCTCTAGGACGTTAGAGAAAATAAGATTTTAAACCTACCGGTAAATCTTTTTCTCATAGTCCGTAGAGGATGCTGGGCGCCCGTACCAAGTGCGGACTACTTTTGCAAGACTTGTATATAGTTATTGCTTACATAAGGGTTATGTTATAGTTTCATCGGTCTAGGACTGATGCTATGTTGTTTTTCATACTGTTAACTGGGTAGTATATCACAAGTTATACGGTGTGATTGGTGTGGCTGGTATGAATCTTGCCCTTGGATTACAAAAATCCTTTCCTTGTACTGTCCGTCTCCTCTGGGCACAGTTTCTCTAACTGAGGTCTGGAGGAGGGGAATAGAGGGAGGAGCCAGTGCACACCCAGAGTCAAAGTCTTTCTTAAAGTGCCCATGTCTCCTGCGGAGCCCATCTATCCCCATGGTCCTTACGGAGTCCCAGCATCCTATACGGACTACGAGAAAAAGATTTACCGGTAGGTTTAAAATCTTATTTTTTTTTTACACTAGTTATCCATCTTCCAAATTTACATACTTTTTGGTTCTTTAATAAATGAGAAATGGACAAAATTTGTTAATCATTCTCTCTCTCTCTCTCTCTCTCTATATATATATATATATATATATGAATCCATATAGATATATAAAATTATATATTAGTGGCTATTGTCACTAATGTCATGGTTAATTAGCTTAAGATAATTAGTTTCGGATTAGTTTAGGATATCTATAACACCCATTTTCACTTATATGTGACCAACCATGCTAATACATATAATATGTGTGCTAGTTGGATTGGTCATAAGTTATACACTTTTACTTTAGATAATAAATAAATAAATAAAAAATGAAAAGTATAAAAAATTATATTTTTTTAGATATACCATGAATTAGGTTTTCCCTACAACTTTCAATATATATATATATATATATATATTCTTAGCAGTGGAGTTTGCCACCACTGTAAACAAAATGTTGTTAGTAGCCATAGTTACTAATATTTTGGTGAATTAGCTTAGAAGTATTAGCGTAAGACTTTTTCACTTATATATGACCAGCCATGCCAATCAAAATGCAGTTGGTAACCATTGACACTGATATTATGGTTTAATTAGCTCAGGATAATTAGTTTAGGATGTCCTTAACACAATTTTTCACCTATATTGATTAGCCTATGCTAGTACATAAAATGTGTGTGCTAGTAAGTTCTGTCATATGTTATATATTATTATTATTATTATTATTATTATTATTATTCCTGCCATTAATAAACACTTATAGTTCATCTTTTCATTAATATTTATTAGACACTCCCTATACCTTTAATAAATATCACCTAATTGTTCCCACTAGGGCTAAGTGGCACGCATGTAAACCTAATTGCTTCCACTTAAGCTCATATATACCTTTTGTCATAAGTTTTATTTTAATTTATTTTTTATATAGGCTGGGAATGCATGCACAATTTATTAGACCCTTATATACTAATGGTCTTATACCATTTTTGTGACTTTTAGTTTAGTTTTTCTTTTAATACTCACAGGATATGAGGTAGTTGAGGCAATTGAAGGTGTGATATTTAAACCCCTAGATCAGCACAGTGCTTTCACTGCTGACTAGGAGAAGCCACTCTTCCTGCTGAGTAAGTTACATTGTAATTATTTTTGTTACTTTCAAGGCTGGGCTGACTCACGGATGTTTCCTTACACCTAGGAATGTTTTTGTAACTTTGTATCCATTTGAATGTTTAATGAATCTTTAAACCTGCTTTAGTAGCAGAAGGGATTCAGTAAAACCTATGTTAAAAACCATTACCAATGTTTTTTTGACACTGGAGCTGATTAAGCACTGTTGGTGCTAATTATATCAGGAACCATTTGAATTTGATATTTATAATAGAGATTAATTCCATCTTTATGATAAATGACATTATGTTGGTAGTGAATTCTTATAACACTATTATACTACTATATTGATCCTTTATAACACTAATTTTGGTAATTAACTCTGAGAACACCATTATACTACCATATTGGTCCTTTATACCACCTAAGGAATTAGGTAAAATTAATTAGGCAATTATAACATATGTTGAAAATTATTGTATATACTAAATTGAGCCTTTTCTATTGATTGGAACATATTTATAAGATCAATATGTCAAATATCATTTTTCATAGGCATTATCTGCATAAACGACAATGTGGCTTGTAGTGAATTCAGCACTATAGTGTTATTGTTTGCCTCACTGAGTTGGTATGTATCAAATCCCTCATTGGTCAAATTAATTTTCATCACATTTATCTATAGATTACACTATGATAATGTTTCCATTATAGGCACATTCATTTTAGCTGTGAATTCAGCGCACTTTTCATTACATCCATTACTGCAAGCGTTTTTATTGGTATGTTCAAATTTGTTTCTGGGTTGTTTTGTACTTCTACATTTATGTACGTTCATGCTCTACCCCCTCCATCCGGAATTTCCCCATTAAGATCTGTTTATATTTAATATAGTGTCATGTATACCAGTTCATAGGCTATGTATGGATTATAATAGACTGCATTTAATAATATAATATAATAATTAATTGCTAATGTTTAAACATATTCAACGGACTCATATCCTCTTTACCTCATCATTTTATTTCTGAAATGCTTTAACAAAATACCCAATGGGGTTCAGTAATATTATATATATATATATATATATATATATATATATATATATATATATATATATATATATATATATATATATATATATATATATATATATACTGGAAAAAATCTCGGCGGCACTCAGAGTCTGTGCACCTTCAATCAGCGTGAAAAAGCCATGTGCATTTATTAACGTTTCGGAGGGCGAACCTCCTTCCTCAGAACACTGCAAACACTGGTTTGCAGTGTTCTGAGGAAGGAGGTTCGCCCTCCGAAACGTTAATAAATGCACATGGCTTTTTCACGCTGATTGAAGGTGCACAGACTCTGAGTGCCGCCGAGATTTTTTCCAGTTCATATTGGGGTATGTATACCCCTAGGAAGGCACCGGAGCATTTATCCCCTGAGGGGGACAGCGGAGTGCCGGGCTACCTGCATGGACTATATATATATATATATATATATATATATATATATATATATATATATATATATATATATATATATATATATATATATATATATATATATATATATATATATATATATATATATATATATATATATATATATATTTCTCTGATGTTGTGAATATAAGTGAACTTTCTGTTTGTGTGTATATATATATATATATATATATATATATATATATATATATATATATTTTTCTCTGACGTCCTAAGTGGATGCTGGGGACTCCGTAAGGACCATGGGGGATAGCGGCTCCGCAGGAGACAGGGCACAAAAGTAAAAGCTTTAGGATCAGGTGGTGTGCACTGGCTCCTCCCCCTATGACCCTCCTCCAAGCCTCAGTTAGGTTTTTGTGCCCGGCTGAGAAGGGTGCAATCTAGGTGGCTCTCCTAAAGAGCTGCTTAGAGTAAAAGTTTTGTTAGGTTTTTTATTTTCAGTGAGTCCTGCTGGCAACAGGCTCACTGCAACGAGGGACTTAGGGGAGAAGAAGTGAACTCACCTGCGTGCAGGATGGATTGGCTACTGGACACTAGCTCCAGAGGGACGATCACAGGTACAGCCTGGATGGGTCACCGGAGCCGCGCCGCCGACCCCCTTGCAGATGCCGAAGAGAGAAGAGGTCCAGAAACCGGCGGCTGAAGACTTCTCAGTCTTCATGAGGTAGCGCACAGCACTGCAGCTGTGCGCCATTGCTCTCAGCACACTTCACACCAACGGTCACTGAGGGTGCAGGGTGCTGGGGGGGGCGCCCTGGGCAGCAATGAAAGTACCTATTCTGGCTAAAAATACATCACATATAGCCTCTGGGGCTATATGGATGTATTTAACCCCTGCCAGGTTGTCAGAAAAACGGGAGAAGAAGCCTGCCGAAAAGGGGGCGGGGCCTATTCTCCTCAGCACACAGTGCCATTTTCCTACACAGCTCCGCTGCTAGGAAGGCTCCCAGGCTCTCCCCTGCACTGCACTACAGAAACAGGGTTAAAACAGAGAGGGGGGGCATTTTATGTGGCGATATTATTATATATTAAGATGCTATAAGGGAAAACACTTATATAAGGTTGTCCCTGTATAATTATAGCGTTTTGGTGTGTGCTGGCAAACTCTCCCTCTGTCTCCCCAAAGGGCTAGTGGGGTCCTGTCCTCTATCAGAGCATTCCCTGTGTGTGTGCTGTGTGTCGGTACGTGTGTGTCGACATGTATGAGGACGATGTTGGTGAGGAGGCGGAGCAATTGCCTGTAATGGTGATGTCACTCTCTAGGGAGTCGACACCGGAATGGATGGCTTATTTAGGGAATTACGTGATAATGTCAACACGCTGCAAGGTCGGTTGACGACAGACGGCCGGCAAACCAATTAGTACCTGTCCAGGCGTCTCAAACACCGTCAGGGGCTTTAAAACGCTCATTACCTCAGTCGGTCGACACAGACACAGACACGGACACTGACTCCAGTGTCGACGGTGAAGAAACAAACGTATTTTCCATTAGGGCCACACGTTACATGTTAAGGGCAATGAAGGAGGTGTTACATATTTCTGATAATACCCTTTTTTGTGGTACTTGTAGTATGTGGGGTGTGAAAAAACTACCTGTAGTTTTTCCTGAATCGGATAAATTAAATGAAGTGTGTGATGATGCGTGGGTTTCCCCCGATAGAAAATTATTGGCGTTATACCCTTTCCCGCCAGAAGTTAGGGCGCGTTGGTAAACACCCCCTAGGGTGGATAAGGCGCTCACACGCTTATCAAAACAAGTGGCGTTACCGTCTCCAGATACGGCCGCCCTCAAGGAGCCAGCTGATAGGAGGCTGGAAAATATCCAAAAAAGTATATACACACATACTGGTGTTATACTGCGACCAGCGATCGCCTCAGCCTGGATGTGCAGCGCTGGGGTGGCTTGGTCGGATTCCCTGACTGAAAATATTGATACCCTTGATAGGGACAGTATTTTATTGACTATAGAGCATTTAAAGGATGCATTTCTATATATGCGAGATGCACAGAGGGATATTTGCACTCTGGCATCAAGAGTAAGTGCAATGTCCATGTCTGCCAGAAGATGTTTATGGACACGACAGTGGTCAGGTGATGCAGATTCCAAACGGCACATGGAAGTATTGCCGTATAAAGGGGAGGAGTTATTTGGGGTCGGTCCATCGGACCTGGTGGCCACGGCAACAGCTGGAAAATCCACCTTTTTTACCCCAAGTCACATCTCAGCAGAAAAAGACACCGTCTTTTCAGCCTCAGTCCTTTCGTCCCCATAAGGGCAAGCGGGCAAAAGGCCAGTCATATCTGCCCAGGGGTAGAGGAAAGGGAAGAAGACTGCAGCAGGCAGCCCCTTCCCAGGAACAGAAGCCCTCCACCGCTTCTGCCAAGTCCTCAGCATGACGCTGGGGCCGTACAAGCGGACTCAGGTGCGGTGGGGGGTCGTCTCGAGTTTCAGCACGCAGTGGGCTCACTCGCAAGTGGACCCCTGGATCCTACAAGTAGTATCCCAGGGGTACAGATTGGAAATTCGAGACGTCTCCCCCTCGCAGGTTCCTGAAGTCTGCTTTACCAACGTCTCCCTCCGACAGGGAGGCAGTATTGGAAACAATTCACAAGCTGTATTCCCAGCAGGTGATAATCAAAGTACCCCTCCTACAACAAGGAAAGGGGTATTATTCCACACTATTTGTGGTACTGAAGCCAGACGGCTCGGTGAGACCTATTCTAAATCTGAAATCTTTGAACACTTACATACAAAGGTTCAAATCAAGATGGAGTCACTCAGAGCAGTGATAGCGAACCAGGAAGAAGGGGACTATATGGTGTCCCTGGACATCAAGGATGCTTACCTCCATGTCCCAATTTGCCCTTCTCACCAAGGGTACCTCAGGTTCGTGGTACAGAACTGTCACTATCAGTTTCAGACGCTGCCGTTTGGATTGTCCACGGCACCCCGGGTCTTTACCAAGGTAATGGCCGAAATGATTCTTCTTCAAAGAAAAGGCGTCTTAATTATCCCTTACTTGGACGATCTCCTGATAAGGGCAAGGTCCAGAGAACAGTTGGAGGTCGGAGTAGCACTATCTCAAGTAGTTCTACGACCGCACGGGTGGATTCTAAATATTCCAAAATCGCAGCTGATTCCGACGACACGTCTGTTGTTCCTAGGGATGATTCTGGACACAGTCCAGAAAAAGGTGTTTCTCCCGGAGGAGAAAGCCAGGGAGTTATCCGAGCTAGTCAGAAACCTCCTAAAACCAGGCCAAGTGTCAGTGCATCAATGCACAAGAGTCCTGGGAAAAATGGTGGCTTCTTACGAAGCGATTCCATTCGGCAGATTTCACGCAAGAATTTTTCAGTGGGATCTGCTGGACGAATGGGCCGGATCGCATCTTCAGATGCATCAGCGGATAATCCTGTCTCCAAGGACAAGGGTGTCTCTTCTGTGGTGGCTGCAGAGTGCTCATCTACTAGAGGGCAGCAGATTCGACATTCAGGACTGGGTCCTGGTGACCACGGATGCCAGCCTGAGAGGCTGGGGAGCAGTCACACAGGGAAGAAATTTCCAAGGAGTGTGGTCAAGTCGGGAGACTTCTCTCCACATAAATATACTGGAGCTAAGGGCAATTTACAATGCTCTGAGCCTAGGAAGACCTCTGCTTCAAAGTTAACCGGTGCTGATCCAGTCGGACAACATCACGGCAGTCGCCCACGTAAACAGACAGGGCGGCACAAGAAGCAGGAGGGAAATGGCAGCAAGGATTCTTCGCGGGGCGAAAAATCATGTGATAACACTGTCAGCGGTGTTCATTCCGGGAGTGGACAACTGGGAAGCAGACTTCCTCAGCAGGCACGACCTCCACCCGGGAGAGTGGGGACTTCATCTGGAAGTCTTCCACATGATTGTGAACCGTTGGGAAAGACCAAAGGTGGACATGATGGCGTCCCGTCTGAACAAAAAACTGGACAGGTATTGCGCCAGGTCAAGAGACCCTCAGGCAATAGCTGGGACGCTCTGGTAACACCGTGGGTGTACCAGTCGGTGTATGTGTTCCCTCCTCTGCCTCTCATACCCAAGGTACTGAGAATTATAAGACGGAGAGGAGTAAGAACTATACTCGTGGCTCCGGATTGGCCAAGAAGGACTTGGTACCCGGAACTTCAAGAGATACTAAGAAGGGACTTGCTTCAGCAAGGATCATGTCTGTTCCAAGACTTACCGCGGCTGCGTTTGACGGCATGGCGGTTGAACGCCGGATCCTAAGGGAAAAAGGCATTCCGGAAGAGGTCATCCCTACCCTGGTCAGAGCCAGGAAGGAGGTGACCGCACAACATTATCACCGCATTTGGCGAAAATATGTTGCATGGTGTGAGGCCAAGAAGGCCCCCACGGAGGAATTTCAACTCGGTCGATTCCTGCATTTCCTACAAACAGGAGTGTCTATGGGCCTCAAATTGGGGTCCATTAAGGTTCAAATTTCGGCCCTGTCGATTTTCTTCCAGAAAGAATTGGCTTCAGTTCCTGAAGTCCAGAAGTTTGTCAAGGGAGTACTGCATATACAACCCCCTTTTGTGCCTCCAGTGGCACTGTGGGATCTCAACGTAGTTCTGGGATTCCTCAAATCACATTGGTTTAAACCGCTCAAATCTGTGGATTTGAAATATCTCACATGGAAAGTGACCATGCTGTTGGCCCTGGCCTCGGCCAGGCGAGTGTCAGAATTGGCGGCTTTGTCTCACAAAAGCCCATATCTGATTGTCCATTCGGACAGGGCAGAGCTGCGGACTCGTCCCCAGTTTCTCCCTAAGGTGGTGTCAGCGTTTCAACTGAACCAGCTTATTGTGGTACCTGCGGCTACTAGGGACTTGGAGGACTCCAAGTTGCTAGATGTTGTCAGGGCCCTGAAAATACAGGTTTCCAGGACGGCTGGAGTCAGGAAAACTGACTTGCTGTTATCCTGTATGCACCCAACAAACTGGGTGCTCTTGCTTCTAAGCAGACGATTGCTAGTTGGATGTGTAGTACAATTCAGCTTGCACATTCTGTGGCAGGCCTGCCACAGCCAAAATATGTAAATGCCCATTCCACAAGAAAGGTGGGCTCATCTTGGGCGGCTGCCCGAGGGGTCTCGGCTTTACTACTTTGCCGAGCAGCTACTTGGTCAGGGGCAAACACGTTTGCTAAATTCTACAAATTTGATACCCTGGCTGAGGAGGACCTGGAGTTCTCTCATTCGGTGCTGCAGAGTCATCCGCACTCTCCCGCCCGTTTGGGAGCTTTGGTATAATCCCCATGGTCCTTACGGAGTCCCCAGCATCCACTTAGGACGTCAGAGAAAATAAGAATTTACTTACCGATAATTCTATTTCTCGTAGTCCGTAGTGGATGCTGGGCGCCCATCCCAAGTGCGGATTGTCTGCAATACTTGTACATAGTTATTGTTACAAAAATCGGGTTATTATTGTTGTGAGCCATCTTTTCAGAGGCTCCGCTGTTATCATGCTGTTAACTGGGTTCAGATCACAGGTTGTACAGTGTGATTGGTGTGGCTGGTATGAGTCTTACCCGGGATTCAAAATCCTTCCTTATTGTGTACGCTCGTCCGGGCACAGTATCCTAACTGAGGCTTGGAGGAGGGTCATAGGGGGAGGAGCCAGTGCACACCACCTGATCCTAAAGCTTTTACTTTTGTGCCCTGTCTCCTGCGGAGCCGCTATTCCCCATGGTCCTTACGGAGTCCCCAGCATCCACTACGGACTACGAGAAATAGAATTATCGGTAAGTAAATTCTTATTTTTTCAGATTTTTTTTGAGGGATAAATTCGATCATATATCGGTCATCCATTCTTTTATGTTCTTCCGACCTTGTTGGTATGTATATGTATGTATGTATTGATGTTTTATTTTTTTGACCACTATGGCTGGATCTGGTTATTATATACATTGTTATATCATTGATTCATTTATTATATAGATAATGAGCCCCTGATGAAGTCCAGTTGGATGAAACGCGTTGGATTTTGGTTCGGATATGAGAGCATCGGATATGTATTAATTAAGAGAGCATCTTCGGATTAACAAACTGTCCGCATTATATTGTTTTATATCTGATGTCTGTATTTTAAATATGTCAGCCATTTGTTATTCAATGTGATTCACTGTCTAACACTTTTATACAAATAAATTGTAGTTTTTTAAGTGAACGGTGGTCAAATCCTGGAAGATAATACCTTGATTAAGCTCCCTTAAGACACCCCTTTTCTTTTATCTGCACTTTTGTACTCCATCTAACAGGGAGTACCCCTTGAGGTCGAGCTCCATACTTAGCGCTTTCATTAGGTCTACCCCAGTTTCTATATATATATATATATATATATATATATATATATATATATATATATATATACTGTAGAGATCAACAGCACTCCATTCCGTAATTAACTTTGAGATGATGCCGGTGCCTTCCCGGTAACAACCATGGATTGGATGCCCATAAATAAATAGAATAGTCGGCGGCACTCACGGCTCCCGGTTTAGGGAATAAAAGAAGACACAATGGCTGTGTTGTCAACGTTTCAATGTTTAGATGAACATTTTCCTCAGGACTTGTCCTGAGGAAAATGTTCATCTAAACATTGAAACGTTGACAACACAGCCATTGTGTCTTCTTTTATTCCCTAAACCGGGAGCCGTGAGTGCCGCCGACTATTATATGTATATGTATATATATATATGTATGTTTACGGGTCCACTAAAACAACAAAAAAACACACACACATACACACACACACACACACACACACACACACACACACACACACACACACACACACACAGAAAGAGAAAATGCTAGAGACAGGGATAGTTTGATACAGTAAACTCACCACATTTTGCTTGATCAATCAGCTACACAAAGTTGAGTTTTGGTGGGCAGATGGTGTTGCATTTGGTTTGTAAACATAGCAGAAAGAAAATAGGGTAAAAAAAAAGGCTGGTACGGGTGGTTTGAAAAATAATTGTTTGCTAGTTTACACAATAAAAAAAAAACAGGAAAAATTACGCTTGCACAACTGCATATAATCAAGTCGAATGGAACACTAATCCCAATGATGTGAAAAAGCACATCTAAATACAGATGTTAATGGTAACATTACAGAAATAATCTGTTTAGCGGCACTTATTAAACTACTCAGAAAACAATAACACACTTTAAAATTTACAAAGCTACCATAAAAAAAAATGTAGTTTATCACAAACTCAAACCTACACGTAAACACAGAATCTAAAAATTATGCAGCATTTTAACTATAGTACTATCATAACATAAGCATACCTGAAATACTCCTGGACAATTCTAGCCCTTACGGCGTGACCCCGCTGACTTTTGCTGCCGCCACGGAAGGCCCGTCCAACCCCTGGCTCCTCATCCGGCAATTCCTCGGACTGCGGAAGCTCCAGCCGACTTCTTACAGCAATATTATGTAGGATAGCGCACAGGACCACGATTTTACTTACCATTTCCGGCGGATACATGATGTCGCTACCAGTGCGGTGGAGCACATGAAACCGCCCTTTAAGAACCCCAATCGTGCGCTCCACCAGCTGTCTAGTGGCAGTAAGCGTATAATTAAACGCTGACTGTGGCCCTGGCCTGGGTTTGCTGTAAGGAGTCATGAGCCAGGGGGTGCAAGGATATCCACGATCTCCTGTTTGAAAAATAATAATTAATTTATATTTCTCTATCGTCCTAGTGGATGCTGGGGTTCCTGAAAGGACCATGGGGAATAGCGGCTCCGCAGGAGACAGGGCACAAAAAGTAAAGCTTTAGGATCAGGTGGTGTGCACTGGCTCCTCCCCCTATGACCCTCCTCCAAGCCTCAGTTAGATTTTTGTGCCCGGCCGAGAAGGGTGCAATCTAGGTGGCTCTCCTAAAGAGCTGCTTAGAAAAGTTTAGCTTAGGTTTTTTATTTTACAGTGAGTCCTGCTGGCAACAGGATCACTGCAACGAGGGACTTAGGGGAGAAGAAGTGAACTCACCTGCGTGCAGGATGGATTGGCTTCTTGGCTACTGGACATTAGCTCCAGAGGGACGATCACAGGTACAGCCTGGATGGTCACCGGAGCCTCGCCGCCGGCCCCCTTGCAGATGCTGAAACGAGAAGAGGTCCAGAATCGGCGGCAGAAGACTCCTCAGTCTTCTTAAGGTAGCGCACAGCACTGCAGCTGTGCGCCATTTTCCTCTCAGCACACTTCACACGGCAGTCACTGAGGGTGCAGGGCGCTGGGAGGGGGGCGCCCTGGGAGGCAAATGAAAACCTTTTTTGGCTAAAAATACCTCACATATAGCCTCCGGGGGCTATATGGAGATATTTAACCCCTGCCAGAATCCGTTAAGAGCGGGAGACGAGGCCGCCGAAAAAGGGGCGGGGCCTATCTCCTCAGCACACAGCGCCATTTTCCCTCACAGGCTGGAGGGAAGGCTCCCAGGCTCTCCCCTGCACTGCACTACAGAAACAGGGTTAAAACAGAGAGGGGGGGCACTAATTTGGCGTTAGAAATATATAAAAAAGATGCTATAAGGGAAAACACTTATATAAGGTTGTCCCTATATAATTATAGCGTTTTTGGTGTGTGCTGGCAAACTCTCCCTCTGTCTCTCCAAAGGGCTAGTAGGTCCTGTCCTCTATCAGAGCATTCCCTGTGTGTGTGCTGTGTGTCGGTACGTGTGTGTCGACATGTATGAGGACGATGTTGGTGAGGAGGCGGAGCAATTGCCTGTAATGGTGATGTCACTCTCTAGGGAGTCGACACCGGAATGGATGGCTTATTTAGGGAATTACGTGATAATGTCAACACGCGCCAAGGTCGGTTGACGACATGAGACGGCCGACAAACAATTAGTACCGGTCCAGACGTCTCAAAAACACCGTCAGGGGTTTTAAAACGCCCGTTTACTTTAGTCGGTCGACACAGACACAGACAGGGACACTGAATCCAGTGTCGACGGTGAATAAACAAACGTATTCCTTATTAGGGCCACACGTTAAGGGCAATAAAGGAGGTGTTACATATTTCTGATACTACAAGTACCACAAAAGAGGGTATTATGTGGGATGTGAAAAAAACACCGTAGTTTTTCCTGAATCGGATAAATTAAATGAAGTGTGTGATGATGCGTGGGTTCCCCCCGATAGAAAATATGGGCGGTATACCCTTTCCCGCCAGAAGTTAGGGCGCGTTGGGAAACACCCCTTAGGGTGGATAAGGCGCTCACACGCTTATCAGAACAAGTGGCGGTACCGTCTATAGATAGGGCCGTCCTCAAGGAGCCAGCTGACAGGAGGCTGGAAAAATATCATAAAAAGTATATACACACATACTGGTGTTATACTGCGACCAGCGATCGCCTCAGCCTGGATGTGCAGAGCTGGGGTGGCTTGGTCGGATTCCCTGACTAAAAATATTGATACCCTTGACAGGGACAGTATTTTATTGACTATAGAGCATTTAAAGGATGTATTTCTATATATGCGAGATGCACAGAGGGATATTTGCACTCTGGCATCAAGAGTAAGTGCGATGTCCATATCTGCCAGAAGATGTTTATGGACACGACAGTGGTCAGGTGATGCAGATTCCAAACGGCACAAAGGTGTATTGCCGTATAAAGGAAGAGGAGTTATTTGGGGTCGGTCCATCGGACCTGGTGGCCACGGCAACTGCTGGAAAATCCACCGTTTTTACCCTAAGTCACATCTCTGCAGAAAAAGACACCGTCTTTTCAGCTTCAGTCCTTTCGTCCCTATAAGAGTCATATCTGCCCAGGGATAGAGGAAAGGGAAGAAGACTGCAGCAGGCAGCCCATTCCCAGGAACAGAAGCGTTCCACCGCTTCTGACAAGCTCTCAGCATGACGCTGAGACCGTACAGGACCCCTGGATCCTACAAGTAGTATCCCAGGGGTACAGTTTGGAATGTCGAGACGTTTCCCCTGCGCAGGCTCCTGAAGGCTGCTTCACCAAGGTCTCCCTCCGACAAGGAGGCAGTATGGGAAAAAAATTCACGAGCTGTATTCCCAGCAGGTGATAATTAAATTACCCCTCCTACAACAAGAAAAGGGGTATTATTCCACACTATATTGTGGTACTGAAGCCAGAAGGCTAGGTGAGACCTATTCTAAATCTAAAAAAATTTGAACACTTACAAAGGTTCAAATCAAGATGGAGTCACTCAGAGCAGTGATAACGAACCGGGAAGAAGGGGACTATCTGGTGTCCCGAGACATCAGGGATGCTTACCTCCATGTCCCAAATTTGCCCTTATCACTAAGGGTACCTCAGGTTCGTGGTACAGAACTGTCACTATCGGTTTCAGACGCTGCCGTTTGGATTGTCTACGGCACCCCGGGTCTTTACCAAGGTAATGGCCGAAATGATGGTTCTTCTTCGAAGAAAAGGCGTCTTAATTATCCCGTACTTGGACGATCTCCTGATAAGGGCAAAGTCCAGGGAACAGTTGGAGGTCGGAGTAGCACTATCTCGGATACTGTTACAACAGCAGGGGTGGATTCTAAAGATTCCAAAATCGCAGCTGATCCCGACAACAAGTCTCCTGTGCTTAGGGATGATTCTGGACACAGTCCAGAAAAAGGTGTTTCTCCCGGAAGAGAAAGCCAGGGAGTTATCCGAGCTAGTCAGGAACCTCCTAAAATCAGTGCATCATTGCACAAGGGCCATGGTAAAAAAAATGGTGACTTCCTTCGAAGCAATTCCAGTCGGCAGATTTCATGCAAGAACTTTTCAGTGGGATCTGCTGGACAAATGGTCCGGATCGCATCTTCAGATGCATCAGCGGATAACCCTATATCCAAGGACAAGGGTGTCTCTCCTGTGGTGGTTACAGAGTGCTCATCTTCTAGAGGGCCGCAGATTCGGCATTCAGTTTTGGATGTTGGTGACCACGGAGGCCAGCCGAGAGGCTGGGGAGCAGTCACACAAGGAAAAAATTTCCAGGGAGTGTGATCAAGTCTGGAGATTTTTCTCCACATAAATATAGCTAAGGGTAAATTTATAATGCTCTAAGCTTAGCAAGACCTCTGCTTCAAGGTCAGCCGGTATTGATCCAGTGGGATAAAACATCACGGCAGTCGCCCACGTAAATAGACAGGGCGGCACAAGAAGCAGGAGGGCAGTGGCAAAAACTGCAAGGACTTTTCGCTGGGCGGAAAATCATGTGATAGCACTGTCAGCAGTGTTTCATTCCGGGAATGGAAACTGGGAAGCAGACTTCCTCAGTAGGCACGACCTCCACCCGGCAGAGTGGGAACTTCATGGGGAAGTTTTCCACATAATTGTAAACCGTTGGGAATTACCAAAGGTGGACATGATGGCGTCCCGTCTGAACAAAAAACGGGACAGGTATTGCGCCAGGTTAAGAGACCCTCAGGCAATAGCTGTGGACGTTCTGGTAACACCGTGGGTGTACCAGTCGGTGTATGTGTTCCATCCTCTGCTTTTCATACCTAAGGTACTGAGAATTATAAGACGTAGAGGAGTAAGAACTATACTCATGGCTCCGGATTGGCCAAGAAGGACTTGGTACCCGGAACTTCAAGAGATGCTCACAGAGGACTTATGGCCTCTGCCGCTAAGAAGGGACTTGTTTCAGCAAGTACCATGTCTGTTCCAAGACTTACCGCAGCTGCGTTTGACGGCATGGCGGTGGAACGCCGGATCCTAAGGGAAAAGGCATTCAGGAAGAGGTCATTCCTACCCTGGTCAAAGCCAGAAAGGAGGTGACCGCACAACATTATCACCACATGTGGCGAAAATATGTTGCGTGGTGTGAGGCCAGGAAGGCCCCACGAAGAAATTTCAACTAGGTCGATTCCTGCATTTCTTGCAAACAGGAGTGTCTATGGGCCTCAAATTGGGGTCCATTAAGGTTCAAATTTCGGCCCTGTCGATTTTTCTTCCAGAAAGAATTGGCTTCAGTTCCTGAAGTCCAGAAGTTTGTCAAGGGAGTATTGCATATACAACCCCCTTTTGTGCCTCCAGTGGCACTGTGGGATCTCAACGTAGTTCTGGGATTCCTCAAAACACATTGGTTTAAAACCAGTCAAATCTGTGGATTTGAAGCATCTCACATGAAAAGTGAACATGCTCTTGGACCTGGCCTGGACCAGGCGAGTGTCAAATTGGTGGTTTTTTTCTCAAAAAAGCCCATATCTGTTTGTCCATTCGGACAGGGCAGAGCTGCGGACTCGTCCCCAGTTCTCTCCCTAAGGTGGTGTCAGTGTTTCACCTGAACCAGCTTATTGTGGTGTCTTGCGCCTACTAGGGACTTGGAGGACTCCAAGTTGCTAGATGTGGTCAGGGCCCTGAAAATATAGGTTCCAGGACGGCTGGAGTCAGGAAAACTGACTTGCTGTTATCCTGTGTGTATGCACCCAACAAACTGGGTGCTCTTGCTTTTAAGCAGACTTTTGCTAGTTGGATGTGTAATACAGTTCAGCTTGCACATTCTGTGGCAGGCCTGCCACAGCCAAAATATGTAAATACCCATTCCACAAGGAAGGTGGGCTCATCTTGGGCGGCTGCCCGAGGGGTCTCGGCTTTACAACTTTGCCGAGCGGCAAACACGTTTGTAAAATCCTACAAATTTGATACCCTGGCTAAGGAGGACCTGGAGTTCTCTCATTCGGTGCTGCAGAGTCATCCGCACTCTCCCGCCCGTTTGGGAGCTTTGGTATAATCCCCATGGTCCTTTCAGGAACCCCAGCATCCACTAGGACGATAGAGAAAATAAGAATTTACTTACCGATAATTCTATTTCTCGGAGTCCGTAGTGGATGCTGGGCGCCCATCCCAAGTGCGGATTATCTGCATTACTTGTACATGGTTACAAAAATCGGGTTATTATTGTTGTGAGCCATCTTTTCAGAGGCTCCGCTGTTATCATACTGTTAACTGGGTTCAGATCACAGGTTGTACAGTGTGATTGGTGTGGCTGGTATGAGTCTTACCCGGGATTCATAAATCCTTCCTTATTGTGTACGCTCGTCCGGGCACAGTACCTAACTGAGGCTTGGAGGAGGGTCATAGGGGGAGGAGCCAGTGCACACCACCTGATCCTAAAGCTTTACTTTTTGTGCCCTGTCTCCTGCGGAGCCGCTATTCCCCATGGTCCTTTCAGGAACCCCAGCATCCACTACGGACTCCGAGAAATAGAATTATCGGTAAGTAAATTCTTATTAATTATATATATATATATATATATATATATATAATATATATATGTAGATGCTCAATTAGGTTAGTGATATCATTCAGGTGCTCGAAAGGGAGGGGTATTTCTAAGCAAGAAAAAAAGGCATTTGTTCCCCCCATGTCACGTCTAGCAAAGTTTGGGGATCCGGCAGTTGAGACTTGCCCAAGGAGGTAGCAGGCTGGGGAAGAACAAAATGAGGGGGTTGGATATAGTTCCTTTGCATGGGATACGGAGCAATGAAGGATGTAGGCGGAGTTTGAGAGTCAATGGAAAGTATTTATTATGTACAGAGCAGAGGTAGAAAACTGAGGTTGATAAACGGTGACTTGAGAACGTGGTCGTAGACAAAGAACTGTGGGTGAGAGTAAAACGAGGCTGAAGACAAGAACCGTGGACTGTGACTTATGAGATGAAACTGCGGTAGAGGAGCTGAGAACTGTGGTCGGTAGTTTGGGTCGTGACTGGAGACTGAGAACTGTAGACTGTGGCTTGAAAGATGAAGCTGGAGATAACGAGCTGAGGACTGTGAATGGTGGTTCGAGGACTTGGCTGGAAGCAAGAATCTGCGGACTGTGGCTTGGAGGACGAGGCAAGAGACCCGGGGTCGTCCGTGCCCAAAGGTTCTTACTGAACCGGGTTTTCCAAGAGCGTCTCCACGGGCAGCAGCAGGCTAGGAACGGGAAAACTGCAGCAGCAACTGAGAACTGGCAAAGCAGGGTTAGAAGTACCAGAATACAGCAAGAATCCTGGGAGCACAGGCTAAAGCACCTACAACAGGGTTGTAACTTGAAGCACTGGCATCCCTGTCCTAAACCAGCTCCCTTTTATAGGAAGAAGTCTCCCTGGATTGGCTGGAAAACTAGGAACAGGAATTATGTCAGAAACTTGGTCTCCAACATGGCGGCGCCCAGTAAAGCAGACCTTTTCTGACAACATGCTGCTCACTGCCCCTGGTCTCCTAGGCAACGGCTTAGCGAGAGCGAGCTGCTGCAGTGGCGTCCCGCCACCACGAGCGGACCCCCTCAACGCCATTACCGCTGCCTGTACCCTTGAACCCAGCGCCGCAGCCCTCCACCGCCGCTGCCCGGCCGCCCGTGAAGCCCGCCCCGTGGCCCCAGCGTTCCGGTAAGACACCGGACGCTGACACCCCAGCACCCTGAATGATAACCATACCCAGATATAAATTCCACATAGTAATAGCATTCAGAGATCTGCGTTACACATATTTGCGCAAATGTGTGAATAAGCCCCAAAGCCGCATCAAGGCATCTCTGTATATTTGGGGTCCCTAGCGCTATATCTAGGTGCAGGGTGTGGCACCCCAAAACACCAGCATAAGCCAGAAAGCCCAGCGTAGCATACCAGTGAAAAAACTATAGTGTTAATAAATTAGCATTTAGGAAGCCGAAGCTATAGAGAAAGTGATACAAAAATGAAATGCAATTAAAATAGAGAAATAGTGTTAAAAAATGAATAAGTGAAAAGTGTTAGTAGAATGTAAAGGTATGCCACACAAAGGCCATCCAGCTCAGCCAGTCCAGAGGCACCACACCTCCATTATATATATAAAATGTAAGTTGGAAAATTTGAGTGTAAAAATTAACCACAAAAAACACTCACCCAATAGCCACATGTCTTGGCCTTCCATCAGTCTTAATCTTTGCCAGATCCCTGAATGCCTAATCACATGTGAATCATGGGAATTGCCGGGGAACATAGCATTCAGGGACAGGATCTGGAGGGATGGGCCACAAACAACCATGACATTCAGCGAATGAAATGGTTTCCTGTCTCTATATATTTCTTCATTATGTTTTGGTGTAACAATCGCAACATGTGTCCCATCCACAACCCCAATAACGTGTGGGAAGCGACTACCCCCTTCCTGAAATTGCCGCTTCACCACAGCCAGGGCACCAGCATCCAAAGGCATTGATATAAACTGCTTCACTCTGGTCAGGAAAGCATTCAGGACTCGTCGCAGGACCTTACTAAATTTGCCCTGCGACATCCCAACAAGATCTCCTACAACATGCTGGTACGATCCTGTGGCCAAAAAATGTAACACAGCAAGGAATTGTGTCAATGCTGGTATTGCTGTAGGATACCGAATTGATTGTTCTAGATCACTCTCTATTATGGAGAGAGTCTCTAGGATGATATGAGGTGGCAGCCTGTAACGGCGCAAAACCACATCATCAGGCATCCCAAAAAGGGTGACACGGGTACAGAAAATTGGTGGCCTTGCACGCCTCCATTGCCTTGGAGGATGAGGGGCAGGTTGGAGGGCTTCTGCGGCAATATATCTGGCTATCTGCATCTTAAAATTAAGGGATGTAAAATTGAAACACACAATTTTCCACACACATTGCAACAAATCAATTTCTGTGTATGGCAGCCCAAAAACTTACTTCAGGAGCATATTCCATATCTTCATGTGGAAATACAGGAACAAACACAGAAATATTGAGTAAAAAACACGTTCCCTACGTACCACCAACATTGTTTGCATTGGAAATAAAACATAAAACAATAGACACACAGGCACAAATATTAAAATATAACAAAAATCACAACCTAACAAAGATATAATTAAGCCACAAAGTATGGACTACTTCTAAATAAAGCAACAACAACAACAAAACAATGGCAAGGACATGCAACTTACAAGCTAACAGAATACGTGCGCAAAGGAAGAACACAACAAACTGCCTAGTTTGGCCCAAATTTTTTTTACAATTTAAAAATACAGGATAAAGGGAAACACTCTAAGAATAGGCCCAACACACACTGTAACCCCTCCAACACCAGCCCTGCATTGGTCAGGCTACTTACCTGTTTAGAAAAATACTCCACACTTACTGGAAAACTGAAATAGCCTACTTTGGCACTCCCAACCCACAAAAAAAAAAGAAGCAACCTACAACATAAAGGAAATCACTATGAGAATAGGGACAAACACAGTGTACCCCCTAGAATGCTAACACTGCAAATGACATGTTAAGCAACAATTAATAAAAATATATATCTACAGATAAATACTTGATCAAAGATTATATAAGATCAAAGATTCTCTTTAAAAAAAAAAAAAGTTTTGTTTCCCCCTACAAACTTTTGTTTGTATGCCAAATACATTTTTAAACCATTTTTAAGTATATTATAAGCACGGTGACCGCTACATAACATTAAAAAATAGCAATATAGCAAACGCACAGTAGTTTGCAATGTACAGCGTAAAAACTTACACAACTCAATAGTACTTTGCACAGACGTCCGTCTCTCTCTCCTCTCCAGCTTCATTCCAAACACCCACAAACACAGACCGCATGCAGGACGTTTAAATAGCCAGTACTGCAATTACTGGAAAAATTTGTGTAATTAGCACCTGTGCAATTTCCCGCACAAACAAACACACGCAGCTATAAATCGCCAGCCGTGCCAACGCACATGCCATCATCAACGTGGCGACTCTAGAGCAAATGGATGCAGAGTTAACAGTGCTGCAGCAGCAGATGTGCACTTTAACAGCAAGAAGGCTGGTGCTGCGCCAGCAGATGCTAACAGCTGCCAGTGGTGATGGAGAAGTTGCAGGACCCAGTACTGCAGGCCCCCCATCTTCTGGCCAACACACACAGGAGTCTGCTGTGAATCCCCTGCCAGAGACAGATACTGGGGAAACTGAGGTAGATTCTGGACTACAGATACAAACCCAAACAAGCCACCCAGCAAGTGAAGAGGAAGATGGTGAGCAGGTACAGGACGAGGGATCACAGGCTACGACCAAAAAGGCACCAGCCCCAATTTTCAAAGAGGGAGCTGCAAGTTCTGGTCCCACAAGCCATGGACAAAATACATAGAGGCAACAAAAACATGGGTGCTGCGGCAAAAGACCGCATCTGGAGGGACATTACGGATTGCGTAAATGAAGTTGGCTCAATTGTCCGCACCCCACAGGAAGTTAGAAGATGGTAAGTGCATATTGACACACAATTTTCTTTAATTTGTAACTTCTAAATCTTGGCTATATGTGATGTTGCCTATAGCAACCAAATACATAACATGTGTACAACAAGTAAGCTAAACAGGTATTTATAAATTTTCTGTTCCTTCCCCCTAATTCTAATCACATATGTAGTTGGGCCGACTTCAAGTCCCACCTGAAGGCCAAGAGGTCTGCGGAGTGGAATGCCTCGAGGGCAACAGGGGGAGGTCCCGCTGCCACTGTGGAGTATACAGACCTGGAGGAGCTGGCGATGGACTGTGTGAGCTACGAGGAGATGGGTGGGGTGTCAAGGATGGACACGGACCTGCCTGAGATTGTGCAGCTACATGACTTGCCCGGTGAGCTTACACACATATAGAATGTACTTTTTTAAGTGATTTTGTTGAAGTAGTGAATTTTTAATTCTTAATTTTTGTTTTCTTTTGTCTCATTCTTATATTTGCTTTTTACCTAACACAGCACAGGAGGGTGAGCTGGGTGAGTCAGAGGAGGGGCATCAGGCAGAGGCTGAGGTGGGGGGACCTAGTGAGTCCTCCAGTGTGGGTCGGCCGATTCCACCTGGCCAGACACACACTGGCCCCCCCACCCAAACCTCTCTCCCGGCGATTCTCACTGAAATTGCCAGTCATGGTGAGAGGCTGAGTCAATTTTAGGATGTGATGACCCGGGAGGTAAGCCAGATATCTGTCCGACTCACTGAGCATACCACCGGTGTTGGGCAATGTGTGGCTCAAATCTGCCAAGGTCTGGCAGAAATCAGGCAGGGCCAAGCCAAACTCACCTCCTCGGTACAACAATTCTCCACCTCAGTTGTACAAGCTCTACAGAACATCGCTGGCCTTCTTGCCCACAGTGGCAGGGAGGCTGGTACACCTGCTCCCTCCCCTACAGCTGCCCAGGAAGAAGATCCCACTGGGCAGGGCCCTCGAAGGTCACTTCGCAGACCTACCAGTGACCAACCACCTCAGGCGGGGCGAAAGAAGAAAAAGTAATGTCTCTCCAGATGCGTCAACATTGCCCAGCACCCATGTTTTCCATGTTGCCTTTATGTATTTGTTTTGGCTTGTGGGGCCAGAATGGACAACTCCCTCATGCTGAAAGGGGGTTGATGTGTTCTCTTTTGGTTTGTAGCCTGTGAGTTTTCTTCCTGTACATTTGATCCATCTTCCTCTTCCTAGCGTGCTGTGTCTGTTTGGGTTTGTGTATTGTGGCAAGAATCTACCTCAGTTTGACCAACAGTATCCTCTGGCTGGGGATTCACAACATATTTATTTTGTTATTTTTTTCTTTGGCCAGTAGATGGGGGAACCAGAGTACTGGCTTCTATAAGAAGCTAACTTCAGCTTTGTTTCTGAGATCTGAAAATCACCACTGGCAGTTGTTTGCTGCTATGCAAGCAACTATTTTTCCATGTTTAAAATCTGCACATATGTAAAATATTATTTTTTCTTGCTTTAGTTTTATAGCCATGTTGGCTTATTGGATTAATTTAATTTATTACGTTTAAAAAAAATAAAAACAAAAACTTGTTTGTGTGTTTATTTGAAGGTTATGCATTCTAGAAACATGTGTACAGTAAACTTTTACATAGCATATTTAGATTTGTGGACCAAGGGCACAAACATTGAATATTCATAATTTCAAATTTGTTTGCTTTCACAACAGTTAACTGTGCCTATAAACATAACAAATTCTTAAAAACCACTTGGGTTACTAGGGGAAACATGCCATAGTATTCGAAATGGTCAAGTGTTTCAAAACAATAACAATGTGTTAGTAAGTATCATTAAGCGTAGGCTGCATTATGTGGCTTATGTTAGGTATGTCCAAAGGAAGATTACAATCTAGAAAACATGGCATGTTTGTATTTAGCAGATGTAGTTTGCAAGTTGCTTTATTCACACTTGATCAATGGCAATATTTGTAAAAAAAAAAACAAAAAAAACAGACATATGCTTTTAACAGCAAACTTAAAAAATGAAGCAAAAAAAAACAAGTAAAATACTTGTCAGTGTGTCACATTTGTACATGGTAAATTGGTATGTGTAAAAACAATTACTGGTAAGAGCAGAGCCGGCCCTAGGTATAGGCAAACTAGGCAATTGCCTAGGGCATCTGGTATGCCTAGGGGCATCAGCAGCTTCTGCTGATTAAAATGATATGCGGCATGCCTATATTCTGTGTGTAGCATTTCGTACGCAGATACAGCCACAGTCGCACACAGTATATAGGCATGCCACATATCATTTTAATCAGCAGAAGCTGCTTGTGCATCCTAGCCACATAGCAATGCAAATAAGATGCATTTTCATAAAAAAGGTGCCCGACGTTAGCAGAGCTGCCAGTTGACTCACGCTGGGAACTACATGTGTCATTATGTGTATAAGGGCATTAATAATGTGTAACATATGTGTAAGGGGCACTATGTGTGTCATTATGTGTATAAGGGCACTAATAATGTGCGGCATATGTGTAAGGCCAAATGTGCACACTGTTCTTATTTAAATTACAGGGGGTAGGAAAACAAAAAAAAAGGACTGCTATGGGTGGGGGGTGATGGTGCTGGGAAAGGGGTGCAGGGTCAGAGGCGGAACTAGCGGTGGTGCTAGGGGGCACCAGCCAAAATCTTGCCTAGGGCATCATATCGGTTAGGGCCGGCTCTGGGTAAGAGTCATTTGTAACTGCATTGTTTGGCAATTATTTGCTCAGCAGGTGACTTAGATTGCCAATTAACAGCTAAATAGGCCCTGACACACTTGTTGCATGGGGTGGTATTCATGTGACCGCCGGTCAGCTGACCGACAGTCACATGACCTCCTCCACCAGCCCGACGGGTCACTGTCCCGATGGTCGGCATGCCGACCAACAGGGACTATTCCCACTCGTGGGTGTCCACGACACCCATAGAGTGGGAATAGAATCCGTGGCGACCGCAGATCGCCACCGAGCCCGCAAGGGGCTTGCTGCACTCGCCCCTCCCCGCCGGGATCCCGGCGTCGGTATGCTGCCGGGATACCGGCGTCGGTAAGCTGACCGTCGGTCAGGAGACCGCCGGTCAGCCGTACTACACCCGTTGCACGAGTTAGCAAGGTCTGAGTAGCTGCAGACTTATAAGCCCTACACACTGGGTGATCTGACTGCTAGATATGAACGATCTCGTTCATTAATGAACGAGATAACGTTCATATTGTGCAGTGTGGAGGCACCAGCGATGAACGATGCGCGGCCCCGCACTCGTTCATCGCTGGTGCCCCGTCGGCTGTACATGCAGGCCAATATGGACGATCTCGTCCATATTTGCCTGCACTTCAATGGTGCCGGGTGATGGGCGGAGTGAAGAAACTTCACTCCCACCGTCACTGCCCCCCCGCCGCCGGGTCGCCCGTCGGCCGTATCCGTCGTCGGGCAGCTCGGCGGCGGATCTTTATATGTGTAGGGCCCATTACTCCTAGGCTCCATTAACCTTGCGAACATTTGTTGTGTACTTATAACCATCAGCTACGCATTTCTGCACAAAACACGCCTACTGCTGTTTGCAAACTCCCACACTAACCGCCCACTTTCATGCCCATTTCGTTAGATAGTGAAGCTAAGCCCCTGCACCACCTCCGTCACACCCCTTTTTCGTTAGAGTAGTGCGTTCTGAAAAAGCGTGTGTATTTTTGAACAATCGTCGTACGACTGTCTTTGTGCACGCGCATTGTAGCTCTTGCGCATGCGCAGTTTGCAACTTTTCGCTGCTTGCGATGCGATGAACTGCTGCAAACAACTCGGAATGACCACCCGAGTTGGTAAGCCCGACTTGAAAAACCGATGAGAAGGGAGACTTTGAAATTCCAGCCTGTATCCCTGGGACACAATATCTATTACCCAGGGACCCGGGCCGGACAATACCCAGACATGATAGAACTGTCTGCGTCTCACTCCCACTGGCCCCACCTTCAGGCGGTCCCGTCCACCGTCATGCGGAGGACTTTGGGGGTACCTGAAGCAAGTTTTTGTTCCTGGGAACCTGCAGCGGCAGGTTTCCTTGACTAAACCTTACCTCCACTAATGAAAGGAGTGGATGATCTGGCTTTTCTAGGCTTATTGGGCCGAAAGGACTGCTGCGCAGCTGAGAAGGATTCCTTCGGAACAGGTGCTGCTGAGGGAAGAAACGGAGACTTACCCACTGTAGCGGTGGATATCCACGCGTCTATAACTTCCCCAAAGAGAGCCTGACCTGTATAGGGTAGCGACTCCACACTTCTTCTGGATTCCGCGTCTGCCGACCACTGGCGGAGCCACAGTCCCCGACGAGCTGAAACAGACATGGAAGAAATTCCCGCAACCATGGAAGGTCAGTTAACGCTTCTAAGGCTACTGTGTCTTCTGTGTCAAGAACTATTGGATAGGAATCGTCCTTATTTTTTATGAGAGCTTGTTTTGCAAAATATTTTTTTCTGCAGAGTGTCCTGACAAAACGGTTAAATTCAACAAAAAGATTAAATATATTGGGGGAAGCAGAGGGGGAGAATTTTAAACCTTTATTTAATACTTTTATTTCATTTTCAGTTAATTTCTTAGAGGACAAGTTAAATACGGTTTGGGGCTGTGTTTTTTTCCTAAGAGCTTTTTATTTCTTGAGTGCTTCCTTCCTACCTCCTCTCCTTCCCCTTTGCTGACATTTCTCCTTCTCTTTGATGATTCTCCCTGCCACTCTTTGTCTCTGTGCTGGATTCGGTTTCTGCGCTGTTCTAAAAAAAGGGAATCGTGTTGGGATGAATTTTCCACAAGGGATTTTGGTCTGGCTCCTAGTTCTCTAGTTGGTGTCCTATGTTCTCTTATTGGTGTCCTAAATTCTTCACCTGCGCGACAAGGGGCGGAAGCAAGCCTGGCAGCGAGTCACGTGAAAGCGTCACGTAACCGCACTCGGTGCTAAGCAACGCCGCCGTAGGTCTTGTTTAGAACCAAGACACACGATGGACCTGAATAATAGGGAGCTACCAGCAACGTCATATAGGCAGAGAGTACTAATTAGGATATGACCTGATATTACTGACTGCTGGTTTATTAAAAAACGGGAAGTGTGGCTTATTTATGACCCGGAAGTAACTACACAGTTGCTAGGAAACAATATACAAATAATGGTCACATGGTCATTATCTCACTCAACCCAGAAGTAAATTTGGTAATGTTAATATAAAAATTGGCTTTGTTAATATCAAAAGGTTGTTTTGCCCTGCTGAGTCTATAATGTATTAAACTGAAGTGTAAAATATATGAAACATTATGTGTTTTTATGAAAATTAAGGTTAATTAAGATGGATTGAATGAACAGGTGTGGACTAATGAAGTACCACTATAGGTATAAATACCCTGTCTTAGCACAAGATAGATCACCTTTGAAAAAGCTACAGGACCTGCAGCGAAATGCGTCAGTGCTACCCCTATCACTGACTACGTGCTACATTACTAATGCCCGGACCATACTGGACTTCTACAACAAACTATCTGGTGAATGGACTTTATTCTAGGTTGATTTGAGACCTATCCCGCAAGAAAGGCTCCGCATTCTGGTGAGGACCTAGGACTACGGTACCAACCCATAATTGAAGGATTTTCCAAAGGGACCGTTTTTCCTCCAGCGGCGCAAAAAGCGGTAAAGTAACTGGGACTGTGCTATCAGCTCCTAAAACCATCTATGTCCACACCAACTGTTGTCCAGTTATTATCAAAAGGAACAGACATTATAGATTGAAAAGCCCTGTCGGTGATTGTGTTGACTTTTATTACTATTTTTATCAGAGTATTTTTATTAAATGTTGTAAATCCCTTTCATTCAATCCATCTTTGTTGTTAGTGTATACATTTTAGCGCTGCTACTTTCTTGTGTTTTTATCACTATCCAGCATGCATATTCTATGGCAGGATTGCTGTGTCCTACGTCTCTTAAGGCCCACTCAACCCACCTAACGAGTACTTCCTGGGTGGCTGCCCGGGGTGTCTCGGCTTTACAGCTTTGCTGAGCGGCTACTTGGTTTGCAAAGTTCTACAAGTTCGATACCTTGGCCGCTGAGGACCTGAAGTTTGGTCAATCAGTTCTGCAGGAGCCTCTGCGTGCTCCCTCCCGTTCTGGGAGCTTTGGTACATCCCCATGGTACTAATGTGGACCCCAGCATCCTCTAGGACGTTAGAGAAAATAGGATTTTAATTACCTACCGGTAAATCCTTTTCTCGTAGTCCGTAGAGGATGCTGGGTGCCCGCCCAGCGCTTCGTAATCCTGCAGTGGTTACTTTGTTCAGTACTGCTTAGTTCTTGGTTTAGTATTGTTTTGTTACTTGGTTAAGTAATCTTGTTCAGCTGTTGCTGATGTTTCAAGCTAGTTTGCTTGGTTTGCCTTGTATGTGTGAGCTGGTGTGAATCTCGCCACTATCTGTGTAAAATCCTTCTCTCGAAGTTGTCTGTCTCCTCGGGCACAGTTTCTAGACTGAGTCTGGTAGGAGGGGCATAGAGGGAGGAGCCAGCCCACACTCTCAATCTCTTAAAGTGCCAGTGGCTCCTAGTAGACCTGTCTATACCCCATGGTACTAATGTGGACCCCAGGATCCTCTATGGACTACGAGAGAAGGATTTACCGGTAGGTAATTGAAATCCTATTATTATTTATTTATTAGCAGTTTCTTATTTAGCGCAGCATATTCCGTTGCACTTTACAATTAGGACAACAGTTATAGAACAAAACTGGGCAAAAACAGACAGACATAGAGATAGGAAGGCCCTGCTCGCAAGCTTACAATCTATAGGGAAATAGGCATTGATACACAAGGATAGATGCTACCTGTTGCATAATGTTCCACCATATAGCTAGGTTCTTAATGGGTTGTATGATATGATCACCTAGCAATGTTGGAAGACAAAATATGTGAGGTTATGTGGACTGTATAGAGAGGATGTAATTGGAAAGGGAAGCAGTGAAAGTTATGTGGGTGGGTCTTGAATTTGGTAGGCTTGTCATAAGAGATGAGTTTTCAGGGAACGTTATAAGGTTTGGAGACCTTATTGTGCGTGGGAGGGTATTCCACAGAATGGGTGAAGCCCGGATAAAGTCCTGTAATTTTGAGTGGGAACAAGTAATACAAGTGGATGAGAGACGTAGATCTTGTGCAGAGCGGAGATGTCTGGTAGGGTGATATTTTGAGATGAGTGAGGAGATGTATGATGGTGCAGTTTGGTTAATAGCCTTGTATGTAAGTAAAAGTATTTTATATTTAACACTGTAGAATACCGGTAACCAATGAAGGGACTGACAGAGCGGATCAGCAGACAAAGAACGTCTAGCAAGGAAGATTAGCCTCGCAGCTGCATTTAAAATGGATTGATGCAGTGAGAGCCAATGTTTGGGAAGATCAGTAAGGAGACTATTACAATAATCAATGCGGCATATGATGAGTGCATGGATAAGAGTTTTTGCAGTGTCTTGTGTAAGATATGGGCGTATTTTGGATATGTTTTTTAGGTGCATGTAACATGATTTAGAAGCAGATTGAATGTGTGGAACAAAGGACAGTTAAGAGTCAAGGGTGACACCTAGGCAGCGAGCTTGTGGGGTAGGGTGGATAGTCGCATTATCAACAGTTCTGGAGATATCTAGTTGGTAACTTCTCTTGGCTGGTGGGAAAATAATTAATTCTGTTTTGGAAATGTTGAGTTTGAGGTGGCGAGATGTTATCCAAGATGAAATGTCAGACAGGCATTCAGTGACACTAGCCAATACAGATGGTGATAAATCTGGGAAGGATAGGTAGATTTGAGTATCATCACCGTACAAATGATACTTAAATCCGAAGGAGCTGATTAGTTTACCAAGAGATGCGGTATAGATTGAGAACAGCAGAGGACCCAAGACTGAGCCTTGCGGTACTCCAACTGATAGAGGTAGAGAAGAATAGGTAGAATCAGAGAAGTGAACACTGAAAGAGCGATTAGATAGGTAGGATGAGAACCAAGTAAGGGCTGTTTCCTGTAGACCTAGGGATTGTAGTGTTTGTATGAGAAGAGAGTGGTCAAAAGCAGCAGAGAGATCTAGAAGAATAAGTGGTGTGTAATGGCCTTTCGATCTAGCAGTGACCAGATCATTCACTGCTTTGGTCAGTGCCGTCTCTGTGGAGTGTTGGGCACGAAAGCCTGACTGAAGTGGGTCCAGTAACTTTTGGGAGTTAAGAAAGTGTGTAAGGAGAGTGTAGGCAAGTCTCTCAAGTACCTTGGAGGGACATGGTAGCTAAGAAATGGGACGGTAGTTAGAGTGTGTTTGGGTCAGAGTTGTGTTTTTTTAGAATGGGAGTAATCACTGCATGTTTAAACTAGAGATGAGCGCCGGAAATTTTTCGGGTTTTGTGTTTTGGTTTTGGGTTCGGTTCCGCGGCCGTGTTTTGGGTTCGACCGCGTTTTGGCAAAACCTCACCGAATTTTTTTTGTCGGATTCGGGTGTGTTTTGGATTCGGGTGTTTTTTTTAAAAAACAGCTTAAATCATAGAATTTGGGGGTCATTTTGATCCCAAAGTATTATTAACCTCAAAAACCATAATTTACACTCATTTTCAGTCTATTCTGAATACCTCACACCTCACAATATTATTTTTAGTCCTAAAATTTGCACCTAGGTCGCTGGATGACTAAGCTAAGCGACCCTAGTGGCCGACACAAACACCGGGCCCATCTAGGAGTGGCACTGCAGTGTCACGCAGGATGTCCCTTCCAAAAAACCCTCCCCAAACAGCACATGACGCAAAGAAAAAAAGAGGCGCAATGAGGTAGCTGTGTGAGTAAGATAAGCGACCCTAGTGGCCGACACAAACACCGGGCCCATCTAGGAGTGGCACTGCAGTGTCACGCAGGATGTCCCTTCCAAAAAACCCTCCCCAAACAGCACATGACGCAAAGAAAAAAAGAGGCGCAATGAGGTAGCTGTGTGAGTAAGATAAGCGACCCTAGTGGCCGACACAAACACCGGGCCCATCTAGGAGTGGCACTGCAGTGTCACGCAGGATGGCCCTTCCAAAAAACCCTCCCCAAACAGCACATGACGCAAAGAAAAAAAGAGGCGCAATGAGGTAGCTGTGTGAGTAAGATAAGCGACCCTAGTGGCCGACACAAACACCGGGCCCATCTAGGAGTGGCACTGCAGTGTCACGCAGGATGGCCCTTCCAAAAAACCCTCCCCAAACAGCACATGACGCAAAGAAAAAAAGAGGCGCAATGAGGTAGCTGTGTGAGTAAGATAAGCGACCCTAGTGGCCGACACAAACACCGGGCCCATCTAGGAGTGGCACTGCAGTGTCACGCAGGATGGCCCTTCCAAAAAACCCTCCCCAAACAGCACATGACGCAAAGAAAAAAAGAGGCGCAATGAGGTAGCTGTGTGAGTAAGATAAACGACCCTAGTGGCCGACACAAACACCGGGCCCATCTAGGAGTGGCACTGCAGTGTCACGCAGGATGGCCCTTCCAAAAAACCCTCCCCAAACAGCACATGACGCAAAGAAAAAAAGAGGCGCAATGAGGTAGCTGTGTGAGTAAGATAAGCGACCCTAGTGGCCGACACAAACACCGGGTCCATCTAGGAGTGGCACTGCAGTGTCACGCAGGATGGCCCTTCCAAAAAACCCTCCCCAAACAGCACATGACGCAAAGAAAAAAAGAGGCGCAATGAGGTAGCTGTGTGAGTAAGATAAGCGACCCTAGTGGCCGACACAAACACCGGGCCCATCTAGGAGTGGCACTGCAGTGTCACGCAGGATGGCCCTTCCAAAAAACCCTCCCTAAACAGCACATGACGCAAAGAAAAAAAGAGGCGCAATGAGGTAGCTGTGTGAGTAAGATAAGCGACCCTAGTGGCCGACACAAACACCGGGCCCATCTAGGAGTGGCACTGCAGTGTCACGCAGGATGTCCCTTCCAAAAAACCCTCCCCAAACAGCACATGACGCAAAGAAAAAAAGAGGCGCAATGAGGTAGCTGTGTGAGTAAGATAAGCGACCCTAGTGGCCGACACAAACACCGGGCCCATCTAGGAGTGGCACTGCAGTGTCACGCAGGATGGCCCTTCCAAAAAACATTCCACAAACAGCACATGACGCAAAGAAAAATTCAAGAAAAAAGAGGTGCAAGATGGAATTGTCCTTGGGCCCTCCCACCCACCCTTATGTTGTATAAACAGGACATGCACACTTTAACCAACCCATCATTTCAGTGACAGGGTCTGCCACACGACTGTGACTGAAATGACGGGTTGGTTTGGACCCCCACCAAAAAAGAAGCAATTAATCTCTCCTTGCACAAACTGGCTCTACAGAGGCAAGATGTCCACCTCATCATCATCCTCCGATATATCACCGTGTACATCCCCCTCCTCACAGATTATCAATTCGTCCCCACTGGAATCCACCATCTCAGCTCCCTGTGTACTTTGTGGAGGCAATTGCTGCTGGTCAATGTCTCCACGGAGGAATTGATTATAATTCATTTTAATGAACATCATCTTCTCCACATTTTCTGGATGTAACCTCGTACGCCGATTGCTGACAAGGTGAGCGGCGGCACTAAACACTCTTTCGGAGTACACACTTGTGGGAGGACAACTTAGGTAGAATAAAGCCAGTTTGTGCAAGGGCCTCCAAATTGCCTCTTTTTCCTGCCAGTATAAGTACGGACTGTGTGACGTGCCTACTTGGATGCGGTCACTCATATAATCCTCCACCATTCTTTCAATGTTGAGAGAATCATATGCAGTGACAGTAGACGACATGTCCGTAATCGTTGTCAGGTCCTTCAGTCCGGACCAGATGTCAGCATCAGCAGTCGCTCCAGACTGCCCTGCATCACCGCCAGCGGGTGGGCTCGGAATTCTGAGCCTTTTCCTCGCACCCCCAGTTGCGGGAGAATGTGAAGGAGGAGATGTTGACAGGTCGCGTTCCGCTTGACTTGACAATTTTCTCACCAGCAGGTCTTTCAACCCCAGCAGACTTGTGTCTGCCGGAAAGAGAGATCCAAGGTAGGCTTTAAATCTAGGATCGAGCACGGTGGCCAAAATGTAGTGCTCTGATTTCAACAGATTGACCACCCGTGAATCCTTGTTAAGCGAATTAAGGGCTCCATCCACAAGTCCCACATGCCTAGCGGAATCGCTCCGTGTTAGCTCCTCCTTCAATGTCTCCAGCTTCTTCTGCAAAAGCCTGATGAGGGGAATGACCTGACTCAGGCTGGCAGTGTCTGAACTGACTTCACGTGTGGCAAGTTCAAAGGGCATCAGAACCTTGCACAACGTTGAAATCATTCTCCACTGCGCTTGAGACAGGTGCATTCCACCTCCTATATCGTGCTCAATTGTATAGGCTTGAATGGCGTTTTGCTGCTCCTCCAACCTCTGAAGCATATAGAGGGTTGAATTCCACCTCGTTACCACTTCTTGCTTCAGATGATGGCAGGGCAGGTTCAGTAGTTTTTGGTGGTGCTCCAGTCTTCTGTACGTGGTGCCTGTACGCCGAAAGTGTCCCGCAATTCTTCTGGTCACCGACAGCATCTCTTGCACGCCCCTGTCGTTTTTTAAATAATTCTGCACCACCAAATTCAAGGTATGTGCAAAACATGGGACGTGCTGGAATTTGCCCATATTTAATGCACACACAATATTGCTGGCGTTGTCCGATGCCACAAATCCACAGGAGAGTCCAATTGGGGTAAGCCATTCCGCGATGATCTTCCTCAGTTGCCGTAAGAGGTTTTCAGCTGTGTGCGTATTCTGGAAACCGGTGATACAAAGCGTAGCCTGCCTAGGAAAGAGTTGGCGTTTGCGAGATGCTGCTACTGGTGCCGCCGCTGCTGTTCTTGCGGCGGGAGTCCATACATCTACCCAGTGGGCTGTCACAGTCATATAGTCCTGACCCTGCCCTGCTCCACTTGTCCGTGGTTAAGTGGACATTGGGTACAGCTGCATTTTTTAGGACACTGGTGACTCTTTTTCTGAGGTCTGTGTACATTTTCGGTATCGCCTGCCTAGAGAAATGGAACCTAGATGGTATTTGGTACCGGGGACACAGTACCTCCAACAAGTCTCTAGTTGGCTCTGCAGTAATGATGGATACCGGAACCACGTTTCTCACCACCCAGGATGCCAAGGCCTCAGTTATCCGCTTTGCAGTAGGATGACTGCTGTGATATTTCATCTTCCTCGCAAAGGACTGTTGGACAGTCAATTGCTTGGTGGAAGTAGTAAAAGTGGTCTTACGACTTCCCCTCTGGGATGACCATCGACTCCCAGCAGCAACAACAGCAGCGCCAGCAGCAGTAGGCGTTACACGCAAGTATGCATCGGAGGAATCCCAGGCAGGAGAGGAATCGTCAGAATTGCCAGTGACATGGCCTGCAGGACTATTGGCATTCCTGGGGAAGGAGGAAATTGACACTGAGGGAGTTGGTGGGGTGGTTTGCGTGAGCTTGGTTACAAGAGGAAGGGATTTACTGGTCAGTGGACTGCTTCCGCTGTCACCCAAAGTTTTTGAACTTGTCACTGACTTATTATGAATGCGCTGCAGGTGACGTATAAGGGAGGATGTTCCGAGGTGGTTAACGTCCTTACCCCTACTTATTACAGCTTGACAAAGGCAACACACGGCTTGACACCTGTTGTCCGCATTTCTGTTGAAATACTTCCACACCGAAGAGCTGATTTTTTTGGTATTTTCACCAGGCATGTCAGTGGCCATATTCCTCCCACGGACAACAGGTGTCTCCCCGGGTGCCTGACTTAAACAAACCACCTCACCATCAGAATCCTCCTGGTCAATTTCCTCCCCAGCGCCAGCAACACCCATATCCTCCTCATCCTGGTGTACTTCAACACTGACATCTTCAATCTGACTATCAGGAACTGGACTGCGGGTGCTCCTTCCAGCACTTGCAGGGGGCGTGCAAATGGTGGAAGGCGCATGCTCTTCACGTCCAGTGTTGGGAAGGTCAGGCATCGCAACCGACACAATTGGAGTCGGACTCTCCTTGTGGATTTGGGATTTCGAAGAACGCACAGTTCTTTGCGGTGCTACTGCTTTTGCCAGCTTGAGTCTTTTCATTTTTCTAGCGAGAGGCTGAGTGCTTCCATCCTCATGTGAAGCTGAACCACTAGCCATGAACATAGGCCAGGGCCTCAGCCGTTCCTTGCCACTCCGTGTGGTAAATGGCATATTGGCAAGTTTACGCTTCTCCTCCGACAATTTTATTTTAGGTTTTGGAGTCCTTTTTTTACTGATATTTGGTGTTTTGGATTTGACATGCTCTGTACTATGACATTGGGCATCGGCCTTGGCAGACGACGTTGCTGGCATTTCATCGTCTCGGCCATGACTAGTGGCAGCAGCTTCAGCACGAGGTGGAAGTGGATCTTGATCTTTCCCTAATTTTGGAACCTCAACATTTTTGTTCTCCATATTTTAATAGGCACAACTAAAAGGCACCTCAGGTAAACAATGGAGATGGATGGATACTAGTAGACTTATGGATGGACTGCCGAGTGCCGACACAGAGGTAGCTACAGCCGTGGACTAACGTACTGTGTCTGCTGCTAATATAGACTGGATGATAATGATATGAAATCAATATATATATGTATGTATATATAATATCACTAGTACTGCAGCCGGACAGGTAGATAATATATTTATTAGGTAATGATGACTGATGACGGACCTGCTGGATACTGTCAGCTCAGCAGCACCGCAGACTGCTACAGTAAGCTACTATACTATAGTAGTATGTACAAAGAAGAAAGAGAAAAAAAAAAACCACGGGTAGGTGGTATACAATTATGGATGGACTGCCGAGTGCCGACACAGAGGTAGCTACAGCCGTGGACTAACGTACTGTGTCTGCTGCTAATATAGACTGGATGATAATGATATGAAATCAATATATATATGTATGTATATATAATATCACTAGTACTGCAGCCGGACAGGTAGATAATATATTTATTAGGTAATGATGACTGATGACGGACCTGCTGGACACTGTCAGCTCAGCAGCACCGCAGACTGCTACAGTAAGCTACTATACTATAGTAGTATGTACAAAGAAGAAAGAAAAAAAAAAACCACGGGTAGGTGGTATACAATTATGGATGGACTGCCGAGTGCCGACACAGAGGTAGCTACAGCCGTGGACTAACGTACTGTGTCTGCTGCTAATATAGACTGGATGATTGATAATGAGATGAAATCAATATATATATGTATGTATATATAATATCACTAGTACTGCAGCCGGACAGGTAGATAATATATTTATTAGGTAATGATGACTGATGACGGACCTGCTGGACACTGTCAGCTCAGCAGCACCGCAGACTGCTACAGTAAGCTACTATACTCTATAGTAGTATGTACAAAGAAGAAAGAAAAAAAAAACCACGGGTAGGTGGTATACAATTATGGATGGACTGCCGAGTGCCGACACAGAGGTAGCTACAGCCGTGGACTAACGTACTGTGTCTGCTGCTAATATAGACTGGATGATTGATAATGAGATGAAATCAATATATATATATATGTATGTATATATAATATCACTAGTACTGCAGCCGGACAGGTAGATAATATATTTATTAGGTAATGATGACTGATGACGGACCTGCTGGATACTGTCAGCTCAGCAGCACCGCAGACTGCTACAGTAAGCTACTATACTATAGTAGTATGTACAAAGAAGAAAGAAAAAAAAAACCACGGGTAGGTGGTATACAATTATGGATGGACTGCCGAGTGCCGACACAGAGGTAGCTACAGCCGTGGACTAACGTACTGTGTCTGCTGCTAATATAGACTGGATGATTGATAATGAGATGAAATCAATATATATATGTATGTATATATAATATCACTAGTACTGCAGCCGGACAGGTAGATAATATATTTATTAGGTAATGATGACTGATGACGGACCTGCTGGACACTGTCAGCTCAGCAGCACCGCAGACTGCTACAGTAAGCTACTATACTCTATAGTAGTATGTACAAAGAAGAAAGAAAAAAAAAAAAAACACGGGTAGGTGGTATACAATTATGGATGGACTGCCGAGTGCCGACACAGAGGTAGCTACAGCCGTGGACTAACGTACTGTGTCTGCTGCTAATATAGAGTCTAGACTGGATGATAAATTATTGATAATGAGATGAAATCAATATAATATCACTAGTACTGCAGCCGGACAGGTACTATATATATTTATTATGTAATGACTGATGACGGACCTGCTGGACACTGTCAGGTCAGCACAGCACCGCAGACTGCTACAGTAAGCTACTATAGTAGTATGTATAAAGAAGAATGAAAAAAAAAAAAAAACACGGGTAGGTGGTATACAATATTATATATATATATATATATATATATATATATATATATATATAATTATATATATATATAATTATATATATATATATATATATATATATATATATATATTAAACTGGTGGTGATTGATTATTAAACTGGTGGTCACTTCAGGTCACGTTGCAACTTGCAACTAGTACTCCGAGGCCTAAGCAGACAATCACAAAATATATTATTATACTGGTGGTCAGTGTGGTCACAACAATGGCAGTGTGGCACTGACTCTGGCAGCAAAAGTGTGCACTGTACGTTATATGTACTCCTGAGTCCTGCTCTCAGACTCTAACTGCTCCCCACTGTCAGTGTCTCCCCCACAAGTCAGATAATACACTTACAGTCACACTATCTATTATCTAATCTAGTATAAATATCACTTCAGCAAGTAGTATAGTAGTATACAGTATAGTAGTACTCCTCCTAATAATGCTCCCCAAAATACTGTGTCTCTCTCTTCTCTAAACGGAGAGGACGCCAGCCACGTCCTCTCCCTATGACTCTCAATGCACGTGTGAAAATGGCGGCGACGCGCGGCTCCTTATATAGAATCCGAGTCTCGCGAGAATCCGACAGCGTGATGATGACGTTCGGGCGCGCTCGGGTTAGCCGAGCAAGGCGGGAAGATCCGAGCCTGCTCGGACCCGTGTAAAAAACCTGAAGTTCGGGCGGGTTCGGATTCAGAGGAACCGAACCCGCTCATCTCTAGTTTAAACAGAGAAGAAAAGATACGAGTAGAGAGAGAGAGAGAGAGATTACAGATTTGAGTTAAGGTTGGGATAAGCACAGGAGACAAAGGGGGTCATGCCGACCTGATCGCACGCTGCACTTCGTCGCAGCCATGCGATCAGGTCAGAACTGCGCATGCGTATTGCGCAGGTGTGTCGTTGCCCGGTGACGGCCGTTGCCAGGCAGCGACGCCGCTAACGAAGAAAGCTGTCGCAGCGGCGACTGCAAGAAGATTGACAGGAGGAAGGCACCGTTTTTGGGGAGTGGTGAGTCCAACGCAGGCGTGTCCAGGCATGTCTGACGTCAATTTCCGGGACCTGCAATGCTGGATCGATCGCACAGGGTAAGTAACTCTTACCCTGGTCTTTTACACAAAACTTTATTTGCATAGCAGGGCTTCACAAGCGTTCGCAGCCCTGCTATGCAGAAATACACTCCCTCAGAGGTGGCGTCTAGTTGATCGCACAGGCAGCAAAAAGTTGCTTTATGCGATCAACTTGGAATGACCCCCAAAGTTTTACTGACTTGTGAGGGTATAGGATCAAGAGGAGAGGTAGTGGAGTAGGAGGATGAAAAGAGTGTTGATACTTCATCTTCATTTGTGGGATCAAATGAAGAGAAAGTGCCAGAGGGTTCAGGTAGGGAATTGAGCAGGTCACTGGCTGAGTTAGAGCATACCATTTAATCTCGGATTTTATCAATCTTGTCCTTGAAGTAGGAAGCAAGTTCTTGTGCACTGATAGTAGCTAGTGGGGGAGGTGAGGGAGAGTAAAGAAGTGATTTAAATGTATTAAAAAGTCGCTTGGGGTTGGTGGCATGATAAGAGATGAGAGATTGGAAATATTTAATAATACATACTACTTAATAAATACTAGGTGATTCAATGCGCCTGACGGGCACTCATGACACCATCGTAAGGGGCCACACCCCCTTAACCCTTGCACGTCCTTGTGGCGTGCAATATTTTTATTATATGGAGTATTACCTCCAATCATAATTATGTGAGTGTTTAAACATTGCACAGACAAAGGGTGTGCAATGGTTAAATGGGTCATAACCCATTGCAACGGCGTGAACAGTGCACGCAGGGCCTGATGAATCACCTAGTAGGTGCTGTGGTTGGGGAAGTGGCGGGTGCGGGGGAGATACGGATGGGGGAGGGGTGGGTACGGGGGTGCCGTGGGTTAAGGAGGAGCTAGTGCGGTGGTGCTGCGGGTGGGGGAGGGGTGGGTGCTGCCGGTGGGGGAGGGGGTCCGGAGCAACCGTGGGGGGGAGAGGAGCGGTTGTGGGGGTGCTTGATCTAGACTTGTGCGAAGTGAAGAAGTCAACCTCCCACCCTGAGGTCCGCCAGGTCGAGGTCCATCCCAGCAGGCTGTGGGTTTATCAGGTTTTGCTGGGGTTTGTCTTGCTGCCCATGGCTGCTTAGTCTTTGGCCTAGTAGACTTTGAGGCATTTGATTGCCTAGGAAACGCTTGTCCTTTCGCTTTTCCTTGTGGATAAAAGGTACAAAATTTTGAGCTCTTAGGCCATGGTGAAGAAGCTGAAGGGAGAAAAGCTGTTTTTGCAGCCGCTAAGGATGCCACTATTTTGTTTAGTTCTTCTCCAAACAGAACATCTCCCATAAAAGGTAGTACTTCCAGAGTTTTCTTGGTGTTAAAATCCTCTTTCCAAGAGCGTAACTAAATAATACGTCTTACAAGCACTGATGTTGCCGATTCTTTTGCTGCCAAGACACCAGCATCAGATACTGCTTCCCCAATGTAAGTAGTCACTTTCTTGATGCAATCCAAATATATTCTGCACTCTTCTGATATAACTAGATACAATTTCTCCTCTATTGCCTGCAACCAAGATCCAATAGCTTTTGCTACCCATGAGGCTGCTATTGTAGGCCTATTTACAGCACCCATCAGTGAACAGGTAGATTTGAGGCAGTTTTCAATGCGTCTATCTGTGGGTTCCTTTAATGATGGCATGGTTGTGATAGGTAAGGTGATAGGTAATAGATGTTTTTACCAAATGTGTGATATATGAAACCACTGGAGGAGGAGTCTCCCACCTCGCACTATCCTCCAAATGGATAGGATAGGGAGATGAGAGTCATTTAGACAGAGGAAACTTTTTACCAGGGGTATTCCAAGGTTCCTGTCTAATTTCCATCAAATGGTCAAAATTTGGAAATTATGGGGGTAATTCTGAGTTGATCGCACCAGCAAATTTGTTAGCAGTTGGGCAAAACCATGTGCACTGCAGGGGAGGCAGATATAACATGTGCAGAGAGAGTTAGATTTGGGTGTGGTGTGTTCAATCTGCAATCTAAATTGCAGTGTAAATATAAAGCAGCCAGTATTTACCCTGCACAGAAACAAAATAACCCACCCAAATCTAACTCTCTCTGCAAATGTTATATCTGCCACACCTGCAGTGCACATGGTTTTGCCCAACTGCTAACAAATTTGCTGGTGCGATCAACTCAGAATTACCCCCCTATGATCTGATTATTTGCTGTTATTTAAATACATCAGTTTTCCTAGCAACAGCCACAGGTTCATCTTCAGATAACTGAAGGATCCCTTTAATTGCATCTATTAATGCCAGTACAGCTTCAGTAATAAAAGCCTCCTCCTCTGCTACACATGAGTCCGTGACAGAGAGAGTATTCTCTTCACCTTCCTCCTCAGGTGACTCATTTGAGACTGATATAATAGTGGACTGAGATGAAGATGTAGTATTTCTAGTTAAGCTAGAATGCTGTTTGTTTCCTGGCAGCATCTTTTTAAACGCTATAGATATCTGTGCCAGACTTTGGACTGAACGCGCCAGAGTTTCCACCCAAGGTGGAATTGTATCTGGGGCTGGTACTGGCATAGGGGGACCCGTGGCTTGTGTAAGAGTGTCCACCAGGGTGCCTAATAACTGTGTAACGGAAGCCCAAGTAGGTTCCTGTGTAGGTACAGGAGTAGTTCACTGACTAGGAGTTGTAAAACATTTAACACATAGTCCATCTTGTACAACATCCTGTGCAGATAACTATGTGACAAAAGTCAGCAATTTAACTGCCGCTCAGAATAACCCTAAAAGCACCTGTCACACAGGGTATAAAGAAAAGCGATCTCTCTCTCTATATATATATATATATATATATATATCTATATCTATATATATATACATATATATATATATATATCAGAAAAAAAGATGAATCAGACATCAGAACTAGCACAGGTCACATACAATGCAGATAAATACACAATAATATAACTGCAGTGAGTGCTTGAATCAACTACTCAGCCTGTATTTGAAAGCAGGTAGGATATCAGTGTTTGTTAAAACCTGGCTCCTTGGAGACGTTTTTACAGGGAAACGGAGTCCAGCGTTCCTGGCGACCTTGCTTGCTGCATGCAGAAGATGGCTGCCCTGGTCTCTGAGGTAAAGAGGAAGTGTTGTTTACAATTCAAGGGCAGGAAATTTGCAGTAGACCAACACCCAAAGCTGGGGGCTACAGGTTAAGTGCCACCTCCCCTTGCTGGTCTTCAACCCCAGGTACTGAAGGCCTTTATAAATGTAGTGTATACACTAAAACCTGTCCCTTATATGCCCTGGTGATCTAGTGGAATCCCTGACCGATGCTGGTGTCCACGCCAGCACCGTGGTCCATCTCCCAGGACACGTGGCGGACCGCAATTTAAATGAGGGTCCTTTAAGATGGGACCCTCTTACCTGCCCCCATATTACAGCCCATGCCACAAGTAACCATCTTGGCATTGGCTGCGCAGAAGTTTCCATGCCAGCGGGGCTTGATGGAGCTGTAGTGCTGAAGTCTGCAGACTTACAGCGCTTACAAGCTCAGAGAAAGAAAAAAAAACGTTTAAAATTAAAAGCATAGGGCTGCTATAGCAGCCCCCTGTAAAGGTGCATCCCACCTTCCAGCTGGCACCAACAAAAAACTGACCTGCCTGAGCATGGAGGCGGGGTTATAGGGAAGAAGAGCTGAGTATTCTAGGAAGCCGGAAAGCTTAACTGTTTGCTGCCCAGACTCTCATCCACCACCTACAACCCCAATGTTCTCCCTGTGGAGCCCTTTTAATCCTGAAGAAGAAATTTTCTTTAATTTTGATGCAGATGGAGCTAGAAGTAGAATTGTCCCAGATTTCTGACCACTCCTCAGAATCTTAATTGATTCCCAAATCTGCTTCCCACGCCAACTCATGGGAATCCCGTGCAGGAGACTCATCCTCAATAAACAACATATATATCTTGGAGATTAATCCTCTGGTTGAGGATCATCCCCAACAGATAGATTCAAATGAAGACAAAGTCCTTCATGTCAATATGGATTTAATCATGGAGTGAAAGTGGCATATTTGTAAAAAACTGGAAAATTCTCTAGTTGGGATTGCTGCTTGTTCCTGAATATCTGAAAACTGAGATAAGTCATCATCAGTGATATCATTTAGATACAGACTGTTCCCTGCCTTCCAGAAATTGAAAGATGACTTACACATGCCAGGGGGAAGTCAGAATTATAAAATAGTGTGATAAAGGGGAGATGAGCCTGAGGATAGTTTAAACCACCTCTTAGTAAAATTCCAGATGGCTAAAGAGTGTGAAACTATGGGATGGGAGGAGACATTCCGAGGGCAGTGAGTCCTGGGGAGCCACAAGAGGGAGGAGAGCGTTGATAAACCTAGCTCCTCAGCTTCAATGTCAACTGAGACCTTTTTTGCATCAGAAGCGCACCATTGCACACAGTGCGGGAGCTGTGCCACGTAATAGTATTTCTGGAAATTAAGAATTCCCAGTCCGCCACCTTAGGAGGGACGCTGAAGCAATTTCAGTTTGATCCGGGGACATTTTTGAGCCCAGATAAACTAGGAAGAGTGGAATTGCAAAATTTTTAAAACATAAAGAGGAATATATATCCGTATAGTTTGGAATTAATATTAAAGCTGGGGAAGTACGTTCATCTTTAAGGAATTTATTCTGCCAAACCAAGATATAAAATGCCCAGACCATACATGAAGGTCAGATTTAATTTGGTCCAGAATGCGGGGATAGTTGGCCTGAAATAATTTATGATGCCGGTGGGTTAAATAAATGCCCAGGTATTTTATTTTCTGTTTTTGCCATGTAAAGGGGAATGAACCTTCAAGAGCTTGTTTAGCTAAAGCAGGGATATAAAAATCTAGAACTTCTGTTTTGTTGGTGTTGATTATATAACCCAAGTATTGGGAGTATAAATCTATCTCACAGAGGAGAGGTTGCAGAGATCGGGTGGGGTCAGAAAGGGAGATTAGCACATCATCTGCATATAACGCTATTTTGCATTCTGAGAGACCCGTTGACACACCCGATATGTTAGCACTGCAATGGATCCGTGCCACCAGGGGCTCCATAACTAGAGCAAATATCAAGGGTGAAAGAGGGCAGCCTTGTCTGGTTCCAATGGCGATCCTGAAGCTAGTGAAGGTAACAGTATTAACAGATACCCTTGCCGTTGGGGAGCAATAAAGTGCCAAAACTCCATCATAGAATTTACCAGAAGAACCCATTTTGTAGAGGACTTCAAAAATAAAAGACCACAATATGCGATTGAACTCTTTCAGCATCTAGGGCTAGGATAAGAAAAGGGAGCTTCTGTCTATGAATATAGTGGATAAGGTTGTTCTGGTGTTGTCAGAGGCCTGGCGTCCTGGAATGAAACCGACTTGGTTAGGGTGAATTAAGTGAGGAAGAAGCAAGGCCAAATGGGAGGATAGAATTTTGGCATAAATTTTCAGGTCTACATTCATTAACGAGGTAGATCTCTAGTTAAGACATTGAGTAGGGTCTCTGTAGGATTTGGGAATCACCACTATGTCAGCTATGGTTGTAGAAGGAGCAAGATGCACCGTCAAGAATGTAATTAAAAAGAGGAGGTAAGATATGGTGTTAGCTCCTTTGTAAATACTTTATAATATTGGGCTGTAAATCCATCGGGGCTCGGGGCAGCAGTGGATCTCATGGTTTGTATGGCAGCCATAGTCTCCTCTACCGAGATAGCCTCATTGAGGGCTTATAGCTGAGATTCCGATATACATGGCAAGGGAGTGGAGGACAGGTATGAACACCCTTCCTCAAGCCTAGCAGAAGATACCAGGGAAGGGTCGGGGAGATTATAAAGGGAGATATAAAAAGACTTGAATTCCTCAGCCATCTTTTCTGGGTCGTAAGTAAGAGAGTTAAATTTATGAGAATATAGTTTGTCCACCATGTCCATAGTTTGATTGCGTCTGAGCTTGTTAGCCAACATTTAATCAATTTTATCGGATTTGTTGTAAAAGCATTGGCGAAGTTTCTGTAAAACAAACGCGGCGGGGTGGGACAAAAGTGTATTTAATTACCCTTTTAAACATTCAATTTGAGACAGCAGGGAGGTGCACGGACAAGCTCGGATTGGCCATAGTCTTTATTGGGGACATCACCGGTGGACCAAACGGTGAGCGGGCTGCCTGTCATCTGTGGCCCCACCCCCAAGCTTTTGTAAATAACAGACAGCCAAGGCCCACTGTAAGGAAGGAGCCATTACAATGAGTCAGACTGACTCATATGCTGCCGCACGTTGCCAGTTCCCTGAGTGTGCGCTGCTGTCTGTTCCCAACAACTGCCCTAGCCTGAGGGTGAGCAGTCCGGTCACAGTGGGGGAGGGGCTGCCATCCCCGCTCCTCCCCTTAAAGAAATATAATTGGTTGCCGGGTCAGGTCTGTGTGGGACATCAAGGAGAGCGTCCGCGGTGACTATGCAGGGTGCTATGTCAGGTGACAGACAAAAGCAGCGGCTGTGTGAGCCGAGGATGAAGTTTCACTGTAGGCGACAGGGTCCAGGACCCAACCTCCGGAGAGGCTCATGCAGAACCTGTTTTGCTTCAATAAGGTGCTGGGCCTTTCAGGGGTATGTGCCTGGTGAGTTCTCTGTTATTGGGGTACAGGGGAAGCCGTGGGGTGGGTGGGATGGGCCTTGTGTCACCACCGGATGGGACTATATCATACTGTATAAAGTGGTAGGGATGCAAGGTGGTATGCCCTCTATGGCACCCACTACAGTAGAGCAGGTCATGGTCATGGTGTGTTAGCCTTAAAGGGGGTGTCAGTAAGTGCTGGGAAGGCACTGGGGAGACACACAGGGGGATAGCGATGTGTCAAATGTCATTATGGAGATACACAAGGGGATGGTGTTGGGGAGACGCACAGATGGATGACACTAGGGAAACACACCAGGGGATGGCACTGAGGAGACACACAGGGATATGGCACTGAGGAGACACAAAGGAGGCTGGCGCTTGGGAGACACATAGGGAGATGCCTCTGGAGAGGCACAGGGGGAATTGCACTGGGGAGATGCACAGGGGGATGGTGCTGGAGAGACACATGGGGATATTGCGCTGTGGAGTTACACAATGCCACAATCCTGACTGTATTTCTCATGTTCTGTGGCTTACCTGAGCATATCCTGTAACCTGCATCTGCTTCAGCTCAGCATGCAAACTGCATTCTGTGTTACTTACTTTTGAGGAACTTATGGGCAAGAAAAGGCGAGCATTTAAAAAATACAAATCTGACGGGGAAGCAGAGTCATTTCAGCACTATAAGGAATGTAACAAAATATGTAAAAAGGAAATAAGAGCGGCTAAAGTAGAAACTGAAAAACTAGTAGCAAAGGAAAGCAAAGGGAATCCCAAAAAATTCTATTAAATACATTAATAGCAAGAGATTAAAGAAGGAGAGTATAGGCCCTTTAAAAGACAAGTTGGGAGTCTTAAGCAAAAATGATAATGACTTAGCGGACACACTAAATTAGTTTTTTTCAACAGTATTTACTAGAGAGGACCCAATTCAGGGACTAACACATAATCTCAATAATGAGAATATCCCACTGATAGGTACTTATTTAAGCGAGGAAGTAGTCTGTGACCGATTAAAACATTTAAAGATTAATAAGTCACCAGGTCCCGATGGTATTTCCCCAAGTGTTCTAATGGAGCTTCACTCTGAACTTGCAAAACCGCTATTTTTGATCTTTAAGGAATCAGTAATATCAGGTATGGTTCCCAAAGACTGGCGTATAGCAGAAGTAGTGCCTATATTCAAAAAAGGAAGTAAATCTGAACCAGGTAATTATAGACCAGTTAGTCTTACATCTATAGTGGGGAAAGTATTGGAAGGTATTCTAAGAGATAGTATTCAGAAGTTCCTTGAAGTCAATAAGGTCATAAAAAGGAATCAACATGGGTTTATGAAGGACAGATCCTGTCAAACCAACTTACTTGGCTTTTATGAAACAGTAAGCGCAAACCTAGATCAGGGTAAAGAGGTGGATGTAATCTTTTTAGATTTTTCCAAAGCATTCGACACTGTACCACACATGAGACTTATCTACAAGCTACAAGAAACAGGGCTAGGAAGCACAATATGCACTTGGGTCAAAAATTGGTTAGATAATAGGGAGCAGCGCGTTGTGGTTAATGGATCTTTTTCAACTTGGACTGAAGTGCTAAGTGGTGTGCCGCAAGGCTCAGTATTAGGACCGCTATTGTTCAATATTTTCATTAACGACCTAACAGAAGGTCTAGAGAGCATGGTGTCATTTTTTGCAGATGATACCAAATTGTGTAAAGTTATAAATGCGGAGGGGGATGCTGAGTCGCTTCAGAACGACTTAGTTAAATTAGAAGCTTGGGCAGCGAAATGGAGAATGCGCTTCAATACAGACAAGTGTAAGGTAATGCACTGTGGTAACGAGAACAAAAATAACACCTACATACTAAATGGGGTAAAATTAGGGGATTCTGTACTGGAAAAGGACTTAGGTGTCCTCATAGATAGCAAACTAAGCAGTAGTACCCAAAGTAGGACTGCAGCAAAGAAGGCTAATAAGATATTAGCATGCATAAAACGGTGAATTGATGCTAGGGACGAGAGTATTATACTCCCGTTATATAAATCACTTGTGAGGCCACACCTTGAATACTGTGTACAATTCTGGGTACCATACTACAAAAAGGATATCCTGGAGCTAGAAAAGGTTCAGAGGCGGGCGACCAAACGAATTAAGGGTATGGAGACGATGGAATATGAGGAAAGACTTGCAAAACTAGGCATGTTTACACTGGAAAAGAGGAGATTAAGAGGGGACATGATCAACATCTACAAATATATAAGGGGACAATATACAGATCTTGCACAGGACCTGTTTTTGGTTAGATCAACACAGAGAACTCGTGGACACTCGCTCAGGTTAGAGGAGAGGAGATTCCGCACAATACGGCGTAAAGGCTTTTTTTACGGTAAGGACGATACGTGTTTGGAATTCCCTGCCTGAGGGAGTTGTAATGGCCGACTCAGTCAACACCTTTAAGAATGGGTTAGATAAATTCCTAATGGATAAGGATATCCAGGGTTACGGTGCATAGTCACGCACTATGGTTATTATAAAAATAGAGGGGTAAAACGTAACGGCAGTCATCAACATCAGTCAAAATTTTATACCAAATAATCCTGCATAGGAGACCACAAATAGATTGATCTCGATACTAGATACCTTAGATACTATGTTACTATGTTATTATGATTAGCCACCTGAGCAGGAATTCCTCTGTGAGTAATCAGCAGGATCCTGTGCTCAACTTTCTGGTGTTTGGGCCTAAAAACCAGCGTCATCTGTTAATTTTAAGAAGTTTAGGCTTCAGTGTTTTCCCGGCCTGCTAGGCCTCAATCCACATTAGAGCCAAACCTGGAGTACTGACGTTACAGGGTCTTATCACCTGACCATGAGCTATCGAATCCTGTGCCAGCTTGAGACTCCCTGAATCACCTGACTCTATTCACCAATCACCAAGAGGTATAAGTAGAGAGACCTGAGTTTCAGAAGCTGCCAGTTCCTTGAGTCACACAGCTCAGTGTGAGTCTGGTAGCTGAGCTCCGTAGAGATTACACTTAGTACCTACAAGCCTCTGTTCTTTTGCTCTGAAGTCCGGTTCTAGTCCGGTTGCTCTCAAGTCTGGTAGCCAGTCCGGTACAGCTTATCCTCAGCCGGTAGCCAGTCCAGTCCATCTTATCCTCAGCTGGTAGGCAGTCCGGTCCAGCTCATCTTCAGCCAGTAGCCAGTCCAGTCTAGCTTATTTTCAGCCAGTAGCTAGTCAGGTCCAGCTCATACTGAGCTGGTAGCCAGTCTGGGCCAGCAGTGTATTTCCCGCCGAACCCGTTAATCATTAGTCCTGTCGAACCCTGCTCAACATTGATCCTGTTCGTTCTCACCAAGTAAGGAGAGTGTAATACTATTATCTACAATATCCATCCAGTTCTCAGCAGGTTAATCCTCTGCTACACTCCTCCCTACTACAGTACATTCACCATCCTGTTATCAACACCAAGTCCCTGGTGTTCCAGTGGTCAGGATATGGCTCCCTCTGCCGAGTCCCGGGTTCGACTCCTGGCCAGGGATTGCTCATTACCTCTACATCTCACTGTTTCCCTCAGACCAGCCAATTCTACACATAGTCCTCCAGTTACCCGCACAGACTTCACAGACTCCGCGTTCCCAAAACAAACAGTCATGACACACAAGGGGATGGTGCTAGAAGACACATAGGGGAATGGCACTGGGGAGACACACAGAGAGATGTCACTGGAGACACAAGTGGGATGGCGCTGGTGAGATGCACAGGGGGATTGCTCTGGGTAAACGCACAGGGGGATGGCACTGGAGAGACACACAGGGGATGGTGCTGGGGAGATGCCCGGAGGGATGGCACTGCGGAGACACACAGGGGATGGTGCTACAGAGACACACAGGGGGATGGCCCTGGAGAGATGCACAGGGGGATGGCCCTGGAGAGACGAACAGGGGGATGGCCCTGGAGGGACGAACAGGGGGATGGCCTTGGAGGGACGAACAGGGGGATGGCCCTGGAGGGACGAACAGGGGGATGGAGCTGGAGAGACGAACAGGGGGATGGCCCTGGAGAGACGAACAGGGGGATGGAGCTGGAGAGACGAACAGGGGGATGGCCCTGGAGAGACGAACAGGGGGATGGCCCTGGAGAGACGAACAGGGGGATGAAGCTGGAGAGACGAACAGGGGGATGGAGCTGGAGAGATGAACAGGGGGATGGAGCTGGAGAGACGAACAGGGGGATGGCCCTGGAGAGACGAACAGGGGGATGGCCCTGGAGAGACGAACAGGGGGATGGAGCTGGAGAGACGAACAGGGGGATTGAGCTGGAGAGACGAACAGGTGGATGGAGCTGGAGAGACGAACAGGGGGATGGAGCTGAACAGGGGGATGGAGCTGGAGAGACGAACAGGGGGATGGAGCTGGAGAGACGAACAGGGGGATGGAGCTGGGGATACGCACAGGAGGGTGGCACTGGGGAGACATACAGGGGTATGGTCCTTAGGAGACACATAGGGGTAAAGCGCTGGGGAGACGCATAAGGGGATTGCACTGGGGAGACGCACAGGGGGATGGCGCTGGTGAGACACATGGGGGTATGGTGCTGGGGAGACACACAAGGGTATGGCATTGGGTAGACACACAGAGGGATGTCGCTGGGGAGACACACAGAGGGATGGCGCTGGGGAGACACACAGGGGGACGGCCCTGGAGAGACACACAGGGGGACGGACCTGGAGAGATGAATGCGGAGATGGAGTTGGGGAGATGCACAGGGGTGTGGCACTGGGAGATACACAGGGGGATGTTGCTGGGTAGATGAACAGGGGGATGTCACTAGAGAGATGCACAGGGGGATGGCACTGGAGAGACACACAGGGGGATGGTGCTGGAGAGACGCACAGAAAGGATAGCGCTGGGGAGTCACACCGATAGGACCACTAGTAGGATTAGAAGAAAAGGCTTGGGGACAGTAACCTTTAGTAGGACACCAATTCTAAAGAAACATTAATGATACAAATAGTACTAAATGAGCAAATATATTTAATTAATATAAAATTGTTTGAACAGGAAAAATCACATTTTGCCCTGTCCCAAAACTTCTGTTGCTATGTTTTATCTGGTTGAACCTCTGTTGCATGATTATGACATTCGCTTTATTCCTACACACCCAGACGGCTTCCGGACCATGTGATCTCCTACATGAATAGTGAATACTGACTCAAGACACTGCCTGTCAAGATCAATATCTTCAGAGGTTCGCCATTACAGAGAAATTTTATAGGTAAGAAAACACTCATTCACATGTGTGCTGCTTTTTATATTCATTAGAGAGAGGTACTGGGGGCATGCCCTTCTGCACCCGGAGTGCTTGGCATGCCTCCAACACAGTGTCGGACTGGGGCATGTAGGGCCCACCTGGGAAATGCAGTGGTAGGGGCCCATGTTTAGGGGTGTGGCCAGTCCACAGAGGGGGTGTGGCCTGCCACCTCATTGGTTTGACTAACCATTAGAGAGTGCAATGCCTGGGCCCCTTCATAAATATATACAGTAAATTCAGCTGCTGCATGCATGATAATGTAACAGATTAATAACAGCACTGCACTGTAGAAAATACACCGTAGTACAGTATAAGGGAATATATATATAACGTATAATTCAAGTGCACAGTCTGGAACCTGATCCTTAGAGCAGAAGGTGGGGGCCCAGGCAGTGGGGCCCACCGGTGGTTTCCCCTGTACCCCTGTGGACCAGTCCAAGTCTGTGAGTGACTAAACCTGGGAAAATGGCTAATGGGCATGGCCACTCTAAGTTTTCTGCAGCAAGCTGGCTGACCCTAACCCTAAAATAAGCGACAGAGCAGCGGCACAACATACACAAGAGCCTGTTTGCACTGGATGGCAGGTGCTAGCTAGTTAGAAGAAATTGTATACTAAACACAATAAATCAGGTGCTTTTTTTGCTTTCGTTAAACTGACAGTCAATCAATTATGGAGAAATGCTGCTCCCATGGGTAATCTAGATTACCATAAAACTGCATCAAAATATTCAACTAGTGAAAATGAGGGAGCGCATAAACAATCTAATGTAGCAAAATATAAAACATTTGATAGCATTAATTAATAATTTAAAAACAATAAGTGACATACATGGTCTCCAGACCTGCAGTAACCAGTTAGTTGTTATATAGGTTATTGGTATACCAGATGTTTAAAAGTCTGTGTAGCACAGTTCCTGTTTAAATGAATGTGGCAAAGATATTTTGCTCATATGTAAATTGTTCCAGCCAGTAGGATGTACACTTGGGCATACAGCTTGCACGGATGGTTATTGAGCTGTTGCCTGGACACAGGCGGTTGCAAGAACGCAGCGGCGGTTGCAAGAAGATCAACAGAAAGAAGGCGTTCCTGGGCGGCACCGGTCCATTGGCGGCCGTTTTTTGGGGAGTGGTGGAGAAAACACAGGCGTTGTCAGAAGAAAGTCGCCAGAATATAAACTTCTCACTCTCAGAGGGCAGAACTTACTTAGTCAGACTAAGTAAGTTCTGCCCTCTGAGAGTGAGAAGTTTATACTCTGACGTCAGGGTAACTGCTGAGTTGGCGGCATCGCTGGGTCTGGCAGCAGTATTACAGGACCTGTCTCATGGTCAACATTTCTGCTCTGCAGCACAACACAGCGACAACCAAAGGCAAAGGTCTTCATAAATTACTCTCAGCTGGGATTCTCCGTGACACGCTGCGGGCGGGTACCTAGCGATGATGTCACTTTAACTGAGCCGGGACGCTGGGCGCGGCCCGCCACGGATAGACCTGCGGGGGTATTTAGTGTCATCAAACTGAAGACGTTTAAAAGAGCTAAGTTATTTCTTTTTTAAACCTCTCTAATTTCTCACGCCTCACAGGGTGAATTGTCACACAAAAATTATTTTATGTTAAACACTAGTAGGCGCTCTCTTGCACTCCATTTTCTCCACATTACACCCATTTTTTAGGCATGACCTGCCACCCATTGACAGATGGGGTGTATTGTTTATTTTAGATAGATTTATTCTTTCAAATATATCCACCTGTGTGTCCTAATTTGGATTCTTTTATATATATATATATATATATATATATATACAAAACTGGTGAGGTCGGCACTCACTTAAATTGACAGCTGCCTTGGTGCCATCCTAAAGTCCAATAGAAACTGATGCCGTTCTTATAGCGAGGGGTATACTCCATCCACTTCTACTATAAAAAAGAACAGGCGGCACTCCAAGGTCTTGGTGAAGAAAAATAGTGTATTGAAAAATCAATGATGTAAGTGGCACATGACGCCAACGTTTCAGCGCCGCGCAGGGCGCTTTTGTCAAGGCTGTGTGCAAAGACTACAAACAAAACAAACCAAAACAGTGTGAATTCTTACCTTATATGTGGACAAGACCGTGCCACGGAGCTGCGGGGACTGACGTTCAGCAGGGCTTCCGGTGTGTGTTCACCTCGCGTTACCAGGAAATGACGTCACTGGTTGCTAGGCGACCGCGGGCGTCCCTGCCGCCGCTGTTAACCCGCTCCTCCTGACGGAAAAGAATACATAGTGACAATGAGTCGTGTTTACGTAGTGCACGTGTGTCTGTGCACGACCAAGTATGTGATATTAAAAAGGTGATCATGATAGAGGTCTGTGATTCCCCTATGGAAAGCGAAACCTCAGTGATAATTGTGCACATTGTGTAAAAAGAAAGTGCAGATTAAAAAGTTAAAAAGTTTTTTACCAGCAATTTGATGCCTAGCGCTGCACCTATATGCATAATTGCATGTAAGCAATAACGACCACAATTGTATTATAAAGAATATATATGGCTACATGACATGTTAGAAGATGTGCAAAAAATTGCACTGATGTGGCAGATGCACCTATTTTGTATGTGTAGAGGCAGGCACTCGATGTGGGTATAACTACATATTATACCATAATTCTGTATACTGACATGCCTCCAAAGTGCTACCGTGCTGTTTACATATATATCATGCAAAGAACCAACCCGAAGCATCGTGCAGTGTACCAATAGGGCTAAGTTAGGGGATAGAAGGTTACCAACTCGTGCATAATATGTGATTATTATACTATTGTTCACTGTATATACAGTGGAATTGATGTTCATTGCCAGAATACACTCCAAGCTATATGTTCATTAAGTCCATGTGGGGTCAATGTGGACAAGCGATGTATCCATTCTATCTCACGTTGGGCCAAGGCTTTTGCTCTGTCTCCTCCTCTGGCGTTTGCTGGTATATGGTCTACTATCATATGTCTGAGATGGTGTAGTTGATGCTGAGCCTGTTTGAAATGACGAGCCACCGGTTGGTCGTTAGATTTTCCCTCCAGGGCTGCCTTGATGGCAGATCTATGTAAGGCCATTCTCTCCCTGAAGGTGCGGACAGTTTGGCCCACGTAGAGTAAGCCACATGGACATGAGATGACGTAAATTACAAATTGTGACATGCAAGTGACATGATGTCGAATTTTAAACGACTTGTTGTTTTTCGGATGGATAAACATCGGGCCTGTGTCCATGTGCTTACATGTGGTACAAGTCAAGCATCTTTGACATCCACTTTTGTACGCTATCTGTTTCCTTTGTGTAACGTCGGTTTTCACCAACATGTCCTTAAGGTTGCGTCCTCTTTTGAAACATGGCATGATAGTAGTGTTTTTGAAGATAGGTAGTGACGAATCCGTACTAACTATGGGCCACAGTGCCCGCGTGGCTCTCGTGGTAACAGAGCTGGCCGTAGTATACTCAGTGATGAACGGTACTTTTTTGGTGGATTGTTGCCTCATGGAACCAAATAGCTGGTTTCTCGGGATGAGTAAGACCTCTTGTTTGATGCGTGTCAACTGACATCTATCATACCCCCTTTGTATAAACTTTGAAACTACTTGATCAAGGGCACTGTCTAGTAGTTCTTTATTGCTCGTAATGCGAGCTACCCGTAGCATCTGAGATCTTGGTAGGCCCTTTTTCAACGCTGGTGGATGAAAACTGTTGTTTCTCAATAGTGTATTCCGGTCTGTTAGTTTATGATATACGGAGGTTGAAATGATGTCTTCACGTATATCAATTTGAACATCCAAAAAATGTATGGACTCAGTACTGCTTTCGATGGTTAATTTGATTGGAGAGTCACTCGAGTTGATATTGTTGAAAAGGTCTTCCAATTCTCCGGCACTACCCATCCAAAAAAGTAGGAGATCATCTATGTAACGTTTGTACAATAGGGTCTTAGATTGTATGTTTTCTGAGCTTAGATGTTTCCGTTCAAATGCATACATGTATACGTTAGCGTAGCTAGGGGATACGTTTGATCCCATTGAGCATCCTGTAAGTTGCAAAAAATATTCGCCATTGTGTAAAAAATAATTATGTGTCAAAATATATTCCAGGAGTTTCATGAACAAAGGTATGTGTAAGGCCTTGAATTCCTCAGTTTCCAGGAATTGTCGCATGGCAGTGAGTCCTTGTGTGTGCGGAATAACAGTGTACAAACTTTGTACATCCATTGTGCACATGATGGTATTTTTGGGTACCTTAGAGATCTCCTGTAGTGTAAGTAATAAGTGAGTGGTGTCCTTCAAGTAAGTGCCTTGCTTGGTAACCAACGGTTGAATTAGTGTGTCCAAAAAGATGGAGATTGGCTGGATCAGCGATCCTCTGGCTGAAGTAATTGGGCGCCCAGGTGGATGCGTCGGGTTCTTGTGTATTTTGGGGACCGTGTACAATACTGGAACTATAGGGTGGGGTTGCATTAGAGAAGTTGCAGTTTTTGAATCCAGATGGCCATCTACTACTGCCTGTTTTAGGATATTATCAATTTCCAATTTGAATTGAACAGTGGGATTATTTCGTAATTTTTTATACGTAACTGGATCTGTTAATTGTCAGTCTATCTCCGCAATATAACTGTTTCTGTCTTGTACGACAATTGCTCCCCCTTTGTCCGCCGGCCATATAATGATGTCCTTGTATGAACTTAAATCTTTGATGGCTTGTTGTTCTTGCATGGTGATATTCTTATACAAGGTCGGGGCTGCTTGGACGTATTTTTTAATTGAAGTGTCCAGTAATCTGGAGAAAGTTTTTATGGCTGCATTGTTGGATTGGGGGTCAAAAGTTGATCTAGACGGAAGCCTGACCCGTTGTTCAGTGTCACTAGCTGTGGTTTGGTGTTGAAAGAATTCTTTAAGTCGCAATGTCCTGCTGAATCGATGCTGTTCCACTGTCCATTGGAAATCATCATATGGATTTGTGGGTATAAATGAAAGTCCCTTTTTTAGGACTTAGTTTTCTACGTCTGATGCTACGGGTAGCTCGCATTACGAGCAATAAAGAACTACTAGACAGTGCCCTTGATCAAGTAGTTTAAAAGTTTATACAAAGGGGGTATGATAGATGTCAGTTGACACGCATCAAACAAGAGGTCTTACTCATCCCGAGAAACCAGCTATTTGGTTCCATGAGGCAACAATCCACCAAAAAAGTACCGTTCATTACTGAGTATACTACGGCCAGCTCTGTTACCACGAGAGCCACGCGGGCACTGTGGCCCATAGTTAGTACGGATTCGTCACTACCTATCTTCAAAAACACTACTATCATGCCATGTTTCAAAAGAGGACGCAACCTTAAGGACATGTTGGTGAAAACCGACGTTACACAAAGGAAACAGATAGCGTACAAAAGTGGATGTCAAAGATGCTTGACTTGTACCACATGTAAGCACATGGACACAGGCCCGATGTTTATCCATCCGAAAAACAACAAGTCGTTTAAAATTCGACATCATGTCACTTGCATGTCACAATTTGTAATTTACGTCATCTCATGTCCATGTGGCTTACTCTACGTGGGCCAAACTGTCCGCACCTTCAGGGAGAGAATGGCCTTACATAGATCTGCCATCAAGGCAGCCCTGGAGGGAAAATCTAACGACCAACCGGTGGCTCGTCATTTCAAACAGGCTCAGCATCAACTACACCATCTCAGACATATGATAGTAGACCATATACCAGCAAACGCCAGAGGAGGAGACAGAGCAAAAGCCTTGGCCCAACGTGAGATAGAATGGATACATCGCTTGTCCACATTGACCCCACATGGACTTAATGAACATATAGCTTGGAGTGAATTCTGGCAATGAACATCAATTCCACTGTATATACAGTGAACAATAGTATAATAATCACATATTATGCACGAGTTGGTAACCTTCTATCCCCTAACTTAGCCCTATTGGTACACTGCACGATGCTTCGGGTTGGTTCTTTGCATGATATATATGTAAATAGCACGGTAGCACTTTGGAGGCATGTCAGTATACAGAATTATGGTATAATATGTAGTTATACCCACATCGAGTGCCTGCCTCTACACATACACAATAGGTGCATCTGCCACATCAGTGCAATTTTTTGCACATCTTCTAACATGTCATGTAGCCATATATATTCTTTATAATACAATTGTGGTCGTTATTGCTTACATGCAATTATGCATATAGGTGCAGCGCTAGGCATCAAATTGCTGGTAAAAAACTTTTTAACTTTTTAATCTGCACTTTCTTTTTACACAATGTGCACAATTATCACTGAGGTTTCGCTTTCCATAGGGGAATCACAGACCTCTATCATGATCACCTTTTTAATATCACATACTTGGTCGTGCACAGACACACGTGCACTACGTAAACACGACTCATTGTCACTATGTATTCTTTTCCGTCAGGAGGAGCGGGTTAACAGCGGCGGCAGGGACGCCCGCGGTCGCCTAGCAACCAGTGACGTCATTTCCTGGTAACGCGAGGTGAACACACACCGGAAGCCCTGCTGAACGCCAGTCCCCGCAGCTCCGTGGCACGGTCTTGTCCACATATAAGGTAAGAATTCACACTGTTTTGGTTTGTTTTGTTTGTAGTCTTTGCACACAGCCTTGACAAAAGCGCCCTGCGCGGCGCTGAAACGTTGGCGTCATGTGCCACTTACATCATTGATTTTTCAATACACTATTTTTCTTCACCAAGACCTTGGAGTGCCGCCTGTTCTTTTTTATAGTAGGAGTGGATGGAGTATACCCCTCGCTATAAGAACGGCATCAGTTTCTATTGGACTTTAGGATGGCACCAAGGCAGCTGTCAATTTAAGTGAGTGCCGACCTCACCAGTTTTGTATTACTTGGGATGTGCCTACAGTCCCTAGCGGTACGGCACCTAACATAGTCTATTTATATTGACTAATATCAGACAATATCTCAAACACTCATTCGTTTGGTCTGAGTGATTATTCATTGGAGACGTTTTTCAGTAACACAAAACACCGCAGTGTGTTCAGTTACATCTTGAACACTCCAGCATGAATACTGCCAGCACTTCTAAAAACATGTCTACACACAATATGTCTATGGCTATAGACGACATGTTAGTCTTTACAGACTCAGAGGCAGCAGCCATTCTTTTTACAGAGGACACCGGTATCAACGCAGAAAACACCACCACGGACGAAATATATCATACATTACTACGGCTTAAGAAAAAGGAAGTTGATTTTCTATTACATGGAACCTCATTATCTGATTATTTTCGGGCAAAACGCATCCCCAGGGGGTTCAGAGTGAAGAACGTTCCAACCATTGGAAGGAACAGCCCTGAATTTTGTCATCGATGGATATCAGTACTCAACAAATGCAGCATGGATCTCATGCTGCTTGTAATTGAGGAAGCTGGGAAGGAATTAAAGAAATATAGAAACAACATTGCCCAATACACAGTGGACCACCAAACAGTGTTAGATGACGCCCAGTATGCCAGCACTTGGGAAAAATTAAAAACCCAAGTAGACAAGTATAAACGTGATCTCATAACATTTAAGAGATCTAAACTACAGACGGTCAACATGGATTATGAAGATAACCGAGTCTACCGATGGTTATATGGCATTTCCGATGCGTCTTTAGGAGGTGGTAGAAAACAACGACAAACTTGGAGGGATAGAAGAGCCAGGTCAACGAGACGCACATATTCATCCAACTCTGACAGTGATTTTCGCTGCCAGGATTCGGATGGATCCAAATCTCCCAAACAGGCCCCTTTAGGCGTGGCAACCAAGACGCGACACGAACCAGGAGGCCAAGGCCAACTAGACGGGGGGACAAAATTACAGAATCTGGAAAACCTCCTCGCGGAGTAAGGAACAGGAAGAAGATCAAGTGTTCAACTTATCATCCAGGGCATTAACAGACGTAGAAAACCAAGTCCTAAAAAAGGCACTTTCATTTATACCCACAAATCCATATGATGATTTCCAATGGACAGTGGAACAGCATCGATTCAGCAGGACATTGCGACTTAAAGAATTCTTTCAACACCAAACCACAGCTAGTGACACAGAACAACGGGTCAGGCTTCCGTCTAGATCAACTTTTGACCCCCAATCCAACAATGCAGCCATAAAAACTTTCTCCAGATTACTGGACACTTCAATTAAAAAATACGTCCAAGCAGCCCCGACCTTGTATAAGAATATCACCATGCAAGAACAACAAGCCATCAAAGATTTAAGTTCATACAAGGACATCATTATACGGCCGGCGGACAAAGGGGGAGCAATTGTCGTACAAGACAGAAACAGTTATATTGCGGAGATAGACCGACAATTAACAGATCCAGTTACGTATAAAAAATTACTAAATAATCCCACTGTTCAATTCAAATTGGAAATTGATAATATCCTAAAACAGGCAGTAGTAGATGGCCATCTGGATTCAAAAACTGCAACTTCTCTAATGCAACCCCACCCTATAGTTCCAGTATTGTACACGGTCCCCAAAATACACAAGAACCCGACGCATCCACCTGGGCGCCCAATTACTTCAGCCAGAGGATCGCTGATCCAGCCAATCTCCATCTTTTTGGACACACTAATTCAACCGTTGGTTACCAAGCAAGGCACGTACTTGAAGGACACCACTCACTTATTACTTACACTACAGGAGATCTCTAAGGTACCCAAAAATACCATCATGTGCACAATGGATGTACAAAGTTTGTACACTGTTATTCCGCACACACAAGGACTCACTGCCATGCGACAATTCCTGGAAACTGAGGAATTCAAGGCCTTACACATACCTTTGTTCATGAAACTCCTGGAATATATTTTGACACATAATTATTTTTTACACAATGGCGAATATTTTTTGCAACTTACAGGATGCTCAATGGGATCAAACGTATCCCCTAGCTACGCTAACGTATACATGTATGCATTTGAACGGAAACATCTCAGCTCAGAAAACATACAATCTAAGACCCTATTGTACAAACGTTACATAGATGATCTCCTACTTTTTTGGATGGGTAGTGCCGGAGAATTGGAAGACCTTTTCAACAATATCAACTCGAGTGACTCTCCAATCAAATTAACCATCGAAAGCAGTACTGAGTCCACATGTATGCACATGGACACAGGCCTGATGTTTATCCATCCGAAAAACAACAAGTCGTTTAAAATTCGACATCATGTCACTTGCATGTCACAATTTGTAATTTACGTCATCTCATGTCCATGTGGCTTACTCTACGTGGGCCAAACTGTCCGCACCTTCAGGGAGAGAATGGCCTTACATAGATCTGCCATCAAGGCAGCCCTGGAGGGAAAATCTAACGACCAACCGGTGGCTCGTCATTTCAAACAGGCTCAGCATCAACTACACCATCTCAGACATATGATAGTAGACCATATACCAGCAAACGCCAGAGGAGGAGACAGAGCAAAAGCCTTGGCCCAACGTGAGATAGAATGGATACATCGCTTGTCCACATTGACCCCACATGGACTTAATGAACATATAGCTTGGAGTGTATTCTGGCAATGAACATCAATTCCACTGTATATACAGTGAACAATAGTATAATAATCACATATTATGCACGAGTTGGTAACCTTCTATCCCCTAACTTAGCCCTATTGCTACACTGCACGATGCTTCGGGTTGGTTCTTTGCATGATATATATGTAAACAGCACGGTAGCACTTTGGAGGCATGTCAGTATACATAATTATGGTATAATATGTAGTTATACCCACATCGAGTGCCTGCCTCTACACATACAAAATAGGTGCATCTGCCACATCAGTGCAATTTTTTGCACATCTTCTAACATGTCATGTAGCCATATATATTCTTTATAATACAATTGTGGTCGTTATTGCTTACATGCAATTATGCATATAGGTGCAGCGCTAGGCATCAAATTGCTGGTAAAAAACTTTTTAACTTTTTAATCTGCACTTTCTTTTTACACAATGTGCACAATTATCACTGAGGTTTCGCTTTCCATAGGGGAATCACAGACCTCTATCATGATCACCTTTTTAATATCACATACTTGGTCGTGCACAGACACACGTGCACTACGTAAACACGACTCATTGTCACTATGTATTCTTTTCCGTCAGGAGGAGCGGGTTAACAGCGGCGGCAGGGACGTCATTTCCTGGTAACGCGAGGTGAACACACACCGGAAGCCCTGCTGAACGCCAGTCCCCGCAGCTCCGTGGCACGGTCTTGTCCACATATAAGGTAAGAATTCACACTGTTTTGGTTTGTTTTGTTTGTAGTCTTTGCACACAGCCTTGACAAAAGCGCCCTGCGCGGCGCTGAAACGTTGGCGTCATGTGCCACTTACATCATTGTTTTTCAATACACTATTTTTCTTCACCAAGACCTTGGAGTGCCGCCTGTTCTTTTTTTATAGTAGGAGTGGATGGAGTATACCCCTCGCTATAAGAACGGCATCAGTTTCTATATATATATATATATATATATATATAATATGCCATATGTAGATATCTGGTACTCAGGGTGAACAGTAGCAGCGTACTCAGGTGCCTTTCACAATAGTATAGATATACACACACACACCTCTTTCACTTACACACACATGCCTCTTTTCCTTGCACACACACATGCCTCTTTCACTAACTCACACGCGTCTTTCATTAACTCACACGCCTCTTTCACTTACACACATGCCTCTTTCACTTACACACACACGCCTTTTTCACTTACACACATGCCTCTTTTACTTACACACATGCCTCTTTCACTTACACACACGCCTCTTTCACTTACACACACATGCCATTTTCACTTACACACGCCTTTTTCACTTACAGACACACCTTTTTCACTTACACACACATGCCTCTTTTCCTTGCACACACACACCTTTCACTTACACACACATGCCTCCTTTCCTTGCACACACACATGCCTCTTTCACTTACACACACACACACACACACACACACACACACACACATGCCTCTTTCACTTACACACATGCCTCTTTCACTTACACACACGCCTTTTTCACTTACACACATGCCTCTTTTACTTACACACATGCCTCTTTCACTTTCACACATGCCTCTTTCACTTACACACACGCCTCTTTCACTTACACACACATGCCTTTTTCAGTTACACACACATGCCTTTTTCACTTACACACACACGCCTTTCTCTGACGTCCTAGTGGATGCTGGGAACTCCGTAAGGACCATGGGGAATAGACGGGCTCCGCAGGAGACTGGGCACTCTAAAAGAAAGATTAGGTACTATCTGGTGTGCACTGGCTCCTCCCACTATGATCCTCCTCCAGACCTCAGTTAGATTTCTGTGCCCGGCCGAGCTGGATGCACACTAGGGGCTCTCCTGAGCTCCTAGAAAGAAAGTTTATTTTAGGTTTTTTATTTTACAGTGAGACCTGCTGGCAACAGGCTCACTGCATCGAGGGACTAAGGGGAGAAGAAACGAACCTACCTGCTTGCAGCTAGCTTGGGCTTCTTAGGCTACTGGACACCATTAGCTCCAGAGGGATCGACCACATGGAACTGGCCTTGGTGTTCGTTCCCGGAGCCGCGCCGCCATCCCCCTTACAGAGCCAGAAGCAAGAAGAGGTCCGGAAAATCGGCGGCAGAAGACTTCGGTCTTCACCAAGGTAGCGCACAGCACTGCAGCTGTGCACCATTGCTCCTCATGCACACTTCACGGTCACTGAGGGTGCAGGGCGCTGGGGGGGGGCACCCTGAGGGCAATATATGACACCTTGGCTGGCAAATCTACATCATATATAGTCCTAGAGGCTATATAGATGTAAAATTACCCCTGCCAGTATTCCAGAAAAAGCGGGAGAAAGTCAGTTGAAAAAGGGGCGGGGCTTCTCCCTCAGCACACTGGCGCCATTTTCTCTTCACAGTGCAGCTGGAAGACAGCTCCCCAGGCTCTCCCCTGTAGTTTTCAGGCTCAAAGGGTTAAAAAGAGAGGGGGGGGGGGTACAAAATTTAGGCGCAATATTGTATATACAAGCAGCTATTGGGAAAAATTCACTCAATATAGTGTTAATCCCAAAATTATATAGCGCTCTGGTGTGTGCTGGCATACTCTCTCTCTGTCTCCCCAAAGGGCTGTGTGGGGTCCTGTCCTCAGTCAGAGCAGATGCAGAGCAGATGCCGATAAATGTGATGTCGCCCCCTCTGGGGCCGACACCAGAGTGGATGGATAGGTGGAAGGTATAAACCGACAGTGTCAGCTCCTTACATAAAAGGCTGGATGACGTAACAGCTATGAGACAGCCGGCTTCCCAGCCCGCGCCTGCCCAGGCGTCTCAAAGGCCATCAGGGGCTCAAAAACGCCCGCTCCCTCAGATGGCAGACACAGATGTCGACACGGAGTCTGACTCCAGTGTCGACGAGGTTGAGACATATACACAATCCACTAGGAACATCCGTTACATGATCCCGGCAATAAAAAATGTGTTACACATTTCTGACATTAACCCAAGTACCACTAAAAAAGGGTTTTATGTTTGGGGAGAAAAAGCAGGCAGTGTTTTGTTCCCCCATCAAATGAGTGAATGAAGTGTGAAAAAGCGTGGGTTCCCCCGATAAGAAACTGGTAATTTCTAAAAAGTTACTGATGGCGTACCCTTTCCCGCCAGAGGATAAGTTACGCTGGGAGATATCCCCTAGGGTGGATAAGGCGCTCACACGTTTGTCAAAAAAGGTGGCACTGCCGTCTTAGGATACGGCCACTTTGAAGGTACCTGCTGATAAAAAGCAGGAGGCTATCCTGAAGTCTGTATTTACACACTCAGGTACTAGACTGAGACCTGCAGATAGTGCTGCTGCAGCGTGGTCTGTAACCCTGTCAAACAGGGATACTATTTTGCGAACATAAGACGTCGTCTTATATATGAGGGATGCACAGAGGGATATTTTGCCGGCTGGCATCCAGAATTAATGCAATGTCCATTCTGTCAGGAGGGTATTAGAGACCCGACACTGGACAGGTGATGCTGACTTTAAAAGGCACATAGAGCCTTATAAGGGTGAGGAATTGTTTGGGGATGGTCTCTGGGACCTCGTATCCACAGCAACAGCTGGGAAGAAAATTTTTTACCTCAGGTTTCCTCACAGCCTAAGAAAGCACTGTATTATCAGGTACAGTCCTTTCCGCTTCAGAAAAGCAAGCGGGTCAAAGGCGTTTCATTTCTGCACAGAGACGAGGGAAGAGGGAAAAAGCTGCACCAGTCAGCCAGTTCCCAGAATCAAAATTCTTCCCCCGCTTCCTCTGAGTCCACCGCATGACGCGGGGGCTCCACAGGCGTAGCCATGTACGGTGGGGGGCCGCCTCAAAAATTTCAGCGATCAGTGGGCTCGCTCACAGGTGGATCCCTGGATCCTTCAAGTAGTATCTCAGGGGTACAAGCTGGAGTTCGAGGCGTCTCCCCCCCGCCGTTTCCTCAAATCTGCCTTGCCGACAACTTCCTCAGGCAGGTGCTAGAGGCAATTCACAAGCTGTATTCCCAGCAGGTGATAGTCAAGGTGCCCCTACTTCAACAAGGACGGGGTTACTATTCCACACTGTTTGTGGTACCGAAACCGGACGGTTCGGTGAGACCCATTTTAAATTTGAAATCCTTGAACACATACATAAAAAAATTCAAGTTCAAGATGGAATCGCTCAGGGCGGTTATTGCAAGCCTGGAGGAGGGGGATTACATGGTATCCCTGGACATCAAGGATGCTTACCTACATGTCCCCATTTACCATCCTCACCAGGAGTACCTCAGATTTGTGGTACAGGATTGCCATTACCAATTCCAAACACTGCCGTTTGGACTGTCCACGGCACCGAGGGTCTTTACCAAGGTAATGGCAGAAATGATGATACTCCTTCGAAAAAAGGGAGTTTTAATTATCCCGTACTTGGACGATCTCCTTATAAAGGCGAGGTCCAAAGAGCAGTTGTTGGTCGGAGTAGCACTATCTCGGGAAGTGCTACAACAGCACGGATGGATTCTATACATTCCAAAGTCACAGCTGGTTCCTACCACACACCTACTGTTCCTGGGGATGGTTCTGGACACAGAACAGAAAAAAGTGTTTCTCCCGCAGGAGAAAGCCAAGGAGCTGTCATCTCTAGTCAGAGACCTCCTGAAACCAAAACAGGTATCGGTGCATCACTGCACACGAGTCCTGGGAAAAATGGTAGCTTCTTACGAAGCAAAATTCCATTCGGCAGGTTCCATGCAAGAACCTTTCAGTGGGACCTCTTGGACAAGTGGTCGGGATCGCATCTTCAGATGCAACGGCTGATAACCCTGTCTCCAAGGACCAGGGTATCTCTACTGTGGTGGCTGCAGAGTGCTCATCTTCAAGAGGGCCGCAGATTCGGCATACAGGACTGGGTCCTGGTAACCACGGATGCCAGCCTTCGAGGCTGGGGGGCAGTCACACAGGGAAGAAATTTCCAAGGACTTTGGTCAAGTCAGGAGTCGTCCCTACACATAAATATTCTGGAACTGAGGGACATTTACAATGCCCTAAGTCTGGCAAGGCCTCTGCTTCAAAACCAGCCGGTACTGATCCAATCAGACAACATCACGGCAGTCGCCCATGTAAACCGACAGGGCGGCACAAGAAGCAAGATGGCGATGGCAGAAGCCACAAGGATTCTCCGATGGGCGGAAAATCACGTCTTAGCACTGTCAGCAGTGTTCATTCCGGGAGTGGACAACTGGGAAGCAGACTTCCTCAGCAGACACGACCTACACCCGGGAGAGTGGGGACTTCATCCAGAAGTCTTCCAACTGTTGGTAAACCGTTGGGAAAGGTCACAGGTGGACATGATGGTGTCCCGCCTAAACAAAAAACTAGATATTGCGCCAGGTCAAGGGACCCTCAGGCAATAGCTGTGGATGCTCTAGTGACACCGTGGGTGTACCAGTCGGTTTATGTATTCCCTCCTCTGCCTCTCATACCAAAGGTACTGAGAATAATAAGAAAACGAGGAGTAAGAACGATACTCGTGGTTCCGGATGGGCCAAGAAGAGCTTGGTACCCAGAACTTCAAGAAATGATATCAGAGGACCCATGGCCTCTACCGCTCAGACAGGATCTGCTACAGCAGGGGCCCTGTCTGTTCCAAGACTTACCGTGGCTGCGTTTGACGGCATGGCGGTTGAATTCCGGATCCTAAAGCAAAAGGGCATTCCGGAGGAAGTCATTCCTACGCTGATAAAAGCCAGGAAAGAAGTAACCGCAAACCATTATCACCGTATTTGGCAAAAATATGTTGCGTGGTGTGAGGCCAGGAAGGCCCCAACAGAGGAATTTCAGCTGGGTCGTTTTCTGCACTTCCTACAGTCAGGGGTGACTATGGGCCTAAAATTGGGTTCCATTAAGGTCCAGATTTCGGCTCTGTCGATTTTCTTCCAGAAAGAACTGGCTTCACTGCCTGGAGTTCAGACATTTGTAAAGGGAGTGCTACATATTCAGCCCCCTTTTGTGCCTCCTGTGGCACCTTGGGATCTCAACGTGGTTTTGAGTTTCTTAAAATCACATTGGTTTGAGCCACTTAAAACTGTGGATTTGAAATATCTCACGTGGAAAGTGGTCATGTTATTGGCCTTGGCTTCGGCCAGGCGTGTGTCAGAATTGGCGGCTTGTCATGTAAAAGCCCTTATCTGATTTTCCATATGGATAGGGCAGAATTGAGGACTCGTCCCCAGTTTCTCCCTAAGGTGGTATCAGCTTTTCACTTAAACCAACCTATTGTAGTGCCTGCGGCTACTAGGGACTTGGAAGATTCCAAGTTACTGGACGTAGTCAGGGCCTTAAAAATTTATATTTCCAGGACGGCTGGAGTCAGGAAAACTGACTCGCTTTTTATCCTGTAGGCACCCAACAAAATAGGTGCTCCTGCTTCTAAGCAGACTATTGCTCGCTGAATTTGTAGCACAATTCAGCTGGAGCATTCTGCGGCTGGATTGCCGCATCCTAAATCAGTAAAAGACCATTCCACGAGGAAAGTGGGCTCATCTTGGGCGGCTGCCCGAGGGGTCTCGGCTTTACAATTTTGCCGAGCTGCAACTTGGTCAGGGGCAAACACGTTTGCTGAATTCTACAAAATTGATACCCTGGCTGAGGAGGACCTTGAGTTCTCTCATTCGGTGCTGCAGCGTCATCCGCACTCTCCCGCCCGTTTGGGAGCTTTGGTATAATCCCCATGGTCCTTACGGAGTTCCCAGCATCCACTAGGACGTCAGAGAAAATAAGATTTTACTCACCGGTAAATCTATTTCTCGTAGTCCGTAGTGGATGCTGGGCGCCCATTCCAAGTGCGGATTGTCTGCAATACTTGTATGTAGTTATTGCCTAACTAAGGGTTATTGTTGAGCCATCTGTTGAGAGGCTCAGTTATATTTCATAATGTTAACTGGGTGTAGTATCACGAGTTATACGGTGTGATTGGTGTGGCTGGTATGAGCCTTACCCGGGATTCAAAATCCTTCCTTATTGTGTCAGCTCTTCCGGGCACAGTATCCTAACTGAGGTCTGGAGGAGGGTCATAGTGGGAGGAGCCAGTGCACACCAGATAGTACCTAATCTTTCTTTTAGAGTGCCCAGTCTCCTGTGGAGCCCTTCTATACCCCATGGTCCTTACGGAGTTCCCAGCATCCACTACGGACTACGAGAAATAGATTTACCGGTGAGTAAAATCTTATTTTTTCACTTACACACAATTACACACACACACACACACACACACACACACACACACACACACACACGTCACTTTCACACAATTACACACACACTCACACCACTTTCTCTTACATCCTAAAGGATGCTGGGGTCCACATTAGTACCATGGGGTATCGACGGGTCCACCAGGAGCCATTGCCACTTTAAGAGTTTGATAGTATGGGCTGGCTCCTCCGTCTATGCCCCTCCTACCAGATTCAGTTTAGAAAATGTGCCCGGAGGAGCCGGTCACAGCTAGGGAAGCTCTCCTGAGCTTTCCGGGAAAAGTTTTAATTTAGAGTTTATTTTTTTACTGGAGGCTGTTGGCAACAGCCTGCCTGCAGCGAGGGACTAAGGGGGGGAGCAGTGTCCGCCCTGCGGGATCTGAGCCACTGACTCCGCTGACTGGACATTGAGCTCCAGAGGGGTCTGATCGGTCTCTGCCACAGGGGAACCGCTTGCCCCAGCAGCATGCCGCTGACCCATTACAGAGCTGAAGTGAGTGGTTAGTTAGTCACCTACCTTCCTAGTAAGCAGGGGGCCGGTGTGAAGATAGCGGCAATGGGGAAGGAGCGCGGTATTAACTGCGCTCCTGGATGGTACCAGAGGCACATAGTGCGGCACTGTGAGGGGCGCCCTGGGCCAGAGCTTACCCCCCACACTGGTCAGCAAGCCTGTCGTGGTCCAGGGATCTCAGCCAGCAAAACTCCTCAGGCCAGTTTAAACTTCTGAAGAGCGGGATGACAGCACCATTAAGGGGGCGGAGCTTCTCCTCAGAGCGGACCCTGCAGCGTTCCAGCTCCATTTTCCTGCATGCAAAGCTGAAAGGAAGATACAGGTCCCTCCACAGCAACTCCAGCTTACTGTATACAGTACCAAGGGGTTGTAGAAGGGAGGGGAGGCTGTTATTTGACTGTGTGTCCTATTAAGGAGCACAAATCAGTGCTGATAAGGGGTTTCTCCTTACTAAAAAGCGCTGGGGTGGGTTGGCTCCAATCTCTGTCTCTCTCTTGCCATTCTTGGGGGGCAAACTCTGTCTACCCCCACGTGTGTGTGTGTGTGTGTGTGTGCGTGCGTGTGCGTGCGTGTGTGTGGAGTGTTTGATGGTCACCTTGATAAAGCTGATTATTTACCTTAGAACACAAGCTATTTATTAATATCGTGAAGCCGTAATGGCCGCTGTCCCTCGTGCACGTGCTACGCACTTTGTACGCTATTTGCGTACAAAGACCTCGCACGTGGTACGCTAGTTACGTACACACGCTGCGCTGTGAGTACGGAATACACACAGCGAGCGTACACACAGATAATAACCTTTTAAACCTTACACAGAGTATGCTTATACTGTAAATCTTAGTGTTGAGATACTGCAATGATGTAACGCTGCTTAACCTTGTTAATATTAAAGCTGCTTGGGCGATTGAGATGCTCCTATTACCCTCTGCAATGTAATAAACACACGATACCTTGCTAAGGTTCCAACACCTTTACTAACAAGCTTTTAGTTATATCGAAAAGGGGAAACAGTTTACAAGTCATACACTACAAGCTAACATATCATTCTAACAGAATATCTAGACAGAAATATACAATAGCGTCACAATCTTATACTATAACGGAGAGAGAGAGAGTATGGCCAATACAAACAGAGAACAAGTTGGTTACAGAGAATAACTTACACACACTGGGAACGATCGCTGCGCAGCTTCTGGTACCAGCTCCAAGTTAGTCAAGATGAAAACCGTTTGTGGAGAGTGAGAGAGTGAGCTGCCCAGGCTGGCTGATCTTATATACACTGCATACAGTACACTACAAAGGGACCTATAATCTCATTGTTCATTGGACACAGGAATGTCTCCTCGCATCATAACAAAAGGTCATAGGTGGATTTGAACAGGTGGGCTGTGGCTATTACAAACTGCTCAGGTGGGAGGGAATCGCCAGATTCCCGCCGCATGGATAATGAACTGCAAATATGAGTAATGTCCAGAAACTACTAATGGGCATAACTATATGCAGGAGCGATTCATCTTTACCTAACCAACACCGGAATTGTTGCTGTTAAAATACTCTTCGGTTAGGTACCAGACACCACTGTTCAACCTTAATCAGACCCTTTGTACCACGTAAAGAGGGATTCCCAAGTCCGTGAACAAGTCACATTAAACAAACTTACAGTTATCATTAAGGGGAACATTACCTATAAAACATACCATTTGGTTTTATTATTTAACGATTGAGTCGCCCGCTAGACGCACACGAACTCTACCGTAAATGCACATACCATGCGCTCGAGCGCACGCCCGTAGAGGCGCAGTCACGCAACTGCGAATATGTGCACGCACGCCAGAGAAAGTGCATGTGCAGCGGGCAAGCGCATAAGGTGAATATATGGCAATGTGCAGCATGATATTTTTCCGACTTTGACAGTCCACCCTTTGGTAGTCACCAATAACTGCCACTTCCTAAAACAGTTCAAAAAGAGAAAAATATATATGTCACATGTAAATACATTTCTATGATTGGGTAAGGGAGAAGAGAGGAAGGTGGGAAAAAGGTATGACCTAGTGAGATAGTAGAAGCATGTGTGTATGAATCCATGTTTGAGGGGTCATGTATCATCGTGCCGTACGTGTTTTAAATCAAGCTTCGAGGTATTGCGAAGTATACATTTGAATTCCTTCTTATCCCGTATCAAGGGTCTGTGGATGGGCTGTCAAACTTTACTGAGCTCTTTTCGGCTTTTAGTTGTAACAAAATGGGGGAGCACATTTTAGTTGATGATACATGAATGAGGGGATATGTGAGTGCTGATATCTGTGCCTATATTCCCTATTGACTATGTGTGTCATTACCTGAAGGTTGTAGAAATGAAGATAAGAAGCAATTATGGTAAATGCAGTCATAAACTATGTGAGTTTAATATACATTTGCCGATTGAGGTCTTGTCTTGTGTCTTGTCTCGATGTACATGTTGACTGTAGTCTCCTGATGCTTTTGCTATAAATGACGGCAAAAGTTTTTCCATTGTCCAGAAAGTTAGTCACTAAAATATTTGGGCTATCGTAAAATTTAAAGTCACTAGGGAAAATGGGGCTTGTAGCATAGTTTATCAATGGTCTGTATAAAAGAGGTTGTCAAATTCTTCTTCCAAGCGGATGTCTTTGTACCTTGGAGGAAAACAAAGGAGAAACGGGTGAAAGAAACGGACCGTGGAATCACATTGTCATCACAACATTGTCTCTATCGTTGGGTCATACATCAAATTAGTTGTTGTTAGTACAGTGTCCTCGCTCCTTAAGCTCATCACCCTGGTATTGCTTTTACTCTTCGTTAAAACCCGAACGCATCTAAATATCAGGCCAACCAATATGACGACTCCCAGAATACACAAACAAAATTTCCCTACATCCATAATAATACCTTGGGCCCATTCTCCTAAGCCCGAGAACCAATTTCGTGGGTTCAACCATGACACCCAACTGGTCAGCTCATTACCCACAGTAGCGAGTGTGAGATTGTGTTTCCTTCGAAACTCCCATTTTAATTGTAAAATGTCATTCATCTTTTGGTCTATGACCTCGGCTGGGTCCTCCATGCTGTTTGTAATGTACGTGCAGCACTTTATTCCATATTGAGTTGCAAGGGTAACACAATACCCACCTGTCACTGCTGTGAGGTAATTGAGAATCATCCTATGCTGAACCAGTTCTGTTTTGTAGGCTTGTAACTCTTTCCCAGTGTACCTGAATGTGTCGTCATACATTTCGGTGATATTGTCTAATAAATTTGCAAGCGCAGATATATATTTATAATTTATCACTCCTCTGGCGGTACGAGTGACATCTAACGCGAGTAGGAATTGAATCCCGGTGGATTCATGGATCAGATCAGAGGCTGAATGCTCTGTCCTCTCTATCAGGTGCCGTTTAACGACGTGCTCGTAATGAATGTGAGTATAAGGAGCTTGGGCACTGCAGTGAATATCTTTCATTTTGTTATGGGATACAGTCATTACTTCAGGCAGTACTTTTCCAATATAGCACAATCCCTCTGAGTTTGGGGCAAGCCACTTATACGCCTTCCTCCCGCATATGAAATATGCATCATCGGGGAGAACATATGGGACAGAGTATGACATTATCATGTTACAAATTTTCCATGTGAAATCTCCTAACCCTAATTCTCCCATCTGTTTAGTACACGTATCAGGTTGTACGATATGTGCACAGTATCCTGGTGATACTTCTCCAACTCGCATGGTCCTACTTCCTAGAGTGTACCTATACCGGAAATATTTTCCATGGTCGGCTATCTGGCGTATAAGTTCTGTGTCTATGGGCATTCTGTCGGATCTGTATGAAAAGGTCATGGTTTGATTACTCCATGATACTTCCCAATTTCCCGGCTTTCGGGGATTGGAAATGTTAAAGCATACTAAGGACCTATCCACATGATATTGGTGGAGCTTCAAACTAGGAGGACTAGAGATATTAAACCTCTTGTCCACCGGCCTCCCACCACTTAGCTCAAGTACCTCTCCTACAGTTAAAGGGAATGGTACTAGTCCTGATTTGCTATGGCCTTGAGGTACTTGAGAGCATACCCAACAGTCTGTCTGATTTAACACTTTACCCACTAAGGAGTGATAGTCACTCAATGGATGCCGGTCCATGTGGACATTAAAACTGGACTGACATTTCTTTATGCACCCATCCTCAACTATATTGTCACAATGCCTACAGATGCAGTTCTCTTCAGCTAACAATCCTTCACAATTCCTTCTATTGTCAATGCTACCAGATCGTTTTCTGATACTCGCCTTTACTCGGTGATTATGTTGTTCTTGGAAATCTACGCCTGCATCCTGGTCATCAGAACCCATTCCCAATCCTTTCTCGACCTCCATGGTACTCTCACCGAAACAGACTGCTCTGGTCAACATCATGGTCAACAGGAAAATCCGGATCACAGTCTCTTGGGGCAAGTCCATCTTAGAGGAGTAAAAGGAGAAAAATAAGAAGGGGGAAAGGAAATATGAGGGAGGTGGGAACTGGAGAAAATAACAAATGGGAAAAAGAAATCTGGCTCGACAAGCTTCCGGTCTTGTTATTCTCAGCGCTCAGGTGTCGTCTCAATCCTCCCTGAACAGACACTCTAGTGATACAACCTCTACCGTCTGTTCTTTATCACGGGACCTCTCTGGGTCAGTGACCTTTTTACAATGAGACGAATGAACCCAAGTCTCTCTCTCGGCAACCTTCAAAGCAGTTGTGCTGGTCAATAAGACTTGATATGGTCCTTCCCATCTGTCAATAAGGCAACCTGAGCGTAGAAAATTCCGTATCATTACATAATCCCCAGGTTCAATGTCATGACAATTACTGTCTGGCAAATCAGGAATCACCAACTTTAGATTATCATTCTGATTCCTCAATTGCTTACTCATCTTAACCAAGTACTTTACAGTTACTTCATTGTTACATTTCAAATCATCCTGGGGGTTAATCATAACATGGGGTTGTCGACCAAACAGAATTTCAAAAGGAGACAGATTAAGAGGGGACCTGGGGGTGGTTCTGATGCTGTATAATACGATTGGCAAAGCTTCAGGCCATAACAGTCCTGTTTCAGTCATTACCTTGCTCAATTTATTTTTAATAGTGCTGTTAACTCTTTCCACCTTCGCACTCGCCTGGGGGCGGTACGGAGTGTGCAGCTTACTATTAATTCCCATCAACTTACACATTGTTTGAAAGACTTCACCTGTGAAATGGGTACCCCTATCACTTTCAATTATTCTAGGGATACCGTACCTACACACAAATTCCTGCACAATTTTCTTTGCAGTAAACACAGCGGTATTTGTGGCCGCGGGAAATGCTTCGACCCAATTTGAGAATACATCAATACAGACCAAAACTTACTTTAAATTTCTACAAGGTGGTAATTGTATGAAATCAATCTGTATTACCTGGAAAGGGCCATCTGTCGGAGGGATATGGGATGGCTCTGTCAGTATTGCCTTTCCGATATTCTTCCTCAAGCAGGTGAGACATGTCATTGCTCTTTTACCCGCATGGGAGGAAAATCCTGGGGCGCACTAATAAGCTCTTACTAGCTTACACATTCCTTCTTTGCCTAGATGAGTCAGCCCGTGTGCCGCTTCCGCTAGACTTGGAAGGTATGCTCTGGGTGCCACTGGCTTACCATGTCCATCTGTCCAGAGTCCTGAGGACTCCTGGCCATATCCTTTTGACCTCCAGACTGCCTTTTCCTGTGGGGAACACAAATTTTGCATTTCACACAATTTCTGTGTGTTTACAGTATTAAATACCATCAGTCGTGTACTATCTGTTTGTATGGGGTTACCGGCTGCTGATTTAGCAGCTTCGTCTGCTCGGCTGTTACCAAGTGATACCGGGTCTTGGCTATATGTGTGAGCTTACACTTGATAACAGCCACTCTGTCGGGTTCCTGTATCGCTGTCAGAAGTCTTTTGATGTGGGCTGCATGCGCTACGGGTGTGCCAGCTGCCGTCATGAAATTTCTGAGGCGCCATAGGGCTCCGAAATCATGGACTACTCCGAAGGCGTACCTAGAATCTGTGTAAATGTTGGCTGATTTGCCCTTAGCCAATTCACATGCTCTGGTTAGGGCAACCAGTTCAGCAACTTGTGCTGAGTGTGGTGGGCCTAGCGGTTCTGCTTCTATGGTACCTTGGTCATCTACGACTGCGTATCCAGTACACAAGTCTCCCGAGTCCGTCTGTCTGTGACAACTACCGTCAGTGTAGAAGGTAAAATCTACATCTTCCAGTGGGTTGTCACAGATGCCAGGCCTTGCCGTGAAATTTTGGGTCAAATATTCCATACAATCATGCGTGTCATCCCCTGTATTAAATCCTCCTTCACCATCACTCTCATCCTCCACCCTTTGTGCCTGTCCAGGCACACCTGGGAGATACGTTGCAGGATTTAATGCGCTGCATCTCCTTATGGTGATGTTTACGGGGGCCATCAATGCCAATTCCCATCTTGTAAACCGCGCTGATAAGACGTGTCTGGTTTGGGCAGAATTCAGTAAGGCTGACACTGCATGTGGTGTATGAATTGTGAGGTTGTGTCCTTGCACTACATCTTCGCTTTTTGTGACTAGCAATGCTATTGCTGCAACGCTTCGCAAGCATGTGGAGAGGGATCGCGCTACCGTATCTAGCTGAGCGCTATAGTAGGCTACCGGCCTGCTGGCATCACCATGCTTCTGGGTTAAGACACCTGCTGCGCACCCAGCACTCTCTGTTCCGTACAGCTCAAAGGGTTTCCCATAGTCAGGCATACCTAATGCTGGTGCCTGCGTTAGGCACTGTTTAAGTCTCTCAAATGCCATCTCAGATTCGTCTGTGTGCGAAATCCGATAAGGTTTGTTTGAGGAGACCATCTCCTGCAAAGGTAGGGCTAGTATGGAAAAACCTGGAATCCAGTTACGGCAATACCCACACATTCCTAAAAACGTTCTAATCTGTTGCTGGGTTTGTGGCAGGGTCATGTCACGAATTGCTTGAATTCTATCAGCGGTAAGGTGTCTCAGTCCTTGTGTTAGACAGTGTCCCAAATACTTCACACGGGTCTGGCATAATTGTAACTTGTCCTTGGAAACCTTGTGTCCTGTGTCTGAAAGATGAAACAGGAGTTGTTTCGTATCTCTCAGGGACGCTTCCAGTGAATCTGAGCACAGCAGTAAATCATCCACATACTGTATCAATATTGATCCACTCTCTGGTTGGAAAGACTGTAAACAATCATGCAGGGCCTGTGAGAAAATACTTGGACTGTCTATGAAACCTTGTGGTAATCGAGTCCAAGTGTACTGAACTCCTCTGTATGTGAATGCGAATAAGTATTGACTGTCAGGGTGCAGAGGTACCGAGAAGAAGGCGGAGCAGGGGTCAATCACAGTGAAAAATTTGGCAGTGGGAGGGATTTGCATAAGGATGACAGCTGGATTTGGCACTACGGGGAATTGACTCAACTATTTTGTTGATCCCTCTTAGATCCTGCACTAATCTGTAACCCCTCCCCCCACTCTTTTTAACAGGGAAGATGGGACTATTGGCAGTGCTGGACGTTCTTACCAGAATGCCCTGTTGTAGCAAGCGCTCTATTACAGGGAAAACTCCTAACTCCACCTCTGGCTTCAGAGGATATTGTGGGATTTTTGGAGCTATCCTACCAACTTTTACTTGCACAACTACTGGGGCTACGTTTGCCATCAATCCAGTGTCTTGTCCATCCTTGGTCCAAAGTGATTCCGGTATCTGGGAAATCATTTCCTCTACCTTGGACGGACACCTATTTACAACAACAGTGTGTGACATTAATCTTGTTGGGGAGTCTAGCATATCCTGCGCTTCCTGAGCGTTGTTTTCGGGTATGTCCAAGAACACACCTTCAGGAGTACAGTATATGACGCATCCCATTTTGCACAGTAAATCTCTCCCTAGGAGATTAGTCGGAGCCGATGCAGCCAGCAGAAAAGAATGCTTGGTATGCAAAGGCCCTATCGTAATCTCTGCAGGTTTGCTTAAAGGGTAGTGCTGTACTACTCCTGTTACTCCCATGGCTGGAATTGTTTTACCAGTGGTTCTCATGCCCACGGTCGAATTTATCACTGACTTGGCCGCTCCCGTATCTACAAGGAAATTTAGAGATTTACCAGCTACATCAATTGTGACCTCGGGTTCACTTCCAAGGCTCGCAATTAATTTCTCTGGCTGCAGATTACAGGTGTGGCCTCGCCCCTATGGTGCGTGGTGGCCTCCCTGCATTGCGCTGGCAGCTATTACCTGTGAAGGGGGTAAATGGGAACTATCAGTGACTTGCCAGTCTCTTTTTGGGGGATACCTTTTTGTTTCCCCTGCGTGTGGCTCATAACTCCGTCTCTGCGGTCCTTGATCCCAATTTCGTGTGTCATGTCGTTGTCTAGGGGGTTGATATGATTTTTGTGCATTCTTTGATCTACAGTCTCGTGCAAAATGTCGCTCTTTATGACAGTAATAACAAGTTACCACATTTGACTTACCCACAGGGGTCGGCGATTTATACAGAGGTGGCCTTGTGGTCAGGGCCTGTATACTTACGGCCATTAACTTATCACTTTGTGACTCCCTGTGTCTGGTGATATTCCGATCATGATCAATAGCGGCCTCTCTCAAAGTAGCCACCGACAGACCTCGCCAACATGGTTGGGTGGTCTGTACCCTCGTCCTCAATACTTCCTTTAAACCATCCATTAACACAGATACTGCTACTTCTCTATGATTCACATTTGTCTTAATGTCTTCTATGCCTGTATACTTAGCCATTTCCTGTAGTGAACGATGAAAATAATCAGCAGCTGTTTCTCCCTCTTTCTGTTTGATGGAGAAAATTTTGTTCCATTTGACAACAGCTGGAAAATACTCTTTTAACTGTAAATTTATTCTCTTTACATTATCTTGGTTGTACACATCCGTAAGGGGTACCTCTTCATCTAATTTACAGTCAGCTAAAAATCTCGCTGAGTCGACATTGGAGGGTAAACATGCCCTCAGCAATATCTGCCAGTCTTTGTTATTGGGCTCCACAGTATTTCCTAGCTCTCTAATGTATTTCTGGCTTGCAACTAGATCTTTCCTAGGATCAGGGAATTCAGACACCATTGATCTTAATTCCATTCGGGAAAAGGGGCAGTGCATGGCGATGTGTCAGACAGGAGTGACTCCTGAAGTGTCAGTTTTCCCATTTGGCACTGCAATTACCCTAACGGGATTAAGTTCAATAACATCATTCTGAGTAGATTCTACAGCATGTGGTGAAATGGTTTCAGCATATTGTATGGTGCCATACTTACCAGTTGATACGACCTCACCTGTCCCTCCACTAGGGGCCTTTGATACTGCTCTTACTGGTTGGGACATGCCCACTGTTGTTTCTGCTATGGTGGCTGCTAGAGAGAGTGCCGATATTGTTGTTGGTTCATCCTCTTGGTCACAGTCCTGGGGAAAGTTTAAAACAGGGTACAGCTTGCACGGGTTAATATTGGCATCAACAATCTTGGTTACATTAGTCTTAACATTTATACAGTTACTAAGTGCATGTTTATCATTCACCAGTGTGCCATTCTCTGCAACCACCTTCTCTCCCGTTATGTATGGTGGTGGTGGCGCGGTGGCTATCAGTTTTCTGATAGGGTTAGATCCACCCGCTTGAGCCAATCCTCTTTGTATTTCACCTTACTGTTGCCATAACTGTAAATAATTATAATGTTTGATCCGTCTCTTTGCAGATTTAATGAGACATATCCTTCTCCTTAGATTCTGTAACACCTCGGGACTAAAACTGCCTACCCGTGGGAACTTTTCCCCATCGTGCACAGTCATTCTTTCCCATTCATCGCACAAAACTTCTGTGTGTGAACCGTATTTCTCACACATTACATACCTTGCCGACCCGATTGGTCGGTTTATTAAGTCAACCCGAACCGAGGTTGATCGCCCCCTACCTGAACAACTGGCCCCCATCTTTGCAGGTGTTGCTTTCACTACCTCTGACCTTCAAATCAGGGTCTTCAGCGAATCCTTACAAAAACCAAGATGTCCGGGGTAGGCCGGCGGCGGAAGTTTACCGAGTACTCCACTCACTCGCCCACGTCGACCAATACGCCCACACACTGCCTTAGCGCTGGCTAACTCGACCTAGGGCCCCTGCGACCTGAACCTCTATTTACTGGAACATGTGGGTGTGATCCGCAGAGCACTTAACCCTTTCCAGTAACTATTGGTTGTTGGATAGTTCCCAAGTGACCAGCGAACCTCCCTTAAAATAAAAAAAATTACACAAATCACGTTAGAATATGCAAATAGCGTTTATGACCCCTCTAGCGTACGCAAATGGTACTGGGTCAAGTTACTAACTAATGCACACAATTACGTGCGGTACAATCGTTCTGCACATAAGCAACTAATCTTATGTGCGGAGCGACCAGTGGAATCGAAAATTGTGGCTGCGAATTCCTTCAGCCTGAGCTTAATGGCCTATATGGGTACCGCACCAACCCTTTCTGGTGTTGTGCTCTTTTACGCTTTATCTATAGCGGACTTCTTAGTCTGCTGTACCTGGACCTCCTGGTCTGTCTGGACCTCCTGGTCTGTCTACAGTAGACCTCCTGGTCCGCTATACTCTAATGCTCTTTTTTTAAATGTTTAACAAGGGATGCCTCCCAAGCCACCGTGCAGTCACTTACACGTATATTCCTCACGAGAACTCGATGATTTCCTGTGGTTCAACCCCAAAAATTAGAAACTTATATATATGTATACACACTCTTTCACCTCATATACTCTTTTACTTTCGTTTCTGCGCAGAAATCCCTTTCATTCAGTATCGCAGGCTAATCCCGAGGAGTTGCAACTAGAGAAGGATCTATTAGCTTAAAATTTTGGACACTGAGATCGATTTGCGCTATTATCGCGTTGCCTCCTTATCGCCTAACTAAAACAATACTATCGTGTGATTTGTATTATGTGGGCGTACCCAGACGCTCCGTTGCGTAATATACGCTCCGTGCGTCGGCCCTTGCGTCGCGTACGCTAGTCTCACCCTTTGTTAGAGACACGTGTACGCAAGCCCGGTATATCCACAGAAATACAATTAACACGTTTATATCAATGTAGATGATCTTTAACTGTAATCATCTACCGAACACCACACCGAACTTTCTTGTATCTTAGGCAAGCCGTGCGCGTGTTTTACAAATTACTCCTTAACGTATTAATATTACTTTTAACTACCAATAGCAACACATCTTTCTCAGCACGTTATCAATTGTGAAATGGCAAACAGGAAAGTGATATGTGAAAATACACAAATGAAAAGAAATACAGGTGTGTGCGTGCGTGCGTGTGTACGCAAAACAGAAATAAACAGTTTTAAAAGACAATAGTGTATTGTTCTTACCTCCGGTTCCGGATTCCACCAGCACTCCTTCAACGTAGCGAAACAGACGCTTATCTAGCCAGCACTACTGTATCCCGATATGAAGGGATACTGCCTTCCCGCCCTTGCTGACAGATAAAGTCTGTGTTCGCTAGTGCGGATATGTGGAGGACGGACAAGCCGCCAATTGATAAAGCTGATTATTTACCTTAGAACACAAGCTATTTATTAATATCGTGAAGCCGTAATGGCCGCTGTCCCTCGTGCACGTGCTACGCACTTTGTACGCTATTTGCGTACAAAGACCTCGCACGTGGCACGCTAGTTACGTACACACGCTGCGCTGTGAGTACGGAATACACACAGCGAGCGTACACACAGATAATAACCTTTTAAACCTTACACAGAGTATGCTTATACTGTAAATCTTAGTGTTGAGATACTGCAATGATGTAACGCTGCTTAACCTTGTTAATATTAAAGCTGCTTGGGCGATTGAGACGCTCCTATTAACCTCTGCAATGTAATAAACACACGATACCTTGCTAAGGTTCCAACACCTTTACTAACAAGCTTTTAGTTATATCTAAAAGGGGAAACAGTTTACAAGTCATACACTACAAGCTTACATATCATTCTAACAGAATATCTAGACAGAAATATACAATAGCGTCACAATCTTATACTATAACGGAGAGAGAGAGAGTATGGCCAATACAAACAGAGAACAAGTTGGTTACAGAGAATAACTTACACACACTGGGAACGATCGCTGCGCAGCTTCTGGTACCAGCTCCAAGTTAGTCAAGATGAAAACCGTTTGTGGAGAGTGAGAGAGTGAGCTGCCCAGGCTGGCTGATCTTATATACACTGCATACAGTACACTACAAAGGGACCTATAATCTCATTGTTCATTGGACACAGGAATGTCTCCTCGCATCATAACAAAAGGTCATAGGTGGATTTGAACAGGTGGGCTGTGGCTATTACAAACTGCTCAGGTGGGAGGGAATCGCGAGATTCCCGCCGCATGGATAATGAACTGCAAATATGAGTAATGTCCAGAAACTACTAATGGGCATAACTATATGCAGGAGCGATTCATCTTTATCTAACCAACACCGGATTGTTGCTGTTAAAATACTCTTCGGTTAGGTACCAGACACCACTGTTCAACCTTAATCAGACCCTTTGTACCACGTAAAGAGGGATTCCCAAGTCCGTGAACAAGTCACATTAAACAAACTTACAGTTATCATTAAGGGGAACATTACCTATAAAACATACCATTTGGTTTTATTATTTAACGATTGAGTCGCCCGCTAGACGCACATGAACTCTACCGTAAATGCACATACCATTGTTAGGGTCTCCTGCCCTGTGCTGCCACGTCGTCATGGCAACCGGGAGACAAGTGCTAGCGGAGTAACCTGAGCGCAGCTGATACTCCGGTTCGGGTCTTTTGCTGTGCAGTGGTTACAGGCATGGGATCCGGTGCTGGTTTTTGTGCTCACAGTCTGTGAGGTCTGAGGGGGGCGTGGACAGCACCTGCTTTATAAGGCCTCTTCTCAGATTAAGCATATGCTGCTGAATCTTTGTTGGTTAGTCAGTTCCTGTAAGTTAGCCAGTACTGTGTAGCTTTGTATTTTGTTATTGCTTACTGCAAATAGGCCTGGGCATTTGGTACTACACTCTGCCAATCCAGACCTAGCAGTAAGACTGGAGTCAGTCGTTTAGCCTGCTGAGGTTCTTTTGCTATTCTGTGAACCCAGCAGGTTTGTGGCTGTACTTTCAGACCTGCCTGCATAATCCTCTCTCACTGTGCAGGGCGTCCATGTGTCAGTTTAGTGGCAGTAAGCTGAACCTGGGCCCTGCAAGTGAGAATTAGGATTGTGGAGACTCTCCTTGTGTCTATTATTCCATCTCTGACCAAGGAGTTTACTGCCACACCCGTTGGTAACCCTTTAGGGTTTTGCTGTTGCCCTTAGCAACAGCATTTCGGGTTCTCTACGTATTAAAACACAACATCTTGCTTTTTCCATCTGAGCATTTCTAATACTAGGGAGACACCCAGTTTCTTAGCCTCTGGGCTTCTCTGTTCACTCTGTGTTGGTTTTGTTACCCTATCACCTTCTGTGTACGTTATGTCATATTTCCCAGTCTGTCTGTGAGTTCATTTGTTTTGCATCCCTCTCTGTTCAGACACCAGTACATTCCTGCAGGCACTGGTGTGTATAACAGTTCAAACACCAGTACATTCCTGCAGGCACTGGTGTGTATAACAGTTCAAACACCAGTACATTCCTGCAGGCACTGGTGTGCATAACATATTCAGCAGCCCAATACTCCTGTTGAAATTTTGTGGGAATATGGAGCATACCCCTCAAAATACGTTGCAACAGGTGGTCGATCAGGTGCAGGTCCTGACTCGACAATTTAATGATTTGTCCATTAAAATGCACACCTCGCAGGCCGCTGGCGGAGCTCCCGCAGCAGCAGCACCTTCAGGGGTTAAGGAGCCGAAAGTAAATCTTCCGGATCGTTTTTCTGGAGATCGCTCGCAGTTCTTTTGTTTCAAGGAGAGCTGCAAGTTATATTTCCAGCTTAGGCCTCAGTCTTCTGGGTCAGAGATTCAGCGGGTGGGCATAGTGATTTCCTTGCTACAAGGAGACCCACAGGTCTGGGCATATGGGTTGCAGCCTGACTGTCCGTCGCTTAAAAGTGTTGATGCTTTTTTTACGGCACTGGGCATGTTGTATGATGACCCTGACAAGACGGCCTCAGCCGAGGCTCAGATTTCGATCCTTAAGCAAGGGCGAAGGCCAGTTGAGGTTTACTGTACGGAGTTTCGGAGGTTGGCCCATGATACCCACTGGAATGACCCAGCCCTGAGACACCAGTACCGAAGAGGTCTTTCTAACCAGATAAAAGACCAACTGGTACAATATCCCTTGCCTGATAGCTTGGATCAGCTCATGCAGTTATCCATCCGGGTGGATAGACGGCTGAGAGAGCGTAGGCTTGAAAGGGAGACCGAGGTTTCCTTCTTTCCCAAGGGAACCTCAGACTCTGAGGAATTTTCCGAGGAGCCTATGCAGATTGGGGCTACCCGCCTCTCCTCGCGTGAGAAGACGCGGAGGAGACAGCAGGGGTTGTGTTTGTACTGTGGGAATAAGGGTCATGTGGTAGTATCATGCCCAGAAAAGCCGGAAAACTTCAGGGCCTGAGGGTGATGGGAAATATCCTGTCAGGCCAGAAGTCAGAATTTCCCAAGAAGACTTTTATCATTCCGGTGACCTTGAAGATCCTCGGTCAAACTGTCAAGACTGAGGCCTTTGTGGACAGTGGGGCCGACGGGGTTTTTATGGACCGCCAATTCGCCCTGAAACACTCTGTTTCCTTAGTACCCTTGGCGTCGGAAATTGAGATTTATGGGTTAAACGGGGAACCATTATCCCAGGGTAAAATTACCTCTTGCACTAGCCAGATTTCTTTGTTTATTGGAGCCACACACTCTGAAAAATTGTCCTTTTATGTGACTGTCTGTACTTTTGCCCCATTGGTGTTGGGGTTACCCTGGTTAAGGGCCCACAATCCTCAATTTGACTGGGTCTCTGGGGAGATTCTTAGTTGGGGTACTGATTGTTTCAGGAGTTGCTTGAGCCTTCCAGTCAGGCTCTCGCAGCTAAGTTTGCCAGGATTGCCAGGGTGTTATGCAGATTTTGCGGACGTGTTCTCCAAAAAAGTTGCAGAGGTACTACCTCCCCATCGCCCCTATGACTGTGCCATTGATTTGTTGCCGAATGCTAAGCTTCCCAAGAGCAGGTTGTACTCCCTGTCACGTCCTGAGACTCAGGCTATGGCAGAGTACATTCAGGAGAACTTGGCTAAAGGATTTATCAGACCTTCACAGTCTCCAGTTGGGTCGGGATTCTTCTTCGTGGGTAAAAAGGACGGTTCATTGCGACCCTGCATCGACTTCAGGGAATTGAACCGTATCACGATTAAAAACTCATACCCACTGCCTCTCATTTCGGTCTTGTTTGACCAGCTTCGTACTGCCACCATTTTTTCTAAGATTGACCTACACGGTGCGTACAATCTAATCCGAATAAGAGAGGGGGATGAATGGAAGACTGCCTTTAATACCCACTCAGGGCATTATGAATATTTGGTGATGCCTTTTGGGCTCTGTAATGCCCCGGCAGTCTTCCAGGATTTCATGAACGATGTGCTCAGGGAATATTTGGATAGATTCTTAGTTGTATACTTAGATGACATCCTAATCTTCTCCCATTCCCTGGAGGAACATCGGAAGCATGTATGCTTAGTCCTCCAGAAACTCCGAGACCACCGGCTTGGGGCGAAGCTGGAGAAGTGCGAATTTGAAGTTCAGCAAATCGCATTTCTAGGATATATTATCTCCCCAGAAGGTTTCCAAATGGAGGGTTCCAAGGTACAGGCAGTCCTGGATTGGGTGCAGCCCACTAGTTTGAAGGCGCTTCAGCGTTTCCTGGGCTTTGCGAATTTTTATAGACGATTTATCGCTGGATTTTCGTCTATAGTGGCGCCCTTGGTGGCACTCACTAAGAAAGGGGCGGATGTTGCTCACTGGTCTCGTGAGGCCAAAGCGGCTTTTGCCCGTCTCAAAAGGGCATTTGTCTCGGCCAAGGTGCTGCGACACCCAGATCCAGAGCGTCCTTTTGTGGTGGAGGTGGATGCCTCTGAGATGGGTATTGGGGCAGTGCTCTCTCAGATGGGAGTGTCTGATAATCGCCTTCATCCCTGTGCTTACTTTTCCCGTAAATTTTCGCCTGCCGAGATGAATTATGACGTGGGTAACCGGGAATTGTTGGCTATTAAGGATGCACTCGAGGAGTGGAGACACTGGCTTGAGGGGGCTAAGTTTGTGGTCTCAATTCTCACCGACCATAAGAATTTGGCATATTTAGAGTCAGCGAAGCGTCTCAATGCCAGGCAGGCACGATGGGCTTTGTTTTTTGCTCGCTTTAATTTTTTGATAACATATCGCCCTGGGTCAAAAAACATCAAGGCTGATGCGCTCTCGCGGAGTTTTGCTCCAATCCAGGAGACCACCGAGGAGCCGTTGCCCATTGTGTCCCCATCGTGTATTAAAGTGGGCATTACCCAGGACCTCTTGTCATTAGTCCTTAGAGCACAGGAGCAGGCTCCTCCAGACCTTCCGGTAGGTCTTTTGTTTGTGCCTCCTAGGTTAAGACAGCGAGTGTTCCTGGAATTCCATGCCAAGAAGTCGGCAGGTCACCCGGGTATTGCCAGAACTCGGGAGTTGCTATCTAGGGCGGTGTGGTGGCCCTCGGTGGCTAAGGATGTGGATCAGTGGGTTCGGGCATGTGACATCTGTGCCCGAAATAAGACTCCTAGAGGGGTTCCTGTTGGCCCATTACATCCACTCTCTATTCCATCTAAGCCATGGACCCACATTTCAATGGATTTTGTTGTGGACTTGCCCAAATCCTCTGGGATGACAGCCATCTGGGTTGTCGTTGACAGGTTTTCGAAGATGGCGCACTTCGTTCCACTGGTTGGGCTGCCATCGGCCAGACGCCTGTCTGAATTATTTATGCTGCATGTTGTGCGCCTCCACGGGTTGCCACTTGATGTGGTCTCTGACCGCGGATCCCAGTTTGTGGCCAAATTCTGGAGGGCATTTTGTTCCGATCTCCAGATTTCTGTCAGCTTGTCGTCAGGCTACCATCCGCAGTCTAATGGGCAGACTGAAAGGGTGAACCAGACCTTGGAGCAGTTCCTCAGGTGTTATGTCTCCAAGTGTCAGACTGACTGGGTTGCTCATCTGTCAATGGCGGAGTTTGCCTATAACAACGCGGCTCACTCTGCTACAGGGATCTCTCCCTTCCTTTGTGTGTATGGGCATCATCCTAAGGCCAATTCATTTGACCCCCTGGACTCCACGCCTGGTGGTTCCTCTGTCGTTTCGGTCCTTAGAGGTATTTGGAGGAAAGTGAAGAAAGCCCTTGTGTCTGTGTCATTAGTGACCAAAAGGGTTTTTGATAAGCGGAAAAGACCCTGCAGCTTCAAATTAGGAGACTTCGTCTGGTTGTCTACCAAGAATTTGAAGTTGAAACAGCCATCTCATAAGTTAGGCCCCCGGTTCATCGGCCCTTATAAGATCACCAGGGTTATCAATCCGGTGGCATTTCAGTTAGATCTGCCCCGTTCTTTGGGTATCAATAAAACATTTCATTGTTCCCTTTTAAAACGGGCGATTAGTAATCCTTCCCCTCTTCTGATACGTGGCCAGAGGGAGTTTGTTGTTGAAAGTATTCTTGACTCCAAGATGGTTCGGGGTCGGCTGTCATTTTTGGTGCACTGGAAGGGGTATGGCCCGGAGGAGCGGTCGTGGGTGCGCAGTTGTGATCTTCATGCCCCCAGACTGATACGCTCTTTCTTCTCGCAGTTCCCCGATAAACCCGGTGGTAGGGGTTCTTTGACCCCTCGTCAGAGGGGGGGTACTGTTAGGGTCTCCTGCCCTGTGCTGCCACGTCGTCATGGCAACCGGGAGACAAGTGCTAGCGGAGTAACCTGAGCGCAGCTGATACTCCGGTGCGGGTCTTTTGCTGTGCAGTGGTTACAGGCATGGGATCCGGTGCTGGTTTTTGTGCTCACAGTCTGTGAGGTCTGAGGGGGGCGTGGACAGCACCTGCTTTATAAGGCCTCTTCTCAGATTAAGCAGATGCTGCTGAATCTTTGTTGGTTAGTCAGTTCCTGTAAGTTAGCCAGTACTGTGTAGCTTTGTATTTTGTTATTGCTTACTGCAAATAGGCCTGGGCATTTGGTACTACACTCTGCCAATCCAGACCTAGCAGTAAGACTGGAGTCAGTCGTTTAGCCTGCTGAGGTTCTTTTGCTATTCTGTGAACCCAGCAGGTTTGTGGCTGTACTTTCAGACCTGCCTGCATAATCCTCTCTCACTGTGCAGGGCGTCCATGTGTCAGTTTAGTGGCAGTAAGCTGAACCTGGGCCCTGCAAGTGAGAATTAGGATTGTGGAGACTCTCCTTGTGTCTATTATTCCATCTCTGACCAAGGAGTTTACTGCCACACCCGTTGGTAACCCTTTAGGGTTTTGCTGTTGCCCTTAGCAACAGCATTTCGGGTTCTCTACGTATTAAAACACAACATCTTGCTTTTTCCATCTGAGCATTTCTAATACTAGGGAGACACCCAGTTTCTTAGCCTCTGGGCTTCTCTGTTCACTCTGTGTTGGTTTTGTTACCCTATCACCTTCTGTGTACGTTATGTCATATTTCCCAGTCTGTCTGTGAGTTCATTTGTTTTGCATCCCTCTCTGTTCAGACACCAGTACATTCCTGCAGGCACTGGTGTGTATAACAGTTCAAACACCAGTACATTCCTGCAGGCACTGGTGTGTATAACAGTTCAAACACCAGTACATTCCTGCAGGCACTGGTGTGCATAACAACCAGAGGCGCAGTCACGCAACTGCGAATATGTGCACGCACGCCAGAGAAAGTGCATGTGCAGCGGGCAAGCGCATAAGGTGAATATATGGCAACGTGTAGCATGCTATTTTTCTGACTTTGACACCTGTAGCAATGTCCAGGGACACAGTGTCATATGCTGCAGAGGATTTATCCTCCCAGGATGATCCCATTCCATGTAATCAGGATAGCACTGGTTTAGCACAGATTCCAGCAAGGGAACCATAGTGGTTTTCCTCTATCACAATTTGGATTTCTCAGATTTCTCACAGGGTTGCCAGTAATGAATCTGCAACCCATGTATTGCGACCTCTATGGCTGTATGGCCCTTGTCTGGTACCTCGGGACACCCTGTTATATACCCCCACAAAGGTGCGCTTGTGCAGGTAACACAAGACAACACGGATACCGATTCTGACACTACAGATGGTGATGGGGATGTGTTGCGGGGGTCCGCATCTCTTGCAAGGGGGGTTCAGTTGTTGATAGAGGCTATCAGGGATGTGTTAAATGTTAATGATACCACACCTGAGCAGGTTGAGGAGGCTTTTTTCACTGAAAATAAGAAACCTTCGCTAACCTTCCCTGCGTCAAAGGAGCTGAATGCTATATTTGAAAAAGCATGGGTAAACCCTGAAAAGAAGTTTCAGATCCCTAAGAGGATTCTGGTGGCTTTTCCTTTCCCTGAGGAGGATAGGAAAAAATGGGAAAACCCGCAGATTGTTGACACATCTGTGTACAGACTCTCAAAGAAGGTGGTTTTACCTGTACCGGGATCTACCGCCTTAAAGGAGCCGGCAGATAGGAAAATTGATAATACACTTAAATCAATGTACACTGCTTCGGGGGCCATATTACGTCCCACTATTGCTAATGCATGGATAGCAAAGGCAATAGTGAAGTGGTCGGCTGCCTTAATTGAGGATTTGGATACGATGGATAGGGATGACGTTGCATTGTATTTACGCAACATTCATGATTCTGCACCCTTCATGGTAGAGTCCATGAAGTACCTGCGTTCCATGGCTGCAGGAATTTCTTCCATGTCTGTTTCAGCTCGTCGGGGACTGTGGCTCCGCCAGTGGTCGGCCAACACGGAATCCAGGAGAAGTATGGAGTCGCTACTCTATACAGGTAAGGCTCTCTTTGGGGAAGCTCTAGACGCGTGGATATCCACCGCTACAGCGGGTAAGTCTCAGTTTCTTCCCTCAGCAGCACCTGCTCCGAAGAAATCCTTCTCCTCAGCTGCGCAGCAGTCCTTTCGGCACAACAAGCCTAGAAAGGCCAGATCATCAATACCTTCTTTAGGGGAGGTAAGGTTAAGTCCAAGAAACCTGCCGCTGCAGGTTCCCAGGAACAAAAGCCTGCTTCAGGTACCCCAAAGTCCTCCGCATGACGGCCCGGAGGTGGGGCCTGTGAGAGCGAAACTCAGACAGTTCTGTCATGTCAGGGTATCGTCCGGCCTGGATCCCTGGGTAGTAGTTATTGTGTCTCAGGGATACAGGCTGGAATTTCAAAGTCTCCCTCCTCATCATTTTTTCAAGTCGGGCTTGCCAACTTTGTTGGAGGACAGCATAGTGCTTCAAGATGCTGTCCAAAAGCTAGTGGAGGCACAGGTCATTGTGCCGATACCACCTCACATGCTGACAAAGGGTTACTATTCGAACCTTTTCGTGGTACCGAAACCGGATGGTTCGGTCAGGCCCATTCTGAAGCTAAAATCGTTGAACCCTTTTCTAAAGGAGTACAAGTTCAAGATGGAGTCTCTCAGGGCGGTGATATCAGGTCTGGAAGAGGGGAAATTCCTGGTATCACTGGATATCAAGGATGCGTACCTTCACATTCCGATTTGGCTGCCGCATCAGGCTTATCTCCGCTTCGCATTGCTGGGCTGTCATTTTCAGTTCCAGGCTCTGCCATTCGGCCTCTCCACAGCACCGAGGGTGTTTACCAAGGTGATGGCGGAAATGATGATGCTACTCCGCAAGCAGGGTGTGAACATCTTTCCTTATATGGACGATCTCCTGATAAAGGCATCGTCCAAGGAGAAGCTGCTGCAGTCCATTGTTCTCACAACGCAACTGCTCCAGAGTCACGGGTGGATTCTGAATTTTCCAAAGTCACATTTGGAACCAACCCAGAGATTGTCATTTCTGGGAATGATCCTGGATACGGAAGTGCAGCGGGTGTTTCTTCCGCGGGACAAGGCGTTGGTGATCCAATCCATGGTCCGGGATGTCTTGAAGCCACCCTGGGTGTCGGTTCATCAATGCATTCGCCTATTGGGAAATATGGTGGCCTCCTACGAGGCTTTCCAGTACGGGAGGTTCCATGCTCGGACCTTCCAGCTGGATCTCCTGGACAAGTGGTCGGGATCTCACCTCCACATGCATCAGAGAATTCGTCTGTCGCCAAGGGCAAGGATCTCTCTCCTCTGGTGGCTCCAATTGCCTCACCTCCTAGAAGGCCGCAGGTTCGGAATTCAGGACTGGGTCCTGCTAACAACGGATGTCAGCCTCCGGAGCTGGGGAGCAGTCACTCAAGAAGTAACCTTCCAAGGACGGTGGTCAAGCTTGGAAGCCGGCCTGCCCATCAACATCCTGGAACTAAGAGCCGTCTACAACGGTCTTCAGGCGGCCCTGATTCTGAGAAATCGGGCCATCCAAGTGCAGTCGGACAACGTAACAACAATGGCTTACATAAACCGACAGGGCGGAACGAAGAGCAGAGCGGTAATATCAGAGGTGACAAGAATACTCCTCTGGACAGAAAAACACGCGTTGGCACTGTCAGCCATCTTCATTCCGGGAGTAGACAACTGGGAAGCAGACTTCCTCAGCAGACACCATCTCCATCCAGGAGAGTGGGGCTCCATCCGGAGGTTTTCAAGGAAATAACAGATCTTTGGGGATTGCCCCAAATAGACATGATGGCCTCTCGTCTTAACAAGAAGCTTCGGTGTTATTGTTCCAGGTCGAGGGACCCACAGGCAGTGGCAGTGGACGCCCTGGTGTCTCTGTGGGTGTTCCAGTCAGTGTACGTGTTTCCTCCACTCCTACTCATCCCAAGAATCCTAAAGCTCATAAGGAGAACAAGGGTTCAAGGGATCCTCGTTGCCCCCAGATTGGCCGAGAAGGGCTTGGTACGCGGACCTTCTGAATCTACTGCAAGAAGAGCAGAGGCCTCTTCCTCTTTGGGAGGACCTGCTGCAGCAGGGGCAGTTCGCCTATCAAGACTTACCGCGGCTACGTTTGACGGCATGGAAGTTAAGCGACTGATTCTTGCTCGGAAAGGTATTCCGAAGAAAGTTATTCCTACCCTCATACAGGCTAGGAAAGGGGTAACGTCAAAACATTACCATCGTATTTGGAAGAAATATGTTTCTTGGTGTGAGTCCAAGAAGATTCCTGCGGTGGAATGTCAACTGGGACGTTTCCTCCTCTTCCTGCAAGCAGGAGTGGATAGTGGTCTGAGGTTGGGATCTGTGATGGTCCAGATTTCAGCCCTATCTATTTTCTTTCAGAAGCAACTGGCTGCCCTCCCTGAGGTTCAGACCTTTTTGAAGGGAGTTCTGCATATCCAACCTCCCTTTGTACCGCCTACGGCGCCACGGGACCTTAACGTGGTGTTGCAGTTCCTCCAGTCGGATTGGTTTGAGCCTCTACAGGAGGTGGAGCTCAAATCTCTTACACGGAAGGCGGTCACTTTGTTGGCCTTAGCTTCTGCTAGACGTGTCTCCGAGCTGGGGGCTTTATCCTGTAAAAGCCCTTACTTGATCTTCCACGAAGATAGAGCTGAGCTCCGGACTCGTCAGCACTTTCTTCCAAAGGTTGTGTCGACTTTTCATATCAACCAACCTATTGTGGTGCCAGAGGCTACTGACTCCTCAGTTACTTCAAAGTCCTTGGATGTCGTGAGGGCTCTGAAGATATATGTGAAGAGAACTTCTCATCACAGAAAATCAGACTCTCTGTTTGTCCTATATGATGCCAAGAAAATTGGGTGTCCTGCTTCTAAACAGACTATTTCTCGCTGGATTAGGTTCACTATCCAGCACGCTTATTCTACGGCAGGACTGCCGTGTCCAAAATCTGTTAATGCCCATTCTACTCGTAAGGTGGGGTCTTCCTGGGCGGCTGTCCGAGGTGTCTCGGCAGTGCAACTTTGCCGAGCTGCAACTTGGTCTGGGTCGAACAAGTTTGCAAAGTTTTACAAGTTCGATACTTTGGCCTCTGATGATTTGAAGTTCAGTCAATCAGTTCTGCAGGAGCCTTCGCGCTCTTCCTCCCGTTCTGGGAGCTTTGGTACATCCCCATGGTACTAATGTGGACCCCAGCATTCTCTAGGACGTTAGAGAAAATAGGATTTTGGTACCTACCGGTAAATCCTTTTCTCATAGTCCGTAGAGGATGCTGGGCCCCCGCCCAGCGCTTCATTTTCCTGCAATTGTTATTTGGTTCAGTACAACTTCGTTTTGGTTGAGTACTGCATTGTTCCTTGGTAAGTAATGTTTCAGATGTTGCTGAGTAGTTCAAGCTAGTTGTCTTGACGTGCCTTGTATGTGTGAGCTGGTATGAATCTCACCACTATCTGTGATAAGTCCTTCTCTCGAAGTATGTCGTCTCCTCGGGCACAGTTTCTAGACTGAGTCTGGTATGAGGGGCATAGAGGGAGGAGCCAGCCCACACTCTCAAACTCTTAAGGTGCCAATGGCTCCTGGTGGACCAGTCTATACCCCATGGTACTAATGTGGACCCCAGCATCCTCTACGGACTAAGAGAAAATGATTTACCGGTAGGTACCAAAATCCTATTTTCACTTACACACACACGCCTCTTTCACTTACACACACATAATTACACACACGCCACTTTCACTTACACACACACGTCACTTTCACACACACAATTACACACACACATGCCTCTTTCACTTACACACACACAAATGCCACTTTTACTTACACACACACCTCTTTCACTTTAACACACAACTTTCCTTTAAAAAACACTGACATACACACCTCACTTAAAAACATTCACACACAAAAACACAGTGCTGCCTACATTTAAGATACCCCTGGTAATCACCCCCCCACACACACACGAACACACACACACACATACACCCATACACCACACACACACACACACATACACACACAATGCAGCAGCTTGAGTAGGGTGGTGCCAGTGCCTACCTGTTGCTATCCCCAGGACGGAGGAAGAGAGAGCTTAAGCCGGCCAGCTCTATTGGAAGTCCCTGTGAGCAGCTGTGTGCTGGAGCTCCCCCTAGCTGCATCCAGCTGTCAGCTGAGCTCTCTCTGTGGATACGAGGAGGCAGCTGCCGTCTCACAACACTGGCACAGCTCCTCCGTCCAGTCAGATGTGGCAATGGATTGTCAGGCAGTGGGAGGCAATGGAGAAGTGCCCCCTGCGGGTCAGGAGACCAGCGGCAGCCGACTCCATTGCCTCCCACAGTTCCGCCACTGCCCCTTTCTTGCTAGAAGAATCTTCTTTGGCATTCACCCAGAACCAGACACCCTCTCGGATCAGGTACTAGTTTGAAAATACCTAACTCTACAGATACTGGCCTGGCTTTCCCAAGAGAAGTGGAAATGGGGGTACTGTAGAGCAGTGATGTGCGGTCAGGTGAGGTAGAGCCTCTCCTGTCACAGGGCCTAATTCAGACTTGATTGCAGGAGCAAAATCTTTCTCTAATGGGCAAAACCATGTGCACTGCAGGTGGGGCAGATATAACGTGCAGAGACAGTTAGATTTGGGTGGGTTATTTTGTTTCTAGGCAGGCAGGGCCGGTGCTAGGTTGTTTAGTGCCCCCCTGCAAACTATAAATTTGCGCCCTCATACTTTACAAAGGGACAGCGCGCGCCACTGATACACACCAAAAAAGAGATGTGGTGTTACAAGGAAGGATCATGGCCACACAATAGTACCCTTATTTCAAATTACGCCACAGTAGCACAATTTTATTCACATAACACTGCATGTAGTAGTGCTTCTTATACACATAATGCCCCTGTAGTAGTGCCGCTTACACAAAATGCTCCCTTAGTAATGTTGCTTATACAAAATGCCCTCTGTTGTATTGCCGCTTACACAAAATCCCCCCTATAGTAGTGCCGCTTACACAAAATGCTCCCTTAGTAGTGCTGCTTACAGAAAATGCCCCCTGTAGTAGTGCCACTTACACAAAATCCCCCCCTGTAGTAGTGCCACTTACACAAAATGCTCCCTTAGTAGTGCTGCTTACACAAAATGCCCCCTGTAGTAGTGCCGCTTATACAAAATGCCCCCTTAGTAATGCCGCTTACACAAAATGCCCCCTTAGTAGTGCTTCTTACACAAAATGCCCCATTAGTAGTGCCACTTACACACATTATGCCCACACAGTCACATATAAACACAGATACACACACATACACACACACACACACACACACACACGCAGATAAACACTTGCACACAGATAGATAGATACATATATATACACACACACACACACACACACTTTCTCAAGCTCACACACTCTCTTTACATCTTCAAGTTCTAACCGAAGGTCTGGTTGGCTGGAGTTGCTCATGCTCCTGTTCCTCCTCAGTCCTCATCATGATCAGCCTGGTCCCGTGTAGCTCCACCCCTCTGTTCCGTGTAGGTCCGCCCCCTTTTTGGGTCTTCTTTCCTGCACAGTGCACAGTGACTGCGCGCCAGGGACGTGCAGTCAGGGGAGGCAGTGCCTCCCCTGTCATTACTGATTAAAATAATACAAAGAAGATACTTATGACACATATTCTGTGCCATATAAGTATCTGCTTTAACCTTTGTATTATTTTAATAATGTTTTTCGGTTTTAAAACTGAGTTAAATGTGTTTAGGAGGCACCACTCACAGTGCCTCCCGCTGTCAGTGTAAATGTCAGGAAGCGGGGGGCGGGGCCAAGCGGGGGGGCAATGAAATCCCATTAAAAAAAGCAGCTGAAGCGGCACTTAAGGGAAGTGCCGCTTTCAGCACGCCCCTCTCACATGCAGATCCAGTTGAGCATTGGCTTCTCTGGCATCGAGGGAGCAAAGGCAAATTATTATTATTATTTACATATGCCCGCCCCCCGCCCCTCCCCTCCCTTATTTTACTATGTGCAGCAGCGATAGATGCTGTAAGCTGTAGCTGCTGCACCCACCCCTTTCAGCTGCTGTCACTCTGGCCGGGAGTGCAGACATGTCATAGTCTGACATGTCTGCTGCAGCACAGCCAGCAGCAGCAGTGCCCGATGCCCGTCCCTTCCCTATTTGTATGGCTGCTAGCTTCCCCGGGACCAGCCACAGTCTCCTGCATCTGTATGTACCTGCTCAATACCCTCCTGAGGCCCCGCCCCCTCACGGCAGAGGCCACGCCCCTTTCCTGCTCTTGTTGGGAAGATCTGATTCCTTCCCAGCCAGCTCCATGGGGTGAACCAGGCAATACAGTATAGAGAGTGACTGCAACTTCCCACAGTCAAAAGTAAGTATCTGTGGGGGATGGGTGTGGGTTTTTTTTATACATGGGGGCTGGTGTATATATTAATATTATCTAGGAGTGTTGTGTTAGTATTATCTAAGGGAGTGGGTTGGTAAATAGTATTGTGTGGGGTGGGGATTGTATCACTGTCATGGGATTGTGTACTATCTTGTATTATAGTATGCTGAAGTTACTTGAAGATGGTGTAAAGTGTGTGTGTGTGTGTGGGGCAGAGGCGGAACTACCGCCAGTGCAACCAGTGCGTTGCACTGGGGCCCGCCTCTGTCCAGGGGCCCAAAGCATGTAATGAGACAAACTGACTCATTACATGCCGCTGTGCGCTGCGGGCAACCGCTGCCTGCAGCACACAGCCGCCCGAACAGAGAGGAGAGGAGCAGCAGTACGGAGGAGAAGGAGGAGGAGGGAGCCGAAGGAGGGAGCCGCAGCTGTGCTTTACTACTGGTGGAGGCGCTGTCTTCCGAGAACAGCCTATAGTGAAGCAGAGGGGCAGCAGCAGCAGCAGCGCCTCCACCAATGACACAGCGCTGCTGTGGCTCCCTCCTCCTCCGTCTCTCCAGCCCGGGAATCGTCTGAAAAATGGGTGACTGCCTGCCGCAATGTGTAAAAACTGTGGACTACCTGCCACAATGTGTAAAAACGGGGGACTGCCTGCCGCAATGTGTAGAAAGGGGGAATCTGCCTGCCGCAATGTGTAAAAAGGGGGGACTGCCTGCCGCTATGTGTAAAAATGGGGAATCTGCCTGCCGCTATGTGTAAAAAGGGGGAATCTGCCTGCCGTAATGTGTAAAAAGGGGGACGCTGTCTACCGTAATGTGTAAATAGGGGACGCTGTCTGCCGTAATGTGTAAAAAGGGGACGCTGTCTGCCGCTATGTGTAACAAGGGGGACGCAGTCTGCCGTTATGTGTAAGAAGTGTACGCTGTCTGCCGTTATGTGTAAAAAGGGGGACGCTGTCTGCCGTTATGTGTAAAAAGGGGACGCTGTCTGCCGTAATGTGTAAAAAGGGGCACGCAGTCTGCCGTTATGTGTAAAAAGTGTACGCTGTCTGCCGCTATGTTTAACAAGGGCACGCTGTCTGCCGTTATGTGTAAAAAGTGTACGCTGTCTGCCGCTATGTGTAACAAGGGCACGCTGTCTGCCGTTATGTGTAAAAAGTGCACGCTGTCTGCCACTATGTGTAACAAGGGGGACGCAGTCTGCCGTTATGTGTAAAAAGTGTACGCTGTCTGCCGCTATGTGTAACAAGGGGACACTGTCTGCCGTTATGTGTAAAAAGGGGACGCTGTCTGCCGCTATGTGTAAAAAGTGCACGCTGTCTGCCGTAATGTGTAAAAAGGGGGACGCTGTCTGCCGTAATGTGTATAAAAAGGGGACGCTGTCTGCCGTAATGTGTAAAAAGAGGAATCTGTCCGCTGTAAGGTGTAAAAGGGTCTCTACCTGGTGGAGTGGTGCTACTGTGCGGCGTAATTTGAATAATGGAGACTACTGTGCACCGTTTTATGAATTGGTATTAATTTGTGGCCACACCCCTTCCCCACGAAGCCACGCCACTATGTATTTTTGCGCGCGCCTACGGCGCGCACTGCCCGTTTTGCATGCAGGGGTGGGGCTCTAATGCCGTTTCTTGCACACAGTGCTAAAATGTCTAGTTACGGCACTGTTGCTAGGTATCCATTTCTCTGGTCCTGAGCAGGTCCCCCTCACCAGATACTCTCCAGGGGTGAGGGGGTGGACTTGGATGGGATGTGTGTGTGTGGGGGGGGGGGGCCCAAAGCATTTTGTCGCACCTGGGCCCACCGCTCGCTAGTTCCGCCACTGGTGTGGGGGGAGTAATGTTTTGTGAAAGTTGAGGAAGTGGATGTATTATTGTTGTCTATGTACAATACAGACACCGGGATCCCAACAGGGGTACTATACCGCCACTGAAATACCGGCGAGGTGATTCCCCCTCTGTGTGTGTCCATGACATCCATAGAGGGGGAATAGAACCTGTGGCGATTGAGACTCAACACTGAGCCCGCAGCGTGGTGAGTGCAGGGAGCTTTGTTGTGCTTGCCCCCCCTCTGCCGGCATTCTGGCTACTGACATTCGGCATCCCATGCAACGGAATCCCTTACCGATCCCACACAAAGGTGTATTCAGCAAGGAGGGGGCCTGTGTGCCATCTCCATCCAGGCCCCCTTCTCTCTAGGCGGTGGTGCAAGTGAGTAGACTCTGGTGCTGCCCTACAGTCTACTCACAAGCTTTTCCCAAAAGTCAATTGTGCAGGTTTTTGAGGGAGGATGGGTGGTAGGCTAAAATGTAGCCTAGAGCGCAGTGCCACCGGGCACCGGCCCTGCTCCCAGCCACACCTGGAGCCCTAATGACAGAGTAGTAATTCCAGCTGCCTGCGGCCCTGTACAGGGGGAGCTAGGAAGTACTGAAGGATGAGCAGCCCTGCCACAGGGAGCAGGTTTGTTGTTTCCTCTCTGTTACCGGTGGCGGCGGGAGCTGGCTAGGATTTTCAGGGGAGAGTGGCAGGTACTTTACTTTGACATGGGCTAAGCTCATCGGGAACCGGGCTGTACTGCTTATGTTCTATGCTGTACTGCCAACATGCTCTCCTTAGTATCACCGTCTCCCTTTCACCCTCTACTGTCACCCACTGCTGTCACCCTCTACCTGGCATCACCCTCTTCCTGTCACCCTTTCCCTGGCATCACCCTCTTCCTGTCACCCTTTCCCTGGCGTCACCCTCTCCCTGGCATCACCCTCTTCCTGTCACCCTCTCTCTGGTGTCACCCTCTTCCTGTCACCTACAGCTGGCACCCTCTCCATGTCACCCTCTTCCTGTCACCAGCTCCGTGGCATCACCCTATCCTTGTCACCTACTGCTATCATCCTTTAACTGACATCGCCCTCTTCCTGTCACCATCTCCCTGGCATCACCCTCTTCCTGTCACCAGCTCCATGGTATCACCCTCTCCCTTTTACCTACTGCTGTAAAACTCTCCCTGGTGTTACCCTCTTCCTGTCATCCTCTCCCTGGTGTCACCCTCTCCCTGTCACCCACTGCCTCTCTCTGTCACCCTTTACCTGTCACCCTCTCTCCGTCATCCTCTCCCTGTCACCCACTGCATCTCCTCTGCATCACTGTCTCCCCATCACCATCTCTCTACTGTCACACCCACTGCCTTTCCAAGGCATCACCCTGTCCTGATCAGGCATCACCCTGTCCTGATCACATGGATACAGCATTCCCATTGAGGCCATGCCCCTTGTTGTGAGGCCACACCCTCATTGCAAGACTACATCCACTTTTCCAGGAGCATGTGTGCCTTTGACGCACGCAAGGACAGTGGTGGTAGCGGGCATTGGCTCGGCGGCGGTAGGTTTCATCAACAAGGCTCGGCGGACATTATGGCTGCAGTGCCTCACCAGCCACTGACCTCACCGCACGCCACTGCTGCGCGCTATCACACAGCCAGGGAGGGGAGAGGACACTTAAAGCTGACGGCGCTTTCCTGCACTGCATCCCTTTGCTGAGCGGGTGGCGCCGGGCCTGTGTACAGGGTAAATACTGGCTGCTTTATTTTTTCACTGCAATTTAGATTTCAGTTTGAACACACCCCACCCAAATCTAACTCTCTCTGCACATGTTATATCTGATCCTCCCTGCAGTGCACATGGTTTTGCCCATTAGAGAAATAAATTGCTGATGCAATCAGGTCTGAAGTAGGCCCATACTCCAGTATACTCCAGAGTTTTGACTATACAAATTATAAGAAAACTACAAAGAAGATATTATAAATATCTTTGTAGTATTCTAATAATTTTTATAGTAAAACTCTGGAGGATACTGGAGTATGACAGGTAAGACAGTGCCTCACCTGCCTACATGGGCCCTCATTCCGAGTTGATCACTCGCTAGCTACTTTTAGCAGCCGTGCAAACGCATAGTCGCCGCCCACGGGGGAGTGTATTTTCGCTTTGCAGGAGTGCGGCTACAAGCACATTTTGTGCAGAACAAGACCAGCCCTGTAGTTACTTATTCTGTGCGATGATGGCTGCGACGAATGACACGGTAATGACGTCAGATACCCGCACAGCAAACGCCCGACCACGTCTGCGTTTTTTCCAAACACTCCCAGAAAACGGTCAGTTGACACCCAGAAACTCCCACTTTCTGTCAATCTCCTTGCGATTGGCTGTGCGACTGAAAGCGTCGCTAGAACCTGTGCAAAACCACGATGCTCTTTGTACCCGTACGCCACGCGTGTGCATTGCGGTGCATGCGCAATTTTTCCGTTTTTTTTAACTGATCGCTACGCAGCGAACAACGGCAGCTAGCGATCAACTCGGAATGAGGGCCATTGTCTGCTGCACACCTCTGCTCAAAACTCATCAAATTTCCAGCAGTTAATACTGCAGATCCTTTGTATCATGCCTACATGAACCCTCAGGTTCATATATGTGTGTTAATCTGGCTCTGATACTAGCCAGTGCCTGCCCAGCCATTTACCTCACTGCATGTTACTGCTTGTATAGAAGCGTGTGAAGGAAAAGCTGGAAGGGAAGTGGCATGCCTTATGTGAGGAAAAATGTGGTTGGCGGGGGGGCATTTAAGGAGAGGAGGGCATTGAGGGAAATGTCTGTGGGCTGGGGTATGTGAGAAAGCAAATGGCCATAAAAGCATATGAGGGAAACGTTGGCGGGCAGATGTGATGTGAATGCATAGCTGGTGAGTTTCATGTGTGGATTAACATCAGCAGCCACAAACTTTTCACTAGTGTACAGAGAAACTATATATATATATATATATATATATATAATTAGCAGAAGCGAACCGTCACTCAATGCTGGAAGAAATGCTGAACGGTGCCCTCAGTGAATTGATGATAGCAGACATGATAACTGCGGCACTCGTGGTAATATTGAAGAAAATAAGATTTTACTGTCAAAGTCAGAAAAATATCTCTATGCACACTACCATATTTGCACCTCACACAGGTCCGTGCTGCGCATGCGTACGCTCTCCCGTACGTGCGCATACTCACAGTCGCGGGCACCCGCAGGCGCATGGTATGCGTATTTACGGTAGAGTTTATGTGGTTGTAGCGTGCGACTCAATCGTAACATATTTTCAGTAATAATGTATTTTGTAGATCATGGTCCCTTTGATAGATTCTGAAAGTTTGGTTAATATAGAATGTTTATGAACAGAGGAATCCCTCTTTGTTTGATACGAAGGGTCAGACAGGAGTAATACAGTGGTGTTTAGTATCCATCGGAAGAATATTTAATTAGAAATATTCCGGTGTTGGTTTGAAGCAGATCAATCGCTCGTGCGAATAGTTATGGACATAAGAAGTTTATGAACATTTACTTTATTTGCACTTTATTACCCATGCGGCGGGAAACCCAGTTTCCCTCCCACCTGAGCAGTTGGAAATAGTCACAGCCCACCTGTATGAATCAACCTATGACCTTTTGTTATAATGCGAAGCCGAATTCCTATGTCCAATGAACAATGAGATTGTAGGGACCATTGAATTGTATTGTGTGTGGGGCATAAATAGGCAGGCCGACCGTATCCAGTTCTCTCTCTTCAACGGTTCTCATTGCTGATAAATCGGGAGCTGGATATCGAGGCGCATGCGATCGTTCCCCTTGTGCGTAAGTTTTCTCCGTAATCATATTGTCTTACTGTGAGCCATCTCTCTCTCTCTCTCTCTCTATCTCTATCTCTCTCTCTCTCTCTCTCTCTCTATCTCTCTCGTATTTTCCTTTAATTGTATTGTATTGTATTTCCTGTGTAGTTTATCTGGTTAGTTGGTTTATGTTATATTGTAGTGTATGCTTTGTACTGTGATTCTTTTTGCAAGTATAATAGTCATAATACATATAATAGGTTTCGGACCCTAAGCCCAGGTATCTGTGTATTCTTTATAAGGGTTAAGTATTCTCTGAGCGTCGGTGACGCTCAAGCAGCTTTGTAGTTAATCAGGTTACACCAGGTTGCACTTACACTCTGTCTCTACACCAGGCATTCCCAACCGCGGTCCTCAAGGCACACCAACAGCACAGGTTTTAGTGATATCCAGGCTTCAGCACAGATGGTTAAATCAAAATAACTGCAGTACTAATTAAGGCACCCGTGTTCAAGCCTGGATATAACTAAAACCAGGACTGTTAGTGTGCCTTGAGGACCGTGGTTGGGAAACACTGCTCTACACTAAGGTATACTGTGTATCTCACTGTTAAAGGTATAGCTATAAAGGTTTAACGTTGTAAGCGTCTCCACCGCTGGTGATCTCCTCGTGGTCCCGAGCGTACGCTACGCTATAGCGAATCATTACGTTAGTCGGCAGCCAATAGCGTCCCTGCCTGTGATCACTGGGCCGTAAGCGAACGTGACGCTTGAGCGTCTCGACTACGGTTGAGCGATCGCTACACAACTTGCGTACCCTTACGGTACTTCTTACGTAGATAGCGTATAGTGTTCTTAGACCTCTTAAAGTGTTTTATATACGATAAATATTTAGCTTTATCAATTGGCGGCTCGCCCGTCCTTCACATATCTGCACTAGGTAGATCAGCAGACATTATCCCTCAGCAAAGGGCGGGAGGTTGTATCCCTCGTAGTGCTGACAGGATAAGCGTCTGCTTCGCTTAAGTAAAGAGTGCTGAAGGAATCCGGGAACCGGAGGTAAGAACAAAACGCTAGTGTCTTTTAAAACTGTTTATTTTTCTGTCTTGCGTACACACGCACGCACACATATATATATCTGCATTTCTTTTTCTTTTTCATTTTCGTATATCACTCTCCTGTCTGCCAGTTTTTATAGTTGATAGAAGTGCTAAAAGAGAGTTGCCGTTATTTCATAGTTTAAGAGTAAAGGTAATATAGTTAAAAGATAGACAAACACACAGTTTTGCCTGGGAGATAAGGCGAAGTCAGTGTGTTGTGTGGTAGATGATCAAGGATCATCTACATTGATAAAAGTATAAATTGTGTTACGGTGGATCTTTGCTTTGCGTATACGTGTCTCTAACAAAGACTTGCGTACGCAATCCAAAGGCCGACGCACGCAGCGTACGTTACGCAACGGAGCGTCCGGTTACGCCCACGTAGCTCAAGTCACGATAAGTTGATTTTTAACGCAAAGCGATAAATAACGCGAGGCGAGAAATAACGCAAGTCTATTTTTGGGTGTCCAAAATTTAATTAACAGATCCTGCTCCTAATTGGTAACACACCTGATCTGAAGAAAAATTTCTGCGCAGAAATAGAAATAGAAACAAAAGTGTACATGTGATGAGTGAGTGTTTTTACAATTTTTAAAGGTTGAACCACAAGAAAAGTCGAGTACTCGTGAGGTACATGCGTGTAAGTGACGTGCACGGTGGCTAGGGAGGCAACTCTGGTTAAATATACAATTTTGAGCATTAGAGTATAGCAGACCAGGAGGTCATACTGTAACAAGACCAGGAGGTCGTACTGTAACAAGACCAGGAGGTCATAACAGACCAGGAGGTCCAGGTACAGCCGACAAGGAAGTCCGCTATACAGTCCACAGGCACAACACCGAAAAGGGTTGGTGCAACACCCATATAAGCTCTGGCTGAAGGAATTCGCAGTCGTAAGTTTCGATTCCATTGGTCTTTCCGTAAATAAGCTTAGTTGTTTGTGTACTGAACGACTGGACCGCACGTAAGTGTGTGCAGTAGTTAGTAATCTGACCTAATACCATTAGAGTAAAGGGGTCACAAACGCTATCTGTACACTCTAACGTGATTTGTGTAATTTTTTTATTTTAAGGGAAGTTCGCTGCTCACTCAGGAACTATCCAGCAACCAATAGTTACTGGAAAGAGTAAGTGTTCTTCGGATAACCCTCGCAGGTTCCAGTAAATAGAGGTTCAGGTCGCAGGGGCCCTAGGTCGAGTACGCCAGCACCATATCGGTGTGATCAGGTCGTATTGGTCGGCGTGGGCGAGTGAGTGGGGTACTCGGTAAACCGCCACCGTCAGCCTATTGTTGGCATTTGGTTTTTCGTAAGGGTTGGCTAAATAAAGCAACACTTTCGAACTATGGGGGCCACTTGTTCAGGTAGGGGGCGATCAACCTCGGTTCGGGTTGATTCAGTGGTCCGACCAATTGGGTCGGCCAGGTATATAATGTGTGAGAAATATGGAAGTCACACAGAAACTTTATGTGATGAATGGGAGAGAATGACTGTACATGACGGGGAGAAATTCCCAAGAATAGGGAGCTTCAGCTCAGAAGTGTTACAAAATTTAAGGAGGAGGATATGTCTCATAAAATCAACAAAGAGACGAATCCAGCATTATGATTATTTACAGTTGTGGCAACAGGAAGGTGAGATACAGAGAGGTTTGGCTCAGGCGGCGGGATCTGGCTCTAACAGAAAACTGATTGCCACGGCCCCGCCGCCACCATACATATCAGGAGAGAAGTTGATTGCGGAGAAAGACGCACTAAGGTGTAACACAAAATCACTTAGTAACTGTGTAAATGTTAATGATAATGTTAACCCATTAACCCATGCAAGTATTAACCCGTGCAAGTTGTACCCTGTTTTGAACTTTCCTCAGGAGTGTGATCAAGAGGACGAATCGGCAACGATTTCAGCGCTCTCTCTAGCAGCCACCATAGCAGAGACCACAGTAGGCACAGCTCCACCCACGAGATTAGTAAAGGCCCCTAGCGGAGGGATAGGTGAGGTCGTATCAACAGGTAAGTACGGCACCATGCATTATGCTGAGACTATTTCACCACAGCCTGTAGAATCTACACAGAATGAGGTTGTTAGAATTACACCTGTTAGAGTAATAGCAGTGCCAAATGGGAAAACAGACGCATCAGGAGCCACTCCCATTAGGAACATTGCCATGTACACCCCATTTTCCCGAATGGAATTAAGGACCATAGTGTCTGAATTTCCTGACCCTAGAAAAGACTTAGTTGCCAGTCAAAAATACATCAGAGACTTAGGTAACACTGTAGAGCCCAACAATAAAGACTGGCAGATATTGCTGAGAGCATGTTTACCCTCAAATGTCGACGCAACTCAATTTTTAGCTGATTGCAGACTAGGTCATGATGCACCTCTTACAGATGTGTACAACCAAGATAATGTGAAAAGAATAAACTTGCAGCTAAAAGAGTATTTCCCAGCAGTAGCTAAATGGAATAAGATATTCTCCATTAAACAGAAGGAGTCAGAGACAGCTGCAGAGTATTTTCACAGAGCATTATTAGAAATGGCAAAATACACAGGCATAGAGGACATTAAAACAGACACAAACCATCGGGAAGTAGGAGTATCGGTACTGATGGATGGTTTAAAAGAGTCATTGAAGACTAGGGTACAGACCACGCAACCATGTTGGCGAGGTCTGTCTGTGGCTACTTTGAGAGAGGCTGCTATTGATCACGATAGAAACATCACCAGACACAGGGAGCAACAAGGTGATAAATTAATGTCAGTAAGTATACAGGCTCTGACCACAAGGCAGCCTTTGTTTGTATCACCAAATCCTGTGGGTAAGTCAAGTATGGTTACTTGTTATTCTTGTCACAAACAGGGACACATGGCACGAGATTGTAGAGTAAAGAATCCACGAAACTCATACCAAACCCCTAGACAACGACACGACACACGACATTGGGAGCAAGGTCCGCAGAAACGGAGTTATGAGCCACATACAGGGGAAACAAAAAGATATCCCCCAAACAGAGACTGGCATGCCTCTGGTAGTTCCCAACTATCTCCCTCACAAGTAGTTGCTGCCAGCGGGATTCAGGGAGGTCACCATACCCAATAGGGGTGTGGCCATACCTGTAATCTGCAGCCAGTAAAATTAATTGCCAATCTTGGAAGTGAACCCGAGATCGCAATTAATGTTGCTGGTAAAACTTTAAACTTTCTTGTAGACACAGGGGCGGCCAAGTCAGTGATAAATTCGACAGTGGGCATGAGAACCACTGGTAGGACAATTCCAGCCATGGGAGTAACAGGAGTAGTCCAGCACTACCCTGTTAGCAAACCAGCCGAGATTACAATAGGGCCTTTGCATACCAAGCATTCCTTTTTGCTGGCTGCATCGGCACCAACTAATCTCCTGGGAAGAGACTTACTGTGTAAAATGGGGTGCGTCATTTATTGTACTCCTGAAGGTGTATTCTTGGACATACCTGAGAAACACGCTCAGGAAGTGCAAGACATGTTAGACTCCCCATCAAAATTAATGTCACATACCATTATGACAAATAGGAATCCATCCCAAATAGAAGAGATGACATCTCAGATACCAGAGTCACTTTGGACAAAAGACGGACAAGACACTGGATTAATGGCAAACGTAGCTCCAGTAGTTGTACAAGTAAAAGATGGTAGGATAGCTCCAAAAATCCCACAGTACCCTCTGAAGCCAGAGGTGGAGTTAGGAGTTTACCCAGTAATAGAGCGCTTGCTACAACAGGGCATTCTGGTAAGAACGTCCAGCACTGCCAATAGTCCCATCTTCCCTGTGAAAAAGAGTGGGGGGAGGGGTTACAGACTAGTGCAGGATCTAAGGGGGATTAACAAAATAGTTGAGAGTCAGTTCCCCGTAGTGCCAAATCCAGCTGTCATCCTAATGCAAATCCCTCCCACTGCCAAATTTTTCACTGTTATTGACCTCTGCTCCGCTTTCTTTTCGGTACCTCTGCACCCTGACAGCCAATATTTGTTTGCATTCACATACAGAGGAGTCCAATACACGTGGACTCGATTACCCCAAGGTTTCATAGATAGTCCAAGTATATTTTCTCAGGCTTTGCATGATTGTTTACAGTCTTTCCAACCAGACAGTGGATCAGTATTGATACAGTATGTGGACGATTTATTACTGTGTTCAGATTCACTGGAAGCATCTCTGAAGGATACGAAACAGCTCCTGTTTCATCTTTCAGACACCGGACACAAGGTGTCCAAAGACAAGTTACAATTATGCCAAACTAAGGTAAAATATTTGGGACACTGTCTAACACAAGGACTGAGACACCTGACCGCTGATAGAATCCAAGCAATTAGAGACATGACTCTGCCACAAACCCAGCAACAGATCAGAACGTTTTTAGGAATGTGTGGGTATTGCCGTAATTGGATCCCAGGGTTTTCCATTTTGGCGTTACCTTTGCAGGAAATGGTCTCCTCAAACAAACCTGATAGGATTTCGCATACAGACGAGTCCGAAACAGCATTTGAGAGACTCAAACAGTGCCTAACGCAGGCACCAGCACTAGGTATGCCAGACTATGGGAAACCCTTTGAACTATACGGAACAGAAAGTGCTGGTTGCGCGGCAGGTGTACTAACCCAAAAACACGGTGATGCCAGCAGGCCAGTTGCATACTACAGCGCTCAGCTAGACACGGTAGCGCGATCCCTCCCCACATGCTTGCGAAGCGTTGCTGCAATAGCATTGCTAGTGACAAAAAGCGAAGATGTCGTGCTAGGCCACAACCTCACAATCCATACGCCACATGCAGTATCAGCCTTATTGAATTCTGCCCAAACCAGACACGTCTCATCAGCGAGGTTTACAAGATGGGAATTGGCACTAATGGCCCCCGTAAACATCACCATAAGGAGATGCAGTGCATTAAATCCTGCAACGTATCTCCCAGGTGTGCCTGGTCAGGCACAAAGGGTGGAAGGTGAGAGTGATGGGGAAGGAGGATTTAATACAAAGGAAGATACACATGATTGTATGGAATATTTGACCCAAAATTTTACCGCAAGGCCTGACATCAGTGACAACCCACTGGAAGATGCAGAACTCACGTTCTACACGGACGGTAGTTGTCATAGACAGTCAGACTCGGGAGACTTGTGTACTGGATACGCAGTCGTAGATGACCAAGACACCATAGAAGCGGAACCGCTAGGCCCACCTCACTCAGCCCAGGTTGCTGAACTGGTCGCCCTAACCAGAGCATGTGAATTGGCTAAGGGTAAGTCAGCCAATATCTACACCGATTCTAGATACGCATTCGGGGTAGTCCATGATTTCGGAGCCCTATGGCGTCTCAGAAATTTCATGACGGCCGCTGGTACACCGGTAGCGCATGCAGCTCACATAAAAAGGCTTCTAACAGCGATACAGGAACCCGACAGAGTGGCTGTTATCAAATGTAAAGCACACACATATAGCCAAGACCCGGTATCACTTGGTAACAGCCGAGCAGACGAAGCTGCTAAGTTAGCAGCTGCTACCCCCATACAGACAGACACCACACAATTAATGGTATTTAATACCATTAACACACAGAAGTTGTGTGAAATGCAAAATTTGTGTTCCACACAGGAAAAGGCAGTCTGGAAGGCAAAGGGATGTGGCCAGGAGTCCTCAGGACTCTGGACGGATGGACATGGTAAACCAGTGGCCCCCAGAGCATATCTTCCATGTCTGGCTGAAGCAGCTCACGGGCTCACTCATCTAGGCAAGGAAGGGATGTGCAAATTGGTAAGAGCCTATTGGTGCGCCCCAGGATTCTCCTCTCATGCGAGTAAAAGAGCAATGTCATGCCTTACCTGTTTGAGAAAGAATATTGGAAAGGCAATACCTACAGAACCATCCCATATCCCACCTGCCGGCGGCCCTTTCCAGGTAATACAAATTGACTTTATACAATTACCCCCTTGTCGGAATTTGAAATATGTACTTGTTTGTATAGATGTTTTCTCAAATTGGGTCGAAGCATTTCCTGCGGCTACAAATACCGCTATGTTTACTGCTAAGAAAATTGTGCAGGAATTTGTATGTAGATATGGTATCCCTAGAATAATCGAAAGTGATAGGGGTACCCATTTTACAGGTGATGTCTTTCAAGGAATGTGTAAGTTGATGGGAATTGATAGCAAGCTGCACACTCCGTACCGTCCACAGGCGAGTGCGAAGGTCGAAAGAGTGAACAGCACTATTAAAAATAAATTGAGTAAAGTGATGGCAGAGACAGGATTGACATGGCCAGAAGCTTTACCCATTGTACTGTACAGCATCAGAACCACTCCCAGGTCCCCTCTTAATCTGTCCCCTTTTGAAATCTTGTTTGGTCGACAACCGCATGTCATGATTAACCCTCAGGATGATTTGAAATGTAACAATGAAGTGACTGTAAAGTACTTGATTAACATGAGTAAACAGTTAAGGAATCAAAATGATAATCTGAAGTTGGTGATTCCTGATCTACCTGATAGTAATTGTCATGACATTGAACCTGGGGATTATGTAATGATACGGAATTTTCTACGCTCAGGTTGCCTTATTGATAGATGGGAAGGACCATACCAGGTCTTATTGACTAGCACTACAGCACTGAAGGTTGCTGAGAGAGAGACTTGGGTCCATTCATCCCACTGCAAAAAGGTTGCTGATCCAGAGAAGTCCCGTGATAAGGAACAGACGGTAGAGGTTGTATCACTGGAGTGTCTGTTCCAGGAGGACTGAGGCGGCACCTGAGCCTTGAAGACCGAGAGCTGTTGTCGACTCCCCACTCCCTTTTATTATTTTCCTCCACTTCCCATCCCCTCTCCCTCAAATTTCTTTTTCCTCCTTCTCATTCTTCTCCATTTCCTCCTATAAGATGGACTTGCCCCAAGAGACTGTGATCCGGATTTTCCTGTTGACCATGATGTTGACCAGAGCAGTCTGTTCCGGCGAGAGTACCATGGAGGTCGATAGAGGTTCTGGAATGGGTTCTGATGATAAAGATGGAGGCGTAGTTTTCCAAGATCAACCTAACCAACAAGCAAAGGCGAGTATCAGAAAACGATCCGATAGCATTGACCATAGAAGAAATTGTGACGGATTGTTAGCTGAGGAAAACTGTATCTGTAGGCTCTGTAACAATGTCATTGAAGATGGGTGCATTAAGAAATGCCAATCCAGTTTTAATATCCATATGGACCGGCATCCATTGAGTGACTATCACTCCTTAGTGGGTAATGTGTTAAACAAAACAGATTGTTGGGTATGCTCTCAAGTACCTCAAGGTCATAGCAAATCAGGGCTAGTGCCATTTCCTTTAACGATAGGGGAGGTACTTGAGTTAAATGGTGGGAGACCGGTGGACAGGAGGTTTAATATCTCCAGCCCTCCTAGTTTGAAGCTCCACCAATACCATGTGGATAGGTCCCTATTATGTTTCAACATCTCCAATCCCAGAAAGCCGGGAAATTGGGAAGTGTCATGGAGTAACCACACCATGACCTTTTCGCATAGAGCAGATAGAATGCCTACAGATACAGAGCTTGTACGCCACATAGCCAGTAGAGGAAAATCTTTCCGGTATAGGTACACCTTAGGAAATAGGATTACGAGAGTTGGAGAAGTATCACCAGGATACTGTGCACATATCGTACAACCTGATACGTGTATTAAGCAAATGGAAGAATTAGGGTTAGGAGAGTTCACCTGGAAGGTGTGTAATATGGTTATGTCCTTCTCCGTCCCATATGTTCTCCCCGATGATGCATATTTCATATGCGGGAGAAAGGCGTACAAGTGGCTTGCCCCAAACTCTGAAGGATTGTGTTATATTGGAAAAGTATTGCCTGAAGTAATGACTGTAACACATGACAAAATGAAAGACATACATCGTGGTGCCCAAGCTCCTTATACTCACACCCATTACGAGCACGTCGTTAAAAGACACCTGATAGAGAAGACAGAGCATCCGGCCTCTGATCTGATAAGTGAATCCACCGGGATTCAATTCTTAATCGCGTTAGATTTCACCCGCACCGCTAGAGGAGTGCTAAATTATAAATACATATCGGCGCTCGCAAATTTGTTAGATAATATCACTGAAATGTATGATGACACGTTTAGATATACTGGAAGGGAACTTCAAGCTTATAAAACAGAACTGGTGCAGCATAGAATGGTTCTTAATTACCTCACAGCAGTGACAGGCGGATATTGTGTTACATTGGCAACACAGTACGGCGTGAAGTTTTGCACGTATATCACGAATAGCACAGAGGATCCGGTCGAGGTCATAGACCAAAAGATGGACGATATTCTCCAATTGAAGTGGGAATTTCGCCGAAAACACAATCTCACTCTTGCTGCTGTAGGTAATGAGCTGACTGGTTGGGTGTCATGGTTGAACCCGCGAAATTGGTTCTCCGGTTTGGGAGACTGGGCTCAAGGAGTCATAATGGATGTTGGGAAGTTTCTCCTATGTATCTTAGGTGTTATCATAACGATCGGTTTGATATTTAGATGCGGTCAGGCTTTAATGAGGTGCAATCGTCGTACTAAGGTAATGAGTTTGAGGAGTGAGGAAACTGTAATTAACCTGGATTTGATTTATGACCCAATGATAGAAACAATGATGTGATGAAAATGCGATTTCTACGGTCCGTTTCTTTCACCTGTTTTTCTGTTTTTCTCCAAGATAAAAAGACCCCCTTGGACGAGGAAGTCGACGAGACGCTATACAGACAACAGATAGACCAAAGAAGAAGTTTTGACCACTTGAGATATGGACACTTGATGAACTTTGCCATGGATCCCCAGTTTCCCTAGAATTCTTAAACTTACGCTAGCCCAACATTTTTTTTGTAAATCTAATGGCATTGACAAAGCTTTTTGCTCACACCTAATGGGCAACACAGCGCAAAGAAGACGACTTTCAACTGATACCGAACAAAACTTCAACCGACAGATGTACATTAACCTGACATAGAATACCACCGCATTTACCGTAATTATGTCTTTTCTACAACCCTCAGGTAATGACACACATAGTATAGGGAATACAGGCACAGATATCAGCAATCACATATTCCCCCATTCATGTATCATCAACTAAAATGTGCTCCCCATTTTGTTCAAAATCCGAAAAGAGCTCGGTAAAGTCTGACAGCCCATCCACAGACCCGTACCACGGGATAAGAAGGAATTCAAATGTATACTTCGCAATACCTCGAAGCTTGATTTACAACACGTACGGCACGATGATACATGACCCCCCAAACATGGACTCATACACACATGCTCCTGCTATCTCACTAGGTCATACCCTCTTCCCACCTACTCCTCTCTCCTCCCTTACCCAACCATGGAAATGAATTAACCCCTGACATATATTTTTCTCCTTTTGAAATGTTTTCAGGAAGTGGCAGTTATTATTGACTGCCAAAGGGTGGACTGTCAAAGTCAGAAAAATATCTCTATGCACACTACCATATTTGCACCTCACACAGGTCCGTGCTGCGCATGCGTACGCTCTCCCGTACGTGCGCATACTCACAGTCGCGGGCACCCGCAGGCGCATGGTATGCGTATTTACGGTAGAGTTTATGTGGTTGTAGCGTGCGACTCAATCGTAACATATTTTCAGTAATAATGTATTTTGTAGATCATGGTCCCTTTGATAGATTCTGAAAGTTTGGTTAATATAGAATGTTTATGAACAGAGGAATCCCTCTTTGTTTGATACGAAGGGTCAGACAGGAGTAATACAGTGGTGTTTAGTATCCATCGGAAGAATATTTAATTAGAAATATTCCGGTGTTGGTTTGAAGCAGATCAATCGCTCGTGCGAATAGTTATGGACATAAGAAGTTTATGAACATTTACTTTATTTGCACTTTATTACCCATGCGGCGGGAAACCCAGTTTCCCTCCCACCTGAGCAGTTGGAAATAGTCACAGCCCACCTGTATGAATCAACCTATGACCTTTTGTTATAATGCGAAGCCGAATTCCTATGTCCAATGAACAATGAGATTGTAGGGACCATTGAATTGTATTGTGTGTGGGGCATAAATAGGCAGGCCGACCGTATCCAGTTCTCTCTCTTCAACGGTTCTCATTGCTGATAATCGGGAGCTGGATATCGAGGCGCATGCGATCGTTCCCCTTGTGCGTAAGTTTTCTCCGTAATCATATTGTCTTACTGTGAGCCATCTCTCTCTCTCTCTATCTCTCTCTCTCTCTATCGTATTTTCCTTTAATTGTATTGTATTGTATTTCCTGTGTAGTTTATCTGGTTAGTTGGTTTATGTTATATTGTAGTGTATGCTTTGTACTGTGATTCTTTTTGCAAGTATAATAGTCATAATACATATAATAGGTTTCGGACCCTAAGCCCAGGTATCTGTGTATTCTTTATAAGGGTTAAGTATTCTCTGAGCGTCGGTGACGCTCAAGCAGCTTTGTAGTTAATCAGGTTACACCAGGTTGCACTTACACTCTGTCTCTACACTAAGGTATACTGTGTATCTCACTGTTAAAGGTATAGCTATAAAGGTTTAACGTTGTAAGCGTCTCCACCGCTGGTGATCTCCTCGTGGTCCCGAGCGTACGCTACGCTGTAGCGAATCATTACGTTAGTCGGCAGCCAATAGCGTCCCTGCCTGTGATCACTGGGCCGTAAGCGAACGTGACGCTTGAGCGTCTCGACTACGGTTGAGCGATCGCTACACAACTTGCGTACCCTTACGGTACTTCTTACGTAGATAGCGTATAGTGTTCTTAGACCTCTTAAAGTGTTTTATATACGATAAATATTTAGCTTTATCATTACTCACCGGTAAATCTATTTCTCGTAGTCCGTAGTGGATGCTGGGGACTCCGTAAGGACCATGGGGAATAGACGGGCTCCGCAGGAGACTGGGCACTCTAAGAAAGAATTAGGACTACTGGTGTGCACTGGCTCCTCCCTCTATGCCCCTCCTCCAGACCTCAGTTAAGGAAACTGTGCCCGGACGAGCTGACATTACAAGGAAAGGATTTTGGAATCCAGGGTAAGACTCATACCAGCCACACCAATCACACCGTATAACTTGTGATAACATACCCAGTTAACAGTGTGAAAAACAACAGAGCATCAGACAACCTGATGCAACATAACATAACCCTTATTGAAGCAATAACTATATACAAGTATTGCAGAAGAAGTCCGCACTTGGGACGGGCGCCCAGCATCCACTACGGACTATGAGAAATAGATTTACCGATGAGTAAAATCTTATTTTCTCTAACATCCTAGTGGATGCTGGGGACTCCGTAAGGACCATGGGGATTATACCAAAGCTCCCAAACGGGCGGGAGAGTGCGGATGACTCTGCAGCACCGAATGGGCAACACAAGGTCCTCCTCAGCCAGGGTATCAAACTTGTAGAATTTTGCAAAAGTGTTTGATCCCGACCAAGTAGCTGCTCGGCAAAGTTGTAAAGCCGAGACCCCTCGGGCAGCCGCCCAAGAAGAGCCCACCTTCCTCGTGGAATGGGCTTTTACTGATTTAGGATGCGGCAGTCCAGCCGCAGAATGTGCAAGCTGAATGGTGCTACAGATCCAGCGAGCAATAGTCTGCTTTGAAGCAGGAGCACCCAGCCTGTTGGGTGCATGCAGGATAAATAGCGAGTCAGTTTTTCTGACTCTAGCCGTCCTGGAAACATAAAGTTTCAGGGCCCGGACTACGTCCAGCAACTTGGAATCCTCCAAGTCCCTAGTAGCCGCAGGCACCACAATAGGTTGGTTCAAATGAAACGATGATACCACCTTAGGGAGAAATTGGGGACGAGTCCTCCATTCTGCCCTGTCCATATGGAAGATCAGATATGGGCTTTTACATGACAAAGCCGCCAATTCTGACACACGCCTAGTCCAAGCTAAGGCCAAAAGCATGACCACTTTCCACGTGAGATATTTTAGCTCCACGGTCTTAAGTGGCTCAAACCAGTGGGATCTTAGGAATCCAACACACGTTAAGAGCCCAAGGTGCCACAGGAGGCACAAAAGGGGCTGAATATGCAGCACCCCTGTAACAACGTCCGAACTTCAGGCAGTGAAGCCAGTTCTTTTTGAGAGAAAAAGGGATAGGGCCGAAATCTTGGCCTTTAAGGATCCTAATTTTAGGCCCATAGTCACTCCTGACTGTAGGAAGTGCAGGAATCGAACCCCCTGGAATTCATCTGTAGGACCTTCCCGGCCACACACCAAGCAACCTATTTTCGCCATATACAGTGAAAAAGTCTTGCTGTCACGTCTTTCCTAGCCTTTATCAGCGTAGGAATAACTGCATTCGGAATGCCCTTTTCCGCTAGGATCCGGCGTTCAACCGCCATGCCGTCCAACGCAGCCGCGGTAAGTCTTGGATCAGACAGGGTCCCTGTTGCAACATGTCCTGACTGAGAGGCAGAGGCCATGGGGCCTCTGAGAGCATTTCTTGCAGTTCCGGGTACCGAGTCCTTCTTGGCCAATCTGGAGCAAAGAATATTGTTCACACTCCTCCGTTTATTACAATTCTCAGCCCTTGGGTCTGAGAGGAAGAGGAGGGAATATATAGACCGACTGGAACACCCACGGTGTTACTAGTGCGACCACAGCTATCGCCTGAGAGTCCCTTGACCCAGCGTAAAACCTTTTTTATCTTTTTATTGAGGTGGGACGCCATGTAGTCCACCTGAGGCAGTTTCCATCAATTTGCAAAACTGCGTGAAGACTTCCTGATGAAGTCACCACTTTCCCGGGTGGAGGTCGTGTCCACTCCCGGAATGAACACTGCTGACAGTGCGCTTACTTGATTCTCCGCCCAGCGAAGAATTCTGGTGGCTTCTACCCTCGCCACCCTGCTCCTTGTGCCGCCCTGGCGGTTTACATGAGCCCGTGCGGTCTGACTGGATCAGAACCGGTTGGTCGCGAAGCAGGAACTCCGCTTGACTTAGGGCGTTGTATATGGCCCTTAGTTCCAGGATATTGATGTGAAGGCAAGTCTGTTGGCTTGACCACAAACCTTGGAATTTTCTTCCCTGTGTAACTGCCCCCCACCCTCGGAGGCTTGCATCCGTGGTCACCAGGACCCAGTCCTGAATGCCGAATCTGCGGCCCTCGAGAAGGTGAGCACTCCGCAGCCACCACAGGAGAGACACCCTGGCCCTGGGGGATAGAGTGATTAACCGATGCATCTGAAGATGTGATCCGGACCACTTGTCCAGTAAGTTCCAATGTCCTTGCATGGAACCAGCCGAAGGGGATGGCCTCGTTTGATGCCATCATCCTTCCCAGGACTCGAGTGCAGTGATGCACTGACACCTGTTTTGGTTTTCAATGGATTCCTGACCAGTGTCATGAGCTCCTGAGCTCTCTATCGGGAGATAAACCCTCTTCTGGTCTGTGTCTAGGATCATTCCTAGGCGAGGCAGATGAGCTGTAGGAACCAACTGCGACTTTGGAATATATAGAATCCAGTCGTGTTGCCGTTTCACTTCCAGAGAAGGTGATACGCTGTCCAGCAACTGCTCTCTTGATCTCGCTTTTATGAGATCATCCAAGTATGTGATAATAGTGACACCTTGCTTCCACAGGAGCACCATCATATCCGCCATTACCTTGGTAAAATTGGTAATGGCAATCCCGTACCGCAATTCTGAGGTACGCCTGATGAGGTGGATAAATGGGGACACGAAGGTATGCATCACTTATGTCCCGATTCATTTCAGGCATGCAATGACCGCTCTTAGCGATTCCATCTTGAACCTGAACCTTTTCAGGTATATGTTCAGGGATTTTAATTCAATATGGGTCTAACCGAACCGTCTGGTTTCGGGATTATAACATGGTCGAATAATAACACCCTCTTGTTGAAGGAGGGGACCCTTGACCACCACCTGTTGAAGATACAATTTATGAATTGCAGTTAACACTGGCTCCCTCTCTTGGGGGGAAGCCCGCTGGGTCCTCGGTGAGGGGGCATCTTCTCACAGTCCAGCCTGTATCCCTGCGATACAATTTCTATTGCCCAGGGATCTAACAGGGAGTGAACCCACTTGTGGCTGAACTTACGAAGGCGTGTCCCCACCGGGCCTAGCTCCGCCTGTGGAGCCCCAGCGACATGCAGTGGATTTTTGTAGAGGCCGGGGAGGACTTCTGTTCCTGGGGACTAGCTGTGTTGTACAGCTTCTTTCCTCTGCCCCCGGCTCTGACAAGAAAGGACGCACCTCAGACTTTCTTGTTTCTTTATTCGAAAAGCTGCATTTAATAATGTCGTGCTTTCCTAGGCTGTGCAGGAATATAAGGCAAAATATCAGAATTACCAGCTATAACTGTGGAGACCAGGCCCGAGAACCTTTCTCCACACAATGCTCAGCCTTCCATATGCCTCTTAAGTCGGCATCATCTGTCCAATGTATATTCTACAGGACACGTCAAGCAGAAATCGACATAGCTTTTGTCTCTAGGACCCAGTATACTCATGTCCCTTTGGGCATGCTTTATAATTATATATCTATCACTTAAGACAGCATCTTAAAATATTTATATGCATACTAGGGTCTCAATCTCTGGTGATAAGGTACCTGTCCACGCTGCCACAGCGCTATAAACCCATGCCGACACAATCGCCGGTCTGGGTAGTATACTAGAATGTGCACGCTATCTGCAGGATCCCTAAGAATAGCTAGTGCAAACAGGACACCCAAGGAGAAGATTCTCAACACATCCTGGCCCTAGTGGGGAAAGGATACAGCCTGAGAATTCTCTTGTGGGAAGCTGCCGTCTCTTGTCTGGAGATTCCCGCTCTTTTTCCTCATGAGAGGAGGGAAATTTACCTCAGCATTCTTCCCCTTAACATGTGTACTCTCGTGTCAGGGACAGATGAGTCATCAGTGATATTCAAATCATCTTTTATTCCAATAATCATATATTGAATATCTTTTAGCCCTCTTGGCTGTAACTTTGCATTATCGTAGTCGACAGTGGAGTTAAACTCCGTGTCGATACTTTGTTATTTTGGATAGTGAACATAGAGAGACTCTGAAGGACTCTGTGACATAGGGACAGACCAGGGTAGATTTCCTTTCTGTTCCCTAACCTTTTGTGCAATAATTTTACCTCAGCACTTACACATATCCAAACAGGTGTCGGCGTTGTTGATGGAGACACCCTCCCACACACTTATCCGCTCTATCACCTCCTTAGAGGAGCCTTTTACCTCAGACATGTCGACACACGCGTACCGACACACCACACACACAGGGGATGCTCTATTTGAAGACAGTTCCCCCACCAGGCCCTTTGGAAAGACAGAGAGAGAGTATGCCAGCATGCCAGCACACACCACAGCGCTATATAATACAGGGATGTACACTATACTGAGTGATTTTTCCCCTATAGCAGCTTATATACACAGTTTTGCGCCTAAATTTATGTGCCCCCCCTCTCTTTTTTACCCTTTGTGTACCAGGATACTGCAGGGGAGAGCCTGGGGAGCTTCCTTCCAGCTGAGCTGTGAAGAGAAAATGGCGCCGGTGTGCTGAGGAAGAAGGCCCGGCCCCCTCAGCGGCGGGCTTCTGTCCTTTTATGTACTTTAATGGCGGGGGTTAATGCACATATACAGTTTATCAGACTGTATTATGTGCTTTTCGCCAAGTAAGGTAATCTGATTGCTGCCCAGGGCGCCCCCCTCCACCCAGCGCCCTGCACCCATCAGTAACCGGAGTGTGTGGTGTGCTAAGGGAGCAATGGCGCACAGCTGCAGTGCTGTGCGCTACCTTAATGAAGACCGGAGTCTTCAGCCGCCGATTTTCAACTTCTCTTCGTTCTACTGGCTCTGCAAGGGGGACGGCGGCGCGGCTCCGGGACCGGACGACCGAGGACTGGGCCTGTGTTCGATCCCTCTGGAGCTAATGGTGTCCAGTAGCCTTAGAAGCCCAAGCTAGCTGCAAGCAGGTAGGTTCGCTTCTCTCCCCTCAGTCCCACGTAGCAGTGAGTCTGTTGCCAGCAGATCTCACTGAAAATAAAAAACCTAACAAATACTTTCTTTTCTAGGAAGCTCAGGAGAGCCCCTAGGGTGCATCCAGCTCTGGCCGGGCACAGATACTAACTAACTGAGGTCTGGAGGAGGGGCATAGAGGGAGGAGCCAGTGCACACCAGATATAGTACCTAATCTTTCTTTTAAGAGTGCCCAGTCTCCTGTGGAGCCCGTCTATACCCCATGGTCCTTACGGAGTACCCAGCATCCACTAGGACGTCAGAGAAACACATAAACCGACTGGAACACCCACGGCGTCACCAGTGCGTCTACAGCTATCGCCTGAGGGTCTCTTGACCTGGCGCAATACCTCTGTAGCTTTTTGTTGAGGCGGGATGCCATCATGTCCACCTGTGGCAGTTCCCACCGACTTGCAATCTGCGTGAAGACTTCTTGATGAAGTCCCCACTCTCCCGGGTGGAGGCCGTGCCTGCTGAGGAAGTCTGCTTCCCAGTTGTCCACTCCCGGAATGAACACTGCTGACAGTGCTTGCACGTGATTCTCCGCCCAACGAAGAATCCTGGTGGCTTCTGCCATCGCCACCCTGCTTCTTATGCCGCCCTGGCGGTTTACATGAGCCACTGCGGTGATGTTGTCTGATTGAATCAGCACCGGTTGGTTGCGAAGCAGAGGCTCCGCTTGACTCAGGGCGTTGTATATGGCCCTTAGTTCCAGGATATTGATGTGCAGACAAGCCTCCTGACTTGTCCACAGCTCTTGGAAGTTTCTTCCCTGAGTGACTGCCCCCCACCCTCGGAGGCTTGCATCCGTGGTCACCAGGACCCAGTCCTGTATGCCGAACCTGCTGCCCTTAAGAAGGTGAGCACTCTGCATCCACCACAGAAGAGACACCCTGGCCCTGGGGGATAGGGTGATCAGCCAATGCATTTGAAGATGCGATCCGGACCACTTGTCCAACAGATCCCACTGAAATGTCCTCGCATGGAACCTGCCGAAGGGAATGGCTTCATATGACGCCACCATCTTTTCCAGGACTCGCGTGCATTGATGCACCGACACCTGTTTTGGTTTTAAGAGGTCTCTGACCAGAGTCACGAGCTCCTGGGCCTTCTCCTCCGGGAGAAACACCTTCTTCTGGTCTGTGTCCAGAATCATGCCCAGGAAGGGCAGTCTCGTCCCGTGCTGTTGTAACACCTCCCGAGAGTGTGCTAGGCTGATCAGCAACTGCTCTCTGGACTTCGCCTTTATGAGGAGATCGTCCAAGTATGGGATAATTGTGACTCCTTGCTTTCGCAAGAGCACCATCATTTTCGCCATTACCTTGGTAAATATTCTCGGTACCGTGGACATACCAAACGGCAACGTCTGGAATTGGTAATGACAGTCCTGTACCACAAATCTGAGGTACTCCTGATGAGGTGGATAAATGGGGACATGCAGGTAAGCATCCTTTATGTCCAGAGACACCATAAAATCCCCCTCTTCCAGGCTTGCAATGACCACTCTCAGCGATTCCATCTTGAACTTGAACCTTTTCAGGTATATGTTCAGGGATTTTAAATTCAATATGGGTCTGACCGAAGCGTCCGGTTTCGGTACCACAACATGGTTGAATAATAACCCTTTCCTTGTTGAAGGAGGGGAACCTTGACCACCACCTGCTGAAGATATAATCTGTGAATTGCAGTTAACACTGTTTCCCTCTCGTGGGGGGAAGCCGGCAGGACCGTCGGTGAGGGGGCATCTTCTCAAAGTCCAGCTTGCATCCCTGAGACACAATATCTATTGCCCAGGGATCTAACAGGGAGTGAACCCACTTGTGGCTGAACTTACGCAGGCGTGCCCCCACCGGGCCTAGCTCCGCCTGTGGAGCCCCAGCGACATGCGGTGGATTTTAGTAGAGGCCGGGGAGGACTTCTGTTCCTGGGACCTAGCTGTGTTGTGCAGCTTCTTTCCTCTGCCCCCGCCTCTGGCAAGAAAGGACGCACCTCGGACTTTCTTGTTTCTTTGTTCTAAAGGCTGCATTTGATAATGTCGTGCTTTCCTAGGCTGTGCAGGAATATAAGGCAAATTATCAGAATTACCAGCTATAGCTGTGGAGACCAGGTCCGAGAACCCTTCTCCACACAATCCTCAGCCTTCCATATGCCTCTTAAGTCGGCATCATCTGTCCATTGCATATTTTACAGGACACGTCAAGCAGAAATCGACATAGCTTTGTCTCTAGGACCCAGTATACTCATGTCTCTTTGGGCATGTTTATATATATATATATATATATATATATATATATCTTAAGACAGCATCTTTAATATATATATATCTCTATATATATATATATATATATATACATATGTCTATATATATCTGTCAGATTGTGTTTGGGCTGTGTCCCCGGAGGGGGCGCTAGTGGGTCAGTGGAGGTAGATGGGAGAAAACGAGGAGGCTGGATAACGTTCCTGCGCATGAGCGCAATGGTATTTTATTTGGCAGATGATATAACACAGAATGGTAGCAGAAACAATAATAACAGATGAATAAAGTCAATCACTCAGTATGATAACTGAAAGTCTATGGCAATGGATGACAGATGACTTGAGAAAATAATATCCGGTAATATATAAACAGAAGAACAAGTGTTTGTGAAATGGTTCTGGTTTGGAAACCAGTGCAGGTTTTAAAACAGGAAACTTAGGCAGCAAGGTGTAGAATGGCAAACCTGAGCAGAGGCAGGAGTCTGACTTCACAGTGCAGGTGATGAGGCACTGGCAGCAGCAAGCTGTATCACAGGTGGAGGAATGAAACACACCTGGAGTCAGTCTTCAACTGCAGGCTGAAGCACACAAGGTGGTGATGAGTGTGAAGCCTTATTTGCAGGTTGCAGGTATTGCTGGGCCTTGAAGTTCCACGGAGCTGTGCAGAGTAACCAGGAGTACAAGTTCTTAAGCAGAGAACCAGGAACACAGGAGGAACAGGAACAGATCCTTTCACATGGGTCGCTGGAGAGACACAAAGTCCAGGATGCCTGCAGACTGATCCTGCAGTCTCTTATGTACCCCATGGTGCACAGGGATTGGATGAGTGAAGGAAAGTGGGTGCGGCCAAGCACCGGATTGGCCGCAGTATACTGGCTGTTTACAGACTGTCATGGCGGCGCCCACGCTGCGGCCTAGCAGGGACGCGGCGCGCTACATGCCCGCTGTCTCAGGAGTGTTCCCAGGCCCTTGATGATGTCCCATGGCAGGGGCATAGGTGACAGGTGACCGCAGGGAGCCAGGACGGAGTCCGCAGCGGCGGACGGATGTCAGCCTGGTAAGTCGATTCCTGACAGTACCCCCTCCTTTAGGGGTGGACACCGAACACCCACGTAGTTTGGAGGGATGAGTGCTATGGAAGACACGGACCAACCTAGGAGCATGGACATCGGACGAATTCACCCAACTTCTCTCCTCTGGGCCATAACCGGACCAATCGACCAGGTACTGGAGACGTCCATACCGACAACGGGAGTCCAGAATTTTGTTGATCTCGAATTCCACGCCCCGCTGAGTTCGAACCTTGGGACCTACTGGAAGAGTATTCTGAAAGCGGTTTAGGACTAGAGGTCTGAGGAGAGAAATATGAAAAGCGTTAGGTATACGAAGGGAAGATGGTAACTTTAATTTATAGGCCACTGGGTTGATGACTCTTTCGACAGGGTAAGGACCAATGAAGCGTGGTGCAAACTTCATGGATGGGACCCTGAGACGGAGGTTACGGGTTGATAGCCAAACCTTGTCCCCAGGTTTCAAATGGGGAACCGCACGTCTCTTGCGGTCGGCAAAGACCTTGTACCGACTGGAGGCCTTTTTGAGGGAAACGTGAATTTTTCTCCAAATAGATGAAAACTGAGTCAGAGCAGTAGTGGCAGCAGGAACATCCATATGAGGGAGTTCTTGGAAATCAGGTACACGGGGATGTTGCCCATATACTGCAAAGAATGGTGTCGTTTCAGTGGCAGTATGGTATCGAAAGTTGTGGGCAAACTCGGCCCATGGGAGCAGATCGAACCAGTCATCCTGGGAAGATGAAACATATAATCTTAAAAAAGTCTCAAGTTCTTGATTGACCCTCTCTGTCTGCCCATTCGTCTGAGGATGGTATGAAGATGAAAACTTCAGTTTGACCTGCATGGCAGAACAGAGGGCCCTCCAAAACCTCGCTACAAACTGTACCCCCCGGTCAGATATTATTTCAGAGGGTAAACCATGTAAGCGGAAAATCTCCCGTAGGAAGATTTGGGCAAGTTTTGGGGCAGAAGGGAGACCCTGGAGAGGAACAAAATGAGCCATCTTGGTGAATCTGTCCACTACAACCCAAATGGTATTATGTCCTTGAGAAGGAGGAAGGTCGGTGATAAAATCCATGGACAGGTGTGACCAGGGACGACTAGGGATAGACAGTGGTTGTAACTGACCTGCTGGAGACTGACGAGGAGTCTTGTGCTGCACACATTTAGGACAGGATGCCACGAAATCCTGGATGTCCATTTTCATCTTTGGCCACCAATATGTAGCAGAAAGGAACTTGAAGGTCTTCAGGACCCCAGGATGACCAGTGAACTTGGATTGATGGGCCCAAGATAGCAACTTGGGACGGAGATCTGGGGAAACAAAAGTCTTACCAGGAGGAGGAGCTGGGGAGACTTGAGATGCAGCGAAAACCACGGGACTCAGGATGGAATGTGGCACTGAGTCAGATGTTCCTTCTTCAGATTCCATGGATCGGGATAACGCGTCGGCTTTCACATTCTGCGAACCTGGGCGGAAATGAAGCTTGAAATTAAAACGTGAGAAAAACATAGCCCACCTGGACTGGCGAGGGTTAAGGCACTGAGCTGCCTTTAAATATAGCAGGTTTTTATGATCCGTGTAGATATTAAACGGATGTTTGGCCCCTTCTAGGAGATATCTCCATTCCTCGAGAGCCAGCTTGATCGCCAGTAGTTCTTGATCTCCCACGGAGTAGTTAGCTTCTGCAGGAAGAAACTTTCGAGAATAAAATCCACAAGGGTGGACTTTCCCATCGGATCCCTTCTGGGAGAGAACAGCTCCAACCCCAACTGTAGAGGCATCTACCTCCAACTCGAATGGTCTATTGACATCTGGCTGAGACAGCACTGGAGCAGACATAAAGGCTAGCTTGATCTTCTGGAAGGCTGCCAAGGCTTCTTCTGACCAGTTGGAATGGTCTGCCCCTTTCCGAGTCAGGTTGGTAATAGGAGCGATGAGAGTGGAGAATCCTCGAATAAATTTTCTATAGTAGTTGGCGAAACCCAGGAATCGCTGGATAGACTTGAGAGAGTTTGGAATGGACCAATTGGCAATAGCTTCCAATTTTGTCGGGTCCATCTGAAGATCCGATCCGGAAATTATATAACCCAGGAAGGGTATAGAGGGAACTTCAAAGGTGCATTTAGATAGTTTCCCGTAGAGCCGGTTCTCACGAAGACGTCGGAGAACTTCACAAACTTGTAGACGATGAGATGGAAGGTCTTGGGAGAAGATAAGGATATCATCTAAGTAAACAACGAGGTACTTATACAGGACATCACGAAAGATTTCGTTCACAAAGTGTTGGAACACTGCTGGAGCATTACTCAACCCAAATGGCATTACCAGGTATTCATAATGGCCATCTCGAGTGTTGAAAGCTGTCTTCCACTCGTCACCACTCCGGATTCTGATGAGATTATAGGCACCGCGGAGATCTAACTTGGTGAAGATGCGGGCTCCTTTAACTCTGTCAAATAATTCGGTAATGAGTGGTAATGGATAACTATTCTTGATAGTAATGTCATTGAGACCCCGATAGTCAATGCATGGACGCAGTCCTCCATCCTTCTTTTTAACAAAGAAGAAACCTGCACCAGCGGGAGATGATGACGGACGGATGAATCCCTTCTGAAGATTCTCTCTGATGTAATTACTCATCGCCTCAGTTTCAGGAACAGACAACGGGTAGGTGCGCCCCCTAGGTGGCTTCTTGCCAGGAAGGAGATCGATGGGACAATCCCATTCCCTATGGGGCGGCAGGATATCAGCAGCCTTTTCACAGAAGACGTCTGAGAAGTCTTGATAAGCTGCTGGGAGACTTGACTGTGTCTTTACTTCGGTAGACTTAATGGGACACACTTGGGCTAAGCAGGATTGATGACAATGTGAACCCCATGAGGTAAGCTGCAACGTTGACCAGTCAAACTGTGGATTATGTAGCTGGAGCCAGGGCATGCCCAAGACAATCTCCTGGGTGGCTTGAGGGATGACCAGGAACTTGATCAGTTCAGAATGGAGAAATCCAACTCCCAGAACCACTGGAACAGTTTGATGAGAAATGTTCCCCTTGGAGATTCGACTACCATCCACAGCAGTAATGTAAACTGGACAAGAAAGTTCACAGGTAGATAGGCAAAATTTATTTACCGCAGCTTGGGTGATAAAGTTTCCTGCAGCACCGCAGTCCACTAATGCTGACGCAGACTGGAGCCCAACTGGAGTCTCTAGCATCACTGGAAGGATGAGGTCTTGTTGAGAAGGAGCTTGACTGAAAGATCCTAACTTGACTCCTCCCTTACAAGTCAGGATCTGGCGTTTCCCGAACGCACCGTGCAGGAGTTAATCTGATGGCCCGCAGCAGCACAGTATAGGCAGAGTCTCTCACGTATTCTTCTTGCCCGCTCTTCAGGAGTTAGGCGGGACCTATTTATCTGCATAGGCTCGTCAGAAGAGGGAGACTGGAACTGTACAGAAGGTATGAACCTTGATCTGCGTGGCTCACTCCGAGCGCGTTCATTATTGCGTTCGCGGATGCGAGAGTCCAACTTAATGCACAGGGAGATCAAATCAGACAGTTGAACAGGAATGTCACGGGTCGCTAGTTCATCCTTGATCCGATCCGAGAGTCCGTGCCAGAAAGCTGCTACCAGAGCTTGGTTGTTCCACTGAACCTCTGCAGCCAACGTCTGGAACTGGATGACATATTGTCCCATGCTTCGGGTACCTTGACGAAGTTGGATCAGGTCTGCCGAAGCTGATGTCGCACGACCAGGCTCGTCAAAGATCCGTCTGAGGGTTGACACGAAGTCTGTGTAGTTGTTAATCAGAGGGTCAGCACGTTCCCACAGAGGAGACACCCAACTCAGAGCAGATCCAGAGAGTAAGGAGATGATGTAGGCAACCTTGGATCTTGGCGTGGGGAAATTATGTGGCAATAACTCAAACTGTATTTCACATTGATTGAGAAACCCGCGACATAACTTAGGACTGCCATCATACTTGCTCGGCACGGGCAGATGCAGACGTGACACTGGAGCTGATGCAGCCGGCATAGAAGAACTCACAGCACTGGCAGGTGCTGGAGTAACAGGAACAGTAGGAGAGAATACACTAGGCAGGGATTGCTGTAGTGTATCTAATCGGGAGGACATCCCTTGCAGGAATTGAAGCATCTGCTGCTGCGCAACCTCTTGACCATCCAGACGGGAGACCAGATTTTGCAAGGCCTCTGACCCCACACTCCGTCCACCATCCGAGTCCATCGATCCTGGACTTACTGTCAGATTGTGTTTGGGCTGTGTCCCCAGAGGGGGCGCTAGTGGGTCAGTGGAGGTAGATGGGAGAAAACGAGGAGGCTGGATAACGTTCCTGCGCATGAGCGCAATGGTATTTTATTTGGCAGATGATATAACACAGAATGGTAGCAGAAACAATAATAACAGATGAATAAAGTCAATCACTCAGTATGATAACTGAAAGTCTATGGCAATGGATGACAGATGACTTGAGAAAATAATATCCGGTAATATATAAACAGAAGAACAAGTGTTTGTGAAATGGTTCTGGTTTGGAAACCAGTGCAGGTTTTAAAACAGGAAACTTAGGCAGCAAGGTGTAGAATGGCAAACCTGAGCAGAGGCAGGAGTCTGACTTCACAGTGCAGGTGATGAGGCACTGGCAGCAGCAAGCTGTATCACAGGTGGAGGAATGAAACACACCTGGAGTCAGTCTTCAACTGCAGGCTGAAGCACACAAGGTGGTGATGAGTGTGAAGCCTTATTTGCAGGTTGCAGGTATTGCTGGGCCTTGAAGTTCCACGGAGCTGTGCAGAGTAACCAGGAGTACAAGTTCTTAAGCAGAGAACCAGGAACACAGGAGGAACAGGAACAGATCCTTTCACATGGGTCGCTGGAGAGACACAAAGTCCAGGATGCCTGCAGACTGATCCTGCAGTCTCTTATGTACCCCATGGTGCACAGGGATTGGATGAGTGAAGGAAAGTGGGTGCGGCCAAGCACCGGATTGGCCGCAGTATACTGGCTGTTTACAGACTGTCATGGCGGCGCCCACGCTGCGGCCTAGCAGGGACGCGGCGCGCTACATGCCCGCTGTCTCAGGAGTGTTCCCAGGCCCTTGATGATGTCCCATGGCAGGGGCATAGGTGACAGGTGACCGCAGGGAGCCAGGACGGAGTCCGCAGCGGCGGACGGATGTCAGCCTGGTAAGTCGATTCCTGACAATATCTACATACTAGGGTCTCAATCTCTGCTGATAAGTAGTGTTCACTCTAGCCTTCTTTCACGGGGCGCTGCGCCCTGCCCCTTTTCTGAGTGGCAGAATGCGCCCTGCCCGTTTGTGCCCGCCCTGCTGATTACTAAAGGACTGCCTACTCACCGCCGCGCCGGGTGCGCTGTCACTGCCTCCTGCTCCTCCCCACCGCTCTTTCACATCACGCTGTCACTGCCCTCTGCTCCTCCCCGCCGCTCTGTCACATCGCGCTGTCACTGCCCCCTGCTCCTCCCCGCCGCTCTGTCCCGCCGCGCTGTCACTGCCCCCTGCTCCTCCCCACCGCTCTGTCACATCACGCTGTCACTGCCCTCTGCTCCTCCCCGCCGCTCTGTCACATAGCGCTGTCACTGCCCCCTGCTCCTCCCCGCCGCTCTGTCCCGCCGCGCTGTCACTGCCCCCTGCAGCTGCCTTAGGCTTGTCGCGCTGATGCGCTGGCTGAAGGGAATCTGGTAAGCTAAGGAGGGCTGGGTTTGCTTCTCCCGCCGAGGCAAACCCAGCCCTCCCTCCTCTGTGTGCATGGATCAATGTGGTGGCCATTTTTAACCAGCTCCGCGGTGTGTGAGGGGGGACCAGCGCAATCAACTCCCGCAGCATCAGCCCCCAGTAAGTAAAATTGGCACAAAAAAAGCAGAGATCAAAAATGTACCCTACCTGGTGCAGTGTGTCTCAGTGCTCTCTACCTGGTGCAGTGTGTCTCAGTGCTCTCTACCTGGTGCAGTGTGTCTCAGTGCTCTCTACCTGGTGCAGTGTGTCTCAGTGCTCTCTACCTGGTGCAGTGTCTCAGTGCTCTCTACCTGGTGCAATGTTTCTCAGTGCTCTCTACCTGGTGCAGTGTGTCTCAGTGCTCTCTACCTGGTGCAATGTTTCTAAGTGCGCTCTACCTGGTGCAATGTGTATAACGTGCTCTCTACCTGGTGCAATGTGTATAACGTGCTCTCTACCTGGTGCAATGCGTATAATGTGCTCTCTACCTTGTGCAATGTTAATCAGTGCTTTCTACCTGGTGCAATGTGTATAACGTGCTCTCTACCTGGTGCAATGTTTTTCAGTGCTCTCTACCTGGTGCAATGTGTATAACGTGCTCTCTACCTGGTGCAATGTTTTTCAGTGCTCTCTACCTGGTGCAATGTGTATAACGTGCTCTCTACCTGGTGCAATGTTTTTCAGTGCTCTCTACCTGGTGCAATGTGTATAACGTGCTCTCTACCTGGTGCAATGTGTATAACGTGCTCTCTACCTGGTGCAATGTGTATAACGTGCTCTCTACCTGGTGCAATGTGTATAACGTGCTCTCTACCTGGTGCAATGCGTATAATGTGCTCTCTACCTTGTGCAATGTTAATCAGTGCTTTCTACCTGGTGCAATGTGTATAACGTGCTCTCTACCTGGTGCTATGTTTTTCAGTGCTCTCTACCTGGTGCAATGTGTATAATGTGCTCTCTACCTGGTGCAATGTGTATAACGTGCTCTCTACCTGGTGCAATGCGTATAATGTGCTCTCTACCTTGTGCAATGTTAATCAGTGCTTTCTACCTGGTGCAATGTGTATAACGTGCTCTCTACCTGGTGCAATGTTTTTCAGTGCTCTCTACCTGGTGCAATGTGTATAACGTGCTCTCTACCTGGTGCAATGTTTCTCAGTGCTCTCTACGTGGTGTAATGTTTCTTAGTGCTCTGTATCTGGTGCATTGTGTATAACGTGCTCTGCCTGGCGCAAAGTGTAGAATTTGCTCTATCTGGCGCAATATGTATAACGTGATCTACCTGTCGCAGTGTGTATAGGAGGTTCTACCTGGTGCAGTGAGTATTAGCTGCACTACTCTGTGGTGTACTGTGAATTGCCACTATTATGTGGCCGTGCTCCTTCCCCATGAAAAACAGCGCTCCTAAATTTTTCGCCGGGCACTGTCCATTCTTTGGCCTTTCAGAATGGGAGGACCAAGCATTATAGTATGTACCTAATTTTGCCCTTCTAAATGAAAAATGTGCCCTCCCGAATGAAAAATGTGCCCTCCCGAATTAAAAATGTGCCCTCCCCGTGATCAGCACCCTGCCCTAAAAAAATCCTAGAGTGAACACTAGATAAGGTACCTGTCCACGCTGCCACAGCGCTATAAACCCATGCCGACACAATCGCCGGTCTGAGTAGTGTACCAGAATGTGCACGCTATCTGCAGGATCCCTGAGAATAGCTGTTACGACAGGGCTACCTTTTGGGCAAACGTGACACCCTAGGGGAAGATTCCCATCGTATCCTGGCCCTAGTGGGGAAAGGATACTGCCTGAGAATTCTTTGTGGGAAACTGCAGTCTCTGGTCTGGAGATTCCTGCTCTTTTCCATCATGAGAGGAGGGAAATTTACCTCAGCTTTCTTCCCCTTAAACATGTGTACCCTTGTGTCAGGGACAGATGAGTCATCAGTGATATGCAAATCATCTTTTATTACAATAATCATATATTGAATACTTTTCTGCCATTTTGGCTGTAACTTTGCATTATCGTAGTCGACACTGGAGTCAACCTCCGTGTCGACATAAGTGTTTATTATTTTGGATAGTGAGCATTGGGAGACACTGAATGTCTCTGCGACAGAGGGACAGACATGGGTAGATTTCCTGTCTGTTCTCTAATCTTTTGTGCAATAAATTCACCTCAGCACTTACACATATCCAAACAGGTGTCGGCGTTGTCGACGGAGATACCCTCTCACACAGCCTGGTTTGGGAAGGGGACGTAATTGGAAACGTCGTCCCCAGAGGGAGAGGCAGTAAAGGCGGGGTAAGAGGGCTGGTGTGAGGGTGAGACTCAGACTGTGTCCACTGAACCCTCCATTACCAAGTTTGTTCCTGGCAAATGTTCAGTCACTCCCAAACAAAATGGATGCGATACAGGCAGATGTGGCAAACAAATGTCATTTGAGAAATTGCTCTCTTTTTATTTTTACGGAGACTTGGTTGAACAATTCTGTTCCAGATGCTGCTGTGGGTATTGGAGATATGATTTTATTTAGGGCTGATAGGACGTCGGCTTCAGGCAAGCATCGAGGCGGTGGCCTCTGTATATATTTGAACAATAATTGGTGTTCGGATGCAGTTATTATTGAGACTTTGTTCTGAGTCTGCGGAATATCTAATCATCAAATGTCGACCTTTCTACCTGCCCAGGGAATTTACGACAGTAATAATTGTAGCTGTCTATATTTCCCCACAGGTAAATGGAAGTGGTGCATTGGATCTGCTATATGACGCTCTGGGTAAATTACAATCAACCTACGTGGATGGGGCTTTTATAATTGCTTGGCCTGAGGGCGCGATGGAGCGGTTGAAGGATATTTTATCCTTAACTGATTGGGATTTATTAATAGATGAATCTGGAGTGGGTGGGAAAATTGATGTAGATCTTCTTACTTCCACAATTTTGGCCAACATAGATTGTTGCGTGGAAAGTGTAACAGTTAGACGATGTTTTAGAGTTTTTGCTAATGAAAAACCCTGGCTAAATGGAGAAGTTAATTCCTTGCTTAGGGCACGTGATAGGGCCTTTAGATCAGGGGATAAAGAGGTTTATAGAGCTGCTAGGGCTGAGCTGAGAAAGGGAATTAGAAGGGCCAAAATTAATTACTCGACAAAAATGGAAGATAAATTTAGTCAGAACTCTGATTCGCGGGGTATGTGGCGATGCATACGAGACCTTACAGATTACAGGGTGAAATCAGATGAGGTTAGGGGTGTGGATAGTTCCTTGGTAGAGAATTAAGTGTATTTTATTCCAGGTTTAGTGATGAAAGTAAATTAAATGACCTGGTATTGGAGATGAGGTCAGACGAGGCCCCTCTGGTGCTTGATGAATGGGCAGTCCGGCGGTGCCTGCGTTCGGTGGTGCCTGGTAGGGCTGCTGGTCCGGACGGCATCCAGGGTAAAGTTATTAAAGAATGTTGTGAACAGCTTAGTTGGATTTTTACATTAATTTTTAATCTATCATTAGCACACTGCTTAGTTCCAAGCAGTTTTAAGGCAACTACCATTATCCCGATTCCAAAATGTGGGGTACCAAAAAGTTTAAATGATTATAGACCAATAGCCCTGACTCCTTGATAATTAAATGTTTTGAACGTTTGGTGCTGGGTCATATCAAGGCTCACTTTCCGGTGGGCTTTGACCCTTTTCAATTTGCCTATAGGGCAAATCGATCTACGGATGATGCTGCAGTGACTATGTTACATCATATACATACTCATTTGGAAGGAAACACCTATATAAGAATCTTATTTGTTGATTTTAGCTCCGCTTTTAATACTATTGTGCCCAATTCTTTAGTTTTTAAAGTTGTCCAGGTTGGGCCTAAACAGTTCTACTTGTAAGTGGTTGCTCCACTTTTTATCGGATAGGCCTCAGGTTGTTAAATTGGGGGGGTTTAACTTCGGGGGAAGTGGTGTTGAATGTAGGTGTTCCACAGGGATGTGTCCTGAGTCCACTACTATATTCATTATTTACCCACGACTGTGAGTCTACATCCGATTCAGTAAAAATTGTTAAGTTTGCGGATGATACCGCTATTGTGGGTTTAATAAGCAATGAGAATGAGACTGCATATAGAAAAGAGGTCGTTAGTTTATTAGAGTGGAGCAGGGTGAATGGTTTAATTTTAAATACATCTAAAACCAAGGAGATGATTATTGATTTTAGGAAACGAAATAGTGCCCCAAAGTCTCCTGTTCTTTTGGATGGAATAGGTATTGAGCAGGTGGAGTCTTTTACATTTTTAGGCATTTTTATTTCAAATTCTGTCTTGGTCATTTAACTCAAATTTTTTGATAAAGAGAGCGCAGCAACGTCTTTTCTTTTTGAGGAAATTAAAATCTGCTAGTGTGAGTAAAGGGACCTTGGTAAATTTTTATCGTAGTGTTGTGGAGAGTGTACTGACCTACGGGATTGTCGCATGGTTCGGAAATTGTACTGTTGCAGAACGAAAGGCCCTGGATCGGGTGGTTAGGACAGCGGGTACAGCAATTGGTGTCAGGTTGCCCAGTATTTATGAGATATATGAAAAGAGGATCCTTAAGAAATCTATGGCCATTTTGGGGGACCCTAGTCATCCAAACTACCCAATCTTTTCAAGATTGCCATCAAATAGACGCTTTAGGGCTGTCTACTCACGCACAAAGAGGCTGCATAATAGCTTCTTTCCGAGCGCAGTACGCATGCTAAATTGTTAAAATGTTTCAATCTTAGGCCTTGAAATGTAACTTGCTGCACGTTTATGTTATGTGATATGGTTTTGCTTGATTTTTTTCGTTGACATCCCTTGGTGTTTGTTAATGACAAGATATATATATATATATATAGATATATAGATATATATATATATATATAAAACAAAAAATCAACCCTAATATCTTGCGCTATACCTCTAGTCTCAAACCAACAAGAAATACCCTCTGTCAGATAAGGTATTAAAAGTAGATTACAAATAGAAATGGATTCTCGTGGGAGCCAATATGCCTTTTGTATGACAATAATTAAAAGTTTTTATTGTACAGAAACAAACGATATTTATCCTAAGCGTTCGTTACTGACACAACCTTCTAAAAATTCATATAAAACAATATTACAATCTTATACATAAATTACAGTTGGATGTGAGGATTTTACAGCCAGGTGATCACAGTCAGAACTCGAAATGGATGTATCTCCAACCAGATGTTTGTGATAAGGACTTTGTTAACCAGACGTTGCAAAACCCAACGCGTTTCGTCCGTTAGGACTTCATCAGGGGTTTGGAATCTGGATAGTTACAAATGGAAATATATAAATCATATAGTCTTCATTAATAAGATATATTATTATCCAGGTAAGTATTCCATTGAAATCTATTGTGGATTAACATACATACCAGTTCTTATAGTAGGAGTGATTACCATTGATTAGAAAGGTTTAGAATATCCAATGATTACATCCAATTCGATAAATATAATATCTGAAACATTATCGTTATAATAATCAATAAACATTATCCTTATACAAATGATAAAAGGAAGAGGGAGGGAGAGTCAAAAGAAGAGAAAAGGGAGGGAAAGTCGAAAGAATATTATGAATGTCAATATAAATCAAATAGCTCCGTATTTATCCACATAATCAACATCAATTCAGCTGATGGAAATGATACAAAGGGCAGGGTCTACAAGTATCAGAAACTACCAATAGTTATAGAACACTCCAATTAAAGTCCACATAAAACTTCAAATTCACAATATACCACACAATTATATCCACATTACAGCTCATTGTACAATACATACCTAGATAGACTTAAAAAAAAAATATATATATAAATTTGGTTGAAATTAGATGATGTTACGTTCCCTAAAAGGAATAAAGATAAAATAGTTTTTTGTCACTCAAATGATTGTTAATAGGAAATGTTCCTGTAACATCCTGTTTACCATTAAAATAACATAGATGCTACCAACAAATCAGAGAAGATATAACAACAACTTCCTCAATTGATTATAAGAAACCATGCTGATGTCAGTATTTAATGTAAGGTATTTAAGGTGATTCAAATAGAAGAACTTTTTTATCCCAAACTAATTAATAAATGATGTCTTTAATCTAACATGCAATGGGGAGTGGTATATTCAATCAATCATTAGAGAGCCAATTAAGTTCACAGCTGTAATTTATAACCAGCAAGAATAACTTTTTAACATCTGAAATACTAATCTTAACATCATATGGTATTTAATATTTGCACTAAATTAGTCTGGTTCTTACCTATTTTCAATCAAGAATGGTGGAACCTTATAGTCTACCTCTGTTTATACATGTCACCAAACAGAGAACTTAGGAAAATTTCAAATCCTGAACGAAACTATTCCCTGTGGACAAGTAAATCTAAATCAGTATATTACAATCATACTAAAATTAAGTAGTTACTCTTAAATTAAGGAATCCATTCATCTAATAAATTTTCAAAAAGACCATCCAATAACTAAGTTCCAAATATACAATTATAGTACTCAAACTTACTTTTTACAGGAACAAGTGCAACCTCACTGAATCCCAACTACAGAATGAGAGGCAATATAAGGACATCCCTTTATAGCTCCCTTGATATTACATCACTTCCTGCTGGCTGATTAATTAATTTATTATTAGTTAGTGATGTGTTAAGACCTCATAGTACTATGTGGAATGCCATTCTTACTGGTTACCTAACAGATCCCCTAAATGATGTCTTTAATCTAACATGCAATGGGGAGTGGTATATTCAATCAATCATTAGAGAGCCAATTAAGTTCACAGCTGTAATTTATAACCAGCAAGAAGAACTATTTAACATCTGAAATACTTAACCTCATATATATATATATATATATATATATATAATATATATATATATTGCCTATAATGGCCAACGTTTCGGTGCTGCAAGCACCGTTTTCAAGGCAGGCATGAGCACTTAACAATTTGACAAATTGTTAAGTGCTCATGCTTGCCTTGTGGTATTGTGACCACACCATTTAAATAAAAAAATAATTTTTTTTTTAATTTAAATGGTGTGGTCACAATACCACTGGCACCGCGGATGTATGAGTGCTGTGGTTTCTTGCCTATTGTTTATATAAAATTTTTGTGGTCGCACTTTTTCTTGCACCCCTATTGTCCATATGTAAATTAAATGTTAAGAAATTCCCCAGGTGTTTATTAACTGATATACTTGGGTGTGGTTCCTGTCTCTTTAAAAGAGTGAGACAGGGCCTAAACCCATGATAGAAGCATACCGTGGGGTTTATTTACTAAGGTCCCGATTTTGACCGAGATGGTGTTTTTTCTTCAAAGTGTCATCTCGGGAATTTACTAAACTCAAATCACGGCAGTGATGAGGGCATTCGTATTTTTTTGGAAGTCCAAGGAAAAAAATACGAATGAATACACCATCGGTCAAATACGCCTGGAATTTGGTAGAACTCGGTCATTTACTAAAAAGTGCAATTCACAAACACTGCCGACAATAGCCAAACACTGCCGTGAAAAAATACAAATCGAGAAAAAAATAAGAATTTACTTACCGGTAATTCTCTTTCTCGTAGTCCGTAGTGGATGCTGGGAACTCCGTAAGGACCATGGGGAATAGCGGGCTCCGAAGGAGGCTGGGCACTCTAGAAAGATCTTAGACTACCTGGTGTGCACTGGCTCCTCCCACTATGACCCTCCTCCAAGCCTCAGTTAGGTACTGTGCCCGGACGAGCGTACACAATAAGGAAGGATTTTGAATCCCGGGTAAGACTCATACCAGCCACACCAATCACACCGAACAACTCGTGATATGAAAACACAGTTAACAGCATGAAACGATAGAGCCTCTCAACAGATGGCTCAACAATAACCCGATTTAGTTAACAATAACTATGTACAAGTATTGCAGATAGACCGCACTTGGGATGGGCGCCCAGCATCCACTACGGACTACGAGAAAGAGAATTACCGGTAAGTAAATTCTTATTTTCTCTAACGTCCTAGTGGATGCTGGGAACTCCGTAAGGACCATGGGGATTATACCAAAGCTCCCAAACGGGCGGGAGAGTGCGGATGACTCTGCAGCACCGAATGAGAGAACTCCAGGTCCTCCTCAGCCAGGGTATCAAATTTATAGAATTTTGCAAACGTGTTTGCCCCTGACCAAGTAGCTGCTCGGCAAAGTTGTAAAGCCGAGACCCCTCGGGCAGCCGCCCAAGATGAGCCCACCTTCCTTGTGGAATGGGCATTGACAGATTTAGGCTGTGGCAGGCCTGCCACAGTATGTGCAAGCTGAATTGTACTACAAATCCAACGAGCAATAGTCTGCTTAGAAGCAGGAGCACCCAGCTTGTTGGGTGCATATAGGATAAACAGCGAGTAAGATTTTCTGACTCCAGCCGTCCTGGAAACATATATTTTCAGGGCCCTGACAACGTCTAGCAACTTGGAGTCCTCCAAATCCTTAGTAGCCGCAGGCACCACAATAGGCTGGTTCAGGTGAAACGCTGACACCACCTTAGGGAGAAACTGGGGACGAGTCCTCAATTCTGCCCTATCCATATGAAAAACCAGATAAGGGCTTTTACATGATAAAGCCGCCAATTCTGACACTCGCCTGGCTGATGCCAGGGCCAATAACATGACCACTTTCCACGTAAGATATTTCAGATCCACGGTTTTTAGTGGCTCAAACCAATGTGATTTCAAGAAATTCAACATCATGTTGAGATCCCACGGTGCCACAGGAGGCACAAATGGGGGCTGAATATGCAGCACTCCTTTCACAAACGTCTGAACTTCAGGTACTGAAGCTAGTTCCATTTGAAAGAAAATCGACAGAGCCGAGATTTGTACTTTAATGGAGCCTAGTTTTAGGCCCATATTCACTCCTGCTTGCAGGAAATGCAGAAATCGACCTAGTTGAAATTCCTCTGTTGGGGCCTTTTTGGCCTCGCACCATGCAACATATTTCCGCCATATGCGGTGATAATGTTTTGCCGTAACATCTTTCCTGGCTTTAATAAGCGTAGGAATGACTTCCTCCGGAATGCCCTTTTCCTTCAGGATCCGGCGTTCAACCGCCATGCCGTCAAACGCAGCCGCGGTAAGTCTTGGAACAGACAGGGACCCTGCTGTAGCAGGTCCTGTCTGAGCGGCAGGGACCAAGGGTCCTCTGAGATCATCTCTTGAAGTTCCGGGTACCACGCTCTTCTTGGCCAATCCGGAACCACGAGAATTGTGTTTACTCCTCGCTTTCTTATTATTCTCAGTACCTTTGGTATGAGAGGTAGAGGAGGGAACACATACACTGACCGGTACACCCACGGTGTCACTAGGGCATCCACCGCTATCGCCTGAGGGTCTCTTGACCTGGCGCAATACTTCTCTAGTTTTTTGTTTATGCGGGATGCCATCATGTCCACCTGTGGACGACCCCATTGATTTACAATCATTTGGAAGACTTCTGGATGAAGTCCCCACTCTCCCGGGTGGAGGTCGTGCCTGCTGAGAAAGTCTGCTTCCCAGTTGTCCACTCCCGGGATGAACACTGCTGACAGTGCTAGTACATGATTCTCCGCCCATCGGAGAATTTTTGTGGCTTCTGCCATCGCCGTCCTGCTTCTTGTGCCGCCCTGTCGATTCACATGGGCGACTGCCGTGATGTTGTCTGACTGGATCAGCACCGGCTGGTGTAGGAGCAGGGATTTTGCTTGACTTAGGGCATTGTAAATGGCCCTTAGTTCCAGAATATTTATGTGAAGGGCAGTCTCCTGACTTGACCATAGTCCCTGGAAATTTCTTCCCTTTGTGACTGCCCCCCAGCCTCGTAGGCTGGCATCCGTGGTCACCAGGACCCAGTCCTGTATGCCGAATCTGCGGCCCTCCAGAAGATGAGCACTGTTCAGCCACCACAGAAGAGACACCCTGGTTCGTGGAGACAGGGTTATTAAACGATGCATCTGAAGATGCGATCCGGACCACTTGTCCAACAGGTTCCACTGAAAGATTCTGGCATGGAATCTGCCGAATGGAATTGCTTCGTAAGAAGCTACCATCTTTCCCAGGACCCGCGTGCAGTGATGCAACGATACCTGTTTTGGTTTTAGGAGGTCTCTGACTAGAGAAGACAACTCCCTGGCTTTCTCCTCCGGGAGAAACACTTTTTTCTGGGCCGTGTCCAGAATCATTCCCAGGAACATTAGACGTGTCGTGGGGACCAGCTGTGACTTTGGGATATTCAGAATCCAACCGTGCTGGCTCAGCACTTCCTGAGATAGTGCTACTCCCACTAACAACTGTTCCTTGGATCGTGCCTTTATTAGGAGATCGTCCAAGTATGGGATAATTAAAACTCCCTTTTTTCGAAGGAGTATCATCATTTCCGCCATAACCTTGGTAAATACCCTCGGTGCCGTGGAGAGTCCAAACGGCAGCGTCTGGAATTGGTAATGGCAATCCTGTACCACAAATCTGAGGTACTCCTGGTGAGAATTGTAAATGGGGACATGCAGGTAAGCATCCTTGATGTCCAGGGATACCATGTAATCCCCCTCGTCCAGGCTTGCAATAACCGCCCTGAGCGATTCCATCTTGAACTTGAATTTTTTTTTTTTTTTTATGTATGTGTTCAAGGACTTCAAATTTAGAATGGGTCTCACCGAACCGTCCGGTTTCGGTACCACAAATAGTGTGGAATAGTAACCCCGGCCTTGTTGAAGTAGGGGTACCTTAATTATCACCTGCTGGGAATACAGCTTGTGAATTGCCGCTAGCACTGCCTCCCTGTCTGAGGGAGCAATCGGCAAATCGGATTTTAGGAAACGGCGGGGTGGAATCGCCTCGAATTCCAGCCTGTATCCCTGAGATACTATTTGAAGGATCCAGGGATCCACCTGTGAGCGAACCCACTGATCGCTGAAATTCCTGAGGCGGGCCCCCACCGTACCTGGCTCCGCTTGTGAAGCCCCACCGTCATGCGGCGGACTTGGAAGAGGAAGCGGGGGAGGACTTTTGTTCCTGGGAACCTGCTGTTTGCTGCAGCCTTTTTCCCCTGCCTCTGCCTCTTGACAGAAAAGACCCTCCTTTTCCCCGCTTATTTTTCTGGGATCGAAAGGACTGAACCTGATAAAATGGCGCCTTCTTAGGCTGTGAGGGGACATGGGGTAAAAATGCTGACTTCCCAGACGTTGCTGTGGAAACTAGGTCGGAGAGACCATCCCCAAATAATTCCTCCCCTTTATAAGGCAAAACTTCCATGTGCCTTTTGGAATCTGCATCTCCAGTCCACTGGCGAGTCCATAAGCATCTCCTAGCAGAGATAGATAGTGCACTTACTTTAGATGCCAGCCGGCAGATTTCCCTCTGTGCATCTCTCATGTATAAGACTGAGTCTTTTATATGGTCAATTGTTAACAGGATCGTGTCTCTGTCTAGTGTGTCAATATTTTCTGACAGGTTATCTGACCATGCAGCGGCAGCACTGCACATCCAAGCTGACGCAATTGCTGGTCTGAGTATAATGCCTGAGTGTGTATATACAGACTTCAGGATCGCCTCCTGCCTTCTATCAGCAGGTTCCTTAAGGGCGGCCGTATCCTGGGACGGTAGTGCCACCTTTTTTGACAAACGTGTGAGCGCTTTTATCCACCCTCGGGGGTGTTTCCCAACGTAACCTATCCTCTGGCGGGAAAGGGAACGCCATTAGTAATTTCTTAGGAATCACCAATTTCTTATCAGGGGAAGCCCACGCTTCTTCACACACTTCATTTAATTCATCTGACGGGGGAAAAACTACAGGTAGTTTTTTCTCCCCAAACATAATACCCTTTTTTGTGGTACCTGGATGTAAATCAGAAATATTTAACACCTCTTTCATTGCCTCAATCATGCAGCGAATGGCCTTAACGGGCATTAAATTTGACTCATCGTCGTCGACACTGGCGTCAGTATCCGTGTCGACATCTACTTGTGCCACCTGAGATAACGGGCGTTTTAGAGCCCCTGATGACTTTTGAGACCCTTGGACAGGCACGAGTTGAAGACTCGGCTGTCCCACAGTCGGCATGTCGTCAAATTTTTTATGTAAGGAGTCTATACGTGCACTCATTTCTTGCCATAATACCATCCACTCAGGTGTCTGCCCCGCAGGGGGTGACATCTCTGCTAAAGGCATCTGCTCCCCCTCCACATCATTATCCTCCTCAAACATGTCGACACAGCCGTACCGACACACTCCACACACACAGGGAATGCTCAAATAGAGGACAGGACCCACAAAAGCCCTTTGGGGGGACAGAGTAAGAGTATGCCAGCACACACCAGAGCGCTATATATATACACAGGGACTAACTGAGTTATGTCCCTAATAGCTGCTTATACTGTATACAGTGCCAATTTTGTGCCCCCCCCCCCTCTCTTTTCCCTCTTACTGTACTGTAGAAATGCAGGGAAGAGCCAGGGAGCTTCCTTCCAGCCGAGCTGTGAGGGAAAAATGGCGCCAGTGTGCTGAGGAGATAGGCTCCGCCCCTTTTTCGCGGCCTATTCTCCCGCTTATTTTGGGATTCTGGCAGGGGTATTTACCTCATATATAGCCCCAGGGGCTATATATTGAGGTATTTTAGCCAGCCAAGGTGTTTTTATTGCAGCCTCAGGGCGCCCCCCCCCAGCGCCCTGCACCCTCAGTGACCGGAGTGTGAAGTGTGTATGAGGAGCAATGGCGCACAGCTGCAGTGCTGTGCGCTACCTTGGTGAAGACAGGATGTCTTCATGCCGCCGATTTTCCGGACCATCTTCCTGCTTCTGGCTCTGTAAGGGGGACGGCGGCGCGGCTCCGGGACCGAACATTAAGGCTGGGCCTGCGGTCGATCCCTCTGGAGCTAATGGTGTCCAGTAGCCTAAGAAGCCCAATCCGGCTGCAAGCAGGCGAGTTCGCTTCTTCTCCCCTTAGTCCCTCGCTGCAGTGAGCCTGTTGCCAGCAGGTCTCACTGAAAAAAACAAATTCTAAGACTATAACTTTCTAAGAGCTCAGGAGAGCCCCTAGTGTGCATCCAACCTCGGCCGGGCACGAAATCTAACTGAGGCTTGGAGGAGGGTCATAGTGGGAGGAGCCAGTGCACACCAGGTAGTCTAAGATCTTTCTAGAGTGCCCAGCCTCCTTCGGAGCCCGCTATTCCCCATGGTCCTTACGGAGTTCCCAGCATCCACTAGGACGTTAGAGAAATAAGAATTTACTTACCGATAATTCTATTTCTCGTAGTCCGTAGTGGATGCTGGGGACTTAGTAAGGACCATGGGGAATAGCGGCTCCGCAGGAGACTGGGCACAAAAGTAAAGCTTTAGAACTACCTGGTGTGCACTGGCTCCTCCCCCTATGACCCTCCTCCAAGCCTCAGTTAGGATACTGTGCCCGGACGAGCGTACACAATAAGCAAGGATTTTGAATCCCGGGTAAGACTCATACCAGCCACACCAATCACACCGTACAACTCGTGATCTAAACCCAGTTAACAGCATGATAACAGAGGAGCCTCTAGAAAAGATGGCTCACTACAACAATAACCCGATTTTTTGGTAACAATAACTATGTACCAGTATTGCAGACAATCCGCACTTGGGATGGGCGCCCAGCATCCACTACGGACTACGAGAAATAGAATTATCGGTAAGTAAATTCTTATTTTCTCTAACGTCCTAAGTGGATGCTGGGGACTCCGTAAGGACCATGGGGATTATACCAAAGCTCCCAAACGGGCGGGAGAGTGCGGATGACTCTGCAGCACCAAATGAGAGAACTCCAGGTCCTCCTCAGTCAAGGTATCAATTTTGTAGAATTTTACAAACGTATTTGCTCCTGACCAAGTAGCTGCTCGGCAAAGTTGTAAAGCCGAGACCCCTCGGGCAACCGCCCAAGATGAGCCCATCTTCCTTGTGGAGTGGGCATTTTTCTAGATTTTTGGCTGTGGCAGGCCTGCCACAGAATGTGCAAGCTGAATTGTACTACAAATCCAACGAGCAATAGTCTGCTTAGAAGCAGGAGCACCCAGCTTGTTGGGTGCATACTCCTGGAAATATATATTTTCAGGGCCCTGACAACGTCTAGCAACTTGGAGTCCTCCAAGTCCCTAGTAGCCGCAGGCACCACAATAGGTTGGTTCAGGTGAAACGCTGAAAACACCTTAGGGAGAAACTGAGGACGAGTCCTCAATTCCGCCCTGTCAGAATGGAAAATCAGATAAGGGCTTTTACAGGATAAAGCCGCCAATTCTGACACGCGCCTGGCCCAGGCCAGGGCCAACAGCATGACCACTTTCCATGTGAGATATTTTAACTCCACAGATTTAAGTGGTTCAAACCAATGTGACTTTTGGAACCCAAAAACTACATTGAGATCCCAAGGTGCCACTGGAGGCACAAAAGGAGGCTGTATATGCAGTACCCCTTTTACAACGTCTGAACTTCAGGGACTGAAGCTAGTTCTTTTTGGAAGAAAATGGACAGGGCCGAAATTTGAACCTTAATGGACCCCAATTTCAGGCCCATAGACACTCCTGTTTGCAGGAAATGTAGGAATCGACCCAGTTGAATTTCCTCCGTCGGGCCTTACTGGCCTCGCACCACGCAACATATTTTCGCCAAATGCGGTGATAATGTTTTGCGGTTACATCCTTCCTGGCTTTGATCAGGATAGGGATGACTTCATCCGGAATGCCTTTTTTCCTTCAGGATCCGGCGTTCAACCGCCATGCCGTCAAATGCAGCCGCGGTAAGTCTTGGAACAGACAGGGTCCTTGCTGGAGCAGGTCCCTTCTTAGAGGTAGAGGCCACGGATCCTCCGTGAGCATCTCTTGAAGTTACGGTTACCAAGTCCTTCTTGGCCAATCCGGAGCCACGAATATAGTGCTTACTCCTCTCCATCTTATCAATCTCAGTACCTTGGGTATGAGAGGCAGATGAGGGAACACATACACTGACTGGTACACCCACGGTGTTACCAGAGCGTCTACAGCTATTGCCTGAGGGTCCCTTGACCTGGCGCAATACCTGTCGAGTTTTTCCCAACGGTTTATAATCATGTGGAAGACTTCTGGGTGAAGTCCCCACTCTCCCGGGTGGAGGTCGTGTCTGCTGAGGAAGTCTGCTTCCCAGTTGTCCACTCCCGGAATTGCTGACAGTGCTATCACATGATTTTCCGCCCAGCGAAGAATCCTTGCAGCTTCTGCCATTGCCCTCCTGATTCTAGTGCCACCCTGTCTGTTTACGTGGGTGACTGCCGTGATGTTGTCCGACTGGATCAACACCGGCTGACCTTGAAGCAGAGGTCTTGCTAAGCTTAGAGCATTGTAAATGGCCCTTAGCTTCAGGATATTTATGTGAAGTGATGTCTCCAGGCTTGACCATAAGCCCTGGAAATTCCTTCCCTGTGTGACTGCTCCCCAGCCTCGCAGGCTGGCATCCGTGGTCACCAGGACCCAGTCCTGAATGCCGAATCTGCGGCCCTCTAGAAGATGAGCACTCTGCAACCAACACAGGAGGGACACCCTTGTTCTTGGTGACAGGGTTATCCGCTGATGCATCTGAAGATGCGACTCGGACCATTTGTCCAGCAGGTCCCACTGGAAAGTTCTTGCGTGGAATCTGCCGAATGGGATTGCTTCATAGGAAGCCACCATTTTACCCAGAACCCTTGTGCATTGATGCACTGAGACTTGGCTCGGTTTTAGGAGGTTCCTGACTAGCTCGGATAACTCCCTGGCTTTCTCCTCCGGGAGAAACACCTTTTTCTGGACTGTGTCCAGGATCATCCCTAGGAACAGAAGACGAGTCGTCGGAACCAGCTGCGATTTTGGAATATTGAGAATCCAATCGTGCTGCCGCAACACTACCTGAGATAGTGCTACACCGACCTCCAACTGTTCCCTGGATCTTACCCTTATCAGGGAATCGTCCAAGTAAGGGATAACTAAAATTCCCTTCCTTCGAAGGAATATCATCATTTCGGCCATTACCTTGGTAAAGACCCGGGGTGCCGTGGACCATCCATACGGCAGCGTCTGAACTGATAGTGACAGTTCTGTACCATAAACCTGAGGTACCCTTGGTGAGAAGGGTAAATTTGGACATGAAGGTAAGCATCCTTGATGTCCCGAGACATCATGTAGTCCCTTTCTTCCAGGTTCGCAATCACTGCTCTGAGTGACTCAATCTTGAATTTGAACCTCTGTATGTAAGTGTTCAAAGATTTTAGATTTAGAATCGGTCTCACCGAGCCGTCCGGCTTCGGTACCACAACAGTGTGGAATAATACCCCGTTCCCTGTTGCAGGAGGGGTACCTTGATTATCACCTGCTGGGAATACAGCTTGTGAATGGCTTCCAAAACTGTCTCCCTGTCAGAAGGAGACATCGGTAAAGCCGACTTTAGGAAACGGCGAGGGGGAGACGTCTCGAATTCCAATTTGTACCCCTGAGATATCACCTGAAGGATCCAGGGGTCTACTTGCGAGTGAGCCCACTGCGCGCTGAAATTCATTGAGACGGGCCCCCCACCGTGCCTGATTCTGCTTGTAAAGCCCCAGCGTCATACTGAGGGCTTGGCAGAGGCGGGAGAGGGTTTCTGTTCCTGGGAACTGGCTGATTTCTGCAGCCTTTTTTCCTCTCCCTCTGTCACGGGGCAGAAATGAGGAACCTTTTGCCCGCTTGTCCACGAAAAGACTGCGCCTGATAATACGGCGTCTTCTCATGTTGAGAGGCGACCTGGGGTACAAACGTGGATTTCCCAGCTGTTGCCGTGGCCACCAGGTCTGAAAGACCGACCCCAAATAACTCCTCCCCTTAATAAGGCAATACTTCCAAATGCCGTTTGAAATCCGCATCACCTGACCACTGTCGTGTCCATAACCCTCTACTGGTAGAAAAGGACAACGCACTTAGACTTGATGCCAGTCGGCAAATATTCCGCTGTGCATCACGCATATATAGAAATGCATCTTTTAAATGCTCTATAGGCAAAAATATACTGTCCCTATCTAGGGTATCACTATTTTCAGTCAGGGAATCCGACCACGCCAACCCAGCACTGCACATCCAGGCTGAGGCGATTGCTGGTCGCAGTATAACACCAGTATGTGTGTAAATACATTTTAGGATACCCTCCTGCTTTCTATCAGCAGGATCCTTAAGGGCGGCCATCTCAGGAGAGGGTAGAGCCCTTACAAGCGTGTAAGCGCTTTATCCACCCTAGGGGGTGTTTCCCAACGCACCCTAACCTCTGGCAGGAAAGGATATAATGCCAATAACATTTTAGAAATTATCAGTTGTTATCGGGGGAAACCCACGGATCATCACACACCTCATTTAATTTCTCAGATTCAGGAAAACTACAGGTAGTTTTTCCTCACCGAACATAATACCCCTTTTTGGTGGTACTCGTATTATCAGAAATGTGTAAAACATTTTTCATTGCCTCCATCATGTAACGTGTGGCCCTACTGGAAGTCACATTTGTCTATTCACCGTCGACACTGGAGTCAGTATCCGTGTCGGCGTCTATATCTGCCATCTGAGGTAACGGGCGCTTTAGAGCCCCTGACGGCCTATGAGACGTCTGGACAGGCACAAGCTGAGTAGCCGGCTGTCTCATGTCAACCACTGTCTTTTATACAGAGCTGACACTGTCACGTAATTCCTTCCAACAGTTCATCCACTCAGGTGTCGACCCCCTAGGGGGTGACATCACTATTACAGGCAATCTGCTCCGTCTCCACATCATTTTTCTCCTCATACATGTCGACACAAACGTACCGACATACAGCACACACACAGGGAATGCTCTGATAGAGGACAGGACCCCACTAGCCCTTTGGGGAGACAGAGGGAGAGTTTGCCAGCACACACCAGAGCGCTATATATATACAGGGATAACCTTACATAAGTGTTTTTCCCCTTATAGCTGCTGTATCTTTAATACTGCGCGTAATTAGTGCCCCCCCCTCTCTTTTTTAACCCTTTCTGTAGTGTAGTGACTGCAGGGGAGAGACAGGGAGCTTCCCTCCAACGGAGCTGTGAGGGAAAATGGCGCCAGTGTGCTGAGGAGATAGGCTCCGCCCCCTTATCGGCGGCCTTATCACCCGTTTTTCTATGTATTCTGGCAGGGGTTAAATGCATCCATATAGCCCAGGAGCTATATGTGATGCATTTTTTTGCCATCCAAGGTGTTTATATTGCGTCTCAGGGCGCCTCCCCCCAGCGCCCTGCACCCTCAGTGACCGGAGTGTGAAGTGTGCTGAGAGCAATGGCGCACAGCTGCAGTGCTGTGCGCTACCTTGTTGAAGACAGGACGTCTTCTGCCGACGATTTTCCGGACCTCTTCTGGCTCTGTAAGGGGGCCGGCGGCGCGGCTCTGGGACCCATCCATGGCTGGGCCTGTGATCGTCCCTCTGGAGCTAATGTCCAGTAGCCTAAGAAGCCCAATCCACTCTGCACGCAGGTGAGTTCGCTTCTTCTCCCCTTAGTCCCTCGATGCAGTGAGCCTGTTGCCAGCAGGTCTCACTGAAAATAAAAAACCTAAAACTAAACTTTTCACTAAGCAGCTCAGGAGAGCCACCTAGTGTGCACCCTTCTCGTTCGGGCACAGAAATCTAACTGAGGCTTGGAGGAGGGTCATAGGGGGAGGAGCCAGTGCACACCAGGTAGTTCTAAAGCTTTACTTTTGTGCCCAGTCTCCTGCGGAGCCGCTATTCCCCATGGTCCTTACGGAGTCCCCAGCATCCACTTAGGACGTTAGAGAAAGTGCTAAAATAAAACAGACCTGCTTTTTTTTTACCGTGTTCTGAGAGGCATGCACGGATCCATGAGATCCGTGCATGTTTATCAGTGGGAAGGGGTAAGAAAGTGTTAAATTTGCAAAAAAAAAAATGCGTAGGGTCCCCCCTCCTAAGCAAAACCAGCCTCGGGCTCTTTGAGCCGGTCCTGGTTGAAAAAATATGGGGAAAAAAGTGACCGGGGTTCCCCCATATTTAATCAACCAGCACCGGGCTCTGCGCCTGGTCCTGGTTCCAAAAACACGGGGGACAAAAAGCGTAGGAGTCCCCCGTATTTCTGAAACCAGCACCGGGCTCCACTAGCCAGATACATAATGCCACAGCCGGGGGACACTTTTATATTGGTCCCTGCGGCCCTAGCATTACATACCCAACTAGTCACCCCTGGCTGGGGTACCCTGGAGGAGTGGGGACCCCTTCAATCAAGGGGTCCCCCCCCCTCCAGCCACCCAAGGGCCAGGGGTGAAGCCCGAGGCTGTCCCCCCCATCCAAGGGCGGCGGATGGGGGGCTGATAGCCTTTTTGTTAAAATTTGAATATTGTTTTTAGTAGCAGTACTACAAGTCCCAGCAAGCCTCCCCCGCAAGCTGGTACTTGGAGAACCACAAGTACCAGCATACGGTGGAAAACCGGGCCCACTGGTACCTGTAGTACTACTACTAAAAAAATACCCCAATAAAAACAGAAGACACACATCTTGAAAGTAAAAGTTTAATACATACATCCACACCTCCAAACATACATACTTACCTATGTTCACACGAGGGTCGGTCCTCTTCTCCATGTAGAATCCATGGGGTACCTGTTTGAAAAATTATACTCACATAATCCAGTGTAGTTCGGTCCTCTTCTGTTCTATTTGTAATCCAGGTACTTTGCAAAATAAAAAAACGGATACACGACCACGCACTGAAAGGGGCCCCATGTTTTCACATGGGACCCCTTTCCCCGACTGCCAGGAACCCCCCCCTGACTTCTGTCTAAGAGGGTTCCTTCAGCCAATCAGGGAGCGCCACGTTGTGGCACCCTCCTGATTGGCTGTGTGCTCCTGTAGTGTATGTCAGGTAGCACATGGCAGTGATACAATGTAGCGCCTATGCGCTCCATTGTAACCAATGGTGGGAACTTTGTGGTCAGCGGTGAGGTTACTTTCGGTCAACCGCTGACCACAAAGTTCCCACCATTGGTTACAATGGAGCGCATAGGTGCTACATTGTATCACTGCCGTGTGCTGCCTGACATACACTACAGGAGCACACAGCCAATCAGGAGGGTGCCACAACGTGGCGCTCCCTGATGGGCTGAAGGAACCCTCTTAGACAGACGTCAGGGGGGGTTCCTGGCAGTCGGGGAAAGGGGTCCCATGTGAAAACATGGGGCCCCTTTCAGTGCGTGGTCGTGTATCCGTTTTTTTATTTTGCAAAGTACGTGGATTACAAATAGAACAGAAGAGGACCGAACTACACTGGATTATGTGAGTATAATTTTTCAAACAGGTACCCCATGGATTCTACATGGAGAAGAGGACCGACCCTAGTGTGAACATAGGTAAGTATGTATGTTTGGAGGTGTGGATGTATGTATTAAACTTTTACTTTCAAGATGTGTGTCTTCTGTTTTTATTGGGGTATTTTTTTAGTAGTAGTACTACAGGTACCAGTGGGCCCGGTTTTCCACCGCATGCTGGTACTTGTGGTTCTCCAAGTACCAGCTTGCGGGGGAGGCTTGCTGGGACTTGTAGTACTGCTACTAAAAACAATATTCAAATTTTAACAAAAAGGCTATCAGCCCCCCATCCGCCGCCCTTGGATGGGGGGGGGACAGCCTCGGGCTTCACCCCTGGCCCTTGGGTGTCTGGAGGGGGGGGCCCTTGATTGAAGGGGTCCCCACTCCTCCAGTGTACCCCGGCCAGGGGTGAATAGTTGGGTATGTAATGCCAGGGCCGCAGGGACCAATATAAAAGTGTCCCCCGGCTGTGGCATTATGTATCTGGCTAGTGGAGCCTGGTGCTGGTTTCAGAAATACGGGGGACCCCTACGCTTTTTGTCCCCCGTATTTTTGGAACCAGGACCAGGCGCAGAGCCCGGTGCTGGTTGATTAAATATGGGGGAACCCCGGTCACTTTTTCCCCCATATTTTTTCAACCAGGACCGGCTCAAAGAGCCCGAGGCTGGATTTGCTTAGGAGGGGGGACCCCACGGATTTTTTATTTTTTTATTTTAACAATGTATTATTTTTTACGAAAGGTGCACAATGAAGCCCAGTACGGATCTCGCAGATCCGGCCGAGAGTCATTGTGTTAAAGTCGGCAGTGTTTTACAATTCACTCAAGTAAAACAATGCCAAACAATACGAATGACATCGACATCGGTAAATACGAAAATGCAGAATACGACAGCTTAGTAAATTAGTCGTAATAAATTTAAAAACTTGCAATTTTAAACTTTCAATGTCATTCGTGATTGAAATTTACCCTCATTCGGAAAAATACGAATTTTAGTAAATATACCCCCGTGTATTTAAAATCCAAAAGATGCCTGAGAGCAATGCTCAGATTTGTGAAAGTCAGTGTAGGGACTGACCAAATGGGAATGGCCGTGAAGTGGCTGGTCAGCTTAACAAACTATTGCAATATTTTGGAACTAACATTCCCTGAATTCAGATGAATTAGTTTGAAGTGTTAATATTAGGTGAGTGCTGAATTTGTATGATTTTTTATGTATGTATGTATGTATGTATGTATGTATGTATGTATGTATGTATGTATGTATGTATGTATGTATGTACCAGCATAACTCTGGAGTGCCTGAAGCAATATACACCAAATTTGATACACATATGACTAACAATCTGGAACAAAATACTGTGGGGTAAGACACCCCTAGGGGTGGGAAGTGGGTGACATGTAAAAATAGGATTTTGATAACCTACTGGTAAATCCTTTTCTCCTAGTCCGTAGAGGATGCTGGGGACATCAAGACCATGGGGTATAGACGGGATCCGCAGGAGACATGGGCACTCTAAAGACTTTTCATTTGGTGTGAACTGGCTCCTCCCTCTATGCCCCTCCTCCAGACCTCAGTTGTATGAACTGTGCCCAGGGAGACTGACATTTCGAGGAAAGGAATTACTTAACTAGTGGTGAGATATCTACCAACTCACACCCTCAACCATGCCACACACATGGCATAACACACGCCAACAGGCATGAACTAATTGCAGCAACATGCTGAAACCAAGATAACACAACTTGTGTAACTGTAATAACTAAACTGCAGGTAAAGTACGCACTGGGACGGGCGCCCATCATCCTCTACGAACTAGGAGAAAAGGATTTACCGGTAGGTTATCAAAATCCTATTTTCTCATACGTCCTAGAGGATGCTGGGGACGACATCAAGACCATGGGGTCTATACCAAAGCTCCAGTACAGGCGGGAGACTGCGGATGACCCTGCAGAACCGATTGACCAAACTTTAGGTCCTCATCGGCCAAGGTGTCAAACTTGTAGAACTTAGCAAATGTGTTTGACCCTGACCAAGTAGCTGCTCGGCAAAGTTGTAATGCGGAGACCCCCCGGGCAGCCGCCCAGGATGAGCCCACCTTCCTAGTGGAGTGGGCCTTTACCGACGTCGGTAACGGCAATCCAGCCGTAGTATGAGCTTGCTGAATCGTATTTCTAATCCAACGTGCAATAGTCTGCTTGGAAGCAGGACAGCCAATCTTGTTGTGATCATACAGGACAAACAGAGCCTCTGTTTTCCATATACGAGCTGTTCTAGCAACATAGATTTTCAAAGCTCTAACCACATCTAGAGACTTTGAATCAGTGAATGTGTCAGTAACTACTGGCACCACAATAGGTTGGTTTATGTGAAAAGCAGAAACCACCGTAGGAAGAAAATGTTGTTGAGTTTGCAACTCTGCCCTATCTTCATGGAAAATCAGGTAAGGGCTCTTGTGAGACAAGGCCCCCAATTCAGACACCCGCCTTGCGGATGCCAATGCCAAAAGCATCACCACTTTCCAAGTGAGAAACTTCAACTCTATCTTTTGTAGAGGCTCAAACCAATCCGATTGAAGGAACTGCAATATCACGTTAAGGTCCCATGGTGCCACTGGAGGCACGAATGGAGGCTGGATGTGCAGAACCCCTTTCAAGAAGGTCTGAACCTCTGGAAGAGAGGCCAATTGTTTTTGGAAGAACACTGACAAGGCCGAAATCTGGACCTTGATTGATCCCAATCGTAGGCCCGCCTCCACACCATCCTGCAAAAAATTGAGAAAACGTCCTAAGTGAAACTCTTCTGAAGGAGCCTTCTTGGATTCACACCAAGACACACATTTTCTCGTTACTCCCTTTATAAGTAACGAATAAGGGCGGGGGTGACCTCCTTAGGAATACCCTTCCTAGCTAGGATACGGCGCTCGACAGCCATGCCGTCAAACGTAGCCGCAGTAAGTCTTGGTACACACACGGCCCCTGCTGCAGCAGGTCCTCCCGAGGAGGAAGAGGCCGAGGATCTCCTATGAGTAACTGCTGAAGATCTGGGTACCAAGCCCTTCTTGGCCAGTCTGGGGCAATGAAGATTGCTCGAACCCTTGCCTTTCTTATGATCCTGAGTACTTTTGGGATCAGCAGAAGTGGAGGGAAAACATACATTGACGGAAACACCCACTGGGTCACCAGTGCATCCACTGCTACTGCTTGAGGGTCTCTCGACCTGGAACAGTATCTCTGAAGCTTCCTGTTGAGACGAGATGCCATCATGTCTACTTGAGGAAATCCCCAAAGACTTGTCAGCTCTGCGAAGACTTCTTGGTGGAGGCCCCAATCTCCTGGATGGAGATCGTGTCTGCTGAGGAAGTCTGCTTCCCAGTTGTCTACTCCTGGAATGAATATTGCCGACAGAGCTTCTAGATGTTTTTCTGCCCAGCAGAGGATTTTTGTCGCCTCTGCCATTGCCACTCTGCTTTTCGTTCCGCCCTGCCTGTTTATGTATGCGACTGCTTTTACATTGTCCGCCTGGATCTACACGGGACGGTCTTGAAGAAGATGTACCGCTTGTTGAAGGCCGTTGTAAATGGCTCTTAGCTCCAGAACGTTTATGTGAAGGCAGCCTTCCTGTTGTGACCAACGTCCCTGGAAGTTTTCTCCATGAGAGACTGCTCCCCAGCCTCGGAGACTTGCATCCGTGGTTTCTAAGACCCAGTCCTGAATCCTGAACCTGCGTCCCTCTAGCAGGTGAGAGCTGTGCAACCACCCTAAGAGCGAAATCCTGGTTTTTGACGACAGGATTATCTTTCTGTGCATGTGTAGGTGTGACCCCGACCATTTGTCCAACAGGTCCCACTGGAATACTCTGGCATGGAACCTGCCAAACTGTATGGCCTCGTAGGCCGCCACCATCTTCCCCAACAACCGAATGCACTGATGGATCGACACACTTGATGGTTTCAATATCTGTTTTACCATTTTCTGGATTTCCAGAGCCTTTTCCAGCGGAAGAAATACTCTCTGAACTTCTGTGTCCAGAATCATCCCGAGGAAAGACAACCTTGTCGTCGGTTCCAACTGTGACTTTGGGTAATTTATGATCCACCCGTGTTGTTGGAGTATTGACAGGGAGAGGGATATGTTTTGTAATAACTGCTCCCTGGATCTCGCCTTTATCAGGAAGTCGTCCAGATAAGGGATTATATTGACTCCTTTCTGACGAAGGAGGACCATCATTTCCGCCATCACCTTGGTGAATACCCTCGGCGCCGTGGAGAGACCGAAAAGTAACGTCTGGAATTAGTAATGGCAATCCTGAATCGCGAATCTCAGATAAGCCTGGTGAGGAGGATAAATGGGAACATGCAGGTAAGCATCCTTTATGCCCACCGACACCAATTAGTCCCCCTCCTCCAGACTGGCAATCACCGCCCGAAGTGATTCCATCTTGAACTTGAACCTTTTCAGGAAGAAATTCAGATCTTTTAGATTTATGATCGGTCTGACCGAGCCGTCCGGCTTCGGAACAACAAAGAGGCTTGAATAAAAACCCCGCCCTTGTTGTGACAACGGTACCGAGATTATGACCTGGTCTTGACATAATTTTTGGATTGCCGCTGTTACTGCTTCTCTCTCTGGCAGAGAAGCTGGCAAGGTCGATTTGAAAAATCGGCATGGGGGAACGTCTTGAAACTCTAGTTTGTATCCCTGGGATACTATTTGCAACACCCAAGGGTCCAGGCCAGACAGAATCCAATCCTGGCTGAAGAGTTTGAGACGTGCCCCCACCCGAGCGGCCTCTCGCAAGGGAGTTCCAGCGTCATGCTGGGGATTTGGCAGAATTAGGGGTAGACTTTTGCTCTTGGGAACCTGGAGCCGGTGTGGGCTTCTTTCCCCTTCCCCTACCTGCAATGAAGGGGGAACCTCTCGTCTTTTTGTATTTATTGGGCCGAAAGGACTGCATTTGCGGGTGATAGGTCTTTTTTGCCGGTGCAGGCGCAGAGGGCAAAAATGTTGACTTACCTGCGGTAGCCGCCGATACTAACGCATCCAGGCCATCGCCAAATAAGGCCTCACCTTTATATGGGAGAGCCTCCATGTTTCTTTTGGAATCTGCATCCGCGTTCCACTGGCAATTCCATAAGGCCCGCCTAGCTGATACTGCCATGGTAGCGGCTTGTGAACTCAAGAGTCCAATATCCTTCATTGCTTCCAGCATGTAGGCGGCAGCGTCCTTGATATTCCCTAACTTAAGGAGTATCTCATCTTTATCAATCGTGTCAATTTCTGATGACACGCTTTCTGACCATTTTTCAATAGCGCGACTCACCCATGCGCAGACAATAGTGGGTCTGAGCAGTGTACCGTTAGTAACATAAATGGATTTCAATATCGTTTCCATTTTGCGGTCTGCCGGCTCTTTAAGAGAAGCCGTGCCAGGAGCAGGGATAATTACCTTCTTTGTCAACCTGGAAAGTGCACTGTCTAACACAGGGGGTGACTCCCATTTTTTCCTGTCTTCAACCGGGAAAGGATAAGCTATGTGAATCCTTTTGGGAATACGAATTTTTTTTATCAGGATTCACCCACATCCCTTCAAACAGAGCATTTAGTTCGTGTGAAGGAGGGAACGTGACTTTGGATTTCTTTTCCTTACATAAATAAGCTTTCTCCTGAAGTACAGGAGTGCTTTCTGTAACCTCCAACATGTCCCTTATAGCCACAGTCATATATTGTATACTTTTTGCCAATTTATGATCTATCTCTCTGGATTCACTATCGTCGACACAAGAATCAGAATCCGTGTCGGTATCAGTGTTTACAACATTTGCAAATGGTCTCTTATGTAACCCAGAGGGGCCGCCCGCATAAGGAATAACAGCATCCTGAAAAATCACATCTTCCACAGATTTTCTCCAGCATGCAGCCTTAGATTCAGACTTATCCAATCTACGGTTAATCAGATGCATACTGTCACGTAGCTCTTTCACCCATACAGGCTCTTGGTGTGCCGGTAGTGCCACCACATTACAACTCTGTGTCCCTAAAATGGCTTCCTCCGGGGAGGAACTCCCTGCCTCAGACAAGCCTCACACTTGTACAGCACTCACAGACACACTGGGAATTATTTGGGGACAGACCCACAGTAAAATCTGTCAGAGGGATACAGTATAGGAGCAGCCAGCTCACAACCCCAGCGCCTGTATTTAATGTCTGTGAACACAGAATGATCACTGACATGGGGGGTCATTCTGAGTTGTTCGCTCGCAAGCTGCTTTTAGCAGCTTTGCACACGCTAAGCCGCCGCCTACTGGGAGTGAATCTTAGCTTATCAAAATTGCGAACGAAAGATTAGCAGAATTGCGAATAGACACTTCTTAGCAGTTTCTGAGTAGCTCCACACTTACTCGGCATCTGCGATCAGTTCAGTCAGTTTCGTTCCTGGTTTGACGTCACAAACACACCCAGCGTTCGCCCAGACACTCCTCCGTTTCTCCAGCCACTCCCGCGGTTTTCCCAGAAACGGTAGCGTTTTTTCGCACACACCCATAAAACGGCCAGTTTCCGCCCAGAAACACCCACTTCCTGTCAATCACATTACGATCACCAGAACGAAGAAAAAACCTTGTAATGCCGTGAGTAAAATTCCTAACTGCATAGCAAATTTACTTGGCGCAGCCGCACTGCGGACATTGCGCATGCGCATTAGCGACTAATCGCTCCGTTGCGAGAAAAAAATAACGAGCGAACAACTCGGAATGACCCCCATGCAGCGCTCTTTACACAGTAAAACACATTTGTAAAGCACCCAAATCGCTTTGTGCCCCCCTTATTTACACCCTTAATACTTGTAGTCAGAAGTGGATGAGGACCAGCTATATCTCTGCAGCCTGAGAAGAGAGAGAAAATGGTGCTGAGCAGTGTGCCGGAGGAAGAAGCTCCGCCCTTTTTACTTCAGAGACTGTTTGTAATATTTATACTGGCGGGGGTAGGGCTGTGCCTGGGCATCTTATAACCCTATTAGCCAGTTTATAGAGGTATTTTGCTGCCCAGGGCGCCCCCCCGCCGCCCCCGCGGCCTGCACCCTGCAGTGCCTGTGTGTGTGGGCAGCAATGGCCTGCTGCGCTCCCGCCAGCCGCATCGTACCTCAGCCGTCACTTACTTGATTGAAGTTCAATCTTCTCATACTCACCTGTTTTCTGACTTCTGGCTCTGTGAGGGGGGTGACGGCGTGCTGTGGGAGTGAGCATCTAGACACGGCTAGCGTTCAGTTCCCTTCAGGAGCTAATGGTGTCCTGTCAGCCAGAAGCAGAGCCATGACACTCTGAGGAAGTTGGTTCTGCTTCTGCCCCCTCAGTCCCACGAAGCAGGGAGTCTGATGCCAGCAGTTCTCCCTGAAAATAAAAAACCTAACATAAGTCTTTTCAGAGAAACTCAGTAGAGCTCCTCAGAGTGCATCCAGTCGACCTGGGCACATTTCTAAAACTGAGGTCTGGAGGAGGGGCATAGAGGGAGGAGCCAGTTCACACCAAATGAAAAGTCTTTAGAGTGCCCATGTCTCCTGCGGATCCCGTCTATACCCCATGGTCTTGTTGTCGTCCCCAGCATCCTCTAGGACGTATGAGAAAATCCTTCGTTTTTGGGGTCGTGGAGATGAATAGTGACACTACGATGCCGTTTAAGTCCACGTTAAGCACCCATCAACATGGGGGGTGAGAAGGGGTGAAAAATAATCTCTCTCTCTATACATATAGATGGGTCAAGACACCCCTAGGGGTGGGGGTGGGAAGAATCCATAGTTATCAGGGTCGCTGAGATGAATAGTGACACTCCCGATGCAGTGTCAGTCCATGTTCAGCCCCCATCAGCATGGGTGGTATATATATATATATATATATATTTCAGATATAAGTACTTAACTACCCTATTTCCAGTCAGGAGAGAATAGTGTCTCCATTATCAGAGGTTAACATGTTCCTTTAACTAAACATTGCCGAACCTCTCAAGAGAGCAATAGAAGGAAAGGTGACATAAAAATGTTGACTCTTACATGCATTAAATGAAAGCTTGATAGTCAGCATGTGCTTAGCTCCTGTGTAAAGGGTACAGACAAATCTCCCAGTGACTTTAAAGGGGGCCATTCCGAGTTGATCGCTCGCTGGCAACTTTTTGCAGCGCTGCGATCAGGTTAATTCTCGGCAAAACTGCGCATGCACTGCATTGCGCAGGCGCGTCGTACGAGTACATAGAGGATTGGTGCTGGGCGATGGATTTAACGAAGAATCTATTCACACAGCCGATCGCAAGGTGATTGACAGAAAGAGGGCGTTTTGTGGGGGTCAACTGACCGTTTTCTGGGAGTGTTTGCAAAAATGCTTTTCCCTTTGGAATAGAGTCAGCCTATCCCTGCAAACCTTACATATTTAATATACAGCGGGCACAGCTTGGCCTGTCATCCCAGCATTTACAGCACTGACCAGGGCAGCATCAGAGGTGGGACGGGGCAGACAATGAGATGGATTATTCTCCTCAGCGCCAGCCTTTTGACAGCATCAATCCGAGGAAGGCCTCCCCGGAGTTGCAGCCTGACAAAGATTGGCAGCGGCCGGCGCAGCATGACCTGTTGTAAGTCTAATTAGTTTACCAGGAAGTCCTTCACAATTAAAGTTATACGCACGGAAATACTTGAAATTCCGTATGAAGCACGGGTATTCAGCTAGTAGCTTATAAATTTGTGGAAGGGAAACCTGAACCCCAAAACACAGTACATGTCGCATATTGCACTGAAAGAGTGTAGTGGCTGATGGATATCTGCAACTGCGCAAAAAATCAACAATGGAAAAATAAGATTGTAAACCTACCGGTAAATCTATTTCTCCTAGTCCGTAGAGGATGCTGGGGACTCCGTAAGGACCATGGGGTATAGATGGGCTCCGCAGGAGATAGGGCACCTAAAAAGAACTTTGACTATGGGTGTGCACTGGCTCCTCCCTCTATGCCCCTCCTCCAGACCTCAGCTAGAGAACTGTGCCCAGAGGAGATGGACAATACAAGGCAGGATTTAGCAATCCAAGGGCAAGATTCATACCAGCCCACACCAATCATACCATGTAACCTGGAACATACATAACCAGTTAACAGTATGAACAAACTACAGTAACGGTCCAAGACCGATGTCAACTGTAACATAACCCTTATGTAAGCAACAACTATATACAAGTCTTGCAGAGTTTCCGCACTGGGACGGGCGCTCAGCATCCTCTACGGACTAGGAGAAATAGATTTACCGGTAGGTTTAAAATATTATTTTCTCTGACGTCCTAGTGGATGCTGGGAACTCCGTAAGGACCATGGGGAATAGCGGCTCCGCAGGAGACTGGGCACAAAAAGAAAAGCTTTAGGACTACCTGGTGTGCACTGGCTCCTCCCCCTATGACCCTCCTCCAAGCCTCAGTTAGATTTTTGTGCCCGACCGAGCTGGGTGCAATCTAGGAGGCTCTCCTGAGCTTCTTAGGAAAAGTTAGTTTTAGGTTTTTTATTTTCAGTGAGACCTGCTGGCAACAGGCTCACTGCATCGAGGGACTAAGGGGAGAAGAAGCGAACCTGCCTGCTTGCAGCCAGCTTGGGCTTCTTAGGCTACTGGACACCATTAGCTCCAGAGGGACCGAACACAGGCCCAGCCTCGGAGTCCGGTCCCAGAGCCGCGCCGGCCCCCTTACAGAGCCAGAAGCAAGAAGAGGTCCGGAAAATCGGCGGCAGAAGACATCAGTCTTCACCAAGGTAGCGCACAGCACTGCAGCTGTGCGCCATTGCTCCTCATGCACCACACGCTCCGGTCACTGATGGGTGCAGGGCGCTGGGGGGGGGGCGCCCTGAGCAGCAATATAAACACCTTGGCTGGCTAAATTACATCACATATAACCCCCAGGGCTATATGGATGTATATTAACCCCTGCCAGATTCCTGAAAAAAGCGGGAGAAAAGTCCGCCGAGAAGTGGGCGGAGCCTATCTCCTCAGCACACTGGCGCCATTTTCCCTCACAGCTCCGCTGGAAGGACGTCTCCCTGACTCTCCCCTGCAGTCCTGCACTACAGAAAAGGGTAAAACAAGAGGGGGGGGGGGCACTAATTAGGCGCAGTATAATAACAGCAGCTATAAAGGGAAAAACACTCTGTTTAGTGTTATCCCAACATATATATAGCGCTCTGGTGTGTGCTGGCATACTCTCCCTCTGTCTCCCCAAAGGGCTAGTGGGGTCCTGTCCTCTATCAGAGCATTCCCTGTGTGTGTGCTGTGTGTCGGTACGACTGTGTCGACATGTATGAAGAGGAAAATGATGTAGAGGCGGAGCAATTGCCTGTAATGGTGATGTCACCCCCTAGGGAGTCGACACCTGAGTGGATGAGCTTATGGAAGGATTTACGTGAAAGTGTCAGCTCTTTACAAAAGACGGTTGATGACATGAGACAGCCGGCTACTCAGCTGGTGCCTGCCCAGGCGTCTCAAAGACCATCAGGGGCTCTAAAACGCCCGCTACCTCAGATGGCAGATACAGACGCCGACACGGACACTGACTCCAGTGTCGACGATGAAGAGACAAATGTGACTTCCAGTAGGGCCACACGTTACATGATTGAGGCAATGAAAAATGTTTTACACATTTCTGATAGTACAAGTACCACTAAAAAGGGTATTATGTTTGGTGAGAAAAAACTACCTGTAGTTTTTCCTGCATCTGAGGAATTAAATGAAGTGTGTGATGAAGCGTGGGTTTCTCCCGATCAAAAACTGATAATTCCTAAAAAGTTATTGGCATCATACCCCTTCCCGCCAGAGGATAGGGCACGTTGGGAAACACCTCCTAGGGTGGATAAAGCGCTCACACGCTTGTCAAAACAGGTGGCACTACCGTCTCCGGATACGGCCGCCCTTAAGGAACCTGCTGACAGAAAGCAGGAGAATATCCTAAAATGTATATACACTCACACGGGTGTTATACTGCGACCAGCAATCGCCTCAGCCTGGATGTGCAGTGCTGGGGTGGCTTGGTCGGATTCCCTGACTGAAAATATTGATACCCTGGATAGGGACAGTATATTACTGACTATAGAGCATTTAAAAGATGCATTTTTATATATGTGTGATGCACAGAGGGATATTTGCCGACTGGCATCAAGAGTAAGTGTGCTGTCCATATCTGCCAGAAGAGGGTTATGGACGCGGCAGTGGTCAGGTGATGCTGATTCCAAAAGGCATATGGAAGTATTGCCTTATAAAGGGGAGGAGTTATTTGGGGTAGGTCTATCGGACCTGGTATCCACGGCAACTGCTGGGAAATCCACATTTTTACCCCAGGTAGCCTCTCAACATAAAAAGACGCCGTATTATCAGGCGCAGTGCTTTCGGCCCCATAAGGGCAAGCGGGCGAAAGGCTCCTCATTTCTGCCCCGTGGCAGAGGGAGAGGAAAAAGGCTGCAGCAAACAGCCAGTTCCCAGGAACAGAAGCCCTCTCCCGCTTCTGCCAAGTCCTCAGCATGACGCTGGGGCTCTACAAGCGGACTCAGGCACGGTGGGGGCCCGTCTCAAGAATTTCAGCGCGCAGTGGGCTCACTCACAAGTGGACCCCTGGATCCTTCAGGTGGTATCTCAGGGGTACAAATTGGAATTCGAGACGTCTCCCCCTCGCCGTTTCCTAAAGTCTGCCTTACCGACGTCTCCCTCCGACAGGGAGGCGGTATTGGAAGCCATTCACAAGCTGTATTCACAGCAGGTGATAATCAAGGTACCCCTCCTGCAACAGGGAAAGGGGTATTATTCCACGCTGTTTGTGGTACCGAAGCCGGATGGCTCGGTGAGACCTATTTTAAATCTAAAATCTTTGAACACTTACATACAGAGGTTCAAATTCAAGATGGAGTCACTCAGAGCGGTGATCGCGAACCTGGAAGAAGGGGATTATATGGTGTCTCTGGACATCAAGGATGCTTACCTCCATGTCCCAATTTACCCTTCTCACCAAGGGTACCTCAGGTTTGTGGTACAGAACTGCCACTATCAGTTTCAGACGCTGCCGTTTGGATTGTCCACGGCGCCCCGGGTTTTTACCAAAGTAATGGCCGAAATGATGATACTCCTTCGAAGGAAGGGAGTTTTAATTATCCCTTACTTGGACGATCTCCTGATAAGGGCAAGATCCAAGGAACACTTGGTAGTCGGAGTAGCACTATCTCAAGTAGTGCTGCGGCAGCACGGTTGGATTCTCAATATCCCAAAATCGCAACTGATCCCGACGACACGTCTTCTGTTCCTAGGGATGATCCTGGACAGTCCAGAAAAAGGTGTTTCTCCCGGAAGAGAAAGCCAGAGAGTTATCCGAGCTAGTCAGAAACCTCCTAAAACCAGGCCAAGTATCAGTGCACCAATGCACAAGGGTCCTGGGAAAAATGGTAGCTTCCTACGAAGCAATCCCATTCGGCAGATTCCACGCAAGAACATTCCAGTGGGACTTGCTGGACAAATGGTCCGGATCGCATCTTCAGATGCATCAGCGAATAACCCTGTCCCCAAGGACAAGGGTGTCTCTCCTGTGGTGGTTGCAGAGTGCTCATCTTCTAGAGGGCCGCAGATTCGGCATTCAGGACTGGGTTCTGGTGACCACGGATGCCAGCCTGCGAGGCTGGGGAGCAGTCACACAGGGAAGAAACTTCCAGGGCTTGTGGTCAAGCCTGGAGACATCACTTCACATAAATATCCTGGAGTTAAGAGCCATTTACAATGCTCTAAGCCAAGCAAGACCTCTGCTTCAAGGTCAGCCGGTGCAATGGCAGAAGCTGCAAGGATTCTTCGCTGGGCGGAAAATCATGTGATAGAACTGTCGGCAGTGTTCATTCCGGGAGTGGACAACTGGGAAGCAGACTTCCTCAGCAGGCACGACCTCCACCCGGGAGAGTGGGGACTTCACCCAGAAGTCTTCCACATGATGATAAACCGTTGGGAAAAACCAAAAGGTGGACATGATGGCGTCCCGCCTCAACAAAAAACTGGACAGGTATTGCGCCAGGTCAAGGGACCCTCAAGCAATAGCTGTGGACGCTCTGGTAACACCGTGGGTGTACCAGTCAGTGTATGTGTTCCCTCCTCTGCCTCTCATACCCAAGGTGCTGAGAATTATACGGCGGGGAGGAGTAAGATCTATTCTCGTGGCTCCGGATTGGCCAAGAAGGACTTGGTACCCGGAACTTCAAGAGATGCTCACAGAGGACCCGTGGCCTCTACCTCTGAGAAGGGACCTGCTCCAGCAGGGACCCTGTCTGTTCCAAGACTTACCGCGGCTGCGTTTGACGGCATGGCGGTTGAACGCCGGATCCTAAAGGAAAAAGGCATTCCAGACGAAGTCATCCCTACTTTGATAAAAGCCAGAAAGGATGTAACCGCAAAGCATTATCACCGCATCTGGCGGAAATATGTTGCGTGGTGCGAGGCCAAAAAGGCCCCGACGGAGGAATTTCAATTGGGTCGATTCCTGCATTTCCTGCAAGCAGGAGTGTCTATGGGCCTAAAATTAGGATCCATTAAGGTCCAGATTTTGGCCCTGTCGATTTTCTTTCAGAGAGAACTGGCTTCAGTGCCTGAAGTCCAGACGTTTGTTAAGGGAGTGCTACATATACAGCCTCCTTTTGTGCCTCCAGTGGCACCCTGGGATCTGAATGTTGTTTTGGATTTCCTAAAATCACATTGGTTTGAACCACTCAACACTGTGGAATTAAAATATCTCACATGGAAAGTGGTCATGTTGTTGGCCCTGGCTTCAGCCAGGCGTGTGTCCGAATTGGCGGCTTTATCCTGTAAAAGCCCTTACCTGATTTTTCATACGGACAGGGCAGAATTGAGGACTCGTCCTCAATTTCTCCCAAAGGTGGTTTCAGCGTTTCATCTGAACCAGCCTATTGTGGTACCTGCGGCTACTATGGACTTGGAGGACTCCAAGTTGCTGGGCGTTGTCAGGGCCCTGAAAATATATGTTTCCAGGACGGCTGGAGTCAGAAAATCTGACTCGCTATTTATCCTATACGCACCCAACAAGCTGGGTGCTCCTGCTTCTAAGCAGACTATTGCTCGCTGGATTTGTAGTACAATTCAGCTTGCGCATTCTGTGGCAGGCCTGCCACAGCCAAAATCTGTAAAAGCCCACTCCACAAGGAAGGTGGGCTCATCTTGGGCGGCTGCCCGAGGGGTCTCGGCTTTACAACTCTGCCGAGCTGCTACTTGGTCAGGGTCAAATACTTTTGTAAAATTTTACAAATTTGACACTCTGGCTGAGGAGGACCTGGAGTTTTCTCACTCGGTGCTGCAGAGTCATCCGCACTCTCCCGCCCGTTTGGGAGCTTTGGTATAATCCCCATGGTCCTTACGGAGTTCCCAGCATCCACTAGGACGTCAGAGAAAATAAGAATTTACTTACCGATAATTCTATTTCTCGTAGTCCGTAGTGGATGCTGGGCGCCCATCCCAAGTGCGGATTATCTGCAATACTTGTACATAGTTATTGTTAACAAATCGGGTTATTTGTTGTTGTGAGCCATCTATCCAGAGGCTCCTCTGTTATCATGCTGTTAACTGGGTTCATATCACAAGTTGTACGGTGTGATTGGTGTGGCTGGTATGAGTCTTACCCGGGATTCAAAATCCTTCCTTATTGTGTACGCTCGTCCGGGCACAGTATCCTAACTGAGGCTTGGAGGAGGGTCATAGGGGGAGGAGCCAGTGCACACCAGGTAGTCCTAAAGCTTTTCTTTTTGTGCCCAGTCTCCTGCGGAGCCGCTATTCCCCATGGTCCTTACGGAGTTCCCAGCATCCACTACGGACTACGAGAAATAGAATTATCGGTAAGTAAATTCTTATTTTCTCTTACGTCCTAGAGGATGCTGGGGACTCCGTAAGGACCATGGGGTTTATACCAAAGCATCCAATTGGGCGGGAGAGTGCGTATGACTCTGCAGCACCGACTGAGCAAACGCTAGGTCCTCATCAGCCAGGGTATCAAACTTGTAGAATTTAGCAAAAGTGTTTGACCCCGACCAAGTAGCCGCTCGGCAAAGTTGTAAAGCCGAGACGCCTCGGGCAGCCGCCCAAGAAGAGCCCACCTTCCTAGTGGAATGGGCCTTAACCGAATTTGGTATCGGCAATCCAGCCGTAGAGTGAGCCTGCTGAATCGTATTACAGATCCAGCGAGCAATAGTCTGCTTCAAAGCAGGAGCGCCAATCTTATTGGCCGCATACAGGATAAACAGAGCCTCTGTTTTCCTAATTCTAGCCGTCCTGGCTACATAAATTTTTAAGGCCCTGACTACGTCCAGGGATCTGGAATCCTCCAGGTCACTTGTAGCCACAGACACCACAATAGGTTGATTCATATGGAACGAAGAAACCACTTTAGGCAAAAATTGCGGACGTGTCCTCAATTCAGCTCGATCCACATGAAAAATCAAGTAGGGGCTCTTGTGTGACAAAGCCGCCAATTCTGACACTCGCCTTGCTGATGCTAAGGCCAACAACATGACCACCTTCCAGGTAAGAAATTTCAACTCAACCTTGTTAAGCGGTTCAAACCAGTGTGATTTTAGGAACTGCAACACCACGTTCAGGTCCCATGGTGCCACTGGAGGCACAAAAGGGGGCTGGATGTGCAGCACTCCCTTTACAAACGTCTGGACTTCTGGAAGAGAAGCCAATTCCTTCTGAAAGAAAATCGAGGGCCGAAATCTGTACCTTAACAGAGCCTAATTTCAGGCCCATATCCACTCCTGTCTGTAAGAAGCGGAGAAGACGACCCAGATGAAAATCTTCCGTAGGTGCATTCTTGGTTTCACACCAAGACACATACTTTCGCCAGATACGGTGATAATGTTTTATCGTCACCTCCTTCCTAGCCTTTATTAACGTAGGGATGACCTCTTCCGGAATCCCCTTTTTCGCTAGGATTCGGCGTTCAACCGCCATGCCGTCAAACGTAACCGCGGTAAGTCTTGAAATACACAGGGCCCCTGCTGCAACAGGTCTTCCCTCAGAGGAAGAGGCCAGGGATCTCCTGTGAGCATCTCTTGTAGATCCGAGTACCAGGCCCTTCGAGGCCAGTCTGGGACAACGAGTATCGTTCGTACTCTTCTTCGTCTTATGATCCTCAACACTTTTGTGATGAGAGGAAGAGGAGGAAACACGTAGACCGATTTGAACACCCACGGTGTTACCAGAGCGTCCACTGCTATTGCCTGAGGGTCCCGAGACCTGGCGCAGTACCTCTGAATTTTTTTGTTGAGGCGTGACGCCATCATGTCTATTTGAGGAGTTCCCCAAAGACTTGCTACGTCTGCAAAGACTTCTTGATGAAGTCCCCACTCTCCTGGATGGAGATCGTGTCTGCTGAGGAAATCTGCTTCCCAGTTGTCCACTCCCGGAATGAAGACAGCTGACAGAGCGCTTACATGATTTTCCGCCCAGCGAAGGATCCTTGTGGCTTCCGACATCGCGACTCTGCTTTTGGTCCCGCCTTGGCGGTTCACATGAGCCACTGCTGTGACATTGTCTGATTGAATCAGAACCGGTAGGTTTCGAAGAAAACTCTTCGCTTGTCGAAGGCCGTTGTAAATGGCCCTGAGTTCCAACACATTGATGTGTAGACAGGACTCCTGGTCTGACCAAAGACCCTGAAAATGTTTTCCTGTGTGACCGCTCCCCATCCTCGGAGGCTCGCGTTCGTGGTAACCAGGATCCAATCCTGAATTCCGAACCTGCGACCCTCCAGGAGGTGAGCACTTTGCAACCACCACAGGAGGGACACTCTGGTCCCTGGGGACAGAGTTATTTTCCTATGTAAGTGCAGATGGGACCCAGACCACTTGTCCAGAAGGTCCCATTGAAAAGTCCTTGCATGGAACCTGCCGAAGGGAATGGCCTCGTAGGCCGCCACCATTTTCCCCAGAACTCGAGTGCATTGGTGAACTGACACCCTTTTCAGTTTTAGCAGGTCTCTGACCATGTTCTGTATGTCTTGGGCTTTCCCTATTGGGAGGAAGACCTTCATTTGTTCCGTATCCAGTATCATACCTAGGAACGGTAGTCGAGTTGTCGGAATCAACTGTGACTTTGGTAGATTTAGAATCCAACCGTGTTGCTGGAGCACTCTCAACGAGAGGGCCACACTGTTCAGCAATTTCTCCCTTGATCTCGCTTTTATCAGGAGATCGTCCAAGTATGGGATAATTGTGACTCCATGCTTGCGCAGGACCACCATCATTTCCGCCATTATCTTGGTGAAAATCCTCAGGGCCGTGGAGAGTCCCAACGGCAACGTCTGAAATTGGTAATGACAATCCTGTACAGCGAATCTCAGGTATTCCTGATGGGGGGCATATATGGGGACATGAAGGTACGCATCCTTTATGTCCAGAAACACCATAAACTCCCCCTCCTCCATGTTGGCTATTATCGCTCTGAGAGATTCCATTTTGAATTTGAATCTTCTTATGTACAGGTTTAGGGATTTCAGATTCAAAATAGGTCTGACCGAACCGTCCGGTTTCGGGACCACAAATAGGGTTGAATAGTAACCTCTTCCCTGCTGGTGCAGGGGAACCTTGATTATCACTTGCTGTATACACAGCGTTTGAATTGCAGCTAACACTACATCCCTTTCCGATGTGGAAGCTGGTAGGGCCGATTTGAAAAATCGGCGCGGGGGCACCTCCTCGAATTCCAATTTGTAACACTGGGAAAATAAGAATTTACTTACCGATAATTCTATTTCTCGGAGTCCGTAGTGGATGCTGGGGTTCCTGAAAGGACCATGGGGAATAGCGGCTCCGCAGGAGACAGGGCACAAAAGTAAAGCTTTCCGATCAGGTGGTGTGCACTGGCTCCTCCCCCTATGACCCTCCTCCAAGCCAGTTAGGTACTGTGCCCGGACGAGCGTACACAATAAGGGAGGAATTTTGAATCCCGGGTAAGACTCATACCAGCCACACCAATCACACCGTACAACTTGTGATCTAAACCCAGTTAACAGTATGATAACAGCGGAGCCTCTGAAAAGATGGCTCACAACAATAATAACCCGATTTTTGTAACTATGTACAAGTATTGCAGATAATCCGCACTTGGGATGGGCGCCCAGCATCCACTACGGACTCCGAGAAATAGAATTATCGGTAAGTAAATTCTTATTTTCTCTATCGTCCTAGTGGATGCTGGGGTTCCTGAAAGGACCATGGGGATTATACCAAAGCTCCCAAACGGGCGGGAGAGTGCGGATGACTCTGCAGCACCGAATGAGAGAACTCCAGGTCCTCCTTAGCCAGGGTATCAAATTTGTAGAATTTAGCAAACGTGTTTGCCCCTGACCAAGTAGCTGCTCGGCAAAGTTGTAAAGCCGAGACCCCTCGGGCAGCCGCCCAAGATGAACCCACCTTCCTTGTGGAATGGGCATTTACATATTTTGGCTGTGGCAGGCCTGCCACAGAATGTGCAAGCTGAATTGTATTACACATCCAACTAGCAATAGTCTGCTTAGAAGCAAGAGCACCCAGTTTGTTGGGTGCATACAGGATAACAGCAAGTCAGTTTTCCTGACTCCAGCCGTCCTGGAACATATTTTCAGGGCCCTGACAACATCTAGCAACTTGGAGTCCTCCAAGTCCCTAGTAGGTGCAAGGCACCACAATAAGCTGGTTCAGGTGAAACACTGACACCACCTTAGGGAGAGAACTGGAGACGAGTCCGCAGCTCTGCCCTGTCCGAATGGACAAACAGATATGGGCTTTTTTTTTTTTTGAGAAAAAACCACCAATTTGACACTCGCCTGGTCCAGGCCAGGGCCAAGAGCATGGTCACTTTTCATGTGAGATGCTTCAAATCCACAGATTTGACTGGTTTTAAACCAATGTGATTTGAGGAATCCCAGAACTACGTTGAGATCCCACAGTGCCACTGGAGGCACAAAAGGGGGTTGTATATGCAATACTCCCTTGACAAACTTCTGGACTTCAGGAACTGAAGCCAATTCTTTCTGGAAGAAAATCGACAGGGCCGAAATTTGAACCTTAATGGACCCCAATTTGAGGCCCATAGACACTCCTGTTTGCAGGAAATGCAGGAAACGACCGAGTTGAAATTTCTTTGTGGGCCTTCCTGGCCTCACACCACGCAACATATTTTCGCCACATGTGGTGATAATGTTGTGCGGTCACCTCCTTTCTGGCTTTGACCAGGGTAGGAATGACCTCTTCCGGAATGCCTTTTCCCTTAGGATCCGGCTTTCCACCGCCATGCCGACAAACGCAGCTGCGGTAAGTCTTGGAACAGACATGGTACTTGCTGAAGCAAGTCCCTTCTTAGCGGCAGAGGCCATAAGACCTCTGTAAGCATCTCTTGAAGTTCCGGGTACCAAGTCCTTCTTGGCCAATCCGGAGCCATGAGTATAGTTCTTACTCCTCTACGTCTTATAATTCTCAGCACCTTAGGTATGAGAAGCAGAGGAGGGAACACATACACCGACTGGTACACCCACGGTGTTACCAGAACGTCCACAGCTATTGCCTGAGGGTCTCTTGACCTGGCGCAATACCTGTCCCGTTTTTTGTTCAGACGGGACGCCATCATGTCCACCTTTGGTATTTCCCAACGGTTTACAATCATGTGGAAAAAACTTCCCGATGAAGTTTCCACTCTCCCGGGTGGAGGTCGTGCCTGCTGAGGAAGTCTGCTTCCCAGTTTCCATTCCCGGGATGAAACACTGCTGACAGTGCTATCACATGATTTTCCGCCCAGCGAAAAGTCCTTGCAGTTTTTGCCATTGCCCTCCTGCTTCTTGTGTCGCCCTGTCTGTTTACGTGGGCGACTGCCGTGATGTTTTTCCCACTGGATCAATACCGGCTGACCTTGAAGCAGAGGTCTTGCTAAGCTTAGAGCATTATAAATTTACCCTTAGCTCCAGTATATTTATGTGGAGAAAAGTCTCCAGACTTGATCACACTCCCTGGAAATTTTTTCCTTGTGTGACTGCTCCCCAGCCTCTCGGGCTGGGCTCCGTGGTCACCAGCATCCAATCCTGAATGCCGAATCTGCGGCCCTCTAGAAGATGAGCACTCTATAACCACCACAGGAGAGACACCCTTGTCCTTGGATATAGGGTTATCCGCTGATGCATCTGAAGATGCGATCCGGACCATTTGTCCAGCAGATCCCACTGAAAAGTTCTTGCGTGAAATCTGCCGAATGGAATTGCTTCGTAGGAAGCCACCATTTTTACCAGGACCCTTGTGCAATGATGCACTGTTTTTAGGAGGTTCCTGACTAGCTCGGATAACTCCCTGGCTTTCTCTTCCGGGAGAAACACCTTTTTCTGGACTGTGTCCAGAATCATCCCTAGGCACAGCAGACGTGTCGTCGGGATCAGCTTCGATTTTGGAATATTTAGAATCCACCCGTGCTGTTGTAGCAGTATCCGAGATAGTGCTACTCCGACCTCCAACTGTTCCCTGGACTATGCCCTTATCAGGAGATCGTCCAAGTAAGGGATAATTAAGACGCCTTTTCTTCGAAGAAGAATCATCATTTCGGCCATTACCTTGGTAAAGACCCGGGGTGCCGTGGACAATCCAAACGGCAGCGTCTGAAACTGATAGTGACAGTTCTGCACCACGAACCTGAGGTACCCTTAGTGAGAAGGGCAAATTTGGGACATAGAGGTAAGCATCCCTGATGTCCCGGGACACTATATAGTCCCCTTCTTCCTGGTTCGTTATCACTGCTCTGAGTGACTCCATCTTGATTTGAACCTTTGTAAGTGTTCAAAAAAATTTTTAGAATAAGTCTCACCTAGCCTTCTGGCTTCAGTACCACAATATAGTGTGGAATAATACCCCTTTTCTTGTAGTAGGAGGGGTAATTTAATTATCACCTGCTGGGAATACAGCTTGTGAATTTTTTCCCATACTGCCTCCTTGTCGGAGGGAGACCTTGGTAAAGCAGACTTCAGGAGCCTGCGAAGGGGAAACGTCTCGACATTCCAATCTGTACCCCTGGGATACTACTTGTAGGATCCGGGGGTCCTGTACGGTCTCAGCGCCATGCTGAGAACTTGTCAGAAACGGTGGAACGCTTCTGTTCCTGGGAATGGGCTGCCTGCTGCAGTCTTCTTCCCTTTCCTCTATCCCTGGGCAGATATGATCTTATAGGGACGAAAGGACTGAGACTGAAAAGACGGTGTCTTTTTCTGCAGAGATGTGACTTAGGGTAAAAACGGCGGATTTTCCAGCAGTTGCCGTGGCCACCAGGTCCGATGGACCGACCCCAAATAACTCCTCTTCCTTTATACGGCAATACACCTTTGTGCCGTTTGGAATCTGCATCACCTGACCACTGTCGTGTCCATAACATCTTCTGGCAGATATGGACATCGCATTTACTCTTGATGCCAGAGTGCAAATATCCCTCTGTGCATCTCGCATATATAGAAATGCATCCTTTAAATGCTCTATAGTCAATAAAATACTGTCCCTGTCAAGGGTATCAATATTTTTAGTCAGGGAATCGGACCAAGCCACCCCAGCTCTGCACATCCAGGCTGAGGCGATCGCTGGTCGCAGTATAACACCAGTATGTGTGTATATACTTTTTATGATATTTTCCAGCCTCCTGTCAGCTGGTCCTTGAGGACGGCCCTATCTATAGACGGTACCGCCACTTGTTCTGATAAGCGTGTGAGCGCCTTATCCACCCTAAGGGGTGTTTCCCAACGCGCCCTAACTTCTGGCGGGAAAGGGTATACCTCCCATAATTTTCTATCGGGGGGAACCCACGCATCATCACACACTTTATTTAATTTATCTGATTCAGGAAAAACTACGGTAGTTTTTTTTACATCCCACATAATACCCTCTTTTGTGGTACTTGTAGTATCAGAAATATGAAACACCTCCTTCATTGCCTTTAACGTGTGGCCCTAATAAGGAATACGTTTGTTTATTCACCGTCGACACTGGATTCAGTGTCCCTGTCTGTGTCTGTGTCGACCGACTAAAGTAAACGGGCGTTTTAAAACCCCTGACGGTGTTTTTGAGACGTCTGGACCGGTACTATTGTTTGTCGGCCGTCTCATGTCGTCAACCGACCTTGCAGCGTGTTGACATTATCACGTAATTCCCTAAATAAGCCATCCATTCCGGTGTCGACTCCCTAGAGAGTGACATCACCATTACAGGCAATTGCTCCGCCTCCTCACCAACATCGTCCTCATACATGTCGACACACACGTACCGACACACAGCACACACACAGGGAATGCTCTGATAGAGGACAGGACCCACTAGCCCTTTGGAGAGACAGAGGGAGAGTTTACCAGCACACACCAAAAACGCTATAATTATATAGGGACAACCTTATATAAGTGTTTTCCCTTATAGCATCTTTTTTATATATTTCTAACGCCAAATTAGTGCCCCCCCTCTCTGTTTTAACCCTGTTTCTGTAGTGCAGTGCAGGGGAGAGCCTGGGAGCCTTCCCTCCAGCCTTTCTGTGAGGGAAAATGGCGCTGTGTGCTGAGGAGATAGGCCTCGCCCCTTTTTCGGCGGCCTCGTCTCCCGCTCTTAACGGATTCTGGCAGGGGTTAAATATCTCCATATAGCCTCCGGAGGCTATATGTGAGGTATTTTTAGCCAAAATAGGTATTCATTTGCCTCCCAGGGCGCCCCCCTCCCAGCGCCCTGCACCCTCAGTGACTGCCGTGTGAAGTGTGCTGAGAGGAAAATGGCGCACAGCTGCAGTGCTGTGCGCTACCTTTAGAAGACTGAGGAGTCTTCTGCCGCCGATTCTGGACCTCTTCTTACTTCAGCATCTGCAAGGGGGCCGGCGGCAAGGCTCCGGTGACCATCCAGGCTGTACCTGTGATCGTCCCTCTGGAGCTGATGTCCAGTAGCCAAGAAGCCAATCCATCCTGCACGCAGGTGAGTTCACTTCTTCTCCCCTAAGTCCCTCGTTGCAGTGATCCTGTTGCCAGCAGGACTCACTGTAAAATAAAAAACCTAAGCTAAACTTTTCTAAGCAGCTCTTTAGGAGAGCCACCTAGATTGCACCCTTCTCGGCCGGGCACAAAAATCTAACTGGCTTGGAGGAGGGTCATAGGGGGAGGAGCCAGTGCACACCACCTGATCGGAAAGCTTTACTTTTGTGCCCTGTCTCCTGCGGAGCCGCTATTCCCCATGGTCCTTTCAGGAACCCCAGCATCCACTAGGACGATAGAGAAACTATTTCCAACACCCAGGGATTCAGGTCCGAACTGACCCAGGCCTGACTGAAAAGTCGAAGACGTGCCCCCACCGGTGCGGACTCCCTCAGGGGAGTCCCAGCGTCATGCTGTGGGTTTTGGAGCAGCCGGGGAGGACTTTGGTTCCTGGGCACCTGCCGTAGCAGGTGCTCTCTTGCCTCTGCCCTTACCTCTGGCGAGGAAAGAGGATCCCCGACCTCTTTTGGACTTGTGCGACCGAAAGGACTGCATCTGATAGGGTGTTACTTTCTTTTGCTGTTGGGGAATATATGGTAAAAAATTTGATTTACCTGCTGTGGCTGTGGAAACCAGGTCCGTCAGCCCATCCCCAAACAATACATCACCCTTGTAGGGTAGTACTTCCATATGTTTCTTGGAATCCGCATCACCCGTCCATTGGCGAGTCCATAAGGATCTTCTCGCTGAGACAGACATGGCATTGGCCCTAGAAGCTAGCAATCCAATGTCCCTTTGAGCATCCCTCATAAATAAGACTGCGTCTTTAATATGGGCTAGTTAGGAATATAGTATCCTTATCCATATTATCAAATTGATCTGTCAGCTCATCTGTCCAAGCTGCAATTGCGCTACACACCCATGCCGACGCAATTGTCGGTCTTAGCACAGCACCCGTATGAGAATAAATACACTTTAAGGTAGTTTCTTGCCTGCGATCTGCAGGGTCCTTAAGGGCTGCTGTGTCAGGAGACGGTAGCGCCACTTTCTTGGACAAGCGCGTCAGGGCTTTGTCCACAGTGGGGGGTGATTCCCAAATCTCCCTGTCCTGCTTAGGGAAAGGGTATGCCATATAAATTCTTTTGGGGATCTGCGGTCTCTTATCCGGAGTCTCCCAAGCTTTTCCAAAGAATTCATTTAATTCATGAGATGTGGGAAAGTTAATAATCTGTTTCTTTTCCTTAAACATGTGTACCCTTGTGTCGGGGACCAAGGGTTCATCCACAATATGCAACACATCCCTTATTGCCACAATCATACACTGAATGGTTTTAGTCACCCTAGGGTGCAATTTTACTTTGTCATAGTCGACACTGGAATCAGAATCCGTGTCGGTAGTAGTGTCTTGTGTTAAGGGACGCTTTTGAGACCCCGACGGGCCCTGTGAGTCGGTCCAATCTGAGGATTGACCCCCTGATGTCCCCCCTAAATCAGCCTTATCAAGCTTTTTATGTAAAGATGCCACACTTGCATTCAACATATGCCACATGTCCATCCAATCTGGAGTCGGCACAACCAACAGGGACACACCACTCATTTGCTCCACCTCCTCCTTGGAAAAGCCTTCCGCTTCAGACATGTCGACACCACGTACCGACACCCCACACACACAGGGATTAACCTATAAGGGGACAAAACCCCACCCAGGCCCTTAGGAGAGACAGAGAGAGAGTATGCCAGCACACACCCAGCGCTTAATAACACTGGAAAAATATGACCAGATAGCGCTTTTATATATATATATATATATATATATATATATATATATATATATATAATATGACCAGATTCCCACTCACTGCGCTCAAAATGCCCCCCTCCTCTTTTTTCCAGCCTGAATGTTCAGCAGGGGAGAGACCAGGGAGCCAGCGTTTTCCTCATGCAGCTTCTGTGGAGAAAATGGCGCTGGTTAGTGCTGGGGATCAAGCTCCACCCACCCGACGGCGGGCTTCGGTCCAGGTGATTTTTTTTATATAAAATGGTGGGGGATCGTAGAATTACTGCCCAGCAGCCTAATCTACCTTGTCAGTGCCCAAATGTGAGGTTTATTGCTGCCCAGGGCGCCTCCCCCCTGCACCCTTCAGTGCTGCTCTGTGTGTGTGAATGTGAGCAATGGCGCGCAGCTTACCGCTGCGCGCCTTACCTCATGAAGATCTGATGTCTTCTGCCGCCTATGATGTCTACTGCCTTCTCATACTCACCCGGCTTCTATCTTCGGCATCTGTGAGGAGGACGGCGGCGCGGCTCCGGGACGAACCCCAGGTGAGACCTGTCTTCCGACTCCCTCTGGAGCTAATGGTGTCCAGTAGCCTTAGAAACAGAGCCCAACTTGACAAGCCAGCTCTGCTTCTCTCTCCTCGGTCCCACGATTCAGGGAGCCTGTTGCCAACAGGACTCCCTGAAAATAAAAAACCCATCAAAATTATTTTTCCACAGAAAACTCTGGAGAGCTCTCTGCAGTGCACCCATTCTCCTCTGGGCACAAGATCTAACTGAGGTCTGGAGGAGGGGCATAGAGGGAGGAGCCAGTGCACACCCATAGTCAAAGTTCTTTTTAGGTGCCCTATCTCCTGCAGAGCCCGTCTATACCCCAAGGTCCTTACTGAGTCCCCAGCATCCTCTAGGACGTAAGAGAAATATTGATATTATTTCCACAATTATTACCGTTAATTTCACGTGCTAAACCATTTACATGATGTAGCAATATACACATCAACCAGTACAGGGTACAAGTTCAGAACATGGGACCCTCAATATTAGCATAAGTAAACTGCTTATTAAAAGGTGTGCGCTCTCCATGCTTCAGGCATTACTATTCCCGATAGATGTCCACATGAATTGTAAAACTACTAGCCCATGGGGTCCAATGTTCTGAACTTGACTACTTGAGCCCCTGTAGTTGTTACTAAAAGTTTTTCTTACCACACTGTTAATATCACAAGATAGGAAGTAATTGCACAGCCGGGCCCAATCACATCAGAGAGCGGGAAACTCAACACATATACTGTACTGGGACTGCCACACAGCTCATATAACTCAGGAGTCGGACTTGAGCCTTCCTCCTGCACAAATACACATTATTAGCGGTAGGCGACGCCTCAGAAGACAGAGCTTTAGGCGGGAAGGAGGCGTGAACGGCTGATGCGTTCATTGCGCTGTTAGTGGTCTCTGAGTGTAGTGGGCGGACCAAGGAAGAGTCTGACCAATAGGAGAAAAAGGGGGGCGGGTAATAATTTCGAGCGCCAAATTGGGATGTTTAAATTGCGCCGGAGAGCGGGCGGCGCGCAGTGCGGTGTGTGACGGGCATCAGTACGGGAAGATGGTGCGTACCAAGGCAGACAGCGCGGGCCCCTCCACCGGCAGCTACAGGAAGGGTGAGTCCGGGCTTCCTCTGTACACTTACACTACTGCTCTTACTATATGCAGCGGTGTGTGTTTATAGTAACGTTAAAGTTGCACTTCGGCTATGGAGAGGGGGTGGGGACTATTTTGGCGCCAAGGCTAGGAGCGCGGTTACTTGCGTCGGTTCTGTCTGATCCCGCTTACAGCGCTTCCCGGTCTGCAGTGCCCTATAGCAGAGGCGTGGAGCGTGTTAGAGCCGAGCCTGTGGTGCTGGCAATACGCAATGTGTGGTGGGGCTATAGCTGTCTGTGCTGGAGAGAAAGCTGTGTCTATCAGATATACTTCTCTCCAGCCCATGTAGTCGATGCTAATGCCGCTCTGTGTATCGCAGATGGCGGTGAGTGACCCGCTGTGCGGGAATTTCCTTACTGGGTGTCAGTGCTCTCTGCTGCAAGCCGCCTACCCGCTTTGTAATGGAGTAATTCGGGTTCTATGTACTAGGTCTTAAAGAGAAAGTGCCAGCCAATCCTCTTCAAACTGCCATGTTAAAGGCTGGATTTGAAAGTGTATTTATTTATTGCCAGTTATTTATATAGGGCACACATATTCTGCAGTGCTTTACAGAGGAAAACTGTCCATTCCCATTAGTCCCTGACCCAGATGAGTTTACAATCTATATTCCCTACCACATGTGTGCACAGTCATGATAGGGTTAATTTTTGTTGGAAGCCAGGTAACCTACCAGTATGTTCTTGGATTGTGGGAGGAAACGAGTACCTGGAGGAAACCCACGCTAGTACTGGAGAATATACAAACTGCACAGTTATGGTGCCCATACACTTATGACATTATTGATACTATCCTTCGGTTTTGACCACATCTGTGAGAAAATGCAGGATTGTATGCACAGTACCTTTCTTCGTGATGTGTGCATGCCAGTCGAATATCTCGTCTCAAGATATTATGTGCTGCACATAATTATCGAAACGCAGCGCGATCGCATGTGTTTCTAGAAATGCATGCTATATATTGCACTGCGATAGGTACCTGCTGGCCCCTTGGCGGTGACGTGCCCCTCACGTGATTACCATGTGATCTATTGCATGGTAATCTTTTTGGCAGTTCAGGTGCTATTTCATTGCACCTGAACTGCTGGTACGATTCCCTGTGATGTTGCTGGGTATCGCACAAGTGTATGGGCACCATTAGGGTCATGGTTGGAGTTGAACCCATGACCTCAGTGTTGTGAGGCAGTAGTGCCAACAATTACACCATCCGTACTGCCCATGAAAATGAGTTTTGTTTACTTTATCTCTAAAAATTTTTTTACTAAGGCTTGGTAAATATACTCCTGAATGATACCATAATACTGGTGCCTTCCTGCATCCCCCCCTCCTCAATGCACTCGCAGATAGCTGCCTTACGTCCTCCCTTTATCTGCTGCTGTGACAGCTGCCCATCCTGCACTGACAGACTAGAGGTGCTCTGTGGGTAGATGTTAAATCCAAGTTGGTTAAAGTAGGGATAAACATCAAAATAAAAAAATGGTGGATATTGAAACCATGACCTCTGTGCTATGAGGCAGTAATTCTAATCATTACACCATCCGTACTACCCTAAATTCAGTGGGAGCACTTTGTCTGCAGAACTGCGAGAATCTGATTGCCAGCCATCGGTGCAGCTTACAGATGGTTGAGGCGCTATATATAGATAGATATATAGAGATAGATAGATATATCTCAACTAATGTGTGTGTGCAAAGCTATGGCTGCTTCTGCGCAAATTCCAAGTATCTTAATGGTATTACCATTGGGTTGATGTGATGGCTAGTGCCACTGTATTGCTAGATTTGATGTCTGAAGCCTGGCAGCTTCAGTTGTCAATTCCTGGGCTAAAGTGGCAAGGTCAGTGGGATAGCACGTGGACATCAATTGGAAATAGTGACGTGGGTACAACTTTAGCGGATTTTGTTGCCGTCATGTGGTTGTGACATCAAAGTTCCTCTAGATAACTTGAAATCGGACATAACAGTTTTCGAGTTCCCCCTCAGTCTGACCTTTGACTGGAGGCTGGCTCTGCAGCTATTGCAGTGTTCAGTAGCCCTACACGTTACAGTATGGACTGCATTTCTTTGATTCTTAATTTATTTTGACTATAGCGTTGGTAAAATCTGTAAAGCTAATTTTCCAGAAGTGTGCTAAATACTTGTTTGGTTGTGTGTAGTTTTACAGCTGGATACTGCTCCTGCTAGGAATCTTTTGTGTGAATAGATGTTGTGCACATGACATGTATTCACCAGGCAGCACAGAGTGGGCAGGCAGTTATAGGAGGGTTGCCTCTATATAGAAGAGAACCTAGAAAACGTGCCTTGCTTCAGGCTGTATTCCATATAATAAAGAAGTAATGTTCTGTATATTAGCATTTTATGGTAAGCAGGCCAGATTGCTGTAAGGTCTTCACTATCTGGTCGGTCCTGCAGCTATCGCTTGAAAATAAAACTTCCAAGTGTATAGTAATTATCAGGTTGAAATTAGTGACTTCTGGTGTACTTTCCAAATTAGGAATGCTTTGAATTAGGTGGGCAGCTTAACATATTTCAATAAGTGGCACAAATTTCCCTTTGAATTGTAGCACAGATTGAAATGTGAATTTGTGTTTGCGCACACTACACAAAAAAACCCATTGATGTGATGGGTATTCTATGCACAATTTGTCACTCAAACTAGTGCCTATAGTTATGGCTGACAAGCTCTGCCTGGAGCAATTCAATTAATGCTGCTACCCTGCAGCCTCATGAGCGTAGAGTAAAAATCCATACTAAATGCACCTTACGGTGCAGGGTGACCCATAGGTACTGGGTAATTAACGTGCTGTCTCTGTAAACTTAGCTGTAGGCTTACTGCATAGGAGAATTGGTTAATTGAAAAGTGCTTGGAGTTGTTAGCTATGCTTGTTAGCCCTGCAGCTAATTGAATCTGACCCAGTGTGTGGCAGAGTAACAAGTTATATCTATGCATACTATTTTATTGTACTTTCCCTTCAAAGAATGTATTAAAAGTTGAGTCACTTTCAGATTGCTTCACTTAAGTTGCTTGCTTTATATTCATTCATTTTATCTTTCTGTTGAAGCTGTTGCTGCTAGAGCACCAAGAAAGTCTTTTGGTGCCACACCGGGAACGTCTAACCACAATACATCCCCTACAGGGAAGAAATGTAAGTTGTCACCTGTATTGTTTTAAAAGTAGTACTCCAGGTATAATCTTATAGTGCTCACTTTTTTTTTTTTTTTTTTTTTTTTTTTTCTCATTTAAAATCTCAGCTGAAGGCAAATATGCAGGAGGAAATCCAGTATGTGTCAGACCTACTCCAAAATGGCAGAAAGGCATAGGAGACTTTTTTGGATCACCATCTACAAGCTGTCCTGAAAAAGAGAATCGTGTGCCTTCTGATGATGAGGAAGAAGCTGGTGGCAGTGGCATTGGTAAAGCACCAAGAAAGTAAGCTTGCTTTATTCAATCCTAAAACCTTGTGTTGTGCAGAATAGTGATGGAGTCTACTTATGTTTGCAGACCAGTTGTCTTCTGGAATCTCTGCTCAGTCTGCCTGAGTAAAGCTGGGTACACTATATGGTTTTGTCTGACAATGCTAACTACTAGGCTGATCCTGAAAATTGTTTTATGTACAGCATATACAAACTGTCCTTGAGGACTCACCAACAGTACTTGTTTCCCAGGTCTTCTCACAGAATCGTGAGATAATTAGCTCTACCTGTGGATTAATTAAAATGTGTTTGCAATGAATCCACCTGTTAGGTGACCTGGAAAACAATAACTTTTGAGGGTTTGGTAACCACTGAATTGTGGTCTGAGAGATGTCCAGTGAAGCTGGCTGAACTTTAGACAAGGTACAGTATGATCATTGACAAGAGTTCTCACTTGGTATACACCTACTGACTTACAGTATACGAAGCTGTAAACATGGCTTAATATTTTACAGTAATGGTTAAATGCTGGAACACCAGAAGTATATGCTCAATTAGTAGTAACAGAATTATACTGGCAAGAATAACAGGTTTTTCTCTATCGTCCTAGTGGATGCTGGGGTTCCTGAAAGGACCATGGGGAATAGCGGCTCCGCAGGAGACAGGGCACAAAAAGTAAAGCTTTAGGATCAGGTGGTGTGCACTGGCTCCTCCCCCTATGACCCTCCTCCAAGCCTCAGTTAGATTTTTGTGCCCGGCCGAGAAGGGTGCAATCTAGGTGGCTCTCCTAAAGAGCTGCTTAGAAAAGTTTAGCTTAGGTTTTTTATTTTACAGTGAGTCCTGCTGGCAACAGGATCACTGCAACGAGGGACTTAGGGGAGAAGAAGTGAACTCACCTGCGTGCAGGATGGATTGGCTTCTTGGCTACTGGACATTAGCTCCAGAGGGACGATCACAGGTACAGCCTGGATGGTCACCGGAGCCTCGCCGCCGGCCCCCTTGCAGATGCTGAAACGAGAAGAGGTCCAGAATCGGCGGCAGAAGACTCCTCAGTCTTCTTAAGGTAGCGCACAGCACTGCAGCTGTGTGCCATTTTCCTCTCAGCACACTTCACACGGCAGTCACGCAGGGTGCAGGGCGCTGGGAGGGGGGCGCCCTGGGAGGCAAATGAAAACCTTTTTTGGCTAAAAATACCTCACATATAGCCTCCGGGGGCTATATGGAGATATTTAACCCCTGCCAGAATCCGTTAAGAGCGGGAGACGAGGCCGCCGAAAAAGGGGCGGGGCCTATCTCCTCAGCACACAGCGCCATTTTCCCTCACAGAAAGGCTGGAGGGAAGGCTCCCAGGCTCTCCCCTGCACTGCACTACAGAAACAGGGTTAAAACAGAGAGGGGGGGCACTAATTTGGCGTTAGAAATATATAAAAAAGATGCTATAAGGGAAAACACTTATATAAGGTTGTCCCTATATAATTATAGCGTTTTTGGTGTGTGCTGGCAAACTCTCCCTCTGTCTCTCCAAAGGGCTAGTAGGTCCTGTCCTCTATCAGAGCATTCCCTGTGTGTGTGCTGTGTGTCGGTACATGTGTGTCGACATGTATGAGGACGATGTTGGTGAGGAGGCGGAGCAATTGCCTGTAATGGTGATGTCACTCTCTAGGGAGTCGACACCGGAATGGATGGCTTATTTAGGGAATTACGTGATAATGTCAACACGCGCCAAGGTCGGTTGACGACATGAGACGGCCGACAAACAATTAGTACCGGTCCAGACGTCTCAAAAACACCGTCAGGGGTTTTAAAACGCCCGTTTACTTTAGTCGGTCGACACAGACAGGGACACTGAATCCAGTGTCGACGGTGAATAAACAAACGTATTCCTTATTAGGGCCACACGTTAAGGGCAATAAAGGAGGTGTTACATATTTCTGATACTACAAGTACCACAAAAGAGGGTATTATGTGGGATGTGAAAAAACTACCGTAGTTTTTCCTGAATCAGATAAATTAAATGAAGTGTGTGATGATGCGTGGGTTCCCCCCGATAGAAAATATGGGCGGTATACCCTTTCCCGCCAGAAGTTAGGGCGCGTTGGGAAACACCCCTTAGGGTGGATAAGGCGCTCACACGCTTATCAGAACAAGTGGCGGTACCGTCTATAGATAGGGCCGTCCTCAAGGAGCCAGCTGACAGGAGGCTGGAAAAATATCATAAAAAGTATATACACACATACTGGTGTTATACTGCGACCAGCGATCGCCTCAGCCTGGATGTGCAGAGCTGGGGTGGCTTGGTCGGATTCCCTGACTAAAAATATTGATACCCTTGACAGGGACAGTATTTTATTGACTATAGAGCATTTAAAGGATGTATTTCTATATATGCGAGATGCACAGAGGGATATTTGCACTCTGGCATCAAGAGTAAGTGCGATGTCCATATCTGCCAGAAGATGTTTATGGACACGACAGTGGTCAGGTGATGCAGATTCCAAACGGCACAAAGGTGTATTGCCGTATAAAGGAAGAGGAGTTATTTGGGGTCGGTCCATCGGACCTGGTGGCCACGGCAACTGCTGGAAAATCCACCGTTTTTACCCTAAGTCACATCTCTGCAGAAAAAGACACCGTCTTTTCAGCTTCAGTCCTTTCGTCCCTATAAGAGTCATATCTGCCCAGGGATAGAGGAAAGGGAAGAAGACTGCAGCAGGCAGCCCATTCCCAGGAACAGAAGCGTTCCACCGCTTCTGACAAGCTCTCAGCATGACGCTGAGACCGTATAGGACCCCTGGATCCTACAAGTAGTATTCCAGGGGTACAGTTTGGAATGTCGAGACGTTTCCCCTGCGCAGGCTCCTGAAGGCTGCTTTACCAAGGTCTCCCTCCGACAAGGAGGCAGTATGGGAAAAAATTCACGAGCTGTATTCCCAGCAGGTGATGATTAAAATTACCCCTCCTACAACAAGAAAAGGGGTATTATTCCACACTATATTGTGGTACTGAAGCCAGAAGGCTAGGTGAGACCTATTCTAAATCTAAAAAAATTTGAACACTTACAAAGGTTCAAATCAAGATGGAGTCACTCAGAGCAGTGATAACGAACCGGGAAGAAGGGGACTATCTGGTGTCCCGAGACATCAGGGATGCTTACCTCCATGTCCCAAATTTGCCCTTATCACTAAGGGTACCTCAGGTTCGTGGTATAAAACTGTCACTATCAGTTTCAGACGCTGCCGTTTGGATTGTCTACGGCACCCCGGGTCTTTACCAAGGTAATGGCCGAAACGATGGTTCTTCTTCGAAGAAAAGGCGTCTTAATTATCCCTTACTTGGACGATCTCCTGATAAGGGCAAAGTCCAGGGAACAGTTGGAGGTCGGAGTAGCACTATCTCGGATACTGTTACAACAGCAGGGGTGGATTCTAAATATTCCAAAATCGCAGCTGATCCCGACAACAAGTCTCCTGTGCTTAGGGATGATTCTGGACACAGTCCAGAAAAAGGTGTTTCTCCCGGAAGAGAAAGCCAGGGAGTTATCCGAGCTAGTCAGGAACCTCCTAAAATCAGTGCATCATTGCACAAGGGCCATGGTAAAAAAAAATGGTGACTTCCTTCGAAGCAATTCCAGTCGGCAGATTTCATGCAAGAACTTTTCAGTGGGATCTGCTGGACAAATGGTCCGGATCGCATCTTCAGATGCATCAGCGGATAACCCTATATCCAAGGACAAGGGTGTCTCTCCTGTGGTGGTTACAGAGTGCTCATCTTCTAGAGGGCCGCAGATTCGGCATTCAGTTTTGGATGTTGGTGACCACGGAGGCCAGCCCGAGAGGCTGGGGAGCAGTCACACAAGGAAAAAATTTCCAGGGAGTGTGATCAAGTCTGGAGATTTTTCTCCACATAAATATAGCTAAGGGTAAATTTATAATGCTCTAAGCTTAGCAAGACCTCTGCTTCAAGGTCAGCCGGTATTGATCCAGTGGGATAGAACATCACGGCAGTCGCCCACGTAAATAGACAGGGCGGCACAAGAAGCAGGAGGGCAGTGGCAAAAACTGCAAGGACTTTTCGCTGGGCGGAAAATCATGTGATAGCACTGTCAGCAGTTTTTCATTCCGGGAATGGAAACTGGGAAGCAGACTTCCTCAGTAGGCACGACCTCCACCCGGCAGAGTGGGAACTTCATGGGGAAGTTTTCCACATAATTGTAAACCGTTGGGAATTACCAAAGGTGGACATGATGGCGTCCCGTCTGAACAAAAAACGGGACAGGTATTGCGCCAGGTTAAGAGACCCTCAGGCAATAGCTGTGGACGTTTCTGGTAACACCGTGGGTGTACCAGTCGGTGTATGTGTTCCATCCTCTGCTTTTCATACCTAAGGTACTGAGAATTATAAGACGTAGAGGAGTAAGAACTATACTCATGGCTCCGGATTGGCCAAGAAGGACTTGGTACCCGGAACTTCAAGAGATGCTCACAGAGGACTTATGGCCTCTGCCGCTAAGAAGGGACTTGTTTCAGCAAGTACCTTGTCTGTTCCAAGACTTACCGCAGCTGCGTTTGACGGCATGGCGGTGGAACGCCGGATCCTAAGGGAAAAGGCATTCAGGAAGAGGTCATTCCTACCCTGGTCAAAGCCAGAAAGGAGGTGACCGCACAACATTATCACCACATGTGGCGAAAATATGTTGCGTGGTGTGAGGCCAGGAAGGCCCCACGAAGAAATCTCAACTCGGTCGATTCCTGCATTTCTTGCAAACAGGAGTGTCTATGGGCCTCAAATTGGGGTCCATTAAGGTTCAAATTTCGGCCCTGTCGATTTTTCTTCCAGAAAGAATTGGCTTCAGTTCCTGAAGTCCAGAAGTTTGTCAAGGGAGTATTGCATATACAACCCCCTTTTGTGCCTCCAGTGGCACTGTGGGATCTCAACGTAGTTCTGGGATTCCTCAAAACACATTGGTTTAAAACCAGTCAAATCTGTGGATTTGCAGCATCTCACATGGAAAGTGAACATGCTCTTGGACCTGGCCTGGACCAGGCGAGTGTCAAATTGGTGGTTTTTTTCTCAAAAAAGCCCATATCTGTTTGTCCATTCGGACAGGGCAGAGCTGCGGACTCGTCCCCAGTTCTCTCCCTAAGGTGGTGTCAGTGTTTCACCTGAACCAGCTTATTGTGGTGTCTTGCGCCTACTAGGGACTTGGAGGACTCCAAGTTGCTAGATGTGGTCAGGGCCCTGAAAATATAGGTTCCAGGACGGCTGAAGTCAGGAGAACTGACTTGCTGTTATCCTGTATGCACCCAACAAACTGGGTGCTCTTGCTTTTAAGCAGACTTTTGCTAGTTGGATGTGTAATACAATTCAGCTTGCACATTCTGTGGCAGGCCTGCCACAGCCAAAATATGTAAATGCCCATTCCACAAGGAAGGTGGGCTCATCTTGGGCGGCTGCCCGAGGGGTCTCGGCTTTACAACTTTGCCGAGCGGCTATTTAATCAGGGGCAAACACGTTTGTAAAATCCTACAAATTTGATACCCTGGCTAAGGAGGACCTGGAGTTCTCTCATTCGGTGCTGCAGAGTCATCCGCACTCTCCCGCCCGTTTGGGAGCTTTGGTATAATCCCCATGGTCCTTTCAGGAACCCCAGCATCCACTAGGACGATAGAGAAAATAAGAATTTACTTACCGATAATTCTATTTCTCGGAGTCCGTAGTGGATGCTGGGCGCCCATCCCAAGTGCGGATTATCTGCATTACTTGTACATAGTTACAAAAATCGGGTTATTATTGTTGTGAGCCATCTTTTCAGAGGCTCCGCTGTTATCATACTGTTAACTGGGTTCAGTTCACAGGTTGTACAGTGTGATTGGTGTGGCTGGTATGAGTCTTACCCGGGATTCATAAATCCTTCCTTATTGTGTACGCTCGTCCGGGCACAGTACCTAACTGAGGCTTGGAGGAGGGTCATAGGGGGAGGAGCCAGTGCACACCACCTGATCCTAAAGCTTTACTTTTTGTGCCCTGTCTCCTGCGGAGCCGCTATTCCCCATGGTCCTTTCAGGAACCCCAGCATCCACTACGGACTCCGAGAAATAGAATTATCGGTAAGTAAATTCTTATTATTTTTTTACTTAATGACATTCCTATCTAATTGCAGATCTCGTCCTCTACCTGAAGATGCTTCTGATGAAGACTGAATCGTTCAACTCTAAATTGTGTACATTTTGTAAATAAAGCTTTTTTTCTTTTTTTTTGTACATATCTTTGACAACTGGGTTTGTTCATATATATAATTTAAAACTAGAAGGCAGTTTTAATGTTCTACTGTAGTTCTGTAACTAAATACCAGAGTAACAAGTTGCTGAAACATAAAGGTTCATTCTAGTATTGGTGAACATGTTAATTTGCTTCTGTTAACACTTATTTGGACCCATGTAAAAGTTGTAGTTTGAAACTCATTAGGTTTGTTCAGTGCCATTTTAAGACCTTTTTACAGTTGTACTGAAACATTATAGATATTTTATGTAGCTTTTGCTAAATAAAATATTAGCTGAACCTAGTTTGATGTCTACTTTAAGGCACAAAGGTAATCTTACTACTTGGGCCTACCACATCCTTGAGGGCAAGCCTGCCCAACCTGTGGCTCTCCAGCTAATGTGAAACTTAAAGTTTCAGCATGCTCTACCACAGTGTTGCTATTGGGAAATGACTAAACTGGCTGGGGTTTATAGTTTCACAACATAAAACAGGTTGGCCAAGCTTGCTCTAGGGATCAGGGTCCAGACTGCACTCAAACTACATTGTCTCTTTTGGAGGGTCAATTACCAGTTGGTACCATGGATGAACATGAGTGTTACATTTGTATCCATAAAAACTACACCATGAAATGCCCTCCTTTCAATGGAAGTGGGCAATCATGACACTTCTTTCCCCTTCTCTTATTGGCTGTGAACTTTAGCATACTGAACCATTTTTAACTGGAATTGCGTTGTGGTTCTAACTTTATGAATTGCCCTACAATTAAGTTATCCCAGTGGTAACAACTCAGTCCAAATCCCACACACACACACACACACACTTTTACAACACTCATTGGGGGGAATGCAATTGTTTTGGGTATCTAAAATTTCTATCTAAACAATTGTCACTATTCATTTGTTTAGGCGCTCATGCACATTGTGCATGACCTGCCCAAACAGACAGGTTTGGCTAAACCTGTCTAAACTCCAGGTGCAGGGTTTGGACACTTTCTCGCACCTCAAGAGGTTGTGTATCCTCCCCAGGTGCCCAAATGGCAGAAAAATTGGATTGCTGCTGTTGGGTGCCCTGAAGTGGCAGCTGCAGATAAAAGTTTAATCTGCCCTGTTAAATCTTTAGGTGTAAGGGCACCTTAACACTCATTGTTGGAATGAAAATCTGTTAATGGATGGGAGCAAGTGACAGTTGACCATTTGAAATGGTCAACTGTCTGCGCCCATCCATTCCCTGATTTTCATGCCAACCAGCCAGATTGGAAGATACATCTTTAGGTGTATGGGCACCTTTTAGAGACTGGTCATTTGGTACCAGAGTCTCCAGTCACATGCACAGTGCATTAATGTGATATATACACTGCTCAAAAAATAAAGGGAACACTTAAACACAATGCAACACCAAGTCAATCACACTTCTGTGAAATAAAACTGTCCACTTAGGAAACAACACTGATCATTTCACATGCTGTTGTTCAGATGGAATAGACAGGTGCAAATTATAGGCAATTAGCAAGACACCCCCAATAAAGGAGTTGCTCTGCAGATGGTGACCACAAACCACTTCTCAGCTCCCATGCTTTCTGCCTGATGTTTTGGTCACTTTTGAAAGCTGGCGGTGCTTTCACTCTAGTGGTAGCATGAGACAGTCTACAACCCACACAAGTGGCTCAGGTAGTGCAGCTCATCAAGGATGGCACATCAATGCGAGCTGTGGCAAGAAGGTTTGCTGTGTCTGTCAGCGTAGTGTCCAGAGCATGGAGGTGCTACCAGGAGACAGGCCAGTACATCAGGAGATGTGGAGGAGGCCAACAACCCAGCAGCAGGACCCCTACCCTCACCTTTGGGCAAGGAGGAGCACTGCCAGAGCCCTGCAAAATGACCTCCAGCAAACCACAAATGTGTATGTGTCCACTCAAACGATCAGAAACACTCCACGAGGGTGGTATGAGGGCCCGACGTCCACAGGTGGGGGTTTTGCTTACAAACCCAACACCATGCAGGACGTTTGGGATTTGCCAGAGAACGCCAAGATTGCCAAATTCGCCACTGATGCCCTGTGCTCTTCACAGATGAAAGCAGGTTCTCACTGAGCACATGTGCCAGAGTCTGGAGACGCCAAGGAGAACGTTCTGCTGCCTGCAACATCATCCAGCATGACCTGTTTGGCAGTGGGTCAGTAATGGTGTGGGGTGGCATTTCTTTGGGGGCCGCACAGCCCTCCATGTGCTCGCCAGAGGTAGCCTGACATCCATTAGGTACCAAGATGAGATCCTCAGACCCCTTGTGAGATCATATGCTGGTGCGGTTGGTCCTGGGTTCCTCCTAATGCAAGACCATGCTAGACCTCATGTGGTTGGAGTGTGTCAGTAGTTCCTGCAAGATGAAGGCATTGATGCTATGGACTGGCCTGCCCGTTCCCCAGACCTGAATCCAATTGAGCAAAATCTGAGACCTCATGTCTCCCTCCATCCACCAGACTGTACCACAGACTGTCCAGTAGACCTCCTCAGGAGCATGCCCAGGCGTTGTAGGGAGGTCATACAGGCACGTGGAGGCCACACACACACTACTGAGCCTCATTTTGACTTGTTTTAAGGACATTACATCAAAGTTGGATCAGCCTGTAGTGTTTTTCCACTTTCATTTTGAGTGAGACTCCAAATCCAGACCTCCATGGGTTAATAAATTTGATTTCCATTGATAACTTTTGTGTGATTTTGTCAGCACATTCAACTATGTAAAGAACAAAGTATTTAATAAGAATATTTCATTAATTCAGATCTAGGATGTGTTATTTTAGTGTTCCCTTTATTTCTCTGACGTCCTAGTGGATGCTGGGAACTCTGTAAGGACCATGGGGAATAGCGGCTCCGCAGGAGACTGGGCACAAAAAGTAAAAGCTTTAGACTAGCTGGTGTGCACTGGCTCCTCCCCCTATGACCCTCCTCCAAGCCTCAGTTAGATTTTTGTGCCCGAACGAGAAGGGTGCAAGCTAGGTGGCTCTCCTGAGCTGCTTAGAAGTAAAAGTTTAAATAGGTTTTTTATTTTCAGTGAGTCCTGCTGGCAACAGGCTCACTGCATCGTGGGACTAAGGGGAGAAGAAGCGAACTCACCTGACTGCAGAGTGGATTGGGCTTCTTGGCTACTGGACATTAGCTCCAGAGGGACGATCACAGGTTCAGCCTGGATGGGTCCCGGAGCCGCGCCGCCGGCCCCCTTACAGAGCCAGAAGAGCGAAGAGGTCCGGAGAAAGCGGCGGCAGAAGACGTTCCTGTCTTCAAATAAGGTAGCGCACAGCACTGCAGCTGTGCGCCATTGCTCTCAGCACACTTCACACTCCGGTCACTGAGGGTGCAGGGCGCTGGGGGGGAGCGCCCTGAGACGCAATAAAAATGATATAAAAACCTTGTATGGCTAAATAAAATGCATCACATATAGCTCCTGGGCTATATGGATGCATTTATCCCCTGCCAGTTTCCTGAAAAAAGCGGGAGAAAAGGCCGCCGTGAAGGGGGCGGAGCCTTTCTCCTCAGCACACAAGCGCCATTTTCTTTCACAGCTCCGCTGGAAGGACGGCTCCCTGACTCCCCTGCAGTCCTGCACTACAGAAACAGGGTAAAACAGAGAGGGGGGCACTATTGGCAGCTAATATATAAATACAGCAGCTATAACAGGGAGTAACACTTATATAAGGTTATCCCTGTATATATATAGCGCTCTGGTGTGTGCTGGCAAACTCTCCCTCTGTCTCCCCAAAGGGCTAGTGGGGTCCTGTCCTCTATCAGAGCATTCCCTGTGTGTGTGCTGGGTGTCGGTACGATTGTGTCGACATGTATGAGGAGGAAAATGATGTGGAAGCAGAGCAATTGCCTGTGTTAGTGATGTCACCCCCTAGGGAGTCGACACCTGACTGGATGGTAGTAATTAAAGAATTACGTGACAATGTCAGCACTTTGCAAAAAACTGACGACATGAGACAGCCGACAAATCAATTAGTGCCTGTTCAGGCGTCTCAGACACCGTCAGGGGCGTTAAAACGCCCGTTACCTCAGATGGTCGACACAGACCCTGACACGGATACTGAATCCAGTGTCGACGGTGACGAGACAAACGTAATGTCCAGTAGGGCCACACGTTACATGATCACGGCAATGAAGGAGGCATTGAACATTTCTGACACTACAAGTACCACAAAAAAGGGTATTATGTGGGGTGTGAAAAAACTACCAGTGGTTTTTCCTGAGTCAGATGAATTAAATGAGGTGTGTGATAAAGCGTGGGTTTCCCCCGATAAAAAACTGCTGATTTCTAATAAATTATTGGCACTATACCCTTTCCCGCCAGAGGTTAGGGCACGTTGGGAAACACCCCCTAGGGTAGATAAGGCGCTCACACGCTTATCAAAACAAGTGGCGTTACCGTCTCCTGATACGGCCGCTCTCAAGGAACCAGCTGATAGAAGGCTGGAAAATATCTTAAAAGGTATATACACACATACCGGTGTTATACTGCGACCAGCGATCGCCTCAGCCTGGATGTGCAGCGCTGGAGTGGCTTGGTCGGATTCCCTGACTGAAAATATTGATACCCTGGATAGGGACAGTATATTATTAACTATAGAGCATTTAAAGGATGCATTACTATATATGCGAGATGCACAGAGGGATATTTGCACCCTGGCATCTAGAGTAAGTGCGATGTCCATTTCTGCCAGAAGAACGTTATGGACGCGACAGTGGTCAGGTGATGCTGATTCCAAACGACATATGGAAGTATTGCCGTATAAAGGGGAGGAGTTATTTGGGGTCGGTCTATCGGACCTGGTGGCCACAGCAACGGCTGGAAAATCCACCTTTTTACCCCAGGTCACCTCTCAGCAGAAAAAGACACCGTCTTTTCAAACCCAGTCCTTTCGTCCCTATAAGGGCAAGAGGGAAAAAGGCCGCTCGTTCCTGCCCCGGGCAGAGGAAGGGGAAAAAGACTGCACCATGCAGCCTCTTCCCAGGAGCAGAAGCCCTCCCCCGCTTCTGCCAAGTCCTCAGCATGACGCTGGGGCTCTGCAAGCAGACTCGGGCACGGTGGGGGGCCGTCTCAAGAATTTCAGCGCGCAGTGGGCTCACTCGCAAGTGGACCCCTGGATCCTGCAGGTAGTATCACAGGGGTACAAATTGGAATTCGAGACGTCTCCCCCTCGCCGGTTCCTGAAGTCTGCTCTACCAACGTCTCCCTCCGACAGGGAGGCAGTATTGGAAGCTATTCACAAGCTGTATTCCCAGCAGGTGATAATCAAGGTACCCCTCCTACAACAGGGAAAGGGGTATTATTCCACGCTGTTTGTGGTACCGAAGCCAATTTTAAATCTAAAATCTTTGAACACTTACATAAAAAGGTTCAAATTCAAGATGGAGTCACTCAGAGCAGTGATAGCGAACCTGGAAGAAGGGGACTATATGGTATCTCTAGACATCAAGGATGCTTATCTCCATGTCCCAATCTACCCTTCTCACCAAGGGTACCTCAGGTTTGTGATACAAAACTGTCATTATCAGTTTCAGACGCTGCCGTTTGGATTGTCCACGGCACCACGGGTCTTTACCAAGGTAATGGCCGAAATGATGATTCTTCTTCGAAGAAAAGGCGTATTAATTATTCCTTACTTGGACGATCTCCTGATAAGGGCAAGGTCCAGGGAACAGTTAGAGGTCGGAGTAGCACTATCTCAGGTAGTGCTACGTCAGCACGGGTGGATTCTAAATATCCCAAAATCACAGCTGATTCCAACAACACGTCTATTGTTCCTAGGGATGATTCTGGACACAGTCCAGAAAAAGGTGTTTCTCCCGGAGGAGAAGGCCAGGGAGTTATCCGAGCTAGTCAGGAACCTCCTAAAACCAGGACAAGTGTCTGTGCATCAGTGCACGAGAGTCCTGGGAAAAATGGTGGCTTCTTACGAAGGGATTCCATTCGGAAGATTCCATGCAAGAACTTTTCAGTGGGATCTGCTGGACAAATGGTCCGGATCGCATCTTCAGATGCATCAGCGGATAACCCTATCTCCAAGGACAAGGGTATCTCTCCTGTGGTGGTTACAGAAGGCTCATCTTCTAGAGGGCCGCAGATTCGGCATTCAGGATTGGATGCTGGTAACCATGGATGCCAGCCTGAGAGGCTGGGGAGCAGTCACACAGGGATGAAATTTCCAGGGCTTGTGGTCAAGCATGGAAACGTCTCTTCACATAAATATCCTAGAGCTAAGGGCCATTTACAATGCCCTAAGTCAAGCAAGGCCTCTGCTTCAGGGTCAACCGGTATTGATCCAGTCGGACAACATCACGGCTGTCGCCCACGTAAACAGACAGGGCGGCACAAGAAGCAGGAGGGCAATGGCAGAAGCTGCAAGGATTCTCCGCTGGGCGGAAAATCATGTGATAGCACTGTCAGCAGTGTTCATTCCGGGAGTGGACAACTGGGAAGCAGACTTCCTCAGCAGACACGACCTCCACCCGGGGGAGTGGGGACTTCATCCAGAAGTCTTCCAAGTGATTGTAAACCGTTGGGAAAAACCAAAGGTGGACATGATGGCGTCCCGTCTCAACAAGAAACTGGACAGATATTGCGCCAGGTCAAGGGACCCTCAGGCAATAGCGGTGGACGCTCTGGTAACTCCGTGGGTGTTCCAGTCGGTATATGTGTTCCCTCCTCTTCCTCTCATACCAAAAGTACTGAGAATCATAAGAAGGAGAGGAGTAAGAACGATACTCGTGGCTCCGGATTGGCCAAGAAGAACTTGGTACCCGGAGCTGCAAGAGATGCTCACGGAGGACCTGTGGCCTCTACCTCTAAGGAAGGACCTGCTCCAGCAGGGACCTTGTCTGTTCCAAGACTTACCGCGGCTGCGTTTGACGGCATGGCGGATGAACGCCGGATCCTGAAGGAAAAAGGCATTCCAGATGAAGTCATCCCTACCCTGATCAAGGCCAGGAAGGATGTAACTGCAAAACATTATCATCGCATTTGGCGAAAATATGTTGCGTGGTGGGAGGCCAAGAAGGCCCCTACGGAGGAATTTCAACTGGGTCGTTTCCTACATTTCCTGCAAGCAGGATTGTCTATGGGCCTAAAATTAGGATCCATTAAGGTTCAAATTTCGGCCCTGTCGATCTTCTTTCAGAAAGAACTGGCTTCAGTGCCTGAAGTTCAGACGTTTGTCAAAGGGGTACTGCATATACAGCCTCCTTTTGTGCCTCCAGTGGCACCTTGGGATCTCAATGTAGTTTTAGGGTTCCTAAAATCACATTGGTTTGAACCACTTGCCACAGTGGATTTGAAATATCTCACATGGAAAGTGGTAATGCTGTTGGCCCTGGCTTCAGCCAGGCGCGTATCAGAATTGGCGGCTTTATCCTATAAAAGCCCTTACCTGATATTTCATTCGGATAGGGCGGAATTGAGGACTCGTCCTCAATTTCTCCCTAAGGTGGTTTCAGCGTTTCACATGAATCAACCTATTGTGGTTCCTGTGGCTACTAGGGACTTGGAGGACTCCAAGTTGCTGGACGTAGTCAGGGCCCTGAAAATATATGTTTCCAGGACGGCTGGAGTCAGAAAATCTGACTCGCTGTTTATACTGTATGCACCCAACAAGCTGGGTGCTCCTGCTTCTAAGCAGACGATTGCTCGTTGGATTTGTAGTACAATTCAACTTGCACATTCTGTGGCAGGCTTGCCACAGCCAAAATCTGTAAAAGCCCATTCCACACGGAAGGTGGGCTCATCTTGGGCGGCTGCCCGAGGGGTCTCGGCTTTACAACTTTGCCGAGCAGCTACTTGGTCAGGGGCAAACACGTTTGCTAAATTCTACAAATTTGATACCCTGGCTGAGGAGGACCTGGAGTTCTCTCATTCGGTGCTGCAGAGTCATCCGCACTCTCCCGCCCGTTTGGGAGCTTTGGTATAATCCCCATGGTCCTTACGGAGTTCCCAGCATCCACTAGGATTTTAGAGAAAATAAGAATTTACTTACCGATAATTCTATTTCTCATAGTCCGTAGTGGATGCTGGGCGCCCATCCCAAGTGCGGATTGTCTGCAATACTTGTATATAGTTATTGTTACAAACAAATCGGGTTGTTTATTGTTGGAAGCCATCTTTTCAGAGGCTCCTACGGTTATCATACTGTTAACTGGGTTCAGATCACGAGTTGTACGGTGTGATTGGTGTGGCTGGTATGAGTCTTACCCGGGATTCAAGATCCTTCCTTATTATGTACGCTCGTCCGGGCTCAGTATCTTAACTGAGGCTTGGAGGAGGGTCATAGGGGGAGGAGCCAGTGCACACCAGCTAGTCTAAAGCTTTTACTTTTTGTGCCCAGTCTCCTGCGGAGCCGCTATTCCCCATGGTCCTTACGGAGTTCCCAGCATCCACTACGGACTATGAGAAATAGAATTATCGGTAAGTAAATTCTTATTTTTTTTGAGCAGTGTATATAAACAAGGTCGCCTTGTGCTTGATTATACATGTTACGCTATACTGCATTACCAGGGCTATGGTGTATTGAATAAGTGCATTGGTATTGCAGTAAGTAGAAATGGATTCTAACAATCGGCATAGTCTCTGGTTGGCCACATCCTTTAATCATGGCCCCCTTAGGCCAGTTTATCGCACACCAGTTTTGACTGGATGGCAAAATGTTGGATGAAAGTTTTATCTGTTTTTTTGTCCGGCAGTGCCTTTCACACAACTGCTTTGAGCCGTGTTTAATGCTGTGCGCATGTGCAGCAGTGGCACAAAAACCCATTGTGTGAAAGGCCATTCACACACTATATACTGCCTTCAGGGACGCCACGGCCCAGCAACCGTCCTATTCAGTGGAAATGCTGTGTGAAAGGACTCCAATGGGCTTATGTATTCATTACAATCCCGACACTGCAAAAAGCCGCTCGCGAGTTTGCAGTGTCGGCTAGTGTGAAAAAGGCCCGTACTGAAATTAAGCATACAAAGTTTTATCCTAATTTTAAATGGTTGTGGACTGTCTCGCCTAGGCGGCTACTCGGTAAAGGCATTTATGTGCCAGCCATCTATGGTGGGGGATGCAGTTAATATACTGTCTGTCAGGATCCTGGTGTTAGGGAGAATGATGCTGGAATCCTGACAGCTGGTGAAGTAACTCCAGCTGGAATTATATCAAACATGAGATATATTCCCACTCAATTGGTGGGTCCACCAACCGAGTGGGAATATAACCTGTGGTAAGCTGACTCGCTGTTGGTATAGTGATAGCCAGCATTCTTTCTGCTTGTAAATCATATATTTCTCTGATGTCCTAGTGGATGCTGGGTACTCCGTAAGGACCATGGGGAATAGACGGGCTCCGCAGGAGACTGGGCACTTCTTTAAAGAAAAGATTAGGTACTACATCTGGTGGGCACTGGCTCCTCCCTCTATGCCCCTCCTCCAGACCTCAGTTAGAATCTGTGCCCGGCCTGAGCTGGATGCACTTAGTGGGCTCTCCTGAGTTCACTATAAAGAAAAGTATTTGTTAGGTTTTTTATTTTCAGTGAGATCTGCTGGCAACAGACTCACTGCTACGTGGGACTTAGGGGAGAGAAGCAAACCTACCTGCTTGCAGCTAGCTTGTGCTTCTAGGCTACTGGACACCATTAGCTCCAGAGGGATCGAACACAGGGCCCGACCTCGATCGTCCGTTCCCAGAGCCGCGCCGCCGTCCCCCTTGCAGAGCCAGAAGACGGAAGAAACCGGAGGAAATCGGCGGCTGAAGACTCCGGTCTTCAATACGGTAGCGCACAGCACTGCAGCTGTGCGCCATTGCTCCCACAGCACACCACACGCTCCGGTCACTGGTGGGTGCAGGGCACTGGGGGGGCGCCCTGGGCTGCAATTAGTATACCTTTTGGCACAAAAAAGCACATAATACAGTGTATAACACTGTATATGTGCAGAAACCCCCGCAATTAATGTTATAGAAAGCGGGAGAAGCCCGCCGCTGAAGGGGCGGGGCTATCTTCCTCAGCACAGCCAGCGCCATTTTCTCTTCACAGCTCCGCTGGAAGGACGCTCCCCAGGCTCTCCCCTGCAGTATACACTACAGAAAGGGTAAAAAAAGAGAGGGGGGGCACATAAATTTAGGCGCAAAATTGTGATATAAGCAGCTATAGGGGTAAATTAGGGGTAAAATTCACTGTGTATATAGTGCTCTGGTGTGTGCTGGCATACTCTCTCTCTGTCTCCCCAAAGGACTTTGTAGGGTCCTGTCCTCAGTCAGAGCATTCCCTGTGTGTGTGCGGTGTGTCGGTACGGCTGTGTCGACATGTTTGATGAGGACGCTTACGTGGAGGCGGAGCAGGTGCCGATAAGTGTGATGTCGCCCCCTGCGGGGCCGACACCTGAGTGGATGGATATGTGGAAGGTATTAACCGACAGTGTCAGCTCCTTGCATAAAAGGTTCGATGACGCAGCTTTGGGACAGCCGGCATCTCAGCCCGCACCTGCCCAGGCATCTCAGAGGCCGTCAGGGGCTCAAAAACGCCCGCTACCTCAGATGGCAGACACAGATGTCGACACGGAGTCTGACTCCAGTGTAGACGAGGATGAGACAAATGTACAATCCACTAGGGCCATCCGATGCATGATTACGGCAATGAAAAATGTGTTGCACATTTCTGACATTAACCCGGTTACCACAAAAAAGGGTATTATGTTTGGGGAGAAAAAGCAGCCAGTGACTTTTCCCCCATCTGATGAGTTAAATGAATTGTGTGAAGAAGCGTGGGGTTCCCCAGATAAGAAACTAGTAATTTCTAAGCGGTTACTAATGGCGTACCCTTTCCCGCCAACGGATAGGTTACACTGGGAGACATCCCCTAAGGTGGACAAGGCGCTCACACGCTTATCAAAAAAGGTGGCACTGCCTTCTCAGGATACGGCCGCCTTAAAGGAGCCTGCAGATAGAAAGCAGGAGGCTATCCTGAAGTCTGTGTATACACACTCAGGTACTATACTGAGACCTGCTATTGCTTCAGCATGGATGTGTAGTGCTGCAGCAGCGTGGTCTGATTCCCTGTCTGATAATATTGATTCCCTTGACAGGGACACTATATTGCCAACCATAGAGCATATTAAAGACGTAGTCTTATATATGATAGATGCACAGAGGGACATTTGCCGGCTGGCATCTAGAATTAATGCAATGTCCATTTCTGCCCGGAGAGTATTATGGACTCGGCAGTGGACAGGTGATGCTGATTCTAAAGGGCACATGGAGGTTTTGCCTTATAAGGGTGAGGAATTGTTTGGGGACGGTCTTTCGGACCTCGTATCCACAGCAACAGCTGGGAAGTCGACTTTTTTACCTCAGGTTCCCTTACAGCCTAAGAAAGCACCGTATTATCAAGTACAGTCCTTTCGGCCTCAGAAAGGCAAGCGGGTTAGAGGCGCGTCCTTTCTGCCCAGAGGCAGGGGTTGAGGGAAAAAGCACCATACAGCCGGTTCCCAAGAACAAAAATCCTCCCCTGCTTCCACTAAGTCCACCGCATGACGCTGAGGCTCCACATGTGGAGCCAGGTGCGGTGGGGGCCCGTCTCCGGAACTTCAGCGACCAGTGGGTTCGCTCACAGGTGGATCTCTGGGTTCTACAAGTGGTATCTCAGGGATACAAGCTGGAGTTCGAGACGTCTCCCCCTCGCCGTTACCTCAAATCAGCCTTGCCAGCTACTCCCCAGGACAGGGAGGTAGTACTGGCGGCAATTCACAAGCTGTACCTCCAGCAGGTGATAATCAAAGTTCCCCTCCTTCAACAGGGACGGGGTTACTATTCCACAATGTTTGTGGTACCGAAACCAGACGGTTCGGTGAGACCTATTCTAAATTTGAAATCCTTGAACACTTATATAAGGAAGTTCAGGTTCAAAATGGAATCGCTCAGGGCGGTTATTGCAAGCCTGGTAGAGGGGGATTACATGGTATCACTGGACATCAAGGATGCTTACCTACATGTCCCCATTTACCCACCTCACCAGGTGTACCTCCGTTTTGTGGTACAGGACTGCTATTACCAATTCCAGACGTTGCCGTTTGGTCTGTCCACGGCACCGAGGGTATTTACCAAAGTAATGGCCGAAATGATGATACTCCTTCGAAAGAAGGGTGTTATAATTATCCCGTACTTGGACGATCTCCTTATAAAGGCGAGGTCCATGGAGCAGTTGTTGGTCGGAGTAGCACTATCTCAGGAAGTGCTACAACAGCACGGCTGGATTCTGAATATCCCAAAGTCGCAGCTGGTTCATACGACGCGTCTGCTGTTCCTGGGTATGATTCTGGACACAGAACAGAAGAAGGTGTTTCACCCGGAGGAGAAGGCCAAGGAGTTGTCATCTCTGGTCAGAGACCTCCTGAAACCAAAACAGGTGTCGGTGCATCACTGCACGCGAGTCCTGGGAAAGATGGTAGCTTCTTACGAAGCGATTCCCTTCGGCAGGTTCCATGCAAGGGTCTTTCAGTGGGATCTGTTAGACAAGTGGTCCGGATCGCATCTTCAGATGCATCGGCTGATCACCCTGTCCCCGAGGGCCAGGGTGTCTCTGCTGTGGTGGCTGCAGAGTGCTCATCTTCTCGAGGGCCGCAGATTCGGCATTCAGGACTGGGTCCTGGTGACCACGGATGCAAGCCTCTGAGGTTGGGGGGCAGTCACTCAGGAAAGAAACTTCCAAGGACAATGGTCGAGTCAGGAGGCTTCCCTACACATAAATATTCTGGAACTAAGGGCCATTTACAATGCCCTAAGTCAGGCAAAACCCCTGCTTCAAAACCAGCCGGTGCTGATTCAGTCAGACAACATCACGGCGGTCGCCCATGTAAACCGACAGGGCGGCACAAGAAGCAGGATGGCGATGGCAGAAGCCACAAGGATTCTCCGATGGGCGGAAAATCACGTGATAGCACTGTCGGCAGTGTTCATTCCGGGAGTGGACAACTGGGAAGCAGACTTCCTCAGCAGGCACGACCTCCACCCAGGAGAGTGGGGACTTCATCCAGAAGTCTTCCAGCTGATTGTAAATCGTTGGGAAAGGCCACAGGTGGACATGATGGCGTCCCGCCTCAACAAAAAGCTAAAAAGATATTGCGCCAGGTCAAGGGACCCTCAGGCGATAGCTGTGGACGCTCTAGTGACACCGTGGGTGTACCAGTCGGTTTATGTGTTCCCTCCTCTTCCTCTCATACCAAAGGTACTGAGGATAATAAGAAAGAGAGGAGTAAGAACTATACTCATCGTTCCGGATTGGCTAAGAAGGACTTGGTACCCGGAACTACAAGAAATGATCTCAGAGGACCCTTGGCCTCTGCCGCTCCGACAGTACCTGCTACAGCAGGGGCCCTGTCTGTTCCAAGACTTACCGCGGCTGCGTTTGACGGCATGGCGGTTGAACGCCGGATCCTGATGGAAAAGGGCATTCCGGCTGAAGTCATTCCTACGCTGATAAAAGCTAAGAAGGATGTGACAGCAAAACATTATCACCGCATATAGCGAAAATATGTTGCTTGGTGTGAGGCTATGAAGGCCCCAACAGAAGAGTTTCAGCTGGGTCGATTTCTGCACTTCCTACAGTCAGGAGTGACTATGGGCCTAAAATTGGGATCCATTAAAGTCCAGATTTCGGCCCTGTCGATTTTCTTTCAAAAAGAACTGGCTTCACTGCCTGAAGTTCAGACGTTTGTTAAGGGAGTGCTGCATATTCAGCCCCCTTTTGTGCCTCCAGTGGCACCTTGGGATCTCAACGTTGTGTTGGATTTCCTAAAATCACATTGGTTTGAGCCACTTCAGACCGTGGAGTTGAAATATCTCACGTGGAAAGTGGTCATGCTTTTGGCCTTGGCTTCGGCTAGGCGTGTGTCAGAATTGGCGGCTTTGTCATGTAAAAGCCCCTATCTGATCTTCCATATGGACAGGGCAGAATTGAGGACTCGTCCCCAATTTCTCCCTAAGGTGGTATCAGCGTTTCATTTGAACCAACCTATTGTGGTGCCTGCGGCTACTCAGGACTTGGAGGCTTCCAAGTTGCTGGATGTAGTCCGGGCCCTGAAAATATATGTTTCCAGGACGGCTAGAGTCAGAAAAACTGACTCGCTGTTTATCCTGCATGCACCCAACAAGCTGGGTGCTCCTGCTTCTAAGCAGACTATTGCTCGCTGGATCTGTAGCACGATTCAACTTGCACATTCTGAGGCTGGACTGCCGCATCCTAAATCAGTCAAAGCCCATTCCACGAGGAAGGTGGGCTCTTCTTGGGCGGCTGCTCGAGGGGTCTCGGCTTTACAACTTTGCCGAGCTGCTACCTGGTAGGGATCAAACACGTTTGCAAAATTCTACAAGTTTGATACCCTGGCTGAGGAGGACCTAGAGTTTGCTCATTCGGTGCTGCAGAGTCATCTGCACTCTCCCGCCCGTTTGGGAGCTTTGGTATAATCCCCATGGTCCTTACGGAGTACCCAGCATCCACTAGGACGTCAGAGAAAATAAGATTTTACTCACCGGTAAATCTATTTCTCGTAGTCCGTAGTGGATGCTGGGAGCCCGTCCCTAGTGCGGAATTCTGCAATACTTGTATATAGTTATTGCTTAACTATAGGGTTTTTTGTTCTGAGCCATCAGTTTAATGAGGCTCAGTTGTTGTTCATACTGTTAACTGGGTATAGTTATCACGAGTTGTACGGTGTGATTGGTGTGGCTGGTATGAGTCTTACCCTGGATTCCAAATCCTTTCCTTGTAATGTCAGCTCTTCCGGGCACAGTTTCCCTAACTGAGGTCTGGAGGAGGGGCATAGAGGGAGGAGCCAGTGCACACCAGATGTAGTACCTAATCTTTTCTTTAAAGAAGTGCCCAGTCTCCTGCGGAGCCCGTCTATTCCCCATGGTCCTTACGGAGTACCCAGCATCCACTACGGACTACGAGAAATAGATTTACCGGTGAGTAAAATCTTATTTTTTCCAGCAGGGTCCACAGGTTATCCACAGGATAACATTGGGATATGAAGGAGCGACCGCGGATCGGCAACAAATAATCACAAGCTTTCTGGCTTCCCAGGATGCAATGGGCTCATCCATATATTCCCACCCACTGGCTCAGGCAAATCCGTTTTTTGTTTGGTGCGGCAGGAGCCGGACCATGGTCACAGGGCTGCTGTGTTTGGCAGCCCTAAGCTTTTTCTTATTTTCTCATACGTCCTAGAGGATGCTGGGGTCACTTCAAGAACCATGGGGTATAGACGGGATCCGCAAAAGACATGGGCACTTTAAGACTTTCAAAGGGGTGTGAACTGGCTCCTCCCTCTATGCCCCTCCTCCAGACTCCAGTTTAGAATCTGTGCCCAGGCAGACTGGATGCACACTGAGGAGCTCTACTGAGTTTCTCTGAAAAGACTTTGTTAGGTTTTTTTATGTTCAGGGAGAACTGCTGACAACAGACTCCCTGCTTCGTGGGACTTAGGGGAGAGAAGTCAGACCTACTTCTGTGAGTTTAAAGGCTCTGATTCTTTGGCTACAGGACACCATTAGCTCCTAGGTACGCCTAGATGCTCGTTCCCAGAGCCCGCCGTCACCACCATTGCAGAGCCAGAAGTCAGCAGGTGAGTAGAAGAAGATCAGAAGACTTCAGTGACGGCTTTGAGGTACCGCACAGCGATCGCACGCTGCGCGCCATGCTCCCACACACGGCGGCACTACAGGGTGCGGGGTGGGGGGGCACCCTGGGCAGCATATAAACCTCAGTAACTCACTGGCAAGAGCGGATTAAGTGCCAGTATACTTTCTCTAACGTCCTAAGTGGATGCTGGGGACTCCGTAAGGACCATGGGGATTAGCGGCTCCGCAGGAGACTGGGCACAACTAAAGAAAGCTTTAGGACTACCTGGTGTGCACTGGCTCCTCCCACTAAGACCCTCCTCCAGACCTCAGTTAGATTCTTGTGCCCGGCTGAGCTGGATGCACACTAGGGGCTCTCCTGAGCACCTAGAAAGAAAGTATATTTAGGTTTTTTATTTTCAGTGAGATCTGCTGGCAACAGACTCACTGCAGCGAGGGACTAAGGGGAGAAGAAGCGAACCTACCTAACAGGTGGTAGTTTGGGCTTCTTAGGCTACTGGACACCATTAGCTCCAGAGGGATCGACCGCAGGACCCGACCTTGGTGTTCGTTCCCGGAGCTGCGCCGCCATCCCCCTTACAGAGCCAGAAGCACGAAGAAGGTCCGGAAAATCGGCGGCAGAAGACTTTGGTCTTCACCAAGGTAGCGCACAGCACTGCAGCTGTGCGCCATTGCTCCTCATGTACACCTCACACTTCGGTCACTGATGGGTGCAGGGCGCTGGGGGGGGGCGCCCTGAGGGCAATAGATAACACCTTGGCTGGCAAATATACATCATATATAGTCCTAGAGGCTATATAGATGTAAAATTACCCCTGCCAGTATTACAGAAAAAGCGGTAGAAAGCCCGCCGAAAAGGGGGCGGGGCTTCTCCCTCAGCACACTGGCGCCATTTTCTCTTCACAGTGCAACTGGAAGAAAGCTCCCCAGGCTCTCCCCTGTAGTTTTCAGGCTCAAATGGTTAAAAAGAGAGGGGGGCCACTAAATTTAGGCGCAATATATGTATACAAGCAGCTATTTGGGGAAAAATCACTCAGTTATAGTGTTAATCCCTGCATTATATAGCGCTCTGGTGTGTGCTGGCATACTCTCTCTCGGTCTCCCCAAAGGAATTTGTGGGGTCCTGTCCTCAGTCAGAGCATTCCCTGTGTGTGTGCGGTGTGTCGGTACGGCTGTGTCGACATGTTGGATGAGGAAGGTTACGTGGAGGCGGAGCAGAGGTCGATAAATGGGATGTTGCCCCCTGTGGGGCCGACACCAGAGTGGATGGATAGGTGGAAGGTATTAACCGACAGTGTCAACTCCTTACATAAAAGGCTGGATGCCGTAACAGCTGTGGGACAGCCGGCTTCTCAGCCCGCGCCTGCCCAGGCGTCTCAAAGGCCATCAGGGGCTCAAACAACGCCCGTTACCTCAGATGGCAGACACAGATGTCGACACGGAGTCTGACTCCAGTGTCGACGAGGTTGAGACATATACACAATCCACTAGGAACATCCGTTACATGATCTCGGCAATGAAAAATGTGTTACGCATTTTCTGACATGAACCCAAGTACCACATAAAAGGGGTTTTATTTTTGGGGAGAAAAAGCAGCCAGTGTTTTGTTCCCCCATCAGATGAGTGAATGAAGTGTGTAAAGAAGCGTGGTTTCCCCCGATAAGAAACTGGTAATTTCTAAAAAGTTACTGATGGCGTACCCTTTCCCGCCAGAGGATAGGTCACGTTGGGAGATATCCCTTAGGGTGGATAAGGCGCTCACACGTTTGTCAAAAGGTGGCACTGCCGTCTTAGGATACGGCCACCTTGAAGGAACATGCTGATAAAAAGCAGGAGGCGATCCTGAAGTCTGTATTTACACACTCAGGTTATATACTGAAACCTGCAATTGCCTCAGCATAAATAGTGCTGCTGCAGCGTGGTCTGATACCCTGTCAGATAATATTAATACGCTAAGACAGGGATAATATTTTGCTAACATTGAGCATATTTAAGACGTTGTCTTATATATAAAGGATGCACAGAGGGATATTTGCCGGCTGGCATCCAGAATTAATGCAATGTCCATTCTGCCAGGAGGGTATTAGAAACCCGGCAGTGGACAGGTGATGCTGCATTTAAAAGGCACATGGAGATTCTGCCTTATAAGGGTGAGGAATTGTTTGGGGATGGTCTCTGGGACCTCGTATCCACAGCAACAGCTGGGAAGAAATTTTTTTACCTCAGGTTTCCTCACAAAAGCCTAAGAAAGCACCGTATTTTCAGGTACAGTCCTTTCGGCTTCAGAAAAGCAAGCGGGTCAAAGGCGCTTCCTTTCTGCACAGAGACAAGGGAAGAAGGAAAAAGCTGCACCAGTCAGCCAGTTCCCAGGATCAAATATCTTCCCTCGCTTCCTCTGAGTCCACCGCATGACGCTGGGGCTCCACAGGTGGAGACAGGTGCGGTGGGGGCGCGTCTCGGGAACTGCAGGGACCAGAGGGCTTGCCCACAGGTGGATCCCTAGGTTCTGCAAGTAGTATCACAGGGATACAGGCTGGAGTTCGAGACGACTCCCCCTCGCCGTTGCCTCACATCAGCCTTGCCTGCTGCCCTCGGAGAAAGGTAGTACTGGCGGCAATTCACAAGCTGTACTTCCAGCAGGTGAAATCAAGGTACCCCTCCTTCAACAAGGCCGGGGTTACTATTCCAAAATGTTGTGGTACCGAAACCAGACGGTTCTGGACACAGAACAGGAAAAAGGGTTTCTCCCGGAGGAGAAGTCCAACGAGTTGGCGTCTCTAGACGGAGACCTCCTAATACAAATACAGGTATCGGTGCATCTATGCACGCGAGCCTTGGGAAAGATGGTAGCTTCTTACGAAGAATTTCCATTCGCCAAGTCCCATGCAAGGATCTTCCAGTGGGATCTGTTGGACAAGTGGTCCGGGTCGCATCCTCAGATGCATCGGCGGATAACCCTGTCTCCAAGGGCCAGGGTGTCGCTGTGGTGGTGACTGCAGAGTGCTCATCTTCTAGGGGGGCCGCAGATTCGGCATACATGACTGGGTCCTGGTGACCACGGATGCCAGCCTTCAGGGCTGGGGGGCAGTCACACAGGGAAGAAACTTCCAAGGCCTATGGAAAAGTCAGGAGACTTCCCTACACATAAATGTTCTGGAACTATGGGCCATTTACAATGCCCTAAGTCAGGCTAGACCCCTGCTTCAACACCGGCCGGTGCTGATCCAGTCAGACAACATCACGGCGGTCGCTCATGTAAACCGACAGGGCGGCACAAGAAGCAGGATGGCGATGGCAGAAGCCACAAGGATTCTCCGATGGGCGGAAAATCATGTGTTAGCACTGTCAGCAGTGTTCATTCCCGGAGTGGACAACTGAGAAGCAGACTTTCTCAGCAGACACGACCTCCACCCGGGAGAGTGGGGACTTCATCTAGAAGTCTTCCAAATGATTGTACACCGTGGGGAAAGGCCACAGGTGGACAGGATGGCGTCCCGCCTCAACAAAAAGCTACAAAGATATTGCGCCAGGTCAAGGGACCCTCAGGCGATAGCTGTGGACGCTCTGGTAACACCGTGGGTGTACCAGTCGGGGTATGTGTTCCCTTCTCTGCCTCTCATACCCAGGGTAATGAGAATAATAAGAAGGAGAGGAGTAAGAACTATACTCATTGTTCCGGGTGGCCAAGAAGAGCTTGGTACCCAGAACTCCAAGAAATGATCTCAGAGGACCCATGGCCTCTGCCGCTCAGACAGGACCTGCTGCAGAAGGGGGCCTGTCTGTTCCAAGACGTACCGCGGCTGCGTTTGACGGCATGGCGGTTGAACGCCGGATCCTGAAGGAAAAGGGCATTCCGGAGGAAGTTATCCCTACGCTATTTAAAGCTAGGAAAGAAGTGAACGCAAACCATTATCACCGCATATGGCGGAAATATGTTGCGTGCTGTGAGGCCAGGAAGGCCCCAAAGGAGGAATTTCAGCTAGGTCGATTTCTGCACTTCCTACAAGTCAGAGGTGACTATGGGCCTAAAATTGGGTTCCATTAAGGTCCAGATTTCGGCTCTATCGATTTTCTTCCAAAATAGAACTGGCTTCACTGCCTGAAGTTCAGACTTTTGTTAAGGGAGTGCTGCATAGTCAGCCCCCGTTTGTGCCTCCAGTGGCACCGTGGTTTCTCAACGTAGTGTTGGATTTCCTGAAGTCGCATTGAGTGGAGCTACAATAACCTCACGTGGAAAGTGGTCATGCTGTGGGCCTTGGCGTCGGCCAGGCGTGTATCAGAATTGGCGGCTTTGTCAAAAGCCCTTATCTGTATTTTATATGGATAAGGCGGAATTGAGGACTCGTTCCCAATTCCTTCCTAAGGTGGTAGCAGTTTTTCATGTGAACCAACCTATTGTGGTGCCTGCGGCTACTTGGGACTTGGAGGATTCCAAGTTTCTGGACGTAGTCAGGGCCCTGAAAAGTATATGTTTCCAGGACGGCTGGAGTCAGGAAAACTGACTCGCTATTTATCCTGTATGCACCCAACAAGCTGGGTGCTCCTGCTTTTAAGCAGACTATTGCTCGCTGGATCTGTAGCACGATTCAACTCGCACATTCTGCGGCTGGACTGCCGCACCCTAAATCTGTGAAAGCCCATTCCACGAGGAAAGTGGGCTCTTCTTGGGCGGCTGCCCGAGGGGTCTCGGCTTTACAAATTTGCCGAGCTGTTACTTGGTCGGGTTCAAACACTCTTGCAAGAGTCTACAAGTTTGATACCCTGGCTGAGGAGGACCTAGAGTTTGCTCATTCGGTGCTGCAGAGTCATCCGCACTCTCCCGCCCGTTTGGGAGCTTTGGTATAATCCCCATGGTCCTTATGGAGTCCCCAGCATCCACTTAGGACGTTAGAGAAAATAAGATTTTACTCACCGGTAAATCTATTTCTCGTAGTCCGTAGTGGATGCTGGGCGCCCATCCCAAGTGCGGATTGTCTGCAATACTTGTATATAGTTATTGCCTAACTAAAGGGTTATTGTTGAGCCATCTGTTGAGAGGCTCAGTTGTTATCATACTGTTAACTGGGTATAGTATCACGAGTTATACGGTGTGATTGGTGTGGCTGGTATGAGTCTTACCCGGGATTCAAAATCCTTCCTTATTGTGTCAGCTCTTCCGGGCACAGTATCCTAACTGAGGTCTGGAGGGGGGTCTTAGTGGGAGGAGCCAGTGCACACCAGGTAGTCCTAAAGCTTTCTTTAGTTGTGCCCAGTCTCCTGCGGAGCCGCTAATCCCCATGGTCCTTACGGAGTCCCCAGCATCCACTACGGACTACGAGAAATAGATTTACCGGTGAGTAAAATCTTATTTCTCTGACGTCCTAGTGGATGCTGGGAACTCCGAAAGGACCATGGGGAATAGCGGGCTCCGAAGGAGGCTGGGCACTCTAGAAAGATTTATGACTACCTGGTGTGCACTGGCTCCTCCCACTATGACCCTCCTCCAAGCCTCAGTTAGATCTTGTGCCCGGCCGAGGTTGGATGCACACTAGGGGCTCTCCTGAGCCCTTAGAAAGAAAGTATAGATTTAGGTTTTTTATTTTCAGTGAGACCTGCTGGCAACAGGCTCACTGCAGCGAGGGACTAAGGGGAGAAGAAGCGAACTCGCCTGCTTGCAGCCGGATTGGGCTTCTTAGGCTACTGGACACCATTAGCTCCAGAGGGATCGACCGCAGGCCCAGTCCTTGGTGTTCGGTCCCGGAGCCGCGCCGCCGTCCCCCTTACAGAGCCAGAAGCAAGAAGAGGTCCGGAAAATCGGCGGCAGAAGACATCAGTCTTCACCAAGGTAGCGCACAGCACTGCAGCTGTGCGCCATTGCTCCTCATACACACTTCACACTCCGGTCACTGAGGGTGCAGGGCGCTTGGGGGGGGCGCCCTGAGCAGCAATAAAAACACCTTGGCTGGCAAAAATACCACAATATATAGCCCCAGAGGCTATATATGTGGTAAATACCCCTGTCAGAATCCAGAAAAAAGCGGGAGAATAGTGAAGGGTTAACTCTTCTGTGCTTTGTAAATATTACTGTCTATATGATCAATTTCCTTATAATAGTTACAGTGTAAAAGTGAATATTTCTACTTCCCTAATGAAGGGTTAAAACATGCTATATGAACTGTTATGTGCTTGCATAGATGCGTGCTACCCTGTGCTGGATACCTTTATCTCCTCATACAATACCAGGCTTGTATGTGTCTGACTTCTTAAGGTCAGTTCTATACCAGATGAAACCTGTTACAGACTTTGTTAAATGTTTTGAGAAACTTGTAGAAAACCCATATATGAACATCCGCCTTTTTCAATTCTGCCTGGTAACTACCAACAAGCCAATGGGAGTGTAACGACATGTCAGTTACACCCATATACATTGTCTTATATACTTTTGTTAACCTCATAATAAACAGTGTGAATTTTTACTGCTTGTGTTGTGCATGTACCTTGTGGCTAAAAGTTCATACTCCAGACGTCTAAGAGGCCATCACATCGAGGGTTAAAGAATATAAGGGCAAATCCTTTCAGCTGGGGGCTATGTCCGGAATTCAGTGATCGTCCCTGAATGGTAAAGATAGAGAATTTATTGTCTGTCTTTGCTATGCGGGATTGCGGTCATACACTGAAGCTGAATCCGTGTCAGTGTTCCGGGAACACGTGACAAGGTAATATTTAAGTCCGGGACTTAATATTACGAAGTTTTATGTAAAAGCATAAAACAGGTATCAGGGATACCATAGAATCTTTAATGTCTGGGACTTAAAGATACGTCTGAGAAAGGACCCGGGGTCCAAGCGCAATTCTCCAAAGACGTCAGTATCTGGGATACTTAAAAATAGACCTGGGGTCTATACGTAACGTAGAGAATACCTCGATTTGATCGTCTATATATTTTTGTATGTTTGTAGTGAGATAAGTTCTTATATTTGGTCCAGACGGCTGGTAAGTTTTCGTCTGCCAGATATCTTTACTCAAACACTTTTCTTGCTTCCTGTCTAAAACGCTGTATTTTTCTGACATCTTGTACGAATGGTAAGTATCGTACCCGTCAAAAGATTTCATGTTCTCACTGTACAGATAATATTGTGATATTGTCAATGACTAATTAACTGGTTAAGCTGATGCATGTATAGTAAGTAGAGTGTTGTATATTTTAGATATTTTCCTTTAAAGTTGTACTGTTGATTTATATTACTGTCTGACAATGGGCTCTAGTCAGAGTAAAAAAACCTGCATATTCCCCGCCCCTCCCTGGTGAGACATGCAAGATGTATGTCGCCCGCAACTCTACCTCAGAGTATTACTTAGTTAACCCATGGGTGGATAATTTAGCGGGATGGATAGAGAAAGCAGGACAGGACCCATTCCTACGGGAAGGCAGTAATTACCCTTTCTATATGGAGATTTAAGAAAAAATGTCAGTTTCCAACAGCACAGAAGCGAGGCAGTGAGAAACTGTATCCCTCTCCCTCCCCCTTGCATTCCAATGTATCCTGCGCTCAGAGACACAAATCTCTTGGCAGCAGTAACTCTTTCACACTAAATGGGATTGCCTCCAGCTCCACTGCTGGAGGGTGCGTCCACTAGCTCTATCCCTAGCACCAATAACCCAGAGTTTAGATAATAGTAAAACACTGTCCCAAGCCCACCATTACCCTCGATGGCTGTATATCTTATTTGCGCAAAGCTTGCAAAGGACGCAGCTATACACATATGAAGGAAGGCTTTTTTGCCTGTGCTTTTTTTTTTGCCTGTCGCTGTGGCTTGTAAACAGAAACCTTCATAGTCTGTTACTGCGTTTTGGAAAAGGTTTAAGGACTGCTGGACAGATGACGCTGGCTTACCTTTGCTTAACTCAGAAAGCTTACTCATTTCCCCACCCACTCATGCCTATCAGAGCTCCGGACGCTTTGACAGACAGAGCCGGCCCCGCAGTCAGGGAAGATTCCAAAGACCCCGCGCACTGACGGGGCCCGGAGGAGGGTATCCCAGCCTTTATTCAACTCTCCCGTCATAGTAAAGATTCACCTCTGCTGCCACTTATTATAAATGGAAGTAAAATTCCCTTTTTAGTGGACAGCGGTGCAACAACCAGTGTTTTGTGTTCTGACCTATGCAGTATCCCCTCTCACCAGAAAAGATAGAAGGTCTCCGCCCCATGATACAGCAATTCTTACAACAGGGTATTCTCAGACATATTGTATCACCATACTGTACTCCTGTGAACCCTGTTGCCAAAGCTGATGGCAGTATAAGATTTGTACAGAATCTCAGAGCGATCAATCAGTTAATTGTCCCAATTGCACCAATTGTTCCAGATGTAAACTCACTCATTTCTGCAATCCCTGCAGATGCTGCGTTCTTCTCTGTAATTGATTTGAAGAATGCCTTTTTTCAGCATACCTGTAGATTCACAGACACAATTACTTTTTGCCTTTTCTTTTGAGGGTAAACAACTTACCTGGTGCAGATTATTGACGCACCTGTTGTCTCCAGGCCACATTGGGGCCCTGGCAACCTCACCATGGTTCAGTCCTGCTACAGTATGCAGATGATCTGCTGCTCTGTAGTAAAACTGAGGAGGCCTGCCGAGAGGATGGTGTTTCATTACTAAACTGGCTTTGTGAATGTGGACACAAGGTGTCCAAAATAAAAATGCAATGGTGTAAAAAGCATGTTGATTACTTAGGTTTTGTGCTCACTCAGGGAGAGAGGAAAGTCAGTCCACAACGCATACAGTCTGTATTGGGCCTGGTCACCCCAACTACCCAGAAGGAACTATTGTCCTTCCTGGGTATGGTAAATTACTGCAGACAGTGGATATCTGATTGCTCTTATTATGATAACATTTTGAGACAAGCCACACTGAAGGACAAACCTAAAACTGTACAATGGTCACAAGAAATGTTAACTGCATATGAAAGTTTAAAATGTATGTTGATAAAAAGTCCGGCACTTGGCCTCCCCAATTATGTACTACCTTTCCATCTATATGCAAGGGACAATTGTAAAACCATGGCGGGGGTGCTCACACAGTTTCATGGAGGGAAGTTGCGCCCCGTGGCATTTTTTTTCCAAAGTCATGCCAGTGTCTGTGCAAGGTATGCCTGCCTGCCTCAGGGCTTTGGCAGCCTGTGCAATGGTTGCAGAAATGGCCACTACCCTCACTTTAGGCCACATCACAGTACTCCACACCACACATGATGTCCTGGCAATACTTAAAGGCTTACACACACAGCACATGTCAGCACAACGCCTTAGTGGATATGAAGTACTCCTTTTGAGTAACCCTACCCTTACCATCAAGTACACTGCTAGTTCTTCTGGCCCTGCACCCATTCTCAATGCCCTTTTAGGCTTGAAAGGTCCCGAGGATGAACCACCCGACCTACATGACTGTGCTGCTTCCATTGAAGCTGAAACTTCTCCCAGACTTGACATGTCTCCCGTTCCCATACCAGGCGCAGACGTAGTTTTTGTTGACGGCTCATGTAGTAGGCCCAATGACAATACATACCAGGCTGGCTATGCCATTGTCACCCTCCCTGATACTGTGTTGGAAACCCTACCAATACCTTATCAGTCCGCGCAAGCTGCAGAACTCATTGCACTCATTAGAGCATGTCCCTCCCTTGACAACGTCCATCTGCTCACTCAACTTCAAGCTGCTGCGACTAATGCTGATCTCTCCGACTGAACTTACCCAATTCTGCAGAAAAAAACCTAAATCAGGATTAATCTGCAAAGAGGGGAAACCCTGTATACCCCAGTCCAGTGCCCCTTTGCTCGTTGCCCAGTGCCGTGGTGTTGGTCACCGTGGTGAAGCCACAACACTCCTCCTACTAACCAATGATTTTTATGTTACTAATGCCAAATCACTTGTGGACCAGTATGTTAGCAGATGCATCACTTGCCTCAGGAACAACCCTAATAAAGCTAAACACCAGCATCTTGAATACCCCACAGAAAACTCTAGGATACTCACCCTTTGAAATACTAATGGGTAGACCCTTTTCCTACACCCTGGGCTAAGAAACCACTAGTAATACAGGAAGGAGATCTAGAACTCATCAGAGAAGAGTATGTCAGGTCCCTGATAACAAAACTGAATGAAATTGAACATGAGGTTGTTTGTAAAAACCCTTTTGAATCCACAGGAACCTACACACCCCTTTAAAGTCAGAGACAGAGTCGTGGTGAAGGTGCTCCCCAGGAACAAGAGCCCAGGAGACTTCACCTATGGTCCAGAGACAGAGGTCATAGCAGTTACCCGAACAGCAGTCCTGACAGAGGAAAGTCCTGCCTGGATCCATGCATCCCGAGTAAAAAAGGTTCCTAGACCAGACCTAGAGAGGGAAGCAAGTGATTCCAGTGAGGTACGAACCGGGGCAGACAGCCCTGACCTCCCACCTAGCGAAGAAAGAAGAACAGAAGAAGATGAGGAACCTGTCCCCTATCTCTATCCTGGGGACTATCTCGATAGCCCTACTGGCCCTCATTCACCTCACAATATGTGAAGTCGACATCACACAAACAGATGGGGTCCCCACCTTGTGGTACAATTCCTCCAATACACACGTAGCCACATACATCCTTGATTATTTTATGTTCCCCAAAATTGCTGATGACAAATATTATATACAACAAAGGAGGAAATCAGGAATGTCTGAGACAGTATATATTTGTGTTACTGACGAATGGTACTATAGTGCAAGACAAATGTTTTATTTGTGGGACATGTATAAAAACCCAAAATACCAGCCTAAAATTGCTCCCCAAAACAAACCTTTAAAGCCCCATATTGCCACTTCTAAAGATATGGTGGCTATTACTAACCCTACCTTTGAAGACACCCTAGCTATTGAAACTGGTTTCTCTGACATTAATTTTTGGTTGGAATGGATGAAGTATAGTGCTAACAAACACAATAAAAGCAACTGTTATGTCTGTGGCAAATCTAGGCCCCACCTAGGTACAGTGCCCCTTAATATACCCCTAGAACAGGAAAATTGTTTTTTCAGCCTTTCCAATGACACCAAAACAAATGACAGTCAGTGCGAAATGTGGAAAAGGGAATATCCCATATTGTCAAAAAATCCCAACCCAGGAAGCACCATAACCATATATCCTGGAAACTATACCTGTTATACATCTAACACCACCACAGGGAGAAATTTAAAAGGAGCCTCACTCAAGAATCATGTCATATAATAATCATGATTCTAAGAGGGGATTGAAGGGTTAACTCTTCTGTGCTTTGTAAATATTACTGTCTATATGATCAATTTCCTTATAATAGTTACAGTGTAAAAGTGAATATTTCTACTTCCCTAATGAAGGGTTAAAACATGCTATATGAACTGTTATGTGCTTGCATAGATGCGTGCTACCCTGTGCTGGATACCTTTATCTCCTCATACAATACCAGGCTTGTATGTGTCTGACTTCTTAAGGTCAGTTCTATACCAGATGAAACCTGTTACAGACTTTGTTAAATGTTTTGAGAAACTTGTAGAAAACCCATATATGAACATCCGCCTTTTTCAATTCTGCCTGGTAACTACCAACAAGCCAATGGGAGTGTAACGACATGTCAGTTACACCCATATACATTGTCTTATATACTTTTGTTAACCTCATAATAAACAGTGTGAATTTTTACTGCTTGTGTTGTGCATGTACCTTGTGGCTAAAAGTTCATACTCCAGACGTCTAAGAGGCCATCACATCGAGGGTTAAAGAATATAAGGGCAAATCCTTTCAAATAGGCCGCGGAAAAGGGGCGGAGCTATCTCCCTCAGACACACTGGCGCCATTTTCTCTTCACAGTGCAACTGGAAGAAAGCTCCCCAGGCTCTCCCCTGTAGTTTTCAGGCTCAAAGGGTTAAAAAGAGAGGGGGGGCACTAAATTTAGGCGCAATATTGTATATACAAGCAGCTATGGGGGAAAATTCACTCAGTTATAGTGTTAATCCCCACATTATATGGCGCTCTGGTGTGTGCTGGCATACTCTCTCTCTGTCTCCCCAAAGGGCTTTGTGGGGTCCTGTCCTCAGTCAGAGCATTCCCTGTGTGTGTGCGGTGTGTCGGTACAGCTGTGTCGACATGTTTGAGGAGGAGGCTTATATACGGAGCAGATGCCGATAAATGTGATGTCGCCCCCTGTGGGGCCGACACCAGAGTGGATGGTTAGGTGAAAGGTATTAACCGACAGTGTCAACTCCTTACATAAAAGGGTGGATGACGTAACAGCTGTGGGACAGCCGGCTTCTTAGCCCGCGCCTGCCCAGGCGTCTCAAAGGCCATCAGGGGCTCAAAAACGCCCGCTCATTCAGATGGCAGACACAGATGTCGACACGGAGTCTGACTCCAGTGTCGACAAGGTTGAGACATACACACAATCCACTAGGAACATCCGTGACTTGATCCCGGCAATAAAAAATGTGTTACACATTTCTGACATTAACCTCTAAAAATGGGTTTTTATGTTTGGGGAGAAAAAGCAGGCAGTGTTTTGTTCCCCCATCAGATGAATGAATGAAGTGTGTGAAAAGCGTGGGTTCCCCCTGATAAGAAACTGGTAATTTCTAAAAAGTTACTGATGGCGTACTTTTTCCCGCCAGAGGATAAGTTACGCTGGGAGATATCCCCTAGGGTGGATAAGGCGCTCACACGGTTGTCAAAATAGGTGGCACTGCCGTTTTAGGAACGGCCACTTTGAAGGTACCTGTTGATAAAAAGCAGGAGGCTATCCTGAAGTCTGTATTTACACACTCAGGTATTAGACTGAAACCTGCAGAGCGTGCTGCTGCAGCGTGGTCGGTGACCCAGTCAAACATACTAGTTTCCTAACATGAGAACATATTAAAGACGTCGTCTTATATATGAGGGATGCACAGAGGGATATTTTGCCGGCTGGCATCCAAAATGAATGTAATGTCCATTATGTCAGGAGGGTATTAGAGACCTGTCACTGGACAGGTGATGCTGACTTTAAAAGGCACATAGAGATTCTGCCTTATAAGGGTGAGGAATTATTTGGGGATGGTCTCTGGGACCTCGTATCCGCAGCAACAGCTGGGAAGAAATATTTTTACCTCAGTTTTCCTCACAGACTAAGAAAGCACTGTATTATCAGGTACAGTCCTTTCGGCTTCAGAAAAGCAAGCGAGTCAAAGGCGCCTCCTTTCTGTACAGAGACAAGGGAAGAGGGAAAAAGCTGCACCAGTCAGCCTGTTCCCAGAATCATAATTCTTCTCTCGCTTCCTCTGAGTCCACAGCATGACGCGGGGGCTCCACAGGTGTAGCCAGGTACGGTGGGGGGCCGTCTCAAAAATTTCAGCGATCAGTGGGCTCGCTCACAGGTGGATCCCTGTTTCATTCAAGTAGTATTTCAGGGGTACAAGCTGGAATTCGAGATGTCTTCCCCCCGCCGTTTCCTCAAATATGCCTTGCCGACAACTCCCTCAGGCAGGGAGGCTGTGCTAGAGGCAATTAATAAGCTGTATTCCCGGCAGGTAATACTTAAGGTGCCCCTACTTCAACAAGGACGGGGTTACTATTCCACACGGTTTGGGGTACTGAAACCGCATGGTTCGGTGTGACCCTTTTTTATATTTAAAATCCTTGAACACATACATAAAAAAATTCAAGTTCAAGATGGAATCGCTCAGGGCGGTTATTGCAAGCCTGGACGAGGGGGATTACATGGTATCCCGGGACATCAAGGATGCTTACCTGCATGTCCCCATTTACTATCCTCGCCAGGAGTACCTCAGATTTGTGGTACAGGATTACCATTACCAAGTCCAGACTCTGCCGTTTGGACTGTACATGGCACCGAGGGTGTTACCAAGGTAATGGCCGGAATGATGATACTCCTTCGAAAAAGGGGAGTTTTTAATGATCCCGTACTTGGACAATCTCCTTATAAGGGCGAGGTCCAAGGAGCAGTTGCTAGTCGGGGTAGCACTATTTTGGAAAGTGCTACAACAGCACGGTTGGATTCTAAACAGTCCAAAAACACAGCTGTTTCCTACGACACGTCTACTGTTCCTGGGGATGGTTCTGGACACAGACCAGAAATAAGTGTTTCTCCCGGAGGAGAAAGCCAAGGAGCTGTCATCTCTAGTCAGAGACCTCCTGAAGCCAAAACAGTTATCGGTGCATCATTGCACGCTAGTTCTGGGAAAAATGATAGCTTCTTACGAAGCAATCCCATTCGGCAGGTTCCATGCAAGAACTTTTCAGGGGGACCTGTTAGACAAGTGGTCCGGATCACATCTTCAGATGCATCGGCTGATAACCCTGTCTCCAAGGACCAGGGTATCTCTACTGTAGTGGCTGCAGAGTGCCCATCTTCAAGAGGGCCGCAGGTTCGACATACAGGACTAGGTCCTAGTGACCATGGATGCCAGCCTTTGAGGCTGGGGGGCAGTCACACAGGGAAGAAGCTTCCAGGGACTTTGGTCAAGTCAGGTGACTTCCCTACATAAATATTCTGGAACTGAGGGCTATTTACAATGCCCTGAGTCAGGCAAGGCCTCTGCTTCAAAACCGGCCGGTCCTGATCCAATCAGACAACATCACGGCAGTCGCCCATGTAAACCAACAGGGCGGCACAAGAAGCAGGATGGCGATGGCAGAAGCCACAAAGATTCTCCGATGGGCGGAAAATCATGTGTTAGCACTGTCAGCAGTGTTCATTCCCGGAGTGGACAACTGGGAAGCAGATCTTCTCAGCAGACACAACTTCCACCCGAGAGAGTGGGGACTTCATCCAGAAGCCTTCCAAAGGATTGTACACCATTGGGAAAGGCCACAGGTGGACATGAAGGCGTCCCGCCTCAACAAAAAGCTATAAAAGATATTGCGCCAGGTCAAGGGACCTTCAGGCGATAGCTGTGGACGCTCTGGTAACACCGTGGGTGTACCAGTCGGTTTATGTGTTCCCCCCTCTGCCTCTCATACCAAAGGTACTGAGAATAATAAGAAGGCGAGGAGTAAGGACGATACTCGTGGTTCCGGATTGGCCAAGAAGAGCCTGGTACCCAGAACTTTATGAAATTGTATTAGAGGACCCATGGCCTCTGCCGCTCAGACAGGACCTGCTGCAGCAGGGGCCCTGTCTGTTCCAAGACTTACCGCGGCTACGTTTTGATGGCATGGCGGTTGAACGCCGGATCCTAAAGGAAAAGGGCATTCCGGAGGAAGTCATTCCTACGCTGATTCAAGCCAGGAAAGATGTAACTGCAAAACATTATCACCGCATATGGCGGAAATATGTTGCTTGGTGTGAGGCCACAAAAGGCCCCAACAGAGGAATTTCAACTAGGTCGATTTCTGCATTTCCTACAAGCAGGAGTGTCTATGGGCCTAAAATTAGGCTCCATTAAGATACAGATCTCGGCTCTGTCGATTTTCTTCCAGTAAGAATTAGCTTCAGTACCTGAAGTTCAGACATTGTAAAAGGAGTGCTGTATATTCAGCCCCCGGTTGTGCCTCCAGTGGCACCTTGGGATCTCAACGTGGTGTTGAGTTTCTTAAAATCACATTGGTTTGAACCACTAAAAACCGTGGATCTAAAATATCTCACGCGGAAAGTGGTCATGTTATTGGCCTTGGCTTCGGTCAGGCGTGTATCAGAATTGGCGGCTTTGTCATATAAAAGTCATTATCTGATTTTCCATATGGATAGGGCAGAATTGAGGACTCGTCCCCAGTTTCTCCCTAAGGTGGTATCAGTTTTTCACTTGAACCATCCTATTGTGGTGCCTGCGGCTACTAGGGACTTGGAGGATTCCAAGTTACTGGACGTAGTCAGGGCCTTGAAAACTTATGTTTCCAGGACGGCTAGAGTCAAGAAAATTGACTCGCTATTTATCCTGTATGCACCCAACAGGCTGGGTGCTCCTGCTTCTAAGCAGACTATCGCTCGCTGGATCTGTGACACGATTCAGCAGGCGCATTCTGCGGCTGGACTGCTGCATCCTAAATCAGTGAAAGCCCTTTCCACAGGGAAGGTGGGCTCATCTTGGGCGGCTGCCCGAGGGGTCTCGGCTTTACAACTTTGCCGAGCTGTTACTTGGTCGGGTTCAAACATTTTTGCAAAAGTATACAAGTTTGATACCCTGGCTGAGGAGGACCTTGAGTTCTCTCATTCGGTGCTGCAGAGTCATCCGCACTCTCCCGCCCGTTTGGGAGCTTTGGTATAATCCCCATGGTCCTTTCGGAGTTCCCAGCATCCACTAGGACGTCAGAGAAAATAAGATTTTACTCACCGGTAAATCTATTTCTCGTAGTCCGCAGTGGATGCTGGGCGCCCATCCCAAGTGCGGATTGTCTGCAATACTTGTAAATAGTTATTGCTAACTAAAGGGTTATTGTTGAGCTATCTGTTGAGAGGCTCAGTTGTTTTCATACTGTCAAACTGGATATAGTATCACGAGTTGTACGGTGTGATTGGTGTAGCTGGTATGAGTCTTACCCGGGATTCAAAATCCTTCCTTATTATGTCAGCTCGTCCGGGCACAGTGTCCTAACTGAGGCTTGGAGGAGGGTCATAGTGGGAGGAGCCAGTGCACACCAGGTAGTCATAAATCTTTCTAGAGTGCCCAGCCTCCTTCGGAGCCCGCTATTCCCCATGGTCCTTTCGGAGTTCCCAGCATCCACTACGGACTACGAGAAATAGATTTACCGGTGAGTAAAATCTTATTTTTTTTTCTCTGACGTCCTAGTGGATGCTGGGAACTCCGTAAGGACCATGGGGAATAGACGGGCTCCGCAGTAGACTGGGCACTCTAAAGAAAAGATTAGGTACTATCTGGTGTGCACTGGCTCCTCCCTCTATGCCCCTCCACCAGACCCCAGTTAGAATCTGTGCCCGGCCAGATCTGGGTGCTCCTAGTGGGCTCTCCTGAGCTTACTAGTAAAGAAAGTATTTATTAGGTTTTTTATTTTCAGTGAGCTTCTGCTGGCAACAGACTCACTGCTACGTGGGACTAAGGGGAGAGAAGCAAACCTACCTGCTTGCAGCTAGCTTGTGCTTCTTAGGCTACTGGACACCATTAGCTCCAGAGGGTTCGAACACAGGCACCTGTCCTCGATCGTCCGTTCCCGGAGCCGCGCCGCAGTCCCCCTCGCAGAGCCAGAAGAACAGAAGCTTGAAGACGACGAAACCGGCGGCTGAAGACTCCTGTCTTCATTAAGGTAGCGCACAGCACCGCAGCTGTGCACCATTGCTCCCAGCACACTTACACACTCCGGTCACTGTAGGGTGCAGGGCGCTGGGGGGTGGGGGGGGGGGGGGGGGGCCTGGGCTGCAATTGAAGTACCTTTTGGCATAAAAATACATATATACAGTCTGGCACTGTATATTTGTAAAAAACCCCGCCATTTTTTCACACAGAAAGCGGGACAGAAGCCCGCCACTGAGGGGGCGGGGCCTTCTTCCTCAGCACACCAGCGCCATTTTCTCTTCACAGCTCCGCTGGAAGCAGCTCCCCAGGCTCTCCCCTGCAGTATCCAGGTACAAGACGGGTTAAAAAGAGAGGGGGGGCACATAAATTTAGGCGCAAATAAGACATATAAAGCAGCTATTGGGTAAATCACTTATTATCAGTGAGAATCCCTGTGTTATATAGCGCTGTGGTGTGTGCTGGCATACTCTCTGTCTCCCCAAAGGACTTTGTGGGGTCCTGTCCTCAGTCTGAGCACTCCCTGTGTGTGTGCGGTGTGTCGGTACGGCTGTGTCGACATGTTTGATGAGGAAGGTTACGTGGAGGCGGAGCAAGGGCAGATAAGTGTGGTGTCGCCCCCGTCGGGGCCGACACCTGATTGGATGGATATGTGGAAGGTCTTAAATGACAATGTAAACTCCTTACATAAAAGGTTTGCTGACGCTGCAGCCTTGGGACAGCCGGGGTCTCAGCCCGCGCCTGCCCAGGTGACCCAGAAACCGTCAGGGGCTCATAAACGCTCTCTATCTCAGATGGTTGACACAGATGTCGACACGGAGTCCGACTCCAGTGTCGACGATGATGAGGCACATTTACAGTCTAAAATGACCAAGGCCATCCGATACATGATTATTGCAATGAAAGATGTATTACAGGGGGGCGTGGCCTGGAGGCTGAGTGAGTAGGCAGCGTTTCTTGAGAGCTCTCAGAGATCTGGGAGCTAACTATAAAATAATAGCCTCCTAACATCCCTGATTCGACCCTACTTTATCCAGCTGCAGTGCTAGACCAGTGTGAAAGCGGGGAAGTGGTGCTGCGGAGTCGGGGAGCCGGTTTCCTGGCTCCCGCGGATTGCGGCCTACTCCCTGCTCCGAAGCCGGGACCTCAATTTTAAACTTTACCCGTCGGCTGGGCGGCTGCCACACCGGGACGTCTGGGTGACTCGCCTGACCCCTGCTCCCTCGGAGTATCCCCTGCAAACCCTCCAGTGCCCCCCGCCGGGAGACGGGAACGATAGAGGCCCAGATCGGAGCTGTGCAGTGAGCTCCGTCACACGAGCGGCGGCCATCTTAGGTGCTGGGAGCAGGAGAGACGATCCGGCTGCAACACGGAGGAGACGGCTGACGGCCCCCGGGGTAAGTGAGATCTACAGACCCGGCTCGGACGAGCAGACGGCGGGCCTCTCCTCCTTCCCCGTAGACGTCGGCCGAGAACCCGCCCGGCGCCGCTGCGATCTGCCCTCCCTCCCTCTGACCTCGGCCTGGCTGTGGCCCAGCCCGGCGGCGCTTATTGCAGGCGCACCCCCTGCAAATATTAAACCAGGCCTGCACCTCCTGTCCGTGCCCTGGAGTGTGAGCTGCCCCTGGTTGGTGGCGGAGACCCCCCCCCCCCCTGCAGTTACCCCTTTATAGGACTGGGAGCTCTGGGGCACCCCTGCTCTCCTGAGTGGCCTCCCACGGCCGTGGGCGGCTGGCTGGACGGGCCTGGGGACCGACTCGGCCTTCCACAGCCTTCAACTATTTCGGGGCTAAAGTGTAGAAGCCGGACACACCACGACCGGAAAGGGGTGAAGAAAAAGGAAACGACTCCCGGCGCTACCGTTACCGTTAACGTTTCATACCTACTTGGGTCAGAAGCTCACCGGGTGAAGGAGATACACCCCCGGACCCCGCGCCTGGGTTGACCAGGAATTAATTGTCCAAGTGAGGACGACTAGCGCAATGGCTCTGTCTACTCTGCTCATACCAATGTAAAGCAAGAGATTTCTCCTACCTCTGCCATTATCCATGTGATGTCTTGTTAACTTCTGAAAAAGTGGAGCCTCCCGGTCTCTCCACCCTCCGTGTTTGGTTACATTAAGCTATCCTCGTCTGGGCTTTATCATGCCCACTAGGCGCAGCAAACCGCCAAAGCCTACACAGCAGCTCTCATTTTTCAAATCATCTCCGAAAATGCCTGGCCCTAAAGTTACCGGGCCCTCTACAGCAGGTGCAGCTCCCCAGACCCCACCGTCACAAGAGGCAAATCCGCCAGCCAAGACCTTGGATAAGGTCGGAGATGGGGAGGCCCTCACGGTGGGCACTATGAAGTTACTTTTGTCCCGCTTTAAGGAGGAGGTGGCAGCTGAGTTCCGTACCACCTTGACGGCATGCCAACAATCTATAGATGACCTGGGTGGCCGTACGGACCATCTGGAAACTAAAATGGAAGAAGTCGTGGGGTCTCATAACAACCTATTGGACTCTCATGATGCATTAGAAGCAGAGGTGAAGCTCCTACGGGACAAGGTCACGGATCTGGAGGACAGGTCGCGTCGCAGCAATCTTAAACTACGCGGAGTCCCCGAGTCGGTGTCACATAGTAGTCTGCACGATTACGCGGTGACCATTTTTAAGGCTTTGCTGCCTCGATCTCCATCTACAGACCTCATTATCGACCGAATACATCGGCTACCGAAGGCCAGAGCGGCCCCAGGAGATGCACCGAGAGATGTCCTCATGAAGATGCACTACTTTCATGTTAAAGAGGCCTTACTGAAAGCAGCCAGACCGTCGTCTGACACATCTTCAGCCCTACAAGGACTTCAACTCTTTGGGGATTTGTCTGCAGCCACTCTCTACAAACGGCGATCATTTCATCAGATCACTGCGGCCCTCAGAAAGGCTGATATCCCTTACAGATGGGGTTTCCCCACCAAGCTGCTGATCCATCGGGATGGCTCTACTGTCTCTATCTCTACTGCAGATGAAGGAGAAAAGCTGCTTAAATCATGGAATATCACGGAACCCACGGCGGGCCCCTCCCCCCGACGTCTTCAGCAGGACTGGTCGTCGGTGAAGTGAGGAGACCTGCTCTGTGACTGATACCACACCGTTGTGGTCATGATGTTACTACTCCAGTGACTCTTCAGATAAAGGCTTTATCCCAGACATATAGGGCCATGGTCTGTCGTGATGGGGGGCGCTGGGTATAGAGAAAGAAATGTCTCTGTTTTAAAGCATTTCAATGATTCCCCGCTATGCTCAAATAGTTGCTCCTTTTTTTTCCTTCTTTTTTAGGGAGCTGTGCCCGACGTCCCCCCGGACATGACTGTTTACATTAATGTTGGCCGGTGGGATTAATTTTAAAGTTTGATAAGCTATATGAGCCGCTGGACTAGTTCTAGTTCTAATGTTAGAAGTAATAGCCCAGGTTTTCTTGTAGGTTGGAGCGCCTTTGCTCTGCCGTATTTGTTCTTAAGGTTCCGTGTGCACTGACGTGCATACATCTGCTGTTATGTTATCAAGACGTCCTTATATTCTTCAGTTTACAGCAATCAAGTATGGCAGTAGGTGGGAGTTATGCCGCTAACCCCTACCTTAGCCTACACAGTCGCCTTAACATGGCGACTGGATGTGATCTCACGAGAGATCAATTTAGTTTGGTTTTGTTTTATATTTTATGTCTGTTTTCCCACATGTATTCTTATATGTTTCCCCCCCCCTATCAGGTATACCGGTCTCAGCACAGATATTGGTCATCAGAGATATTGGTTCCTTCTGTAATTGAAAATGGTGAAGATAGTCTCTATTAATGCCAAAGGGCTTAACTCTCCTCAAAAACGTAGAGTAGCCTTGAACTATTTTCATAAGCTAAGAGCACAAGTAGTAGCGGTTCAGGAAACCCATTTCCAGAGTCAAAGTCCCCCCCTCTTCACTAATTCACGTTACCCCCTTTGCTATACAGCAAATGGACCTGCCAAGAAAGCCGGCGTGGCTCTTCTCATAGCCCAACACTGCCCGTTTGTCTTATCCTCTAAATATGAAGATCCTGACGGGAGATATTTAATTTTAGTAGGTAAGCTAGATAATGTGGAGACCACTCTGGTCTCATGCTACGCCCCCAATACCAAGCAAATAAAATTCCTTAGAACCTTTTGTAAAATTCTTCAAGAGCATACGAAAGGAGCCCTGTTGATCCTTGGAGATTTCAACATGGTGCTGGATCCCAATATAGATCGCTCTCGTCCAACCCGGACTCTTCGTAGCAGTCCGGCCCGGGATCCCTCAGGCAGATTCGGTCAATTGTTAGCTGAATATTCGCTGTATGATGTATGGAGAGCCAAGCACCCTGCAGAGCGAGATTATACTTTCTTTTCCCACGTACATAGCTCGTACTCTAGAATAGATCTGGCGTTAGTTGATAAGTGGACATTAGCTGCCATTAGCAAAGTGGATATATTACCTATGTCTTGGTCAGATCACTCGCCACTTGTTGTGATTTGGGAAGCTGACAAGAGGGTGGTCCCCCATGGCCCCTGGAGATTAGGCCCGTACCTTCTATCCCGCCCTGAGGCCCGCCAGGCCATCCAGCAATCTCTAGACCTATATTTAGCTACTAACTGTCCCAAGGACACAAATGTTTTCACCCATTGGTGTTCACTGAAAGCCGTGGTTAGAGGCTCTGCAATCCAGATAGCTGCTAGACTTAAACGTGAGTATAAAAGTAGACAGGCCTTGGCTGAAAGGGAGGCTGCTCATCTGGAAACTGCACATAAAAGTAACCCTAATAATAAAGCCCTCTTTAAGGAACTCCTTGCTGCCCGTGACAAGGTGAATGCATTTGCCCTATCGGAAGTCCATCGTAATCTGCAGCGACTCAATCAACAATATTATAGGCTTGGTAATAGAGCGGGACGCTTGCTGGTGCGTAAACTAAGGGGACGTAGAGCTAAAGAACGCATACATGCGGTACATACTGCTTCGGGAGTTAAAGTAACCGACCCGGTAGAGATAGCTAACGCATTTGCCGAATACTATTCACAGCTGTACAACCTTAGAGATGATCCTGATACCCCTCAGCCTTCCTCGGTAGACATTGCTGGGTTCTTGGAAGGGCTGTCCCTCCCCACTATTGACCCTCAGACCCGGGAATCCCTTTGTTCGCCCTGGGTGCCTGAGGAAGTCATAGCAGCTATCGATTCCTGTCCAGTAAACAAGGCCCCGGGCCCAGATGGATACCCAACTAACTTCTATAAAACCTTTAAGTCTACTCTAGCCCCGATTTTAGTGTCGGTTTTCAACGAAGCTTCAGACTCCACATGCTTCCCGAAGGAGATGTTGGAGGCCCGTATAGTCACTATTCCAAAGGCCGGTAAATCTCCTGCGGTGGTCCAGAACTACCGCCCAATAGCACTTCTAAACACGGATCTTAAATTGTTCGCTAAGATGGTTGCGAATAGGATATCCCCACTCCTGTCTGGTCTGATTAACCCCGACCAGGTAGGTTTCGTTTTAGGTCGGCAAGCATCTGATAACACACGGAGGGTTATCAATTTGATTGAACGCTGCCAGGCCCGAGACGAGCCTCTCCTGCTTCTCTCTTTAGATGCAGAGAAGGCATTTGATAGGCTTCACTGGGACTATCTACGGGCTACCTTGGGCTGCTTTGGATTTGCAGGTAGGATACTCGACTCCATTTTGGCCCTGTATTCCTCCTCATCGGCTTCGGTGTTCACCAATGGTTGCAATTCATATACATTCAATATCACGAATGGGACTCGTCAGGGTTGCCCCCTTTCACCCCTCATTTTCGTGCTGGCTATTGAGCCCCTGGCGGAGCGGATCAGGACATTAGACTCCATTGTTGGCCCAGTGGTGGAAGGGACGCACCATAAAATGTGTCTTTTTGCTGACGACATCTTAGTATGCCTTAGCGACCCTGAATCATCATTACCACATCTACACTCTCTCTTGGACTCCTATACAGGGATCTCCTACTATAAGCTAAATACTACTAAGACCGAGGCCCTACCTCTGAATATTTCGGATGACACTCTTGGGCGTCTAAGGAGGGCTTACAAATACGCATGGCAACTCAGGTCACTTAAATATTTAGGTGTACATATATCTAGAGGGCGAGATTTAATGGGATGTAATTATGACCCCCTCTTCAGAATGTTTGAGCTATTTATTAAAGACTGGATGATGCAGGAGGTTTCCTGGGTCGGACGAGTAGCAGCTGCAAAGATGGTGCTCTTACCCAAACTGATGTACCTTTTCCGTACCATTCCTAGGACCTTCCCTAAAGATATTTGCAATAGATTTAACCGTTTACTATCAAACTATGTATGGGGGGGCTCAAAACCGAGAATAGCGAAATCCACCCTAGTGGCACGGAAGTGTGACGGGGGAGTAGCCTACCCAGATTTGGAGAGATATCACAATGCCTGTTTACTGGCCCAGGCCAGAGATTGGTTCACTCAAGACACCCCTAAACCATGGGTGTCACTGGAACGGAGTGCTGTCTCCCCCTTCACACTACCCGACTTGTTCTGGTTGCCCACCGCTTCTATCCCTTCAGGGGGGGGCGGAAAACTCTGCGGTTCAAGCAACGTTGTTAGCATGGAAAAACGTACTTAAGTCCCTCCCCACCGGAGCTCTACCCTCTCCCCAGTTATCTCTCCACGCTATAGCCACATTGATCCCAGACCTTGACTTGCACCACTGGCGAGACAGGGGCCTCTCCACCTTGAGGGATGTCCTTCGGGACGGGGTGCTAGTCCCCTTTTCCCTACTTCAGGAACAATTCCAGGTACCTAAGCAAGATTTTCACAAATACCTGCAATTGAGGCATTGGCTTCAAAGTTGTTCCCCTAACCGAGTCCCCCATTTTGGCCCCCCTAAACTACTGATGTCACTCCTGTTGCCTGTCAGCAATAAAGGAGGCATCTCCAGATGGTACCAATATCTCGTGACTGAGTCCCGACATGGAGTATTCCCCTCACAGACCAAATGGGAAAAAGACCTCCCTGCGGCCTTTACCGAGGATATTTGGAAAATTATCTTTCAATCCTGCTTTAAAATTTCTAAATGTATAAATCATTGTGAAATGTATTACAAATTGGTCCATAGGGTGTACTTTACGCCGGAACGTTTGCACAAGATTTGGCCCGAGGTCTCTGCTAGTTGCTGGAGGAATTGTGGGATGGTGGGGGATTTGCTCCACATTTTTTGGCTATGCCCAACAATTGGGGCACTTTGGAGGGATGTGTTTCTTTTCATGTCACTGGTCCTAGGGGAAACCCTCACGCCTGACCCCCTACTGGCACTATTTCACTATTACCGGGGTGAGATGTCTAATTCCGACAGATACATTTTAGGCCACATTCTCATAGCAACTAAGGCCGCCATTGCCTCCAAATGGAAGTCGGCGGTTGTTCCCACGCTATTAATGATAGAACAAAAAGTTCACCAACATTATGTGTTTGAAACGTCGGAGGGTGGATTTCCCTCCGGGACACCCAATATGAGTAAGAAATGGGATAAGTGGTTCCTATATAGAGAGAAATCGGGCCAAAGAGGTTTATCCGGTACCATGAATGGCATTCCTGACCCTTCTGTGCTTAACTCCCCAAACCAAGATGGCCCCTAATTTGCAATTTGTAATTTGATAACTCAATATGGACCTCAGATCTCTTCACTTGCATTATGTTTATATTCCAATTCTATTGCTACTTAAAGATGTCCCTGATACCTAACCTTCCTTTCCCTTGTCTTTATTAGTTCTGTTATGTGCTTGTCTTTTCCCCCTATTTCTGTTTTATTTTTTATTTACCAATGCAAATGTTACTATAATTTGTACAAAACTTCAATAAAAATTTAATATAAAAAAAAAAAAGAAAGATGTATTACACATTTCTGAGATTAACCCTGTTAATACCAAGAGGGTTTATATGTTTGGGGAGAAAAAGCAGCCAGTGACTTTTCCCCCATCTGATGAATTAAATGAATTGTGTGAAGAAGTGGAGTTCCCCTGATAAGAAATTAGTGATTTCTAAGAGGTTACTGATGGCGTACCCTTTCCCGCCAACGGACAGGTTACGTTGGGAAACATCCCCCAGGGTGGACAAGGCACTGACACGCTTATCTAAAAAGGTGGCCCTGCCGTCTCAGGATACGGCCGCCCTAAAGGAGCCTGCGGATAGAAAGCAGGAAGCTATCCTGAAGTCAGTGTATACACACTCTGGTACTCTACTGAGACCTGCTATTGCTTCAGCCTGGATGTGTAGTGCTGTAGCAGCGTGGACAGATACTCTGTTAGACGACATAGATTCCCTCGACAGAGATACTGTTTTGCTAACCCTGGGCCATATCAAAGACGTCGTCTTATATATGCGGGATGCTCAGAGGGACATTTGCCTGCTGGGCTCTAGAATTAATGCTATGCCCATTTCTGCCAGGAGGGTCTTATGGACTCAGCAATGGACAGGAGATGCTGATTCTAAAAAACACATGGAGGTTTTGCCTTATAAGGGTGAGGAATTGTTTGGGGACGGTCTGTCGGACCTCGTGTCTACAGCGACAGCTGGAAAGTCGACTTTCTTGCCTCAGGTTTCCTCACAGCTTAAGAAAGCACCGTATTATCAAATGCAGTCCTTTCGTTCCCAAAAAGGCAAGAGGGTCAGGGGCGCATCCTTTCTTGCCAGAGGCAGGGGTAGAGGTAAGAAGCTGCACCATGCAGCCAGTTCCCAGGAACAAAAGTCCTCCCCTGCTTCCACTAAGTCCACCGCATGACGTTGGGGCTCCACAGGCGGAGCCAGGTGCGGTGGGGGCGCGTCTCTGAAACTTCAGCAACCAGTGGGTTCGCTCACAGGTGGATCTCTGGGCTATACAAATTGTATCTCAGGGATACAAGCTGGAATTCGAAGCGACTCCCCCCCCGCCGTTACCTCAAATCAGCCTTGCCAGCTTCCCCCATGGAAAGGGAGGTAGTACTGGCGGCAATTCACAAGCTGTACCTCCAGCAAGTGATTGTCAGGGTCCCCCTCCTTCAACAGGGAAGGGGTTACTATTCCACAATGTTTGTGGTACCGAAACCGGACGGTTCGGTGAGACCCATTCTGAATTTAAAATCCTTGAACACTTATATAAAGAAATTCAAGTTCAAAATGGAATCGCTCAGAGCGGTTATTGCAAGCCTGGAAGAGGGGGATTTTATGGTGTCGCTGGACATCAAAGATGCTTACTTGCATGTCCCCATTTACCCACCTCACCAGGGGTACCTCAGGTTTGTGGTACAGGACTGTCATTACCAGTTCCAGACACTGCCGTTTGGCCTGTCCACGGCACCGAGAATATTTACCAAGGTAATGGCCGAAATGATGATACTCCTTCTGCAGAAGGGAGTTATAATTATCCCGTACTTGGACGATCTCCTCATAAAGGCGAGGTCCAGGGAGCAGTTGTTGATCAGCGTAGCACTCTCTCAGGATGTGTTGCAACAGCACGGCTGGATTCTGAATGTTCCAAAGTTGCAGCTGATTCCTACGACGCGTCTGCTTTTCCTGGGCATGATTCTGGACACAGAACAGAAGAAGGTGTTTTTCCCGGTGGAGAAGGCCCAGGACTTAGCATCTCTGGTCAGGGACCTCCTGAAACCAAAACAGGTATCGGTTCATCACTGCACGCGAGTCCTGGGAAAGATGGTGGCTTCATACGAAGCCATTCCCTTCGGCAGGTTCCATGCGAGGATCTTTCAGTGGGATCTGTTGGACAAGTGGTCCGGATCGCATCTTCAGATGCATCGGCTGATCACCCTGTCCCCAAGGGCCAGGGTGTCTCTTCTGTGGTGGCTGCAGAGTGCTCACCTTCTTGAGGGCCGCAGGTTCGGCATACAGGACTGGGTCCTGGTGACCACGGATGCAAGCCTCCGAGGGTGGGGGGCAGTCACTCAGGGAAGAAACTTCCAAGGGCTGTGGTCAAGTCAGGAGACTTCTCTACACATAAATATACTGGAACTAAGGGCCATTTACAACGCCCTGAGTCAAGCAGAGCCCCTGCTTCGAAACCGGCCAGTACTGATTCAGTCAGACAACATCACGGCGGTCGCCCATGTAAACCGCCAGGGCGGCACAAGAAGCAGGATGGCAATGGCGGAAGCCACAAAGATTCTTCAGTGGGCGGAGAATCACGTGCAAGCACTGTCAGCAGTGTTAATTCCGGGAGTGGACAACTGGGAAGCAAACTTCCTCAGCAGACACGACCTCCACCCGGGAGAGTGGGGACTTCATCAAGAAGTCTTCACACAGATCGCAAAGCGATGGGAACTGCCACAGGTGGACATAATGGCGTCCCGCCTCAACAAAAAGCTAAAAAGATATTGCGCCAGGTCAAGGGACCCTCAGGCGATAGCTGTGGACGCCCTAGTGACACCATGGGTGTACCAGTCGGTATATGTGTTTCCTCCTCTTCCTCTCATACCCAAGGTACTGAGAATAGTAAGAAAGAGAGGAATAAGAACAATACTCATTGTTCCGGATTGGCCAAGAAGGACTTGGTACTTGGTACCCGGAACTGAAAGAAATGCGCACAGAGGACCCATGGCCTCTGCCTCTCAGACAGGACCTGCTGCAACAAGGGCCCTGTCTGTTCCAAGACTTACCGCGTCTGCGTTTGACGGCATGGCGGTTGAACGCCGGATCCTAGCTGAAAAAGGCATTCCGGATGAAGTTATTCCTACGCTGATAAAGGCTAGGAAAGACGTGACAGCGAAGCATTATCACCGTATATGGCAAAAATATGTTGCTTGGTGTGAGGCCAGGAAGGCCCCTACAGAGGAATTCCAGCTGGGTCGATTCCTGCACTTCCTACAGTCAGGGGTGACTATGGGCCTAAAATTGGGGTCCATAAAGGTCCAGATTTCGGCCCTATCCATTTTCTTTCAAAAAGAACTGGCTTCACTGCCTGAGGTTGTTATGCACACCAGTGCCAGCAGGAATGTACTGGTGTCTGAACGGTGAGGGATGCAAAACAAATGAACTCACAGACAGACTGGGGAATATGACATTACATACACAGAAGGTGATAGGGTAACAAAATAAACACAAAGTGAACAGAGAAGCCCAAAGGCTAAGAAACTGGGTGTCTCCCTAGTATTAGGAATGCTCAGATGGAAAGAAGCGAGATGTAGTGATTTAATACGTAGAGAACCCGAAATGCTGTTGCTAAGGGCAACAGCAAAACCCTAAAGGGTTACCAACGGGTGTGGCAGTAAACTCCTTGGTCAGAGATGGAATAATAGACACAAGGAGAGTCTCCACAATCCTAGTCCTCACTTGCAGTGCACTGGTTCAGCTTACTGCCACTAAACTGACACCTGAACACCTTGCACAGTGAGAAAGGATTTTGGCAGGCAAGTCTGAGAATACAGCCGCAAACTTGCTAGGTTCACAGAGTAGCAAAAGAACCCCAGCCGGTTAAACGACTGACTCCAGTCTTACTGCTAGGTCTGGATTGGCAGAGTGTAATACCAAATCCCAAGGCCTATTTGCAGTAAGCAACAAACAAATACAAAGTTTACACAGTACTAGCTAGCTTTCAGGAACTGACTAACCAACAAAGATTCAGCAGCATCTGCCTAACCTGAGAAGAGGGTTTATATAGCAGGTGCTGTCCACGCCCCACTCAGACCTCACAGACTGTGAGCACAAAAACCAGCACCGGATCCCCTGCCGTGCAGAGAGCCTGTAACCACTGCACAGCAAAAGACCCGAACCGGAGTATCAGCTACGCTCAGGTTACTCCGCTAGCACTTGTCTCCCGGTTGCCATGACGACGTGGCAGCACAGAGCAGGAGACCCTAACAGTACCCCCCCTCTGACGAGGGGTCAAAGAACCCCTACCACCGGGTTTATCGGGGAACTGCGAGAAGAAAGAGCGTAACAGTCTGGGGGCATGAAGATCACAACTGCGCACCCACGACCGCTCCTCCGGGCCATACCCCTTCCAGTGCACCAAAAATGACAGCCGACCCCGAACCATCTTGGAGTCAAGAATCCTTTCAACAACAAACTCCCTCTGGCCACGTATCAGAAGAGGGGAAGGTCTTCCACTGGAAGAAGGATTACTAATCACCCGTTTTAAAAGGGAACAATGAAATGTTTTATTGATACCCAAAGAACGGGGTAGATCTAACTGAAATGCCACCGGATTGATAACCCTAGTGATCTTATAAGGACCGATGAACCGGGGGCCTAACTTATGAGATGGCTGTCTCAACTTCAAATTCTTGGTAGACAACCAGACGAAGTCTCCTAATTTGAAGCTGCAGGGTCTTTTCCGCTTATCAAAAACCCTTTTGGTCACTAATGACACAGACACAAGGGCTTTCTTCACTTTCCTCCAAATACCTCTAAGGACCGAAACCACAGAGGAACCACCAGGCGTGGAGTCCAGGGGGTCAAAAGAATTGGCCTTAGGATGATGCCCATACACACAAAGGAAGGGAGAGATCCCTGTAGCAGAGTGAGCCGCGTTGTTATAGGCAAACTCCGCCATGGACAGATGAGCCACCCAGTCAGTCTGACACTTGGAGACATAACACCTGAGGAACTGCTCCAAGGACTGGTTCACCCTCTCAGTCTGCCCATTAGACTGCGGATGGTAGCCTGACGACAAGCTGACAGAAATCTGGAGATCGGAACAAAATGCCTGTTATGATACCAGTACGTCTGACCAGAGGTGATCTTATGACGGAGGTCAGAGTACTGGAATGGAATGCTGGTTACGGGAGCAGGAAAGCCTAGTAACCCCTGGCGCCCTAACTCCGTTGTCTCGCCCGTGTTATCAGAAATCCCCTGCGAGACTATGGTTGCTTGAGCCCATGGCAGCCGCGTTTGAAGGGCGGATTATGTCTGCCCAACTCCGATGCCCCCTCAGGTCTTAATGGGAGACAAAGGGAAATCCGAGACAGGGTGATAAAAAGGGGCCCTCTGACTAAGCAACCAGGCCAGGGGCTACAAGCTAACTAACTTAAACCAGAAGTATGTGCGGACAAACCGCCAGGGAAAAGGACAACCAAAAATCCACGAATCCGTTACTCCTATCCAGCACCGCTGGATACCAGAGTGGATTTGTGGGAGCGGAATCCTCCGCAAAAGCTCCGAAACACAATATAACCAAATAATAAATAGTAAGCGGTCAAGCCGCAACACACGGCTACGCCGCGACTCACGAACACCACAGGATGTTAAAGGTGCTCGGTCAGGACTCCAGGAAAAGATGACAACTTCCGAGTATTGGACCACTGAGGACAGGAACGACCGGATAGACAGGACTGGAAAACTCTCTGCAACAGACACAGCAAACAGGAAGCTATTACCGGCGTCTGTGAGAAGTCCAGAGAGTGCTTTTAACTGGGAGCTCTCCAATCAGGAGCCAGACAGGGTAATTAACAATCATGCCGTGCAGCTGCATGCTGCACGGCCAGGATACCAATGAGGTGATTAATCTAGACCCAGCAACGGGGAACGCGGTCCGACAGTGGCGTCCCCGTTGCTAGGGTCTGAGCGGCTCCGTGCGCCCGGCGTCTAGCGTTGCTAGGGAGCCGGCGGCTGTCCGCATGCGGCGTCCCTAGTTGCTAGGCGCCGGGCCGCACTGACGGGCGGACCCTCGGCGCCTAACAGTACCCCCCCCTTGAGGAGGGGTCAAGGAACCCCTAAGGCCAGGTTTCTGAGGAAATTCTCGAAAAAATGCCTTTTTGAGCCTCGGGGCATGGAGATCCTCATCCAGGACCCAAGACCTTTCTTCTGGACCATAACCTCTCCAATGTACCAAAAAATAAAGCCGACCCCGGGACAACTTGGAATCGAGAACCTTCTCCACCAAGAACTCCTGCTGACCCTGTACATCTATTGATGATTTCCCCTGAGAGATCTTCCGAGGAAATCTACTGGAAGAAACGTATGGTTTCAACAGGGAGCAATGGAAAGTATTTCCGATCCGGAGAGTTCTTGGTAAACGTAACCGGAAAGCAACTGGATTGATTTTTTTTATAATATGAAATGGTCCAATAAATTTAGGGCCCAATCTGGCTGAGGTTTGTCGAAGTCTAATGTTGCGAGTCGACAACCACACCCTATCTCCAACTTTAAAAGTGCACGGCCGCCGGAGCCTGTCAGAAAAAATTTTCTCCCGAAATGCCGCTTTTCTGAGAGCAAGGTGCACTTTTCTCCAAATGAGTCTGAGATGAGCGGTCAAGGTCAGTGAGGAGACAGAGGAATGTTGAAAAAAGGAATTAGCTCTGGGGTGAAAACCAAAAACTGTAAAAAATGGAGACACATTGGTGGAGGAATGACAGGCATTATTGTAAGCAAACTCCGCCAACGGATGAAACTCGGACCAGTCATTTTGGAGTTTGGCCGAGTACAAACGCAAATATTGTTTTAATGATTGATTAACTCGCTCAGTCTGCCCGTTGGATTGGGGATGGTAGCCAGACGTTAAAGACAATTTCATCTTTAAAGAGGCACAAAAAGACTTCCAAAATTGTACAATGAATTGTGGACCCCGATCAGAAACAATATCAGTGGGTAATCCATGGAGTCTGAAAACATGGCGGAGGAACAAAACTGCCAATCCCTGGGCAGATGGCAATCGGGGAAGAGCAATGAAATGGGCCATCTTGCTAAAACGGTCAACTACCACCCATATGACTCGGCATCCGGCTGACAGAGGGAGATCCACCACAAACACAAAATCCATGGAAATATGAGACCATGGCCTGAGAGGAACATTCAAGGGAATAAGTTGACCGATAGGCAAGGAACGGGGAACTTTATGCTGTGCACAGACCTGACACGAAAAAACAAACTCCTTAATGTCTTTGGAAAGACCAGGCCACCATACTGAGCGGGAGACTAATTCCAAAGTCTTAGCGATCCCCGGATGCCCGGCAACTTTGCTATCATGAAACTCCGTCAAAACAGTTGCTCTCAAAAACTCAGGGACATAAAGACGACCAGCAGGAGTATTTCCAGGAGCTTGATGTTGAAGCTGCTTTAACTGGGTAAATAAATCTTGTGTGAGGCCTGCCCGAATGACTGAAGACGGAAGTATGGGAGTAACAGGACTGTTATCATGAACTGGAAGAAAACTGCGTGACAGGGCATCCGCCTTGGCATTCTTGGAACCTGGCCTGAAGGTGATAATAAACTTGAAACGAGTAAAAAATAAAGCCCAACGAGCTTGCCGGGCATTCAGCTGTTTAGCTGATTCAATGTACTGAAGATTTTTGTGATCAGTCAAAACTGAAATGGTATGTGTTGCTCCCTCAAGCCAATGCCTCCACTCCTCGAAAGCCCATTTAATAGCCAGTAATTCCCGGTTACCAACATCGTAGTTGGATTCAGCAGATGAGAATTTCCTGGACATAAAGGCACAAGGATGTAATTCTAGAGAATCCGGATCCTTCTGAGATAGGATAGCCCCTACTCCAACCTCCGAGGCATCAACCTCAACAATGAAAGGCAATTCTGGGTTGGGATGTCTGAGGACCGGGGCTGAGACAAAGGCTTGTTTCAAGGCCTGAAAAGATAACTCAGCTTCACGTGACCAGTTGGTTGGATCCGCTCCCTTCTTAGTCAGTGCCACAATGGGAGCAACTAGGTCGGAGAAAGAGTGAATAAATCTTCTATAATAATTCGCAAACCCTAAAAAGCGCTGAATTGCTTTTAAGTTGGTGGGTTGCGCCCAACTAAGGATGGCTTGGAGCTTCTTCGGTTCCATACAGAATCCCCGAGGGGAAATAATGTACGCTAAAAAGGATACCTCCGTGACATGAAATTCACACTTCTCCAGCTTGGCATATAGGTGATTTTCACGTAATTTTTTTAGAACCTGACGCACCTGGGTAACGTGTTGTTCAATAGAGTCAGAATATATCAAGATATCGTCTAAATAGACTACTACGAATCTTCCAAGAAAATCACGGAGCACATCGTTAATGAGATCCTGGAAAACTGCCGGAGCGTTAGACAGGCCGAATGGCATAACCAGATACTCATAGTGACCCGACTGAGTACTGAATGCCGTTTTCCACTCATCCCCTGACTTGATTCGGATGAGGTTATATGCTCCTCTCAGGTCAATCTTAGAAAAAATCACAGCCGAACGTAGCTGATCAAAGAGGACAGAAATCAGCGGCAAAGGGTAAGTATTTTTTACTGAGATTTTATTCAAGGCTCTAAAGTCAATGCAAGGTCTGAGTGATCCATCCTTCTTCTCCACAAAGAAGAAGCCTGCACTTAAAGGGGATTTAGACGGCCTGATAAATCCTTTCCCTAGGCTTTCTTTAACATATTCATTCATGGCCACAGTTTCTGGTCCGGACAATGCATATAACCTTCCCTTAGGCAAAGTGGCACCAGGAATTAGCTCAATAGCACAATCATAAGGCCGATGGGGAGGCAGAATGTCCGCATTGCCCTTGGAAAATACATCAACAAAATCCTGGTATTCCACAGGAATGGGTGCGGGAATGACAGCAGCTATTCTGATGGGAAGCATAATACATTCCTTATTACAGATGGTACCCCACTGTGAGATCTCCCCCGACTGCCAATCAATGATGGGATTATGAAAGGCCAGCCAAGGGTGACCCAGAACCACTGGAACTGCTGGGCAATGGGTAAGGAAAAATTCAATCTTTTCGGAATGAAGAGCTCCTACCGAAACTAGTACAGGAGGTGTACAGAGAGAAATAACCCCATTGGACAAGGGATTCCCATCTAAACCATGCATGGTGATACACCTACCCAAGGCTAACTGAGGAATACCTAAGGCCTTGGCCCACGTTAAGTCCATAAAGTTCCCTGCAGCTCCACTGTCAACAAAAGCCGACACCGAGGAACAGAGGCTGCCAAAGGAAACTTTAGCTGGGACTAACAGTGAATTATTTGAGGAGATAAGCTGTAGACCAAAGTGAACCCCCTCACAATTCACTTGGTCGAGGCGTTTCCCGACTTGTTCGGACAATTACGGGCAAAATGTCCCTTACTCCCACAGTACAAACAAAGACCAGAATTTTCCCTTCTGGTTCTTTCTTCAGGAGACAGCTTGGAGAGACCTATCTGCATGGGCTCCTCTATGTCCACAGGAATGGAAAAAACACCAGATGCTCCTTTTTCAGCCCTCCGCTCTCTGAGACGACGATCAATCTTAATAGAAAGCTCCATGAGTTTATCAAGAGTCTCAGGAGCGGGATACTGAAGGAGACTGTCTTTTATAGACTCAGATAAGCTGAGGCGAAACTGACTGCGCAGGGCTGGGTCATTCCATCCACAGTCGTTCGACCAACGGCGAAACTCCGTACAATAAATCTCTGCGGGATTCTTACCCTGTCTGAGAGCACGCAAATGACTCTCGGCGGATGCCTCTCTATCAGGGTCATCATACAATAGCCCTAAAGACCCCAGAAAGGCGTCTACAGACAACAATGCCGGATCGTCAGTTCTTAAACCAAAAGCCCAGGTCTGGGGATCCCCCTGAAGTAAAGAAATAATAATTCCGACCCGCTGAGATTCCGTACCTGAGGAGACTGGTCTTAAACGAAAATAAAGTTTACAAGACTCTTTAAAATTAAAAAACTGCTTTCTATCCCCAGAAAAACGGTCAGGCAAATGCATTTTTGGTTCAGGAACGACCCTCGGGGAAGTCCGTAACAGATCTTCCTGTGACCTCACCCGAAGGGATAGATCCTGAACCATCTGAGTAAGTTCTTGAATCTGACTAACTAGAAGCTGGCCGGGATTTGGCCCTACACCAGTGGGATTCATGAGGCCGACAAATCTTCCAAACTGAAATAAGGGAAAAAATCAAACCCTGTTTAATTTTAAATTTTAGTTGGGCCGGTAATAATGTTATGATACCAGTACGTCTGACCAGAGGTGATCTTATGACGGAGGTCAGAGTACTGGAATGGAATGCTGGTTACGGGAGCAGGAAAGCCTAGTAACCACTGGCGCCCTAACTCCGTTGTCTCGCCCGTGTTATCAGAAATCCCCTGCGAGACTATGGTTGCTTGAGCCCATGGCAGCCGCGTTTGAAGGGCGGATTATGTCTGCCCAACTCCGATGCCCCCTCAGGTCTTAATGGGAGACAAAGGGAAATCCGAGACAGGGTGATAACAAGGGGCCCTCTGACTAAGCAACCAGGCCAGGGGCTACAAGCTAACTAACTTAAACCAGAAGTATGTGCGGACAAACCGCCAGGGAAAAGGACAACCAAAAATCCACGAATCCGTTACTCCTATCCAGCACCGCTGGATACCAGAGTGGATTTGTGGGAGCGGAATCCTCCGCAAAAGCTCCGAAACACAATATAACCAAATAATAAATAGTAAGCGGTCAAGCCGCAACACACGGCTACGCCGCGACTCACGAACACCACAGGATGTTAAAGGTGCTCGGTCAGGACTCCAGGAAAAGATGACAACTTCCGAGTATTGGACCACTGAGGACAGGAACGACCGGATAGACAGGACTGGAAAACTCTCTGCAACAGACACAGCAAACAGGAAGCTATTACCGGCGTCTGTGAGAAGTCCAGAGAGTGCTTTTAACTGGGAGCTCTCCAATCAGGAGCCAGACAGGGTAATTAACAATCATGCCGTGCAGCTGCATGCTGCACGGCCAGGATACCAATGAGGTGATTAATCTAGACCCAGCAACGGGGAACGCGGTCCGACAGTGGCGTCCCCGTTGCTAGGGTCTGAGCGGCTCCGTGCGCCCGGCGTCTAGCGTTGCTAGGGAGCCGGCGGCTGTCCGCATGCGGCGTCCCTAGTTGCTAGGCGCCGGGCCGCACTGACGGGCGGACCCTCGGCGCCTAACAATGCCCTCCAGAATTTGGCCACAAACTGGGATCCGCGGTCAGAGACCACATCAAGTGGCAACCCGTGGAGGCGCACAACATGCAGCATAAATAATTCAGACAGGCGTCTGGCCGATGGCAGCCCAACCAATGGAACGAAGTGCGCCATCTTCGAAAACCTGTCAACGACAACCCAGATGGCTGTCATCCCCGAGGATTTGGGCAAGTCCACCACAAAATCCATTGAAATGTGGGTCCATGGCTTAGATGGAATAGAGAGTGGATGTAATGGGCCAACAGGAACCCCTCTAGGAGTCTTATTTCGGGCACAGATGTCACATGCCCGAACCCACTGATCCACATCCCTAGCCACCGAGGGCCACCACACCGCCCTAGATAGCAACTCCCGAGTTCTGGCAATACCCGGGTGACCTGCCGACTTCTTGGCATGGAATTCCAGGAACACTCGCTGTCTTAACCTAGGAGGCACAAACAAAAGACCTACCGGAAGGTCTGGAGGAGCCTGCTCCTGTGCTCTAAGGACTAATGACAAGAGGTCCTGGGTAATGCCCACTTTAATACATGATGGGGACACAATGGGCAATGGCTCCTCGGTGGTCTCCTGGATTGGAGCAAAACTCAGCGAGAGCGCATCAGCCTTGATGTTTTTTGACCCAGGGCGATATGTTATCAAAAAATTAAAGCGAGCAAAAAACAAAGCCCATCGTGCCTGCCTGGCATTGAGGCGCTTCGCTGACTCTAAATATGCCAAATTCTTATGGTCGGTGAGAATTGAGACCACAAACTTAGCCCCCTCAAGCCAGTGTCTCCACTCCTCGAGTGCATCCTTAATAGCCAACAATTCCCGGTTACCCACGTCATACTTCATCTCGGCAGGCGAAAATTTACGGGAAAAGTAAGCACAGGGATGAAGGCGATTATCAGACACCCCCATCTGAGAGAGCACTGCCCCAATACCCATCTCAGAGGCATCCACCTCCACCACAAAAGGACGCTCTGGATCTGGGTGTCGCAGCACCTTGGCCGAGACAAATGCCCTTTTGAGACGGGCAAAAGCCGCTTTGGCCTCACAAGACCAGTGAGCAACATCCGCCCCTTTCTTAGTGAGTGCCACCAAGGGCGCCACTATAGACGAAAATCCAGCGATAAATCGTCTATAAAAATTCGCAAAGCTCAGAAAACGCTGAAGCGCCTTCAAACTAGTGGGCTGCACCCAATCCAGGACTGCCTGTACCTTGGAACCCTCCATTTGGAAACCTTCTGGGGCGATAATATATCCTAGAAATGCGATTTGCTGAACTTCAAATTCGCACTTCTCCAGCTTCGCCCCAAGCCGGTGGTCTCTGAGTTTCTGGAGGACTAAGCGTACATGCTTCCGATGTTCCTCCAGGGAATGGGAGAAGATTAGGATGTCATCTAAGTATACAACTAAGAATCTATCCAAATATTCCCTGAGCACATCGTTCATGAAGTCCTGGAAGACTGCCGGGGCATTACAGAGCCCAAAAGGCATCACCAAATATTCATAATGCCCTGAGTGGGTATTAAAGGCAGTCTTCCATTCATCCCCCTCTCTTATTCGGATTAGATTGTACGCACCGCGTAGGTCAATCTTAGAAAAAATGGTGGCAGTACGAAGCTGGTCAAACAAGACCGAAATGAGAGGCAGTGGGTATGAGTTTTTATTCGTGATACGGTTCAATTCCCTGAAGTCGATGCAGGGTCGCAACGAACCGTCCTTTTTACCCACGAAGAAGAACCCCGACCCAACTGGAGACTGTGAAGGTCTGATAAATCCCTTAGCCAAGTTCTCCTGAATGTACTCTGCCATAGCCTGAGTCTCAGACGTGACAGGGAGTACAACCTGCTCTTGGGAAGCTTAGCATTCGGCAACAAATCAATGGCACAGTCATAGGGGCGATGGGGAGGTAGTACCTCTGCAACTCTTTTGGAGAACACGTCCGCAAAATCTGCATAACATCCTGGCAATCCTGGCAAACTTAGCTGCGAAAGCCTGACTGGAAGGCTCAAGCAACTCCTGAAACAATCAGTACCCCAACTAAGAATCTCCCCAGAGACCCAGTCAAATTGAGGATTGTGGGCCCTTAACCAGGGTAACCCCAACACCAATGTAGCAAAAGTACAGACAGTCACATAAAAGGACAATTTTTCAGAGTGTGTGGCTCCAATAAACAAAGAAATCTGTCTAGTGCAAGAGGTAATTTTACCCTGGGATAATGGTTCCCCGTTTAACCCACAAATCTCAATTTCCGATGCCAAGGGTACTAAGGGAACAGAGTGTTTCAGGGCGAATTGGCGGTCCATAAAAACCCCGTCGGCCCCACTGTCCACAAAGGCCTCAGTCTTGACAGTTTGACCGAGGATCTTCAAGGTCACCGGAATGATAAAAGTCTTCTTGGGAAATTCCGACTTCTGACCTGACAGGATATTTCCCATCACCCTCAGGCCCTGAAGTTTTCCGGCTTTTCTGGGCATGATACTACCACATGACCTTTATTCCCACAGTACAAACATAACCCCTGCTGTCTCCTCCGCGTCTTCTCACGCGAGGAGAGGCGGGTAGCCCCAATCTGCATAGGCTCCTTGGAAAATTCCTGAGAGTCTGAGGTTCCCTTGGGAAAGAAGGAAACCTCGGTCTCCCTTTCAAGCCTGCGCTCTCTCAGCCGTTTATCCACCCGAATGGATAACTGCATGAGCTGATCCAAGCTATCAGGCAAGGGATATTGTACCAGTTGGTCTTTTAACTGGTTAGAAAGATCTCTTCGGTACTGGTGTCTCAGGGCTGGGTCATTCCACTGGGTATCATGGGGCAACCTCCGAAACTCCGTACAATAAACCTCAACTGGCCTTCGCCCTTGCTTAAGGATCGAAATCTGAGCCTCGGCTGAGGCCGTCTTGTCAGGGTCATCATACAACATGCCCAGTGCCGTAAAAAAAGCATCAACACTTTTAAGCGACGGACAGTCAGGCTGCAACCCATATGCCCAGACCTGTGGGTCTCCTTGTAGCAAGGAAATCACTATGCCCACCCGCTGAATCTCCGACCCAGAAGACTGAGGCCTAAGCTGGAAATATAGCTTGCAGCTCTCCTTGAAACAAAAGAACTGCGAGCGATCTCCAGAAAAACGATCCGGGAGATTTACTTTCGGCTCCTTAACCCCTGAAGGTACTGCTGCTGCGGGAGCTCCGCCAGCGGCCTGCGAGGTGTGCATTTTAATGGACAAATCATTAAATTGTCGAGTCAGGACCTGCACCTGATCGACCACCTGTTGCAAAGTATTTTGAGGGGTATGCTCCATATTCCCACAAAATTTCAACAGGAGTATTAGGCTGCTGAATATGTTATGCACACCAGTGCCAGCAGGAATGTACTGGTGTCTGAACGGTGAGGGATGCAAAACAAATGAACTCACAGACAGACTGGGGAATATGACATTACATACACAGAAGGTGATAGGGTAACAAAATAAACACAAAGTGAACAGAGAAGCCCAAAGGCTAAGAAACTGGGTGTCTCCCTAGTATTAGGAATGCTCAGATGGAAAGAAGCGAGATGTAGTGATTTAATACGTAGAGAACCCGAAATGCTGTTGCTAAGGGCAACAGCAAAACCCTAAAGGGTTACCAACGGGTGTGGCAGTAAACTCCTTGGTCAGAGATGGAATAATAGACACAAGGAGAGTCTCCACAATCCTAGTCCTCACTTGCAGTGCACTGGTTCAGCTTACTGCCACTAAACTGACACCTGAACACCTTGCACAGTGAGAAAGGATTTTGGCAGGCAAGTCTGAGAATACAGCCGCAAACTTGCTAGGTTCACAGAGTAGCAAAAGAACCCCAGCAGGTTAAACGACTGACTCCAGTCTTACTGCTAGGTCTGGATTGGCAGAGTGTAATACCAAATCCCAAGGCCTATTTGCAGTAAGCAACAAACAAATACAAAGTTTACACAGTACTAGCTAGCTTTCAGGAACTGACTAACCAACAAAGATTCAGCAGCATCTGCCTAACCTGAGAAGAGGGTTTATATAGCAGGTGCTGTCCACGCCCCACTCAGACCTCACAGACTGTGAGCACAAAAACCAGCACCGGATCCCCTGCCGTGCACAGAGCCTGTAACCACTGCACAGCAAAAGACCCGAACCGGAGTATCAGCTACGCTCAGGTTACTCCGCTAGCACTTGTCTCCCGGTTGCCATGACGACGTGGCAGCACAGAGCAGGAGACCCTAACAGAGGTTCAGACGTTTGTTAAGGGAGTGCTGCATATTCAGCCCCCTTTTGTGCCACCAGTGGCACCCTGGTATCTTAACGTTGTGTTGGATTTCCTGAAATCCCACTGGTTTGAGCCACTTAGGACCGTGGAACTAAAGTATCTCACGTGGAAAGTGGTCATGCTGTTGGCCTTGGCATCGGCTAGGCGTGTGTCGGAATTGGTGGCTTTGTCATGTAAAAGTCCATATCTGATCTTCCATATGGACAGGGCAGAATTGAGGACTCGTCCCCAATTTCTCCCAAAGGTGGTATCATCGTTTCATTTGAACCAACCTATTGTGGTGCCTGCGGCTACTCGGGTCTTGGAGGACTCCAAGTTACTGGACGTAGTCAGGGCTTTGAAAATCTATGTTTCCAGAACGGCTGGAGTCAGGAAGACTGACTCGCTGTTTATCCTGCATGCACCCAACAAGCTGGGTGCTCCTGCTTCAAAGCAAACTATTGCGCGCTGGATCTGTAGCACGATTCAGCTAGCTCATTCTGCGGCTGGATTGCCGCATCCAAAATCAGTAAAAGCCCATTCCACAAGGAAGGTGGGCTCTTCTTGGGCGGCTGCCCGAGGGGTCTCGGCTTTACAGCTTTGCCGAGCAGCTACTTGGTCGGGTTCAAACACATTTGCAAAGTTCTACAAGTTTGATACCCTGGCTGAGGAGGACCTTGTGTTTGCTCATTCGGTGCTGCAGAGTCATCCGCACTCTCCCGCCCGTTTGGGAGCTTTGGTATAATCCCCATGGTCATTACGGAGTTCCCAGCATCCACTAGGACGTCAGAGAAAATAAGAATTTACTCACCGGTAATTCTATTTCTCGTAGTCCGTAGTGGATGCTGGGCGCCCGTCCCAAGTGCGGACTTTCTGCAATATGTGTATATAGTTATTGCTTAAATAAGGGTTATTGTTATGAGCCATCCGTTGAGTGAGGCTCAGTTGTTGTTCATACTGTTAACTGGGTAAGGTTATCACAAGTTGTACGGTGTGATTGGTGTGGCTGGTATGAGTTTTACCCTGGATTCAAATTTCCTTTCCTTGTAATGTCAGCTCGTCCGGGCACAGTTTCCCTAACTAAGGTCTGGAGGAGAGGCATAGAGGGAGGAGCCAGTGCACACCAGATAGTACCTAATCTTTTCTTTAGAGTGACCAGTCTCCTGCGGAGCCCGTCTATTCCCCATGGTCCTTACGGAGTTCCCAGCATCCACTACGGACTACATGAAATAGAATTACCGGTGAGTAAATTCTTATTTTTTTTAAAAGAGCGGGTCTGAAGCGTGCCATTACGGGTGCGGGGCTTAGCCCACACAGCCCGGCGTCATTTTCCCTTCACAAGGCTGCAGAGACGCTGGTCCTCCTCACACTGCTGTACAAGTAACAGGGTGCAAAATGGGGGGGGGCACAGTTGTTTTGGTGCATTATATGTAACTTATAAAAGCGCTGTAGGTCTGGGACATCTGTGGTGTTTTCAGTCCGGGATTAGGCGCTGGGGTTTGAGCTGGCAATACTCCCTCTGTGTCTCTGACAGGCTTTACTATGGGTCTGTCCCCTATAGACCCAGTGTGTCTGCTTGTGGTGGGTGCACATGTGTCAGCATGTCTGAGGCAGAGTGCTCTTCCCAGGAGGAGACTATGTTAGGGACACAAACAGCTGTGGGAGTGACCCTGTCGGCACCGCCGACACCGGATTGGGTGAATGTTTTGAGTGCCTTGCATGCTAATGTGGCTCTGATAAATAAAAGATTGGATAAATCTGAGTCTCAGAACCAGGCTTGGAAGAAATCCGTAGAGGATGTGTTGTTTCAAGTCCAGACCCCCTCGGGGTCACAAAAACGTTCATTTGCCCAGCTGGCAGACACGGATATCGACACGGACACTGACTCAAGTGTCGACTATAGTGATGCCAGATTAGATCCAAAACTGGCAAAGAGCATTCAGTACATGATTGTGGCTATAAAAGATGTATTACATATCACTGAGGACCCTACTGTTCCTGATACTAGGGTCTGTCTGTATAAAGGGAAGAAGCCTGAGGTTACATTTCCTCCTTCTCATGAACTGAACGCGCTTTGTGAAAAGGTTTGGGAAAATCCTGACAAGAAGTTTCAGATTCCCAAAAGGATGGTAGTGGCGTATCCGTTTCCCTCTGGGGATAGGGAAAAATGGGAGTCACCCCCCATTGTGGACAAAGCTCTGTCACGGCTGTCCAAAAAAGTAGCTCTTCCGTCCCCTGACACGGCAAAGGATCCTGCGGATCGTAGGCAGGAAAATACATTGAAATCCATTTATGTCACCACAGGTACGCTACTTAGGCCAGCCATTGCATCTGCGTGGATGAGTAGTGCTATCGAAAAATGGGCAGATAACTTGTCATCTGAAATGGATACTCTGGATAGGGATAGCATTCTTTTGACACTAGGTTATATCAGGGACGCTGCAGTCTACCTAAAGGAAGCTGCGAGAGATATTGGCCTCTTGGGATCACGGGCCAATGCCATGGCAGTCTCAGCTAGGAGAGCATTGTGGATTCATCAATGGAATGCTGACTCTAAGAAAGCTATGGAGTCTCTACCGTATAAAGGTGGTGTATTGTTTGGTGACGGCCTCGCTGATTTGGTATCTACGGCTACCGTGGGTAAGTCATCATTTCTCTGACGTCCTAGTGGATGCTGGGAACTCCGTAAGGACCATGGGGAATAGCGGCTCCGCAGGAGACTGGGCACAAAAGTAAAAGCTTTAGGACTACCTGGTGTGCAATGGCTCCTCCCCCTATGACCCTCCTCCAAGCCCCAGTTAGATTTTTTGTGCCCGGCCGAGAAGGGTGCACACTAGGGGCTCTCCTGAGCTTCTTAGTGAAAAGTTTAAGTTTAGGTTTTTTATTTTCAGTGAGACCTGCTGGCAACAGGCTCACTGCTTCGAGGGACTAAGGGGAGAAGAAGCTAACTCACCTGCGTGCAGAGTGGATTGGGCTTCTTAGGCTACTGGACACCATTAGCTCCAGAGGGACCGAACACAGGCCCAGCCTCGGAGCTCGGTCCCAGAGCCGTGCCGCCGGCCCCCTTACAGAGCCAGAAGCAAGAAAAGGTCCGGAAAAATTGGCGGCAGAAGACATCAGTCTTCAACAAGGTAGCGCACAGCACTGCAGCTGTGCGCCATTGTTACTCAGGCACACTTCACACTCCGGTCACTGAGGGTGCAGGGCGCTAGGGGGGGGCGCCCTGAGCAGCAATGTAAAACACCTTGGCTGGCACAAATACACCACATATAACCCCCAGGGCTATATGGGTGTATTTTAACCCCTGCCAGAATTACCAAAAAAGTGGGAGAAAAGGCCGCCGAGAAGGGGGCGGAGCCTATCACCTCAGCACACGGGCGCCATTTTCCATCTCAGCTCCGCTGGAAGGACGTCTCCCTGACTCTCCCCTGCAGTCCTGCACTACAGAAAAGGGTAAAAAAGAGAGGGGGGGGCACTAATTTGGCGCAGTTTTATATAAACAGCAGCTATATAAGGAAAAGCACACTTGATAGTGGTATTCCTGTATATATATAGCGCTCTGGTGTGTGCTGGCATACTCTCCCTCTGTCTCCCCAAAGGGCTAGTGGGGTCCTGTCCTCTATCAGAGCATTCCCTGTGTGTGTGCGGTGTGTCGGTACGATTGTGCCGACATGTTTGAGGAGGAAAATGAGATGGAAGCGGAGCAATTGCCTATTATACAGTTGTCACCCCCTGGGGAGTCGACACCTGAGTGGATGAGCTTGTGGAAGGAACTGCGTGACAGTGTCAGCTCCTTACGACAGACAGTTGACGACATGAGACAGCCGGCAAATCAGCTTGTGCCTGTCCAGGGGTCTCAAACGCCATCAGGGGCTTTAAAACGCCCGTTACCTCAAATGGCAGACACAGACACGGATACTGACTCCAGTGTCGATGATGAGGAGACAAACGTGACTTCCACTAGGGCCACACGTTACATGATTGAAGCAATGAAAAATGTATTGCATATATCTGATAATACAAGTACCACTAAGAAGGGTATTATGTTTGGTGAGAAAAAACTGCCTGTAGTTTTTCCTGTATCCGAGGAATTAAATGAAGTGTGTGATGAGGCGTGGGTTTCCCCCGATAAAAAACTGATAATTCCTAAAAGGTTATTGGCATCGTACCCTTTCCCGCCAGAGGATAGGGCACGTTGGGAAACACCCCCAAGGGTGGATAAAGCGCTCACACGCTTGTCTAAACAGGTAGCACTACCCTCTCCTGATACGGCCGCCCTTAAGGAACCTGCCGATAGAAAGCTGGAGAATATCCTAAAATGTATATACTCTCACACGGGTGTTATACTGCGACCAGCAATAGCCTCAGCCTGGATGTGCAGTGCGGGCCTGGCGTGGTCGGATTCCCTGACTGAAAATATCGATACCCTTGATAGGGACAGTATATTATTGACTGTAGAGCATTTGAAGGATGCATTTCTATATATGCGTGATGCACAGAGGGATATTTGCCGACTGGCATCAAGAGTTAGCGCGCTGTCCATTTCTGCAAGAAGAGGTTTATGGACGCGGCAGTGGTCAGGTGATGCGGATTCTAAAAGGCACATGGAAGTATTGCCTTATAAGGGGGAGGAGTTATTTGGGGTAGGTCTATCAGACCTGGTAGCCACAGCAACTGCTGGAAAATCCACATTTTTACCCCAGGTAGCTTCTCAACCTAAGAAGACGCCATACTATCAGGCGCAGTCCTTTCGGCCCCATAAGGGCAAGCGGGCAAAAGGCGCCTCATTTCTGCCCCGTGGCAGAGGGAGAGGAAAAAGGCTGCAACAAACAGCCAGTTCCCAGGAACAAAAGCCCTCTCCCGCCTCCGCAAAGTCCTCAGCATGACGCTGGGGCTTTACAAGCGGACTCAGGCACGGTGGGGGCCCGTCTCAAGAAGTTCAGTGCGCAGTGGGCCCACTCGCAAGTGGACCCCTGGATCCTTCAGGTGGTATCTCAGGGGTACAAATTGGAATTCGAGACGTCTCCCCCTCGCCGTTTTCTAAAGTCTGCTTTACCGACGTCTCCCTCAGACAGGGAGGCAGTATTGGAAGCCATTCACAAGCTGTATTCCCAGCAGGTGATAATCAAGGTACCCCTCCTACAACAGGGAAAGGGGTACTATTCCACACTATTTGTGGTACCGAAGCCGGACGGCTCGGTAAGACCAATTTTAAACCTAAAATCCTTGAACACTTACATACAAAGGTTCAAATTCAAGATGGAGTCACTCAGAGCAGTGATTGCAAACCTGGAAGAAGGGGACTATATGGTGTCTCTGGACATCAAAGATGCTTACCTACACGTCCCAATTTACCCTTCTCACCAAGGGTACCTCAGGTTTGTGGTACAGAACTGTCACTATCAGTTTCAGACGCTGCCGTTTGGATTGTCCACGGCACCCCGGGTCTTTACCAAGGTAATGGCCGAAATGATGATACTCCTTCGAAGGAAGGGAGTTTTAGTTATCCCTTGTCACGATCCGGGTATCTGGACGCCATTTCTTACCCATCAGATGCCTCCTAAGGCTGGCTCAGCGCTCCAGGACCGGATCCCATCTGTTATCCTAATGTTCACATTCCTGTATCCTCTCCTGTCTCTCTGAGACGCTGTCACAGTAACGCCTTATTACATCTGGCATGGCGTCTCCCGCGGCCTCCGCCGCCGTCCCTGAGCTTCTGCATGCAGAGTGTCAGAGTGGCGATTGCGTCGGCCGCGGCCTCCGCTGTGTCCGCGTGGTTGGATGTGCATTTGTCAGCCTGGCGTCTCCTGTCTCCGGTGGCCGGCGCCGCCATTGCTGTTTTCATTGCCACATGGATTGCAGGCCAGGCTTCCCTCCGGGTGTCTGCATGGGCGCAGCCATCTTGGATTCTGTCAGCTGATCATTCCCTCCAATCTGTTGTCAGTATTGTTAATCTGCATAATTGCCTAGCCAATCCCTTCCTTGCTGCAGGTATAAATACACTGTGCCTGAGCAAGGAAGGCGTCAGTGCTTTGGTTGTCAAACCTAGTTCCTGTTTGTCTCTCTCCTGTGATTGTCTTCCAGGTTCCAGCTCCTGTCTCAAGACTTCCACCATAGAGACCCGCACCAGCATTCCACCTGCGGTGTAGCCTGACTCTCCAATCCATTGTGGATTCATCTGTTTCCAGCTACAACATTACCTGCTTCCAGCTCAGCTTCCAGCAGAGTACAGCTTCCCTTAAAGGGCCGGTGTCCTTTCTACACTTTACCACTCTCCACCGGTATTATTATTTCTCCGCTCTCAAGTTCTACATTTCAGTTCATATTTCATCGCTCCCAAGTTCATTTATTATTTAACTGGTTCCAGCCAGTATCCACTCCGTGCTAACAACAGTCTGGTTCCAGCCAGTATCCACTAGAGATGTGCACTTGAAATTTTTCGGGTTTTGTGTTTTGGTTTTGGGTTCGGTTCCGCGGGCGTGTTTTGGGTTCGACCGCGTTTTGGCAAAACCTCACCGAATTTTTTTTGTCGGATTCGGGTGTGTTTTGGATTCGGGTGTTTTTTTTTTAAAAACACTAAAAAACAGCTTAAATCATAGAATTTGGGGGTCATTTTGATCCCATATTATTATTAACCTCAAAAACCATAATTTCCACTCATTTTCAGTCTATTCTGAATACCTCACACCTCACAATATTATTTTTAGTCCTAAAATTTGCACCAAGGTCGCTGGATGACTAAGCTAAGCGACACTAGTGGCCGACACAAACACCTGGCCCATCTAGGAGTGGCACTGCAGTGTCACGCAGGATGTCCCTTCCAAAAAACCCTCCCCAATCAGCACATGACGCAAAGAAAAAAAGAGGCGCAATGAGGTAGCTGACTGTGTGAGTAAGATAAGCGACCCTAGTGGCCGACACAAACACCGGGCCCATTTAGGAGTGGCACTGCAGTGTCACGCAGGATGTCCCTTCCAAAAAACCCTCCCCAATCAGCACATGACGCAAAGAAAAAAAGAGGCGCAATGAGGTAGCTGACTGTGTGAGTAAGATTAGCGACCCTAGTGGCCGACACAAACACCGGGCCCATTTAGGAGTGGCACTGCAGTGTCACGCAGGATGTCCCTTCCAAAAAACCCTCCCCAATCAGCACATGACGCAAAGAAAAAAAGAGGCGCAATGAGGTAGCTGACTGTGTGAGTAAGATTAGCGACCCTAGTGGCCGACACAAACACCGGGCCCATTTAGGAGTGGCACTGCAGTGTCACGCAGGATGTCCCTTCCAAAAAACCCTCCCCAATCAGCACATGACGCAAAGAAAAAAAGAGGCGCAATGAGGTAGCTGACTGTGTGAGTAAGATTAGCGACCCTAGTGGCCGACACAAACACCGGGCCCATTTAGGAGTGGCACTGCAGTGTCACGCAGGATGTCCCTTCCAAAAAACCCTCCCCAATCAGCACATGACGCAAAGAAAAAAAGAGGCGCAATGAGGTAGCTGACTGTGTGAGTAAGATTAGCGACCCTAGTGGCCGACACAAACACCGGGCCCATTTAGGAGTGGCACTGCAGTGTCACGCAGGATGTCCCTTCCAAAAAACCCTCCCCAATCAGCACATGACGCAAAGAAAAAAAGAGGCGCAATGAGGTAGCTGACTGTGTGAGTAAGATTAGCGACCCTAGTGGCCGACACAAACACCGGGCCCATTTAGGAGTGGCACTGCAGTGTCACGCAGGATGTCCCTTCCAAAAAACCCTCCCCAATCAGCACATGACGCAAAGAAAAAAAGAGGCGCAATGAGGTAGCTGACTGTGTGAGTAAGATTAGCGACCCTAGTGGCCGACACAAACACCGGGCCCATTTAGGAGTGGCACTGCAGTGTCACGCAGGATGTCCCTTCCAAAAAACCCTCCCCAAACAGCACATGACGCAAAGAAAAAGAAAAGAAAAAAGAGGTGCAAGATGGAATTGTCCTTGGGCCCTCCCACCCACCCTTATGTTGTATAAACAAAACAGGACATGCACACTTTAACCAACCCATCATTTCAGTGACAGGGTCTGCCACACGACTGTGACTGATATGACGGGTTGGTTTGGACCCCCCCCAAAAAAGAAGCAATTAATCTCTCCTTGCACAAACTGGCTCTACAGAGGCAAGATGTCCACCTCATCATCACCCTCCGATATATCACCGTGTACATCCCCCTCCTCACAGATTATCAATTCGTCCCCACTGGAATCCACCATCTCAGCTCCCTGTGTACTTTGTGGAGGCAATTGCTGCTGGTCAATGTCTCCGCGGAGGAATTGATTATAATTAATTTTAATGAACATCATCTTCTCCACATTTTCTGGATGTAACCTCGTACGCCGATTGCTGACAAGGTGAGCGGCGGCACTAAACACTCTTTCGGAGTACACACTTGTGGGAGGGCAACTTAGGTAGAATAAAGCCAGTTTGTGCAATGGCCTCCAAATTGCCTCTTTTTCCTGCCAGTATAAGTATGGACTGTGTGACGTGCCTACTTGGATGCGGTCACTCATATAATCCTCCACCATTCTTTCAATGGTGAGAGAATCATATGCAGTGACAGTAGACGACATGTCCGTAATCGTTGTCAGGTCCTTCAGTCCGGACCAGATGTCAGCATCAGCAGTCGCTCCAGACTGCCCTGCATCACCGCCAGCGGGTGGGCTCGGAATTCTGAGCCTTTTCCTCGCACCCCCAGTTGCGGGAGAATGTGAAGGAGGAGATGTTGACAGGTCGCGTTCCGCTTGACTTGACAATTTTCTCACCAGCAGGTCTTTCAACCCTAGCAGACTTGTGTCTGCCGGAAAGAGGGATCCAAGGTAGGCTTTAAATCTAGGATCGAGCACGGTGGCCAAAATGTAGTGCTCTGATTTCAACAGATTGACCACCCGTGAATCCTTGTTAAGCGAATTAAGGGCTCCATCCACAAGTCCCACATGCCTAGCGGAATCGCTCCGTGTTAGCTCCTCCTTCAATGTCTCCAGCTTCTTCTGCAAAAGCCTGATGAGGGGAATGACCTGACTCAGGCTGGCAGTGTCTGAACTGACTTCACGTGTGGCAAGTTCAAAGGGCATCAGAACCTTGCACAACGTTGAAATCATTCTCCACTGCGCTTGAGACAGGTGCATTCCACCTCCTATATCGTGCTCAATTGTATAGGCTTGAATGGCCTTTTGCTGCTCCTCCAACCTCTGAAGCATATAGAGGGTTGAATTCCACCTCGTTACCACTTCTTGCTTCAGATGATGGCAGGGCAGGTTCAGTAGTTTTTGGTGGTGCTCCAGTCTTCTGTACGTGGTGCCTGTACGCCGAAAGTGTCCCGCAATTTTTCTGGCCACCGACAGCATCTCTTGCACGCCCCTGTCGTTTTTTAAATAATTCTGCACCACCAAATTCAAGGTATGTGCAAAACATGGGACGTGCTGGAATTTGCCCATATTTAATGCACACACAATATTGCTGGCGTTGTCCGATGCCACAAATCCACAGGAGAGTCCAATTGGGGTAAGCCATTCCGCGATGATCTTCCTCAGTTGCCGTAAGAGGTTTTCAGCTGTGTGCGTATTCTGGAAACCGGTGATACAAAGCGTAGCCTGCCTAGGAAAGAGTTGGCGTTTGCGAGATGCTGCTACTGGTGCCGCCGCTGCTGTTCTTGCGGCGGGAGTCCATACATCTACCCAGTGGGCTGTCACAGTCATATAGTCCTGACCCTGCCCTGCTCCACTTGTCCACATGTCCGTGGTTAAGTGGACATTGGGTACAACTGCATTTTTTAGGACACTGGTGAGTCTTTTTCTGACGTCCGTGTACATTCTCGGTATAGCCTGCCTAGAGAAGTGGAACCTAGATGGTATTTGGTAACGGGGGCACACTGCCTCAATAAATTGTCTAGTTCCCTGTGAACTAACGGCGGATACCGGACGCACGTCTAACACCAACATAGTTGTCAAGGCCTCAGTTATCCGCTTTGCAGCAGGATGACTGCTGTGATATTTCATCTTCCTCGCAAAGGACTGTTGAACAGTCAATTGCTTACTGGAAGTAGTACAAGTGGGCTTACGACTTCCCCTCTGGGATGACCATCGACTCCCAGCAGCAACAACAGCAGCGCCAGCAGCAGTAGGCGTTACACGCAAGGATGCATCGGAGGAATCCCAGGCAGGAGAGGACTCGTCAGAATTGCCAGTGACATTGCCTGCAGGACTATTGGCATTCCTGGGGAAGGAGGAAATTGACACTGAGGGAGTTGGTGGGGTGGTTTGCGTGAGCCTGGTTACAAGAGGAAGGGATTTACTGGTCAGTGGACTGCTTCCGCTGTCACCCAAAGTTTTTGAACTTGTCACTGACTTATTATGAATGCGCTGCAGGTGACGTATAAGGGAGGATGTTCCGAGGTGGTTAACGTCCTTACCCCTACTTATTACAGCTTGACAAAGGGAACACACGGCTTGACACCTGTTGTCCGCATTTCTGTTGAAATAGTTCCACACCGAAGAGCTGATTTTTTTGGTATTTTCACCAGGCATGTCAACGGCCATATTCCTCCCACGGACAACAGGTGTCTCCCCGGGTGCCTGACTTAAACAAACCACCTCACCATCAGAATCCTCCTGGTCAATTTCCTCCCCAGCGCCAGCAACACCCATATCCTCCTCATCCTGGTGTACTTCAACACTGACATCTTCAATCTGACTATCAGGAACTGGACTGCGGGTGCTCCTTCCAGCACTTGCAGGGGGCGTGCAAATGGTGGAAGGCGCATGCTCTTCACGTCCAGTGTTGGGAAGGTCAGGCATCGCAAACGACACAATTGGACTCTCCTTGTGGATTTGGGATTTCGAAGAACGCACAGTTCTTTGCGGTGCTACTGCTTTTGCCAGCTTGAGTCTTTTCATTTTTCTAGCGAGAGGCTGAGTGCCTCCATCCTCATGTGAAGCTGAACCACTAGCCATGAACATAGGCCAGGGCCTCAGCCGTTCCTTGCCACTCCGTGTGGTAAATGGCATATTGGCAAGTTTACGCTTCTCCTCCGACAATTTTATTTTAGGTTTTGGAGTCCTTTTTTTACTGATATTTGGTGTTTTGGATTTGACATGCTCTGTACTATGACATTGGGCATCGGCCTTGGCAGACGACGTTGCTGGCATTTCATCGTCTCGGCCATGACTAGTGGCAGCAGCTTCAGCACGAGGTGGATCTTGATCTTTCCCTAATTTTGGAACCTCAACATTTTTGTTCTCCATATTTTAATAGGCACAACTAAAAGGCACCTCAGGTAAACAATGGAGATGGATGGATACTAGTAGACTTATGGACGGACTGCCGAGTGCCGACACAGAGGTAGCCACAGCCGTGAACTACCGTACTGTACTGTGTCTGCTGCTAATATAGACTGGTTGATAAAGAGATGTCGTAGTATGTATGTATGAAGAAGAAAGAAAAAAAAACCACGGTTAGGTGGTATACAATTATGGACGGACTGCCGAGTGCCGACACAGAGGTAGCCACAGCCGTGAACTACCGTACGGTACTGTGTCTGCTGCTAATATAGACTGGTTGATAAAGAGATGTCGTAGTATGTATGTATAAAGAAGAAAGAAAAAAAAACCACGGTTAGGTGGTATACAATTATGGACGGACTGCCGAGTGCCGACACAGAGGTAGCCACAGCCGTGAACTACCGTACTGTACTGTGTCTGCTGCTAATATAGACTGGTTGATAAAGAGATGTCGTAGTATGTATGTATGAAGAAGAAAGAAAAAAAAACTACGGTTAGGTGGTATACAATTATGGACGGACTGCCGAGTGCCGACACAGAGGTAGCCACAGCCGTGAACTACCGTACTGTACTGTGTCTGCTGCTAATATAGACTGGTTGATAAAGAGATGTCGTAGTATGTATGTATAAAGAAGAAAGAAAAAAAAACCACGGTTAGGTGGTATACAATTATGGACGGACTGCCGAGTGCCGACACAGAGGTAGCCACAGCCGTGAACTACCGTACTGTACTGTGTCTGCTGCTAATATAGACTGGTTGATAAAGAGATGTAGTAGTATGTATGTATAAAGAAGAAAGAAAAAAAAACCACGGGTAGGTGGTATACAATTATGGATGGACTGCCGAGTGCCGACACAGAGGTAGCTACAGCCGTGAACTACCGTACTGTGTCTGCTGCGACTGGATGATAAATAATGATATAAAAAATATATATATATCACTACTGCAGCCGGACAGGTATATATATTATATAATGACGGACCTGCTGGACACTGTCTGTCAGCAGAATGAGTTTTTTATAGAATAAAAAAAAAAACACCACACAAGTGAAGTCACACGACGAGTGTTTAACTTTTTCAGGCAATCACAATATAGTATACTACTAACTATACTGGTGGTCAGTGTGGTCAGGTCACTGGTCAGTCACACTGGCAGTGGCACTCCTGCAGCAAAAGTGTGCACTGTTTAATTTTAATATAATATGTACTCCTGGCTCCTGCTATAACCTATAACTGGCACTGCAGTGCTCCCCAGTCTCCCCCACAATTATAAGCTGTGTGAGCTGAGCACAGTCAGATATATAATATATACATAGATGATGCAGCACACTGGGCTGAGCAGTGCACACAGATATGGTATGTGACTGTCTTGTACTCCTGGCTCCTGCTATAACCTATAACTGGCACTGCAGTGCTCCCCAGTCTCCCCCACAATTATAAGCTGTGTGAGCTGAGCACAGTCAGATATATAATATATACATAGATGATGCAGCACACTGGGCTGAGCAGTGCACACAGATATGGTATGTGACTGTCTTGTACTCCTGGCTCCTGCTATAACCTATAACTGGCACTGCAGTGCTCCCCAGTCTCCCCCACAATTATAAGCTGTGTGAGCTGAGCACAGTCAGATATATAATATATACATAGATGATGCAGGCATGCAGCACACTGGGCTGAGCAGTGCACACAGATATGGTATGTGACTGAGTCACTGTGTGTACCGTTTTTTTCAGGCAGAGAACGGATATATTAAATAAAACAACTGCACTGCTGGTGGTCACTGTGGTCAGTCACTAAACTCTGCACTCTCTTCTACAGTATCAGCCTCAGGTCAATCTCTCTCTCTCTCTCCTAATCTAAATGGAGAGGACGCCAGCCACGTCCTCTCCCTATCAATCTCAATGCACGTGTGAAAATGGCGGCGACGCGCGGCTCCTTATATAGAATCCGAGTCTCGCGAGAATCCGACAGCGTCATGATGACGTTCGGGCGCGCTCGGGTTAACCGAGCAAGGCGGGAAGATCCGAGTCGCTCGGACCCGTGAAAAAAAACATGAAGTTCGTGCGGGTTCGGATTCAGAGAAACCGAACCCGCTCATCTCTAGTATCCACAGCAGCTGTTTTATCTTCAGCAACCCAGCTTTTCCTGGAACACCAGCTGGCACAATCCTGGGTTATCTCCATTGCTACAGTCGGGCCTGGTAAGGACTTTCCATCTAGAAGATCATAAGAACTATCTCACACTACCAGTGCCCTGTGGCTCCTGCCATCCTGTAGTACCCAGGAACTGTATTTATTCTTTGCTGACTTTTACGTTTTCTTTAACTGCTGCTGTGTTGCGGAGTTGTCATAATAAACATCATTGACTTTTATCCAAGTTGTCGTGGTCACGCCTTCGGGCAGTTATTTTTCATGTTACTTACATGTCCAGGGGTCTGATACAACCTCCCAGGTTCCGGTACATCTCAGCCCCTACAACTGAGGCTGCCTCCCGTCAGCTCAGGCCCTCAGTTGTGACAGTAAGCACTGACCTAATGAATCCAGCCGGAGACCAGGATCAAGCGGCCAGGCCGATGCAAGAACTGGCAGCCCGACTAGAACATCAGGAGGCTGCACAGGGCCACATCATCCGCTGTCTCCAGGATCTCTCTGCTCGGCTGGATGGGATTCAGACAACTCTCCGTGGATCAGACGCGTCTGGTGCGTCAACCACAGTGACTCCAGCTATAACCCCACCCACCTTACCCATTTCTGCTCCACGTCTTCATCTTCCAACGCCAGCAAAATTTGACGGATCTCCAAGATTCTGCAGGGGATTTCTCAACCAGTGTGAGATTCAGTTTGAGCTACAACCTGGCAATTTTCCCAGTGACCGTACAAAAATTGCCTACATTATTTCTCTTCTCAGTGGCTCAGCCCTTGATTGGGCATCACCGTTATGGGAGAGGTCCGACACCCTGCTATCTTCCTACACTGCCTTCGTGTCAACATTCAGGCGCATCTTCGACGAGCCAGGCCGGGTAACCTCAGCTTCATCCGAGATTCTCCGTTTACGCCAGGGGTCACGTACTGTAGGACAATATCTGATACAGTTCCAGATCCTGGCATCCGAACTGGCATGGAACGACGAGGCCCTGTATGCTGCATTCTGGCATGGCTTATCTGAGCGTATTAAAGATGAGTTAGCTACCAGAGACTTACCTTCTAAGTTAGATGAGCTAATCTCACTCTGCACGAAAGTTGATTTACGTTTCAGAGAGAGAGCAACTGAGCGTGGAAGATCATCTGCTCCAAAATCTTCTGCTCCTCCTCCTCGTCAACTGTCACCATCTAAAGATGAGCCCATGCAACTTGGCCGTTCCCGTTTAACTCCTGCTGAGCGCCGAAGACGTCTCTCCGAGTTTCTCTGTCTCTATTGTGCAGCTCCGTCTCACACCATTAATACCTGTCCCAAACGTCCGGGAAACTCCAAATCCTAGCTCGCCAAGGAGAGGGCCGGCTAGGAGTAATGATCTCCTCTCCATCTCCTCAAGATTGTAATCTCCCAGTCTCGCTTCAAGTTGCTCAACGTTATCGGAACGTCATTGCCCTCCTTGATTCCGGAGCAGCTGGGAACTTTATTACCGAAGCCTATGTTAAACGGTGGTCCCTACCCACCGAGAGACTTCCTTCGTCCATTTCTTTAACTGCCGTGGATGGCAGCAAAATTTTTGATGCAGTTATTTCTTTAAGGACTCTACCAGTTCGTCTGAGAGTGGGAGTTCTTCATTCCGAACTTATTTCTTTTTTAGTGATTCCAAGAGCCACACATCCTGTGGTCCTGGGCCTTCCATGGCTCCGTCTTCACAATCCTACAATTGATTGGACGACTACGCAAATCCTGGCATGGGGTTCCTCCTGTGCTGAGACATGTTTGTTTAAAGTATTGCCTGTCTGTTCTTCCTCCCCCAGGTCGTCTGATGTTCCACCTCCTCCATATCAAGATTTCACGGATGTGTTCAGTAAAGCTTCTGCTGATATCCTTCCTCCTCATAGAGAATGGGACTGTCCGATTGATCTCGTTCCAGGGAAGGTTCCACCTCGAGGCCGAACTTATCCGTTGTCTCTGCCTGAGACGCATTCTATGGAGGAATATATTAAAGAGAACCTAGCAAAGGGGTTCATTCGACCTTCTTCTTCTCCGGCCGGCGCAGGCTTCTTTTTTGTAAAAAAGAAAGATGGTGGTCTGCGGCCGTGCATCGACTACAGAGGTTTGAACGACATTACCATCAAGAACCGTTATCCTTTACCCCTGATTACTGAGCTCTTTGACAGAGTTAGCGGAGCTACCATCTTTACAAAGCTGGACTTGAGAGGTGCATACAATCTCATCCGGATCCGTGAGGGTGACGAGTGGAAGACCGCCTTTAACACCCGTGACGGACATTATGAGTACCTCGTCATGCCCTTCGGATTGAGCAATGCCCCAGCTGTCTTCCAGCATTTTGTCAATGAGATCTTCAGAGACATTCTATACCGTCATGTCGTGGTCTATCTAGACGATATCCTCATTTTTGCCAACGATTTAGAGGAACATCGTTTTTGGGTTAAAGAGGTTCTGTCCCGTCTCCGTGTCAATCATCTCTATTGCAAATTAGAAAAATGCGTCTTTGAAGTCAAGTCCATTCCGTTTCTAGGGTACATTGTGTCCGGTTCCGGACTAGAGATGGATCCTGAGAAACTACAAGCAATCCAAAATTGGCCGGTACCCTTAACCCTCAAAGGGGTCCAGAGGTTCTTAGGGTTCGCCAACTATTACCGAAAGTTTATACGAGACTTTTCCACCATTGTGGCGCCTATTACTGCTTTCACTAAGAAGGGTGCTAACCCGTCCAAGTGGTCTGAAGAAGCCATGCAAGCATTTCATCTTTTAAAACAAAGGTTCATCTCTGCGCCTGTTCTGAAACAGCCTGACATCGACTCTCCTTTCATCTTAGAGGTGGATGCCTCCTCTGTTGGAGTAGGAGCGGTGTTATCTCAGAGGGCTAAAGATGGCCATTTACACCCTTGCAGTTTCTTCTCCCGGAAGTTCTCCCCAGCTGAGCGCAACTATGCCATTGGCGACCAGGAGTTGCTAGCCATCAAGCTCGCTCTAGAAGAGTGGAGGTATCTGTTGGAGGGAGCTTCTCATTCAATCACCATACTTACAGACCACAAGAACCTTTTATACCTGAAGGGCGCACAATGTCTCAACCCTCGTCAGGCCAGATGGGCACTTTTCTTTTCCAGGTTCGACTTTAAACTCCAGTTCTGTCCGGGCTCTCAGAATCGCAAGGCCGATGCCCTTTCCCGCTCATGGGAGCAAGAAAATGAGTCAGAGTCTTCAGACAAGCATCCTATTATAAATCCGTTGGCATTCTCCACGGTAGGGATGGACTCTACGCCCCCATCAGGGAAAAGTTTTGTGAAGCCGATGCTAAGGAAGAAGCTCATGCATTGGGCCCATGCTTCCCGTTTTGCCGGACATACAGGTATCCAAAAAACCCTGGAGTTTATCTCTAGGTCCTATTGGTGGCCAACTCTGAAAAAGGACGTCTTGGAGTTTATTGCATCTTGCCCAAAGTGTGCCCAACATAAAGTATCCCGCCAGTCGCCTGCGGGGCAACTGGTTCCACTATCCGTTCCCCGTCGACCATGGACCCACTTGTCGATGGATTTCATTACAGACTTACCCATGTGCAACAAGTTCAATACCATCTGGGTGGTAGTTGACCGGTTCACCAAGATGGCACACTTCATTCCTCTCACCGGTCTTCCGTCAGCTTCCAAGTTGGCTCAAGTATTCATACAAGAGATCTTCCGACTCCACGGTCTTCCTGAAGAAATTATCTCAGATCGAGGAGTTCAATTCACAGCCAAATTCTGGCGGAGTTTATGTCAAGTCCTTCAAGTCAAGCTAAAGTTTTCCACGGCTTACCATCCTCAGACCAATGGTCAAACCGAGAGGGTGAATCAGGACTTGGAGGCCTTCCTCCGCATCTATGTGTCCTCCTCTCAAGATGACTGGGTTCAATTACTTCCCTGGGCCGAGTTCTGTCATAACAACCAGTATCATTCTTCATCTGCTTCAACACCATTCTTCACTAACTTTGGATTCCACCCTAAAGTCCCTGAGTTCCAACCGCTTCCAGCAACTTCTGTTCCCGCAGTGGATATCACCTTGCATCAGTTTGCCAATATCTGGAAGAGCGTACGATCAGCTCTGCTCAAGGCATCGTTCAGGTACAAGAAGTTTGCGGATAAGAAGCGTCGAGCAGTTCCTGCTCTCAAGGTGGGTGATCGGGTATGGTTATCCACGAAGAATCTGAGGTTAAGAGTTCCCAGTATGAAGTTTGCACCTCGCTATATCGGTCCTTTCAAGATTGAACAAGTCATCAATCCTGTTGCTTACAGACTTCAGTTGCCTCCCTTCTTAAAAATACCCAGGACATTCCATGTTTCCCTGTTGAAACCGCTGATCTTGAATCGGTTTCATTCCTCACTTCCTCCAACTCCGAAAGTCCAAACTCAACGAGGCGTTGAGTATGAAGTGGCCAAGATCCTGGACTCACGTCACCGTTACGGTCAACTACAATATCTTATTGACTGGAAAGGTTATGGTCCTGAGGAACGTTCATGGACCAATGCTTCTGATGTCCATGCTCCTGCCTTGGTCCGGAGATTCCATTCCAAGTTTCCTCAAAAGCCAAAGAAGTGTCCTGGGGCCACTCCTAAAGGGGGGGGGGTGCTGTCACGATCCGGGTATCTGGACGCCATTTCTTACCCATCAGATGCCTCCTAAGGCTGGCTCAGCGCTCCAGGACCGGATCCCATCTGTTATCCTAATGTTCACATTCCTGTATCCTCTCCTGTCTCTCTGAGACGCTGTCACAGTAACGCCTTATTACATCTGGCATGGCGTCTCCCGCGGCCTCCGCCGCCGTCCCTGAGCTTCTGCATGCAGAGTGTCAGAGTGGCGATTGCGTCGGCCGCGGCCTCCGCTGTGTCCGCGTGGTTGGATGTGCATTTGTCAGCCTGGCGTCTCCTGTCTCCGGTGGCCGGCGCCGCCATTGCTGTTTTCATTGCCACATGGATTGCAGGCCAGGCTTCCCTCCGGGTGTCTGCATGGGCGCAGCCATCTTGGATTCTGTCAGCTGATCATTCCCTCCAATCTGTTGTCAGTATTGTTAATCTGCATAATTGCCTAGCCAATCCCTTCCTTGCTGCAGGTATAAATACACTGTGCCTGAGCAAGGAAGGCGTCAGTGCTTTGGTTGTCAAACCTAGTTCCTGTTTGTCTCTCTCCTGTGATTGTCTTCCAGGTTCCAGCTCCTGTCTCAAGACTTCCACCATAGAGACCCGCACCAGCATTCCACCTGCGGTGTAGCCTGACTCTCCAATCCATTGTGGATTCATCTGTTTCCAGCTACAACATTACCTGCTTCCAGCTCAGCTTCCAGCAGAGTACAGCTTCCCTTAAAGGGCCGGTGTCCTTTCTACACTTTACCACTCTCCACCGGTATTATTATTTCTCCGCTCTCAAGTTCTACATTTCAGTTCATATTTCATCGCTCCCAAGTTCATTTATTATTTAACTGGTTCCAGCCAGTAGCTGGTTTAACTGGTTCCACAGCAGCTGTTTTATCTTCAGCAACCCAGCTTTTCCTGGAACACCAGCTGGCACAATCCTGGGTTATCTCCATTGCTACAGTCGGGCCTGGTAAGGACTTTCCATCTAGAAGATCATAAGAACTATCTCACACTACCAGTGCCCTGTGGCTCCTGCCATCCTGTAGTACCCAGGAACTGTATTTATTCTTTGCTGACTTTTACGTTTTCTTTTACTGCTGCTGTGTTGCGGAGTTGTCATAATAAACATCATTGACTTTTATCCAAGTTGTCGTGGTCACGCCTTCGGGCAGTTATTTTTCATGTTACTTACATGTCCAGGGGTCTGATACAACCTCCCAGGTTCCGGTACATCTCAGCCCCTACAACTGAGGCTGCCTCCCGTCAGCTCAGGCCCTCAGTTGTGACATCCCTTACTTGGACGATCTCCTGATAAGGGCAAGATCCAGGGAACAGTTGGAAGTCGGGGTAGCACTATCTCAGATAGTGCTGCGCCAGCACGGTTGGATTCTCAATTTTCCAAAATCGCAGCTGATCCCGACGACACGACTTCTATTCCTAGGGATGATCCTGGACACAGTCCAGAAAAAGGTGTTTCTCCCGGAGGAGAAAGCCAGGGAGTTATCCGAACTAGTCAGAAAGCTCCTAAAACCAGGCCAAGTCTCAGTGCATCAATGCACAAGGGTTCTGGGAAAAATGGTGGCTTCTTACGAAGCAATCCCATTCGGCAGATTCCACGCAAGAACCTTCCAGTGGGATCTGCTAGACAAATGGTCCGGGTCGCATCTTCAGATGCATCAGCGGATAATCTTGTCTCCAAGGACAAGAGTGTCTCTCCTGTGGTGGTTGCAGAGTGCTCATCTTCTAGAGGGCCGCAGATTCGGCATTCAGGACTGGGTCCTGGTAACCACGGATGCCAGCCTGAGAGGCTGGGGAGCAGTCACACAGGGAAGAAATTTCCAGGGCTTGTGGTCAAGCCTGGAGACATCACTTCACATAAATATCCTGGAGCTAAGAGCCATCTACAATGCTCTGAGCCTAGCAAGACCTCTGCTTCAAGGTCAGCCGGTGCTGATCCAGTCGGACAACATCACGGCAGTCGCCCACGTAAACAGACAGGGCGGCACAAGAAGCAGGAGGGCAATGGCAGAAGTTGCAAGCATTCTTCGCTGGGCAGAAAATCATGTGATAGCACTGTCAGCAGTGTTCATTCCGGGAGTGGACAACTGGGAAGCAGACTTCCTCAGCAGACACGACCTCCACCCGGGGGAGTGGGGACTTCACCCAGAAGTCTTCCACATGATTGTGAACCGTTGGGAAAGACCAAAGGTGGACATGATGGCGTCCCGCCTCAACAAAAAACTAGACAGGTATTGCGCCAGGTCAAGGGACCCTCAGCCAATAGCTGTGGACGCTCTGGTAACACCATGGGTGTACCAGTCAGTGTATGTGTTCCCTCCTCTGCCTCTCATACCCAAGGTACTGAGGATCATAAGAAGGAGAGGAGTAAGGACTATACTCGTGGCTCCGGATTGGCCAAGAAGGACTTGGTACCCGGAACTTCAAGAGATGCTCACAGAGGACCCGTGGCCTCTACCTCTAAGAAAGGACCTGCTCCAGCAGGGACCCTGTCTCTTCCAAGACTTACCGCGGCTGCGTTTGACGGCATGGCGGTTGAATGCCGGATCCTGAAGGAAAAAGGCATTCCGGATGAAGTCATCCCTACCCTGATCAAAGCCAGGAAGGATGTAACTGTACAACATTATCACCGTATTTGGCGTAAATATGTTGCGTGGTGCGAGGCCAGGAAGGCCCCTACAGAGGAATTTCAACTGGGTCGTTTCCTGCATTTCCTGCAAACAGGACTGTCTATGGGCCTAAAATTAGGGTCCATTAAGGTTCAAATTTCGGCCCTGTCGATTTTCTTCCAAAAAGAACTGGCTTCAGTTCCTGAAGTACAGACGTTTGTCAAGGGGGTACTGCATATACAACCTCCTTTTGTGCCTCCAGTGGCACCTTGGGATCTCAATGTAGTTTTGGGATTCCTAAAATCACATTGGTTTGAACCACTTTCCACTGTGGACTTAAAATATCTCACATGGAAGGTGGTAATGCTGTTAGCCCTGGCTTCAGCCAGGCGTGTCTCAGAATTGGCGGCTTTATCCTATAAAAGCCCTTACCTAATTTTTCATACGGACAGGGCAGAATTGAGGACTCGTCCTCAATTTCTCCCTAAGGTGGTTTCAGCATTTCACTTGAACCAGCCTATTGTGGTGCCTGCGGCTACTAGGGACTTGGAGGACTCCAAGTTGCTGGACGTAGTCAGGGCCCTGAAAATATATGTTTCCAGGACGGCTGGAGTCAGAAAATCTGACTCGCTGTTTATCCTGTATGCACCCAACAAGCTGGGTGCTCCTGCTTCTAAACAGACTATTGCTCGTTGGATTTGTAGTACAATTCAGCTTGCACATTCTGTGGCAGGCCTGCCACAGCCAAAATCTGTAAAAGCCCATTCCACAAGGAAAGTGGGCTCATCTTGGGCGGCTGCCCGAGGGGTCTCGGCTTTACAACTTTGCCAAGCAGCTACTTGGTCAGGGGCAAACACGTTTGCTAAATTCTACAAATTTGATACCCTGGCTGAGGAGGACCTGGAGTTCTCTCATTCGGTGCTGCAGAGTCATCCGCACTCTCCCGCCCGTTTGGGAGCTTTGGTATAATCCCCATGGTCCTTACGGAGTTCCCAGCATCCACTAGGACGTCAGAGAAAATAAGAATTTACTTACCGATAATTCTATTTCTCGTAGTCCGTAGTGGATGCTGGGCGCCCATCCCAAGTGCGGATTGTCTGCAATACTTGTACATAGTTATTGTTACAAAAATCGGGTTATTATTGTTGTGAGCCATCTTTTCAGAGGCTCCTCTGTTATCATGCTGTTAACTGGGTTCAGATCACAGGTTGTACGGTGTGATTGGTGTGGCTGGTATGAGTCTTACCCGGGATTCAATATCCTTCCTTATTGTGTACGCTCGTCCGGGCACAGTATCCTAACTGAGGCTTGGAGGAGGGTCATAGGGGGAGGAGCCAGTGCACACCAGGTAGTCCTAAAGCTTTTAATTTTGTGCCCAGTCTCCTGCGGAGCCGCTATTCCCCATGGTCCTTACGGAGTTCCCAGCATCCACTACGGACTACGAGAAATAGAATTATCGGTAAGTAAATTCTTATTTTTTACCTTATGTGCCTGCACCACAAAAGAAAGCACACCACTATCAGATGCAGTCCTTTCGGCCCAATAAATACAGAAAGGGCCGCGGATCTTCCTTCCTTGCTACTAGAGGAAAGGGAAAAGGGAAACGATCACCGGCCGTGGCCGGTTCGCAGGAGCAGAAGTCCTCCCCGGCTTCTGCCAAGTCCACCGCATGACGCTGGGGCTCTTCTGCAGGAGTCCGCACCAGTGGGGGCACGTCTCAGGCTCTTCAGTCAGTTTTGGGCTCATTCGGCCCTGGACCCATGGGTCTTAGAAATAATGTCCATGGGGTACATACTGGAGTTTCAAGACGTTCCCCCTCACCGATTTTTCAAATCAGCCTTACCAGCTTCTTTTCCAGACAGGGAGGTGGTATGCGCCGCAATACAAAAATTGTGTCACAATCAAGTCATTGTAGGTGTTCCCCCGTCACAACAGGGAGAAGGATTTTATTCTGGCCTGTTCGTGGTCCCAAAGGCAGACGGCTCAGTCAGACCAATCCTGAACCTCAAATCTCTCAATTTTTACCTAAAAAAATTCAAATTGAAGATGGAATCTCTCCGGGCAGTGATCTCCAGTCTGGAGGAGGGGGATTTTATGGTGTCGGTAGACATAAAGGATGCCTACTTACAAGTTCCCATTTATCCCCCGCATCAGGCTTACCTGAGGTTTGCAGTTCGGGATTGTCATTACCAATTTCAGACGTTGCAGTTTGGTCTGTCCACGGCTCCGAGGGTTTTCACCAAAGTAATGACCGAAATGATGGTTCTACTACGCAAGCAAGGAGTCACGATTATCCCGTACTTGGGCGATCTCCTGATAAAGGTGAGATCCAGGGAACAATTACTGCAGAACATTACGCTACCCATTCAAATCTGCAGCAACATGGTTTGCTCCTAAACTTGCCAAAATCACAGTTGGTTCCGACGAGACGGCTGTCGTTTTTGGGAATGATTCTGGACACAGAATTACAGAGAGTGTTTCTTCCAGTGGAAAAGGCTCTGGAAAATTAAGGACCTGGTCAAACAAATCCTGAAACCGCCAAGAGTATCGATCCATCAGTGCACTCGGTTGCTGGGGAAGATGGTGGCGGCGGCCTACGAGGCCATTCAGTTTGGCAGATTCCATGCCAGAGTGTTTCAGTGGGACCTGTTGGACAACTGGTCCGGGTCCCATCTGCACATACACAGAAGAATAACCCTGTCTTCCAAGACCAGAATCTCACTCCTGTGGTGGCTGCAGAGCTCTCACCTCCTGGAGGGATGCAGGTTCAGGATCCAGGACTGGTTCTTAGTGACCACGGATGCGAGTCTCCGAGGCTGGGGAGCAGTCACTCAGGGGGAAAACTTCCAGGGAAGATGGTCAAGCCAGGAAATGTGTCTACACATAAACGTTCTGGAGTTAAGGGCCATTCACAACGGCCTTCTGCAAGCTAAACATCTTTGCAATCGGTCCGTCTTGATTCAGTCGGACAACATAACAGCAGTAGCGTACATAAACTGCCAGGGCGGATCAAAGAGCAGAGCGGCTATGGCAGAGGCCACAAAGGTTCTCCGTTGGGCGGAAAGGCATACAAGCGCTCTGTCAGCGATCTTCATTCCAGGAGTGGACAACTGGGAAGCAGACTTCCTCAGCAGACATGATCTCCATCCAGGAGAGTGGGGTCTTCATCAAGAGGTCTTTGCAGAAGTGACAACTCTTTGGAGAATTCCTCAAATAGACATGATGGCGTCTCGCCTCAACAAGAAACTTCAGAGATATTGTTCCAGGTCGAGAGACCCTCAAGCAATAGCAGTGGACGCCCTAGTGACACCGTTGGTGTTTCAGTCGGTGTACGTGTTTCCTCCACTTCCTCATTCCAAAAGTGATAAAGATTATAAGAAGAACAAAGGTTCAAGCAATCCTCATTGTTCCAGACTGGCCAAGAAGGACTTGGTATCCACATCTTCAGGAATAAGAGATCTCTGGCCTCTTCCTCTGAGGGAGGATCTGTTGCAGCAGGGGCCGTGCGTGTTCCAATACTTACCGCAACTTCGTTTGACGGCTTGGAGGTTGAACGCCGGATCCTAGCCCGAAAGGGTATTCCCAAGGAAGTCATCCCCACTCTTATTCAGGCCAGAAAAGGAGTAACGTCTAAACATTACCACCGTATTTGGAGAAAATACGTGTCTTGGTGTGAATCCAAGAAGGCTCCTACGGAAGAATTTCAGTTAGGACGTTTTCTCCATTTTCTACAAGCCGGTGTGGATGCGGGCCTAAAGTTGGGCTCCATTAAAGTACAAATTTCAGCCTTATCAGTTTTCTTCCAAAAACAATTGGCCTCCCTTCCAGAAGTTCAGACTTTTGTGAAAGGCGTGTTGCACATCCAACCTCCCTTGTGCCCCCTGTGGCACCATGGGATCTGAACGTGGTGTTGCAATTCCTTCAATCTCATTGGTTTGAACCTTTACAAAAGGTGGAGTTGAAATTTCTCACTTGGAAAGTGGTCATGCTGTTGGCCTTGGCATCCGCCAGGCGGGTGTCTGAATTGGCCGCCTTGTCTCACAAGAGCCCTTATTTGATCTTCCATGAAGATAGAGCAGAGTTGCGGACTCGTCAGCAGTTTCTGCCGAAAGTGGTTTCGTCGTTCCACTTGAACCAACCTATTGTGGTGCCAGTGGCTACTGACGCCTTGCTGGAATCGAAGTTTCTCGACGTAGTCAGAGCTTTGAAAATTTATGTGGCCAGAACGGCTCAGTTTAGGAAAACGGAGGCGCTGTATGTCCTGTATGCTCACAACAAGATTGGGGCTCCTGCTTCCAAGCAGACTATTGCGCGCTGGTTCTGTCATACGATTCAGCAGGCTCATTCTACGGCTGGATTGCCGTTACCGAAATCGGTGAAGGCCCACTCTACCAGAAAGGTGGGCTCGTCCTGGGCGGCTGCCCGGGGGGTCACCACATTACAGCTTTGCCGAGTGGCTACTTGGTTGGGTTCATACACCTTTGCGAAGTTTTACAAGTTTGATACCCTGGCTAATGAGGACCTCATGTTTGGTCAATCGATGCTGCAGAGTCATCCGCACTCTCCCGCCCGTTCTAGTGGTTTGGTATAAACCCCATGGTTCTTGAAGTGACCCCAGCATCCTCTAGGACGTATGAGAAAATAGGATTTTAATACCTACCGGTAAATCCTTTTCTTAGTCCGTAGAGGATGCTGGGCGCCCGTCCCAGTGTGTACTGTATCTGCAGTTATTAGTTCTGGTTACACACGTTGTGTTACGTTTATCATCAGCCTGTTGCTGAGGTTGTTCATGCCGTTGACTTACGTTGTGTTGAATGCCATGTTGTACGGCGTGCTTGAGGTGTGATCTGGTATGTATCCCACCTTAGTTTCACAATAAATCCTTTTCCTCGAAATGTCCGTCTCCCTGGGCACAGCTCCTATAACTGGAGTCTGGAGGAGGGGCATAGAGGGAGGAGCCAGTTCACACCCCTTTGAATTTTTAAAGTACCCATGTCTCCTGCGGATCCCGTCTATACCCCATGGTTCTTGAAGTGACCCCATCATCCTCTACGGACTAAGAGAAAAGGATTTACCGGTAGGTATTAAAATCCTGTTTTTTCTCATACGTCCTAGAGGATGTTGGGGACACCAAAAGAACCATGGGGTATACACGGGATCCGCAGGAGACATGGGCACTTTAAGTCTTTGAAAAAGGGGTGTGCACTGGCTCCTCCCTCTATACCCCTTCTCCAGACTCCAGTTTTAGAATTGTGCTCAGTGAGACTGGATACACTACAGGGAGCTCTACTGAGTTTCTCTGAAAATACTTTTTTTGTTAGGTTTTGTTATGTTCAGGGAGGTTGCTGGCAACAACCTCCCTGCTTCGTGGGACTAAGGGGAGAGAAGTTATGACCCACTTCTAGTGAGTTCAAGGGCTCTGCTTCTGGCTACAGGACACCATTAGCTCCTGAGGGTTTGATCGCTGGGTACGCTCAGATGCTCGCTCCCGCAGCCAGCTGTCACCCCCCTTACAGAGCCAGAAGTCAGGTGAGTAGAAGAAGAAAGAAGATTTTAGTCACGGCATTTCCCTGAGGTACCGCGCAGCGTACGGACGCTGTGCGCCAAGCTCCCGCTCATTCACACAGCACTACTGGGTGCAGGGGGGGGGGGGGGGGGGCGCAGCACAAGTCACCTCAGAAAAAAGTCTGGCAAGGGGACATAAGTGTTATACACTGTCCTAACCCACGCCAGTATATTTTATATTATTACGAATGGGACGGAAGCGCGCCATTAAGGGGGCGGAGCTTCGTCCCCACAGCTCACTCAGCGCCATTTCCTCTCCGCTGGCTGCAGAGACGCTGGTCCTTCCTCACACTGCTGAACAAGTATCAAAACGGGGGGGGGGGGGTCATTTGGTGCTATATTATATTATTTAAAAAGCGCTACAGTGGTTTGGGGCGTTTTAGTTACCGCTGCTGACACATTGATTTGGCGCTGCTGTGTGAGCTGGCAAATTCCCTCAGGCTTCTCTGTGGGTCTGTCCCCTATAAGCCCAGTGTGTCTGTGAGTGTGTCGGCATGTCTGAGGCTGAGTGCTCTTCACAAGAGGAGACTATTGGAGACGCAGAAGGCGGTGGGGGTGACCGTGTCGGCACCGCCGACTCCTGATTGGGTAAATGTATTGAGTGCTTAAATGCTAATGTTGCTCGTATTAGTAAAAGATTGGACAAGGCTGAGTCTCAGACCCAGGCTTGGAAGAAATTTGTGGAAGATATGTTATTACAGGTTCAGGTCCCCTCGGGGTCACAGAAACGTATGTTTACCCAGTTGGCGGACACTGATACCGACACGGACACTGATTCCAGTGTCGACTATAGTGATTCCAGATTAGATCCAAAATTGGCAAAGAGTATGCAGTACATGATTGTGGCTATTAAAGAGGTATTGCATATTATTGAGGACCCTGCTGTTCCGGATAAAAGGGTCTGTATGTATAAGGAAAAGAAACCTGAAATAACGTTTCCTCCCTCTCATGAACTGAATACTTTATTTGATAAAGTCTGGGAAAGTCCTGACAGAAGGTTTCAGATTCCCAAAAGGATTCCGGTGGTTTATCCGTTCCCCACAGGGAGTAGAGAAAAGTGGGAGTCACCCCCCTTTGTGGACAAGGCCCTATAGCGGCTGTCTAAAAAGGTGGCTCTCCCGTCACCGGACACGGCAGCCCTTAAAGACCCTGCAGATCATAAGCAGGAAGCTACGTTAAAATCCATTTATACGACCACTGGCACATTACTCAGATCAGTCATTGCCTCGGCGTGGGTGAGTAGTGCTATTGAAAAGTGGGCAGATAACTTGTCATCTGACATAGATACCCTAGATAGGTATAACATCCTCTTGATGCTGGGTTATATCAAGGACGCGGCAGCATACCTAAAGGAAGTGTCAGGTCCGGGTGTTTTTGTGAATCCGTTAACCCGGGACCAACCACAGGTGTAGGTGCTGGGGTATGAAGAAAGCAGGGAGGACGAAGAAAGTTCCATTCCATATATTTATTGAAATTAACAATTCCAGTAAAGAGTTAAATGACAAGTTGTTAATCATCATATCATACTGAAGTATTGCAGGAATGGCAGAAATAATATGCAGGATAAATCTCAAAGACAAATAAAAGAAATGTTCATGGTACTGTATATAAAACAAGCTGATGAATAAATGTTGAATTGTCCAAATATAAACAAGCTTTGATGCTGAACTGCAGAATGTGATTAACTGGATAATGCAGACATGAAGAAATGAACGTTATGGTAAGAACTTACCGTTGATAACGTGATTTCTCTTATGTCCACAGGTATCCACAGGATAACATTGGGATATTGTCGAGCGACAGCGAAAATGGCACCAACACGGTCACGAGCTTTCTGGCCTCCCAGGATGCATTGGGGCCTCCACTATATAGTCCCGCCCACTGATTCAGTCAGATCAGTTCTTTCCACAGCAATTATAGGCAGGAACATTAGGTAGAGACCTGTACAGGCGATAAGAACACACATGCACACCCTTCCATACAAGAAGGAAGAGGTTTTTAGTGTTTGTCTAGATCCTCAAATCAGATGCGTCCGGGTGGGATCCCTGTGGATACCTGTGGACATAAGAGAAATCACGTTATCAACGGTAAGTTCTTACCATAACGTTCATTTCTCTGGCTGGGTCCACAGGATTATCCACAGGATAACATTGGGATTCCCAAAGCCATTTTAGTGGTGGGGACGCTCCTGATTGCACAGGAGGACCTTTCGCCCGAAGTCTGCGTCATGAGAGGCAAAAGTATCCAAGGCATAATGTCTGATGAATGTGTTTATGGAAGACCATGTGGCTGCCTTACATATCTGTTCTGCTGATGCACCCTGTTGTGCTGCCCAAGAAGGACCTACCTTACGTGTAGAGTGTGCAGAGACATTAGCCGGAATAGGGAGATCTGCATGAGAATAAGCTTCAGATATTACCATTCGGAGCCATCTCGCCAGCGTCTGTTTACTAGCAGGCCAACCTCTCCTATGGAATCCGTAGAGGATGAAGAGGGAATCTGTTTTCCTGATGGCACTAGTACGATCTATGTAGATTTTTAAAGACCGGACCACGTCCAGTGACGCTTCTCCCGCAGATAGTCCCGATACCTGAAAAGCTGGGACTACAATCTCTTCATTCAGGTGAAACTTTGACACCACCTTTGGAAGATAACTAGATCTCGTTCTGAGAACTGCTCTGTCTGGAAAAAAACTTAGGAAAGGAGACTTACATGATAATGCTCCTAAATCTGACACTCTTCTGGCTGACGCCATTGCCAGTAAAAAAAGAACTTTAACCGTTAACCACTTAAGATCTGCTCTCTCAAGTGGTTCAAACAAAGGACCCTGGAGAAATTTAAGAACTAAATTCAAATCCCAGGGAGCTGCAGGAGGAACAAATGGAGGTTGAATATGTACTACTCCTTGGAAAAAAGTACGTACATCCTGTAGGTCAGCAATCTTCTGCTGAAACCATACAGTCAACGCTGAGACTTGCACCCTCAAGGAAGCAACCTTCAACCCCTTATCCAATCCTGCCTGCAGAAAATCCAAAATTCTAGCTACTTTAAAGGCTCTTGGATTGTAATGTTTTCCAGAACACCAATGAATATAGGCTTGCCATATTCTATGATATACACGGGCCGAAGAAGGCTTTCTTGCTCTAAGCATGGTTTGGATTACTTGCTTTGAAAATCCTTTAGCCTCTAAGATAGAGGTTTCAACAGACAAAGACAGGCGATCCAGATGACTGTGACAACAAGGACCCTGCATTAACAGATCTGAACGTTGAGGGAGCAGTATCCGTGCTTCCACGGACATTCTCCTCAGATCTGTGTACCAAAGCCTTCTTGGCCAAGCTGGAGCTATTAGAATGATTGCTCCTTTTGCCTGTTTTATCTTTCTCACTACTCTGGGTAACAGAGATATTGGAGGGAACAGATATGCCAGCTGAAAACCTCCATTCTACTGACAGTGCGTCTACCAGGACTGCTCCTGGGTCCCTTGTTCTTGATCCGTACCTCGGAACTTTGTTGTTTAGACGAGACGCCATAAGGTCTATCTCCGGTAGACCCCATCTGTTCACCAGTGTTTGAAACACTTCTGGGTGTAGTGCCCATTCGGTTTCCTGAATGGTGTGCCGACTGAGAAAATCCGCTTCCCAATTTAGTACACCCGGGACAAATACTGCTGACAATGCTGGGAGATGGAGTTCTGCCCACTTTAGAATGGGAGTTACTTCCTCCATCAGACTCTTGCTGTGAGTCCCTCCTTGATGATTTAGGTATGCTACTGCCGTCGCATTGTCTGAGCGGATCTGGACTGGTCTTCCTTGTAGATTGTCCTTTGCCTGAACTAGGGCCAAGTAAATGGCTCTTATTTCTAACAGATTTATCGGCAGGCGACTTTCCCTTGCGGTCCATTTTCCCTGGAACCATAGGCTTCCGAGTACCGCCCCCCAACCTTGCAGGCTGGCATCTGTCGTCAGGACTTGCCACTCTTTTATCCAAAAGGGTCTCCCCTTGTTTAAATGGTCTGTCTGTAGCCACCATGCTAGAGACCTTTTTACATTTACTGGAATCTTTATCATCTGCTTCTTTATTGTTTGATGATTTCCGTTCCATTTTGTCAAAATGAGATGCTGCAATGGTCTGGAGTGGAATTGCGCATATTCCACCATGTCGAACGTTGATACCATCAGACCCAACAGCCGCATTGCTGCATGGACTGACATTGTCTGGGCTTGCAACGCTTCCTGAGCCATGACCTGCACCTTGACTATTTTCTTCTCTGGTAAGAGAACTCTCTGTAGGTCTGAATCCAATATGGCTCCCAAATGAACCATCCGCTGTGATGGATTCAGGGACGACTTCTCCCAATTTATGAGCCACCCGTGTCTCTGTAAACAAACTATCGTCTGTTGGAGATGGCTCAACAGTAAATCTTGCGACTGTGCTAAGATTAATAGGTCGTCTAGGTATGGGAATATCCTTATCCCTTGTTTGCGCAGACAAGCTGCCATAACCACCATGATCTTGGTAAACACCCTGGGTGCTGTAGCTAGCCCGAAGGGCAGAGCTTGGAACTGGAAGTGTTCCTTGAGGATGGCAAACCTGAGGTAACACTGATGTGATAGTGCTATAGGCACATGTAGGTAAGCATCCCGCACATCCAGAGATACCATATAGTCTCCCGGTTCCATAGCCAACATTATGGAGCGTAACGTCTCCATGTGGAACTTCGGGATCCATATGTAATTGTTCAACATCTTCAGATTTAGAATTGGTCGATATGACCCATTTGGTTTCTGGATTAGAAACAGATTGGAGTAATACCCCTGTCCCTTTTGTGATGGAGGTACTGGGACAATCACACCTGACTGCAGTAATTTTTGGACTGCTTCTTGCAGGGCATTGGCCTTCGACTCTATACGAGATGGGCTGGTGCAAAAAAATCTTTGAGGAGGCTGCCTCCTGAATGGGAACCCATACCCCTGAGATACTACCTTCTGCACCCAGGCATCTGTTGTTGACTGTTGCCATGTGTGTGCAAATTGCAGGAGTCGGCCCCCAACCCTGGAATCCTCCAGGCGGAGGCCCGTCTCTTCAGGCTGAGGGCTTTTGTTCAGGTTTGGAAGCTGGCTTTTTGCTAGCCCACTGCTTCTTACCCCTGGATTTAAACTGGGGTTGTTTAGGCTCCTCTTTACTGACCTTCTTCGATTCAGCCTCTGACTCTAGGATATCCGATAAAGGTTTTCCAAATAATATATTACCCATAAAAGGCAATGCTTCCAATTCCTTCTTGGACTCCGCATCTGCCTTCCAGGTCCGTAGCCAGACTGCTCTGCGAGCGACTACTGCCAGGGCTGAAAGAAGCAACAGTGCCTACATCAATGGCTGCTTCTTCTAAATACTGGGCAGATTGTCTTAAACTGCAGAGACGATCCTCTTGCTCCCTAGTAGGAGAGGGGATGTCATTCTCTAGTTCCTCTATCCATTCGCCCATTGCCTTTGCTACCCAGGCCGAAGCCATAGCAGGTCTTACCACTGCACCCACAAGAGAAAAAATATTTTGCAATAGGCTCTCTACCCACCTGTCTGTGACATCATTCAAAGAGGTAGATGACAGTGGCAAAGCAGATTTGTGCACGAGTCGCAGAACATGTGCATCTACTTTTGGAGGAACTTCTCTCTTCGAACAATCTCCAGCAGGAAATGGATAATAAGAATCCCATCTCCTAGGAATCTTATATACTTTTTACCGGGCGCTGCCCAAGACTCATCCATCATTTCCGTCAACTCCTCTGACGCTGGAAATTCAGCTTTCACTGACTTTGTTCGTTTGAATACAGGTGCTTTTGCTTTTAACGCTGTCTTGGCTGGTTCTTCCAGAGAAAGCACAGCCTTTACTGCATTAATGAGTTCAGCTACATCATCTGAACTAAAGCTCTGCGACTGATCATCATACGGAGTTGAATCTATTGTTTCCGCATCATCATCCGATGTATCCTCTTGTGTAGTCTGCCATACAGACGTATCTGTCTTAGTCTTACCTACCCCTTGGTTGCTTGTAGAGGCTACTGGAACCAAACCATAGGAAGGGAGCTGCATGTATGGGTTCATAGTGTAACCTAACCCCTGAGGTGGTGCTACTGGAGCTAACCTGTCCGCTATTGAAGACAGAGTCTTTGCGAACATATTCCATGGTGGCTCTACTGGAGGTTGAACTAACTCCTGTTTTTTACTTCGCTGAAAAGCGAAACAGTTTGCACACAAACCCTCATAAGTGACCAATTGAATCATATCAATTACCCCTGACTTACAAGATAAGCATGTTAGGGCTGTAGGAGTGCTTGACAAATTCTCCTCATCACTTTTGCCGCTCACAGACATTTTTTCTGATATTGACTACACAATTTTGTGACTGAACCACACCCTATAATCAGTATATAGAGGTGAAATCAATCTGACCACAGTGCACCTGATTTGAGGGTCAGAACAGGACTGACATTACACAGAAAAGTCAGCACACATACTAGCAGTCAGTCACATGTTAAAGCATTAGACATTGTCATATGAGAATACAACCTCCATAATAACTTATACATAAGTAGGAAATTTGTACTTCTGTTTAACTGGTTCTTTTTCAACATAACATGCAGAAAACACAGTAATATACAGGTCTCATATGCAATAGGTACTAAAAATTAACAGTGCACACTAAGAAGTAGAAGGAATTTTTAGTACTGTATACCCTGCCTCCAGGGAGCGGGATACAGGGAGACTCACCACACTTCCATATCCAAGCAAAGACGCTCGAAAGACGCTGAGTGGATTCAGACGCTACTGGTGTACACTGCCGCTCTTGGTAACTGATAACGGACACGGACGCTCACCAACGGACACGGACGCTGAGCGACTCCACGTGCATGCAGACACTAAAGGCCTGCGACTCGGTCTGGGCGGGTTTATATCCAGTGTACACAACCGCAGCGTCTAAGCTGCGACCGAGTACCCTCGTGGTAGCGTCTGAGCCGGAAGTGAGGTTATTCAGTTCATGAAACGAGAGACCCGCGGGAACTGGCCATGAACTCGGAGGAGGGACGGCCAGGAGAGCGTCTGAAACCCCCTGTTGACTTAAACTCCCAGGATCGCGGCCTCACCTAGTCCTGGCGCCTATGATCCCCGGAGCGTAGCGCTGTCACACTCGAGATGTTCGGCGCATCAACACGCTGTTTGTAGTCTCCACCAAATCAGCGTAGCTGTGTCCTGACCCCTCTAGTAAGAGGAAGTCCATATACTCACTGTCTCCCCATGCTCCGGCCACAGCCTGGTAACGTCTGCTGGACCTGCTAGAACATCCGACACAGACGCCCGTCGAGACAGCACTGTACCGCGAAGGTAAGCGTTGTTGCGACCCGGTGGGGAGTTGTTGGAGCGACTTTTTCTAATACACGTTTAAGACGCTGTTAAGAGAAGTCGCTCAAACAAAAACAGTAAGTCTATAAAAATAAAGTAATGAAAACTTGAGGCTGCTTTCACAGCAGCCCTGTGACCATGCGGCTTCCTGCCGCACCAAGCAAAAAACTGATCTGACTGAATCAGTGGGCGGGACTATATAGTGGAGGCCCCAATGCATCCTGGGAGGCCAGAAAGCTCGTGACCGTGTTGGTGCCATTTTCGCTGTCGCTCGACAATATCCCAATGTTATCCTGTGGATAATCCTGTGGACCCAGCCAGAGAAATAACTGTGAGGATTTGCAATGGAGTTTTGAGAGTTAACTGAGAGACTGTGAAGAATTATCCTTGTTATGACAACATAGCAAATATAAAGTACTGAATAGGGTTACTTGCGGGTTCCGGAGATCACTGTGAAACTGTAGTAGATGACAAGGTGATGAATGGGTTAAATGCAGAGTTGAACAAACGAACAGCTGAGGGAAATGGAATCCTCCAAACTTTGAATGGTAGGCCGACAAGGTAACCTCATGCAAGACTCTGGGAATTCAACTGTTTCCAGTAGGTGAGCAATTAACTGACAGCACAGCGGAGAGCCGGTGGATCTTTCAGCAGTGAAGGCTGCAGACGGACCTCTGGGAACGGAGGCGATATCTGGACCACGGGAATCACACAGGAATGCACGGAGAGAGCTCAGAGCTAGAGCACAGCGTTGATACAACAAAGCACTGGCCCAGAGTAACATGATCCCAGCCTACTTAAAGGCAGCACACGCACGGGATTGGCTTACACCTGCCCACAGGTGTTTTCACAAGTGCTCTGTATTACCTATTTGGTCTCCAACATGGCCACCTCCAATACAGCAGACACACCGCAGTGCCTTAGGCCATTTGGTCCCCGCACTCCCAGTTCCCAGACTCTGCATTACCTGTGCCACTGATCACGCCGCGTCCCCACACGGGCGCACAGCACCGCGAACAACCGCACTGGCAACGGATGAACCCCAGAACCCGCAGAGGTGAGAGACCGGTTCGTGACAGTACCCCCTCTTCTAAGGGTGGTCTCCGAACACCTTTGAACCTTATCAGGATTTTTGGAGAAGTATTTCTGTACCAGTCTTGGAGCATGAACATCTTCAGAGAAAACCCAGGATCTTTCCTCCGGACCGTAACCCTTCCAGTCGACCAGAAACTGTAAACGTCCATATCGGGAACGTGAGTCCACAATCTCTTTAACTTCAAATTCCTCATTCTGCAAAGATTGAACTTTAGGAGATTTGGACTGGGTAGTACGGAACTTATTGAGAATCAAAGGCTTCAGTAAAGATGTATGAAAGGCGTTAGGAATTCTCAAAGATGGTGGCAACTTGACTTTGTATGACACAGGGTTGAGTACTTTTACAATGGGAAATGGACCAATAAACTTGGGAGCAAATTTCTTAGAAGGAACTTTGAACCTGAGATTGCGCGTAGAAATCCAAACTTGGTCTCCCACCTTGTAATTCGGTACAGCTTTACGTTTTCTATCTGCAAAATATTTATAACGAGCGGAAGTTTTGATCAACGACTTACGCACACAACTCCAGATTCTAGATAGACGTTGAAGCTCTTGATCTGCTGCTGGAACCTCTAGGGCTGGCAATGGATGGAACTCTGGCACACGAGGATGAAAGCCGAAGTTAATATAAAAGGGCGTAGATTCTGAAGACGAATGGAAGAGATTATTATGAGCAAATTCTGCCAATGGAAGGTAGTCAACCCAGTCATCCTGTGAGGACGATATATATAGCCGGAGAAATGTTTCAAGGTCTTGGTTTACTCTCTCAGTTTGTCCATCTGTCTGAGGATGATATGCAGAAGAAAAGTTCAACTTGACATTTAAAGATGAACAAAGCGACCTCCAAAACTTGGCCACAAACTGTGTTCCCCGATCAGAGATGATCTCTTGAGGAAGGCCATGCAACTTGAAGATTTCAGAGATGAACAATTTGGCTAGTAAAGGGGCTGATGGTAATCCAGTTAATGGAATGAAATGTGCCATTTTTGAAAATCGATCCACTATCACCCAAATGGTATTTCGCCCTTTTGATGGAGGTAGATCGGTCACGAAATCCATTGAGATACGAGTCCATGGTTGCTTGGGTATGGATAATGGATGTAATAAACCTGGTGGAGAACTTCTTGGACTCTTATGTTGGGCACATTTAGGACATGCTGCAATAAACTCTTGGACATCGGCTTTGAGACGTGGCCACCAATAAGACTGTTGAATAAACTTGAGAGTCTTTAGAACCCCAGGATGACCCATGAAGGAAGAGGAGTGAGCCCAGGTAAGCAGCCGTTTTCGAAGATTTGTGGCGACAAAGGTCTTACCAGGCGGAGGAACTGGAGAGGTTCGAGTCATTAAAAAGGACGTAGAATTCACAATGGCTTGATTCGTTGTAGCATCATTTGATTCAGAAGAAGCAAAGGACCGAGAAAGGGCATCTGCCTTTTTGTTCTGAGATCCTGGACGATAGGTGAGCTTGAAATTAAATCGTGTGAAGAAAAGCGCCCATCGAGCTTGTCGTGGATTTAAGCACTGAGCTGACTGCAGATATAGAAGATTCTTATGATCAGTATATACTGTAATGCGATGTTGTGCTCCTTCTAGAAGGTATCTCCACTCCTCAAATGCCAACTTGATGGCAAGTAATTCTTGCTCGCCGATTGCATAATTACGCTCGGCCGGGAGGAACTTTCGGGAGAAATATCCGCAGGGATGGACTTTTTTATCTTCAAAGACTTGTGACAACACAGCTCCTACTGCTTCTGTAGATGCATCCACCTCTAGTAGAAAGGGACGATTCAAATCAGGCTGTCGAAGAATGGGGGCTGACACAAAGGCTTGCTTTAAATCAGAGAAGGCTTTGATTGCTTCAGAAGACCAGTTCGTAGGATTTGCTCCCTTGCGAGTTAGGGCTGTGATGGGAGCAGCAAACGTAGAATAATTCTTAATGAATCTCCTATAGAAATTAGCAAAGCCAAGAAATCGCTGAATCCCCTTGAGAGTTGTAGGAGTGGACCAATCTCGGATAGCTTGCGTCTCTGAGATGGATAGCGGATAAATTTGTCCCCTAGGAGGGATTTTGCCCGGAACCAGGACGACTGGGCAGTCCCATTCGCGATGAGGAGGTAGAGAGTCTGCTGCTTGTTTACTGGAAACATCCGCAAAGGATTGATACACCGGAGGTAGATCGAGAAGGCTAATTGACCGGAGAGGTACAATTGAAGCTACACAGTCCTTGGTACAAGATTTACCCCACGAAAGGACTTCCATGGTTTGCCAATTAAGTTGAGGATTATGTTTCTGCAGCCAAGGTAAACCAAATATCACATCTTGAGAGGCTTTGGGAATCACGTAGAAGGAGAGGTATTCGGAATGGAGCACACCAACTTTCATCTTGAGACATACGGTTCGATGAGTAATTATACCATCTATATACACACAATCTCCTAGCGCTTGTATAGTCAATTAACCTGCTCGTTATGATAATTATTTTATTAAGATTGAAGCTGCTCCCAAATGTGGTACTGCTGGAATACCAGCAACTGTTTTGAATATAGATAGAGGATATAAATAAATATATCAGGAAGCGCTTCAATCAAAACAATTTTTATAATTTATTAAAAATCAATAATATACAATTTAATATATCACAATTGTAGACATAATATAACTAAATGATTAACTTTCTCACTCGTATCTCCAATGTTACATTAGTCCATAATGACAATAATCATTATAATGATTAGTATTAGTTGCTGTGGGGTCTTGAATTAATTAGCCCGTATTGCACTTGTCTCCTTTTGTTAGTCAGTTTATAAGCAACGTGAGGATTATAGTGGCTGGCACGCCAACATGCAGTGTTTCCTCCGTCAATTGTTGCAGTGAGCACACTTACGGGAACAGACGGAGGGAGGGCGCCAGTAAGATGAGGTTCCGGCGCTATGCTACACCCCCGTCTGACCGCAGCTATAAGTGTCCTGTATCGTAGTGTGCAGCAAAAAGAGGATCCCTCTTACCGGACTTGTAAAGTTCTCATGAACCGCGGAGTATTAGCAGCAAACTCCCGTAGCAGCGGCGGCTCTGTAATGTCCGTGAACGGCTTGTTTTGCACCACAGCCTTGGAGACACTTTCAATGAATGGGTGGGTCGTTGAGATGGTCCTTACGCGTTTCTCCGCCCCTATCTCACGGCGGTTTCGTCAGAGGATATGTTGTCAGCCATCCTGGCTTTCTATTTAAACCCATGTGAACCAATCATGACTAATTGATTATTGCAAACACCCATGATATTAACCGCACTTAAAAGGAAATGTATATAGAAATCAAATGTCCACATTCTTAACACAATCAATATATAAACATTTAAAAATATGTTTTTAAGAAAAACGAGCAGGATAATGACTGTTAATAATTAAATCTAATGACACCATATATTTTAATAATACAATTTGTACATATACTTAAAATTAATAATTAATTAATAATTGGCAACAAAAGCACATAGAATCATCATCTTAATCTATAGCCTAGTGACTAGGCTATAGATTAAGATGATGATTCTATGTGCTTTTGTTGCCAATTATTAATTAATTATTAATTTTAAGTATATGTACAAATTGTATTATTAAAATATATGGTGTCATTAGATTTAATTATTAACAGTCATTATCCTGCTCGTTTTTCTTAAAAACATATTTTTAAATGTTTATATATTGATTGTGTTAAGAATGTGGACATTTGATTTCTATATGCATTTCCTTTTAAGTGCGGTTAATATCATGGGTGTTTGCAATAATCAATTAGTCATGATTGGTTCACATGGGTTTAAATAGAAAGCCAGGATGGCTGACAACATATCCTCTGACGAAACCGCCGTGAGATAGGGGCGGAGAAACGCGTAAGGACCATCTCAACGACCCATTCATTGAAAGTGTCTCCAAGGCTGTGGTGCAAAACAAGCCGTTCACGGACATTACAGAGCCGCCGCTGCTACGGGAGTTTGCTGCTAATACTCCGCGGTTCATGAGAACTTTACAAGTCCGGTAAGAGGGATCCTCTTTTTGCTGCACACTACGATACAGGACACTTATAGCTGCGGTCAGACGGGGGTGTAGCATAGCGCCGGAACCTCATCTTACTGGCGCCCTCCCTCCGTCTGTTCCCGTAAGTGTGCTCACTGCAACAATTGACGGAGGAAACACTGCATGTTGGCGTGCCAGCCACTATAATCCTCACGTTGCTTATAAACTGACTAACAAAAGGAGACAAGTGCAATACGGGCTAATTAATTCAAGACCCCACAGCAACTAATACTAATCATTATAATGATTATTGTCATTATGGACTAATGTAACATTGGAGATACGAGTGAGAAAGTTAATCATTTAGTTATATTATGTCTACAATTGTGATATATTAAATTGTATATTATTGATTTTTAATAAATTATAAAAATTGTTTTGATTGAAGCGCTTCCTGATATATTTATTTATATCCTCTATCTATAATTATACCATCTGGAATTCGACTTCCATCCACTGCTGTAACAGCAACTGCTGCTTCCAGAGGCATGGTTTGAACTTTAGACCGTATGACAAAGGCTGAGGAGATGAAGTTCTCGGCTGCCCCGGAATCTAGGAGAGCTGAAACTTTCACTGTAGAACTTGGAACTTCTAATTTAATGGACAAGGTTGGCTCTTTCCCAGAACGTGATTCTAAAGTAACTCCTAGCTTAACCTCTCTTGAATAAGCTAGGAGGCGAGAGTTTCCCGGTCGGAGTTTGCAGAATTTAACTTAATGTTCGGAGGACCCACAGTACATGCAGAGGTTACCCTGTCGACGACGAAGTCGTTCCTCCTCTGTGAGGCGAGAGCGCCCAATCTGCATAGGTTCTTCTGTCGTTACCGGAGACTGTGATGAAGAATCTTGTCGAGGCCAAGGATGATAACGTGGACTGGATCGCTCTGCCCTGGATTTCTCTAAACTTCGCTCCCTGTAACGTAGGTCAAGTTTGTTACAGAGAGAAATCAATTCATCCAGTTTAGTTGGCACATCCCGGATAGTTAAATCATCCTTGATTCTCTCTGAAAGTCCATTCCAAAACGCGGCGATCAGGGCCTCCTCATTCCAGTTTAACTCTGAAGACAACGTGCGAAACTGAATAATATATTGACTGACAGGACGTAAACTTTGACGTAGACGGAGAATCTCCAAAGATGCTGAGGTGGTCCTGCCTGGTTCGTCAAAGATTCTCCGGAAGGATGATTCGAACTCCTTGTAATTAGAGAGGATAGGATCACCTCTTTCCCATAATGGTGATGCCCACTCCAGAGCCTGACCGGAGAGGAGGGCAATAATATATGCAACCTTAGAACGAGCTGATGGGAAACTAGCGGATAACAGTTCGAACTGGATCTCGCATTGATTCAGGAATCCTCTGCAAAGTTTTGGAGTTCCGTCAAACTTACTCGGAGAGGGTAACTGCAAGCGGGACGTAGGCAGCGTCACAGGAGAAGCTGTAGTGGTTACTGGGACAACCGGAGTTGGAATCTGGACTTGAGACGTTTTAATAGCCGTATGAAGAGTCTCTAAACGGTCTGCCAAAGTTTGCATAAACTGCACTATTTGTGTCTGTATAGACTCCTGGTTTTCCAGACGGGAAAGGATATCTGACGTAGCACCGCCTCCTGCGAATTGGTCACTTGACGGATCCATGTGCCCAGTGCTTACTGTCAGGTCCGGGTGTTTTTGTGAATCCGTTAACCCGGGACCAACCACAGGTGTAGGTGCTGGGGTATGAAGAAAGCAGGGAGGACGAAGAAAGTTCCATTCCATATATTTATTGAAATTAACAATTCCAGTAAAGAGTTAAATGACAAGTTGTTAATCATCATATCATACTGAAGTATTGCAGGAATGGCAGAAATAATATGCAGGATAAATCTCAAAGACAAATAAAAGAAATGTTCATGGTACTGTATATAAAACAAGCTGATGAATAAATGTTGAATTGTCCAAATATAAACAAGCTTTGATGCTGAACTGCAGAATGTGATTAACTGGATAATGCAGACATGAAGAAATAACTGTAAGGATTTGCAATGGAGTTTTGAGAGTTAACTGAGAGACTGTGAAGAATTATCCTTGTTATGACAACATAGCAAATATAAAGTACTGAATAGGGTTACTTGCGGGTTCCGGAGATCACTGTGAAACTGTAGTAGATGACAAGGTGATGAATGGGTTAAATGCAGAGTTGAACAAACGAACAGCTGAGGGAAATGGAATCCTCCAAACTTTGAATGGTAGGCCGACAAGGTAACCTCATGCAAGACTCTGGGAATTCAACTGTTTCCAGTAGGTGAGCAATTAACTGACAGCACAGCGGAGAGCCGGTGGATCTTTCAGCAGTGAAGGCTGCAGACGGACCTCTGGGAACGGAGGCGATATCTGGACCACGGGAATCACACAGGAATGCACGGAGAGAGCTCAGAGCTAGAGCACAGCGTTGATACAACAAAGCACTGGCCCAGAGTAACATGATCCCAGCCTACTTAAAGGCAGCACACGCACGGGATTGGCTTACACCTGCCCACAGGTGTTTTCACAAGTGCTCTGTATTACCTATTTGGTCTCCAACATGGCCACCTCCAATACAGCAGACACACCGCAGTGCCTTAGGCCATTTGGTCCCCGCACTCCCAGTTCCCAGACTCTGCATTACCTGTGCCACTGATCACGCCGCGTCCCCACACGGGCGCACAGCACCGCGAACAACCGCACTGGCAACGGATGAACCCCAGAACCCGCAGAGGTGAGAGACCGGTTCGTGACAGGAAGCTGCAAGGGATATTGGTCTTTTGGGATCAAAGGCCAATGCCATGGCTGTCTCAGCTAGACGAGCGTTGTGGATTCACCAATGGAATGCTGATGCTGATTCCAAGAAAAGTATAGAGTCTCTTCCATAAAAAGTAATGCTTTATTTGGTGACGGCCTTGATGATTTGGTATCTACAGCTACCACGGGTAAGTCATCCTTTTTGCCTTATGTTCCTCCACAATAAAAGAAAACGCACCACTACCAGATGCAGTCCTTTCGGCCCAATAAATACAGGAAGGGCCGAGGTTCTTTCTTCCTTGCTACTAGAGGAAGGGGAAGAGGTAAGCAGTCACCAGCCTTGTCAGGCTCCCAGGAGCAGAAGTCCTCCCAGGTTTCTGACAATTCCACTGCATGACGTTGGGGCTCCTATGCGGGAGTCCGCACCGGTGGTGGCACGTCTCAAACTCTTCAGTCAGTGCTGGGTTCGTTCGGACCTGGACCCATGGGTTTTGCAGATAATATCCCAAGGGTACAAACTGGAGTTTCAAGACGTCCCCCCTCACCGATTTTTCAAATCGGCCTTGCCAGTTTCTCTCCCAGACAGAGGAAATTTGCAACACCATACAGAGGTTATGTCAAAATCAGGTTGTCATCAGGGTTCCCCGGTCACAACAAGGAGAAGGCTTTTATTCAAGTCTTTTTGTGGTTCCGAAGCCGGATGGCTCGGTCCTGCCAATCCTGAACCTGAAATCCCTCAATTTCTACCTAAAAATAAAATAAAAATTCAAATTCAAAATGGAGTCTCTCCGAGCAGTGATCTCCAGTCTGGAGGAAGGGGATTTTATGGTGTCGGTGAACATAAAGGATGCCTACTTACATATTCCCATTTATCCTCCGCATCAGGCTTACCTAAGGTTTGCACAAGAGTTGGGTATCTGCACACTCAATATATATTATCAATATTGTGAATGTATGTGAACCCTCATCACATCATCACTTGTTTGGACCCCTTTTCCCTTTATATCAGACAATGCTTGATGTGTAAGGGGGTGCTGTCAATTACAGTATATAGGCGATCGGGTTGAGAGGAAAAGTAAGAAGGAACTGTATGGTTGACGCACTAGAAAAGATTACTTTATCTTAAAACTTAACCTTTATTAAATATACATTAAATAATGAATTAATTACCCAGACAACAGTGAAACATAAGAGTTAAAATCAGACAGACTAACATATATGTGAGACCTATAAGATAGGAAATTGTGAATAAAGAGATTTAAAAAGCGTGTCCGCGTGTATTTGGTACGTATAATACTCGTGGGATTATTGTATCTATTTAAATGTTACTATCATTGACAATATAATTCTTTCAATGCAATGGCTGTTACTCTGATGTTATCAACCGGCTGTTTTATAATGTCTATTTATTCAACAAATATCATCTGGGAATAAATCCCAAAACCTAGAGACTGTGAATATCACCAGGTTATGTAGATACAGATTGACTACAATAAACAAATATGGAGAATTATATGTAGCCAATTAGTGCTGCTACATCTCAAAATATTATGCTGCTGGGCCGGAATCAGCTACAAGATGAATATCTCTATCTCCAAGTTATTCTTCGAGAAGGTAAGTATTAATTCGCACTCACTGTCAGTATTAATACACAGGTGCAGATTTTTCAAGGGTATATGTTGAGGGGAATAAAAAGGAGGGGATTTTGTTTAGGGGATATGGCAGTCCCGACTGTGGTATAGATCATTAAGGGATATAGTAGTCCCTATTTCTAATATCCACCACATATGGCAATCCCGACTGTGGTATGGATCATTAAGGGATATAGTAGTCTCTATTTCTAATAACCACCACATATATTTCCAGCCTCGTGCGATAGTCTGTATTTCGTTCTATCAGACCCGCTTGAAATCACTTCTCTATTGAAGATATTCTATTTAGAGGTGTAGGGCTGTAACATTCAGGGAGACCATGCTCCTTTAAGAGTATATATCTATCCCATACATCATATTGCTTGCTGATATTTCGTTAATATAATATAATTAAATATAATGTAAAGTAATACTGGACAGAGTGGTACTAATAAACTTTATAAGTCCCACACTTATTACACCTTCCCAGTGATGGTAAATAAATTAATCTATTGTGGCATATGGCCACCTTTCAGTTTCAGATGTTAACCGCGTTATTTGTTCTAATGTGGTGCATTGCGGTGTGACGTATAAGTGTTATAACTTTTTCACTATCCCTTGATTTCAGGGAATACTTCCGCAATGCACCACATTAAAACAAATAACGCGGTTAACATCTGAAACTGAAAGGTGGCCATATGCCACAATAGATTAATTTATTTACCATCACTGGGAAGGTGTAATAAGTGTGGGACTTATAAAGTTTATTAGTACCACTCTGTCCAGTATTACTTTACATTATATTTAATTATATTTTCTCTGACGTCCTAAGTGGATGCTGGGACTCCGTAAGGACCATGGGGAATAGCGGCTCCGCAGGAGACTGGGCACAACTAAAGAAAGCTTTAGGACTACCTGGTGTGCACTGGCTCATCCCACTATGACCCTCCTCCAGACCTCAGTTAGAATCTTGTGCCCGGCTGAGCTGGATGCACACTAGGGGCTCTCCTGAGCTCCTAGAAAAGAAAGTATACTTTTAGGTTTTTTATTTTCAGTGAGATCTGCTGGCAACAGACTCACTGCTACGAGGGACTAAGGGGAGAAGAAGCGAACCTACCTGCTTGCAGCTAGCTTGGGCTTCTTAGGCTACTGGACACCATTAGCTCCAGAGGGATCGAACACAGGCCCAGCCTCGGTCGTCCGGTCCCGGTGCCGCGCCGCCGTCCCCCTTACAGAGCCAGAAGCAAGAAGATGGTCCTGGAAATCGGCGGCAGAAGACTTCGGTCTTCAACAAGGTAGCGCACAGCACTGCAGCTGTGCGCCATTGCTCCTCATGCACACCTCACACTCTGGTCACTGTTGGGTGCAGGGCGCTGGGGGGCGCCCTGAGCAGCAATATTAAACACCTTGCTGGCATAAAACTCACATAATATAGTCTTAGAGGCTATATATGTGAAAAATACCCCTGCCAGATATCCATAAAAAAGCGGGAGAAGTCCGCCGAAAAAGGGGCTGAGCTATCTCCCTCAGCACACTGGCGCCATTTTTCCCTCACAGCTCCGCTGGAAGGATCGCTCCCAGGCTCTCCCCTGCAGTTTCAAGACTACAAAGGGTAAAAAAGAGAGGGGGGGCACTAAATTTAGGCGCAGTAGTATACATATAAGCAGCTATAAGGGAAAATCACTCAGTTATAGTGTTAATCCCTGTGTTATATAGCGCTCTGGTGTGTGCTGGCATACTCTCTCTCTGTCTCCCCAAAGGGCTTTGTGGGGTCCTGTCCTCAGTCAGAGCATTCCCTGTGTGTGTGCGGTGTGTCGGTACGGCTGTGTCGACATGTTTGATGAGGAGGCTTATGTGGAGGCGGAGCAGATGCCGATAAATGTGATGTCACCCCCTGCGGGGCTGACACCTGAGTGGATGGACTTGTGGAAGGAATTAGGTGAAAGTGTCAACTCCTTACATAAAAGGTTTGACGACATAGCAGATGTGGGACAGCCGGCTTCTCAGCTCGTGCCTGCCCAACTGTCTCTAAAGCCATCAGGGGCTCTAAAACGCCCGCTACCTCAGATGGCAGACACAGATGTCGACACGGATACTGAATCCAGTGTCGACGACGATGAGACTAATGTAACTTCCAATAGGGCCACACGTTACATGATTGAGGCAATGAAAAATGTGTTGCACATTTCTGATGTTACCCCAGGTACCACAAAAAAGGGTATTATGTTTGGGGAGAAAAAACTACCAGTGGTTTTTCCCCCATCTGATGAATTAAATGAGGTGTGTGAAGAAGCGTTGGCTTCCCCCGATAAGAAACTGGTAATTTCTAAAAAGTTACTAATGGCGTACCCTTTCCCGCCAGAGGATAGGTCACGTTGGGAAACATCCCCAAGGGTGGATAAAGCGCTCACACGCCTGTCAAAGAAGGTGGCACTACCGTCTCCGGATACGGCCGCCCTGAAGGAGCCTGCTGATAGGAAGCAGGAGGCTATCCTGAAGTCTGTATATACACACTCAGGTATTATTTTAAGACCGGCTATTGCTTCAGCATGGATGTGCAGTGCTGCAGCTGCGTGGTCAGATTCCCTGTCGGAAAATATTGATACCCTTGACAGGGACACTGTATTGCTAACCATAGAGCATATAAAAGACGCAGTCTTATACATGAGAGATGCACAGAGGGATATTTGCCGGCTGGCATCTAAAATAAGTGCAATGTCCATTTCTGCCAGGAGAGGGTTATGGACTCGGCAGTGGACAGGGGATGCAGATTCTAAAAGGCACATGGAAGTTTTGCCTTATAAAGGTGAGGAATTGTTTGGGGATGGTCTCTCGGGCCTCGTTTCCACAGCGACAGCTGGGAAGTCAGCTTTTCTACCCCATGTTCCCTCACAGCCAAAGAAAGCACCGTATTATCAGGTACAGTCCTTTCGGCCCCAAAAAGGCAAGCGGGTTAAAGGCGTGTCCTTTCTGCCTAGAGGCAGAGGTAGAGGGAAAAAGCTGCAGCATACAGCCAGTTCCCAGGAACAAAAGTCCTCCCCCGTTTCCTCTAAGTCCACCGCATGACGCTGGGGCTCCACAGGCAGAGCCAGGTACGGTGGGGGCCCGTCTCAAGAACTTCAGCAATCAGTGGGCTCGCTCACGGGTAGATCCCTGGATTCTTCAAGTGGTATCTCAGGGGTACAAGCTGGAATTTGAGACGTCTCCCCCTCGCCGTTTCCTCAAATCTGCCTTGCCAACAACTCCCTCAGACAGGGAGGCTGTGCTAGAGGCAATTCACAAGCTGTATTCCCAGCAGGTGATAGTCAAGGTGCCCCTCCTTCAACAAGGACGGGGTTACTATTCCACAATGTTTGTGGTACCGAAACCGGACGGTTCGGTGAGACCCATTTTAAATTTGAAATCCTTGAACACTTATATAAAAAAATTCAAGTTCAAGATGGAATCGCTCAGGGCGGTTATTTCAAGCCTGGACGAGGGGGATTACATGGTATCACTGGACATCAAGGATGCTTACCTGCATGTCCCCATTTACTATCCTCACCAGGAGTACCTCAGATTTGTGGTACAGGATTGTCATTACCAATTCCAGACGTTGACGTTTGGTCTGTCCACGGCACCGAGGGTATTTACCAAGGTAATGGCCGAAATGATGATACTCCTTCGAAAAAAGGGAGTTTTAATTATCCTGTACTTGGACGATCTCCTGATAAAGGCGAGGTCCAGGGAGCAGTTGTTGGTCGGGATAGCACTATCTCGGGAGGAGCTACAACAGCACGGTTGGATTCTAAATTTTCCAAAGTCACAGCTGGTCCCTACGACACGTCTACTGTTCCTGGGGATGGTTCTGGACACAGAACAGAAAAAAGTGTTTCTCCCGGAGGAGAAAGCCAAGGAGCTGTAATCTCTAGTCAGAGGCCTCCTGAAACCAAAACAGGTGTCGGTGCATCACTGCACGCGAGTCCTGGGAAAAATAGTAGCTTCCTACGAAGCAATTCCATTCGGCAGGTTCCATGCAAGGACCTTTCAGTGGGACCTGTTGGACAAGTGGTCCGGATCGCATCTTCAGATGCATCGGCTGATAACCCTGTCTCCAAGGACCAGGGTGTCTCTGCTGTGGTGGCTGCAGAGTGCTCATCTTCAAGAGGGCCGCAGATTCGGCATACAGGACTGGGTCCTGGTGACCACGGATGCCAGCCTTCGAGGCTGGGGGGCAGTCACACAGGGAAGAAACTTCCAGGGACTATGGTCAAGTCAGGAGACTTCCCTACACATAAATATTCTGGAACTGAGGGCCATTTACAATGCCCTAAGTCAGGCAAGACCCCTGCTTCAAAACCAGCCGGTACTGATTTAGTCAGACAACATCACGGCAGTCGCCCATGTAAACCGACAGGGCGGCACAAGAAGCAGGATGGCGATGGCAGAAGCCACAAGGATTCTCCGATAGGCGGAAAATCACGTGTTAGCACTGTCAGCAGTGTTCATTCCGGGAGTGGAGAACTGGGAAGCAGACTTCCTCAGCAGGCACGACCTCCACCCGGGAGAGTGGGGACTTCATCCAGAAGTCTTCCAGCTGATTGTAAACCGTTGGGAATGGCCACAGGTGGACATGATGGCGTCCCGCCTAAACAAAAAGCTAGAAAGATATTGCGCCAGGTCGAGAGACCCTCAGGCAATAGCTGTGGACGCTCTAGTGACACCGTGGGTGTACCAGTCGGTTTATGTGTTCCCTCCTCTTCCTCTCATACCCAAGGTATTGAGGATAATAAGAAAAAGAGGAGTAAGAACTATACTCATTGTTCCGGATTGGCCAAGAAGAGCTTGGTACCCGGAACTTCAAGAACTGATCTCAGAGGACCCATGGCCTCTGCCGCTCAGACAGGACCTGCTGCAGCAGGGGCCCTGTCTGTTCCAAGACTTACCGCGGCTGCGTTTGACGGCATGGCGGTTGAACGCCGGATCCTGAAGGAAAAGGGCATTCCGGAGGAAGTCATCCCTATGCTGATTAAAGCTAGGAAAGAAGTGACCGCAAACCATTATCACCGCATATGGCGAAAATATGTTGCGTGGTGTGAGGCCAGGAAGGCCCCAACGGAGGAATTTCAGCTGGGCCGTTTTCTGCACTTCCTACAGTCAGGGGTGACTACGGGCCTAAAATTGGGTTCCATTAAGGTCCAGATTTCGGCTCTGTCGATTTTCTTCCAGAAAGAACTGGCTTCACTGCCTGAAGTTCAGACATTTGTTAAGGGAGTGCTGCATATTCAGCCCCCTTTTGTGCCTCCAGTGGCACCTTGGGATCTCAACGTGGTGTTGGATTTCCTAAAGTCGCATTGGTTTGAGACACTTAAAACCGTGGATTTGAAATATCTCACGTGGAAAGTGGTCATGCTGTTGGCCTTGGCTTCGGCCAGGCGTGTGTCGGAATTGGCGGCTTTGTCATGTAAAAGCCCTTATCTGATTTTCCATATGGATAGGGCAGAATTGAGGACTCGTCCCCAGTTTCTCCCTAAGGTGGTATCAGCTTTTCATTTGAACCAACCTATTGTAGTGCCTGCGGCAGGGCCGGTTCTAGGGTGTTCGGCACCCCCCTGCAAACTATACATTTGTGCCCTCCCATTTTCCTTTGGCGCGTGCCGGGAAAAGGGGTGTGGTCTCACAAGTAAGGGGCATGGCCACACAGTAGTACCTCCATTTAAAATTACGCCACAATGTAGCACAATCTTATTAATCTTATACGTAATGCCCCACCCGTAGTAGTAGCGTCCTTATACGTAATGCCCCACCCGTAGTAGTAGCGTCCTTATACGTAATGCCCCACCCGTAGTAGCAGCGTCCTTATTTGTAATGCCCCCCAGTAGTAGTAGCATCCTTATACATAATGCCCCCCCAGTAGTAGTAGCATCCTTATACATAATGCACCCCGAGTAGTAGTAGCATTCTTATACATAATGCACCCACAGTAGTAGTAGCGTCCTTATACGTAGTGCACCCCCAGTAGTAGACGCGTCCTTATACGTAATACCCCCCAGTAGTAGTAGCATCCTTATACATAATGCCCCCCCAGTAGTAGTAGCATCCTTATACATAATGCCCCCCCAGTAGTAGTAGCATCCTTATACATAATGCCCCCCCAGTAGTAGTAGCGTCCTTATACGTAATGCCCTCCCGGTAATAGTAACGTCCTTGTACATAATGCCCCCCCCAGTAGTAGTAGCGTTCTTATACGTAGTGCACCCCAGTAGTAGTATCGTCCTTATATGTAATGCCCCCAGCCCCAGTAGTAGTAGCGTCCTTACACGTAATGGCCCCCCCAGTAGTAGCGTTGTTACACGTAATGCCCCCCTGTAGTAATAGCGTCCTTATACGTAATGGCCCCCCAGTAGTGGCATCCATAGAGCGCGCGCACAGACATACCTCACACACACACAATTCACACATATATACACACACATACACACCCACCACACACACACACACACACACACACACACACACACACACACTTCTCTCTCACCCTCCACTTACCTAATCCAGTCTCCCTCTGTACAGCAGCCAGGTCCGTGTAGCTCCGCCCCCTTATGGCCCGTTTAGCCACGTCCCCTACCGTCCCGTGAGGCTCCGCACCCTTCTGTCCCGTACTCGGCGCTCTCACACAGATGAGATGAGGTGAGGGGAGGGAGGAGGCGTATCATGCTGCAGGTGCCCGCTGCCAGTGCCTGTCATACAGTGACAGACACAGCAGTGGCAGCAGCAGCAGCAGGGGGGACAGGACGGCGCAGCAGGAAAGGGATGCAGAGTAGGGGAAGCGCCTATCCGTCCCAGCGCCTCCCTGCACTGCATCCCTTCGCTGAGCGGGTAGCGCCGGGCCTGGCCTGCGGCTACTAAAGACTTGGAGGATTCCAAGTTGTTGGACGTAGTCAGGGCCCTGAAAATTTATGTTTCCAGGACAGCTAGTGTCAGGAAAACTGACTCGCTATTTATCCTGTATGCACCCAACAAGCTGGGTGCTCCTGCTTCAAAGCAGACTATTGCTCGCTGGATCTGTAGTACGATTCAGCTTGCACATTCTGCGGCTGGACTGCCGCATCCTAGATCAGTGAAAGCCCATTCCACGAGGAAGGTGGGCTCTTCTTGGGCGGCTGCCCGAGGGGTCTCGGCTCTACAAATTTGCCGAGCAGCTACTTGGTCGGGGTCAAACACAGGGCCGTTTCTAGACAATTTGGCTCCCAGTGCGAGATTTCAAAATGCGCCCCCCCCCCCCCATTGCTATAAAAAAAAATTGCGTGCCCCCCCCATATAGCCAGAAAAAAAGCATGCGCGCGCCGAAGGCGCGCGCGCTCCCGACAAGGCTGTGTGGCCTGATTAAAATGGGCGTGGTCTCATTACAGTGGGCGTGGCCTCGTCTGATATCACACCCACCACAGGGGGAAAAAATAAAAATAAAAAAGTCCCCTTTTTACACATTACACCAGGCAAGTGTCCCCATATTACACAGCGCGGCAGGCAGGTGTCCCCATTTACAAAGTGCGGCAGGCAGGTGTCCCCATTTTACACAGTACGGCAGGCAGGTGTCCCCATTTAACAAAGTGCGGCAGGCAGGTGTCCCCATTTTACACAGTACGTAGGCAGATATCCCCATTTTACACAGTACGCAGGCAGGTGTCCCCATTTTACACAGTACGCAGGCAGGTGTCCCCATTTTACACAGTACGCAGGCAGGTGCCCCCATTTTACACAGTGCGGCAGGTATCCCCATTTTACACAGTGCGGCAGGTGTCCCCATTTTACACAGTGCGGCAGGTGCCCCCATTTTACACAGTGCGGCAGGTATCCCCATTTTACACAGTGCGGCAGGTGTCCCCATTTTACACAGTGCAGCAGGTGTCCCCATTTTACACAGTGCGGCAGGTATCCCCATTTTACACAGTGCGGCAGGTGTCCCCATTTTACACAGTGCAGCAGGTGTCCCCATTTTACACAGTGCGGCAGGTGTCCCCATTTTACACAGTGCGGCAGGTGTCCCCATTTTACACAGTACGCAGGCAGGTGTCCCCATTTTACACAGTACGCAGGCAGGTGCCCCCATTTTACACAGTGCGGCAGGTATCCCCATTTTACACAGTGCGGCAGGTGTCCCCATTTTACACAGTGCGGCAGGTGCCCCCATTTTACACAGTGCGGCAGGTATCCCCATTTTACACAGTGCGGCAGGTGTCCCCATTTTACACAGTGCAGCAGGTGTCCCCATTTTACACAGTGCGGCAGGTATCCCCATTTTACACAGTGCGGCAGGTGTCCCCATTTTACACAGTGCAGCAGGTGTCCCCATTTTACACAGTGCAGCAGGTGTCCCCATTTTACACAGTGCGGCAGGTATCCCCATTTTACACAGTGCGGCAGGTGTCAAGTGGGAGGAGGGAGGGAGAGAGAGAGAGAGAGAGAATACTTACAACTTGCCGCTCTTCGGGTCCCGCGCGCCGGCCGCCTCCTCCGTCGATGGTTATCTCCAGTCCTCTCCTCCCTCTCTCTTCCCCCCGAGCGCTCCTGCTCGGGGGGTGGGGCTTCGCGGAATGACGCGTTTGCGTCGTGACGTCACGACGCAAACGCGTCATTCCGCGAAGCCCCGCCCCCCGAGCAGGAGCGCTCGGGGGGAGAGAGAGGGAGGAGAGGAGTAGTCACAAAGTGCCGCGGCGGGCGCCCCGTGCGGTTGCACGGCTCGCCCGCCGCTAGAAACGGCACTGGTCAAACACATTTGCAAAATTCTACAAGTTTGATACCCTGGCTGAGGAGGACCTAGAGTTTGCTCATTCGGTGCTGCAGAGTCATCCGCACTCTCCCGCCAGTTTGGGAGCTTTGGTATAATCCCCATGGTCCTTACGGAGTCCCAGCATCCACTTAGGACGTCAGAGAAAATAAGATTTTACTCACCGGTAAATCTATTTCTCGTAGTCCGTAGTGGATGCTGGGCGCCCATCCCAAGTGCGGATTGTCTGCAATACTTGTATACAGTTATTGTTTAACTAAAGGGTTATTGTTGAGCCATCTGTTGAGAGGCTCAGTTATATATCATACTGTTAACTGGGTATAGTATTACGAGTTATACGGTGTGATTGGTGTGGCTGGTATGAGTCTTACCCGGGATTCAAAATCCTTCCTTATTGTGTCAGCTCTTCCGGGCACAGTATCCTAACTGAGGTCTGGAGGAGGGTCATAGTGGGAGAAGCCAGTGCACACCAGGTAGTCCTAAAGCTTTCTTTAGTTGTGCCCAGTCTCCTGCGGAGCCGCTATTCCCCATGGTCCTTACGGAGTCCCAGCATCCACTACGGACTACGAGAAATAGATTTACCGGTGAGTAAAATCTTATTATATTAACGAAATATCAGCAAGGGATATGATGTATGGGATAGATATATACTCTTAAAGGAGCACTGTCTCCCTGAATGTTACAGCCCTACACCTCTAAATAGAATATCTTCAATAAAGGAGGGTCTGATAGAACGAAAAAATACAGACTATCGCACGAGGCTGGAAATATATGTGGTGGTTATTAGAAATAGGGACTACTATATCCCTTAATGATCCATACCACAGTCGGGATTGCCATATGTGGTGGATATTAGAAATAGGGACTACTATATCCCTTAATGATCCATACCACAGTCGGGACTGCCATATCCCCTAAACAAAATCCCCTCCTTTTTATTCCCCTCTACATATACCCTTGAAAAATCTGCACCTGTGTATTAATATTTAATACTGACAGTGAGTGCGAATTAATACTTACCTTCTCGAAGAATAACTTGGAGATAGAGATATTCATCTTGTAGCTGATTCCGGCCCAGCAGCATAATATTTTGAGATGTAGCAGCACTAATTGGCTACATATAATTCTCCATAATTGTTTATTGTAGTCAATCTGTATCTACATAACCTGGTGATATTCACAGTCTCTAGGTTTTGGGATTTATTCCCAGATGATATTTGTTGAATAAATAGACATTATAAAACAGCCGGTTGATAACATCAGAGTAACAAGCCATTGCATTGAAAGAATTATATTGTCAATGATAGTAACATTTAAATAGATACAATAATCCCACGAGTATTATACGTATCAAATACACGCGGACACGCTTTTTGAATCTCTTTATTCACAATTTCCTATCTTATAGGTCTCACATATATGTTAGTCTGTCTGATTTTAACTCTTATGTTTCACTGTTGTCTGGGTAATTAGTTCATAAATAAAGGTTACGTTTTAAGATAAAGTAATCTTTTCTAGTGCGTCAACCATACAGTTCCTACTTACTTTTCCTCTCAACCCAATTACCTAAGGTTTGCAATTCAAGATTGTCATTACCAATTTCAGACGTTGCCGTTTGGCCTGTCCACGGCTCCGAGGATTTTCACCAAAGTGATGGCGGAAATGGTTCTCCTTCGCAAGCAAGGAGTCACAATTATCCCGTACTTGGATGATCTCCTGATAAAGGCGAGATCCAGGGACCAGTTGGTGAAAAACTTGGTCCTGTCTCTGACAGTTCTTCAACAACACGGTTGGCTCCTGAACTTGCCAAAATCACAGTTGATTCCGGCAACAAGGTTGTCATTTTTAGGGATGATACTGGACACAGAACTACAGAGAATTTTTCTTCCGGTGGAAAAGGCTCAGGAACTTCAGAGCCTAGTCAAACGAGTTCTGAAACCACCAAGAGTGTCAATCCATCAGTGCACTCGGTTGCTGGGGAAGATGGTGGCGACCTACGAGGCCATTCAGTTTGGCAGATTCCATGCCAGAGTATTTCAGTGGGACCTGTTGGACAAGTGGTCCGGATCCCACCTGCACATGCACCGGAAGATAGTTCTGTCTTCAAAGACCAGAATATCGCTCCTGTGGTGGCTGCACAGCTCTCACCTCCTGGAGGGACGCAGGTTCGGAATCCAGGACTGGATCCTAATGACCACGGATGCAAGTCTCCGAGGATGGGGTGCAGTCACGCAAGGGGTAAACTTTCAAGGAAGATGGTCAAGCCAGGAAACTTGTCTCCACATAAATGTTCTGGAGTTAAGGGCCATTTACAATGGCCTTGTGCAGACGGAACATCTTCTTCGCAATCTGCCCGTGCTGATCCAATCAGACAATGTGACAGCAGTAGCGTACATAAACCGCCAAGGCGGAACAAAAAGCAGAGCAGCAATGGCAGAAGTCACAAAAGTTCGCTGGGCAGAGAAGCATACAAGAGCACTGTCAGCGGTCTTCATTCCAGGAGTGGACAACTGGGAAGCAGACTTCCCCAGCCGACACGATCTCCATCCAGGAGAATGGAGCCTCCATCAAGAGGTCTTCACAGAAGTCACAAGTCGTTGGGGAATTCCTCACATAGACATGATGGCATTGTGCCTCAACAAAAAGCTTCAGAGATATTGTTCCAGGTCCAGGGACCCCCAAGCATAGCAGTGGATGCACTGGTGACACCATGAGTGTTTCCGTCGGTGCATGTGTTTCCTCCACTTCCTCTCATTCCAAAAGTTCTAAAGATCATAAGAAGAACAATGGTTCAAGCAATCCTCATTGTCTCAGACTGACCAAAGAGGACTTGGTATCCAGATCTTCAGGAATTACTCATAGGAGATCCCTAGTCCTTCCTCTGTGAGAGGACCTGTTACAGCAGGGGCCGTGCGTATACCAAGACTTACCGCGGCTACGTTTGACGGCATGACGGTTGAATGCCAGATCTTAGCACGAAAGGGTATTCCCAGTGAAGTCATTCCCACACTTCTTCAGGCCAGGAAGGGAGTAACAACCGCATTTAGAGGAAGTATGTATCTTGGTGTGAATCCAAGAAAGCTCCAGTGGAAGAGTTTCAGCTAGGACGTTTTCTCCATTTTCTACAAGCAGGTGTAGAGGCGGGCCTAAAGTTGGGCTCAATTAAGGTTCAAATTTCAGCCTTATCGGTTTTCTTTCAAAAGCAATTGGCCTCCCTTCCAGAAGTTCAAACTTCCGTGAAGGGTGTGTTGCACATCCAACCTCCATTTGTGCCCCCTGTGGCACCATGGGATCTTAACGTGGTGTTGCAGTCCCTTCAATCGCATTGGTTTGAGCCTTTACAGACGGTGGAGTTGAAGTTTCTCACTTGGAAAGTGGTCATCCTGTTGGCTTTGGCGTCCGCAAGGCACATGTCTGAGTTAGCGGCCTTGTCTCACAAGAGCCCTTATTTAATCTTTCATGAAGATAGAGCAGAGTTGAGGACTCTGCAACAATTTCTGCCGAAGGTGGTTTCATCTTTCCACATGAACCAACCTATTGTGGTGCCAGTGGCTACTGATGCTTTCGTTGAGTCAAAATCTTTGGATGTGGTCAGAGCTCTGAAAATCTATGTCGCCAGAACGGCTCAGGTTAGGAAAACCGAGGCTCTGTTTGTCCTGTATGCTCCCAACAAGATTGGGTGTCCTGCTTCCAAACAGACCATTGCACGCTGGATCTGTAACACGATTCAGCATGCTCATTCCACGGCCGGATTACTATTATCGGAATCGGTGAAGGCCCATTCTACTAGGAAGGTGGGCTCTTCTTGGGCGGCTGCCCGAGGGGTCTCGGCATTGCAACTTTGCCGAGCTGCTACTTGGTCGGGTTTGAACAGTTTTGTAAAGTTTTACAAGTTTGATACCCTGGCCGATGACGACCTAAAGTTTGGTCGATCGGTGCAGCAGAGTCATCCGCACTCTCCCGCCCGTTCTAGAGCTTTGGTATAATTCCATGGTTCTTTTGGTGTCCCCAGCATCCTCTAGGACGTATGAGAAAATAGGATTTTAATACCTACCGGTAAATCCTTTTCTCTTAGTCCGTAGAGGATGCTGGACGCCTGTCCCAGTGCGTACTGTATCTGCAGTTATTAATTCTGGTTACACACATGTTGTGTTATGTTTATAGTCAGCCTGTTGCTGACATTGGTTCATGCCGTTGGCTTGGGTTCTGTTGAATGCCACGTTGTGCGGCGTGTTTGTGGTGTGTGCTGGTAAGAATATCACCTAAATTAACAATAAATCCTTTCCTGGTGTCTGGAGGAGGGGCATAGAGGGAGGAGCCAGTGCACACCCCTTTTTCAAAGTCTTAAAGTGCCCATGTCTCCTGCGGATCCCGTCTATACCCCATGGTTCTTTTGGTGTCCCCAGCATCCTCTACGGCAGGCTTTTTCAACCTAGTGTGCCGCGACCAGTTGCAAGGTGTGCTGCGGAGCCAGAGCAGCTTCCTGCACCTTCAGAGTGAACTGTTGACCCGGGCTCTTCTTAGAGGATCAATCGTGCTCCGGCCATGACCTATGCCTTGAAAACGATGTGATATCACCCGCCTGCATACACATCTTCCAGTTCCCGCCTGCATACACAGCTTTCCTTGCCCACCCACATCCACACCTGCCCGACCGCCCGCTGCTCAGTATTCGCAGAACTCCACTATGAACAGCCCTCGCCACTGAGGGACAGGGAGGAGGAGGACAGCTGATAATATTTGTTATTTTATTTCTCCTGTGGGGAATAATAGGATTTCAATAGGATTTATGTGGGGAGAATAAGGATTTATGGGGGAAACAATGTGAACAATTCATGTGGGGAGCAATGTGATTGATTTATGTGAGGAGCAGTAGGATTTATGTAGGGAGCAACATGATTTATGTGGGGAGCAATGTGATTGTTTTTTCTGTGTAGGCCAATGTATGTGTGGATTTTCTTTTCTTTTTTTTTTTACTGTGAGAGCCAATGTGTGTGTTTTGTTTTTTTCTGTGGGGAACTGTTGGTGTGCCTTGGCAATTTTAAAATATTGTTCGGTGTGCCGCGAGTAAAAAAAGGTTGAAAATCACTGCTCTACGGACTAAGAGAAAAGGATTTACCGGTAGGTATTAAAATCCTATTATTTTTATAGTCTTACCACATTGTTTTAAATGCTCTTTCCTAACAGCGTCTTACACGCATATTGGAAAGAGTCGCTCCAACAACTCTCCGCCGGGTCGCAACAACGCTTATCCACAATACAAGTGCTGTCTCGACGGGTGTCTGTGTCGGATATACTAGCAGGTCCAAGCAGACGTTACCAGGCTGTGGCCGGAGCACGGGGAGAAGGTAAGGCATCGGTCCTGCTTAGAAGGGGAATACGGACACAGCCGCACTGTTTGGGAGGAGACTACCAAACAGTAGCTGGCGCGCCGCCACCACGGGTGCTCCAGCGCTAGCCTTAAGGATAATAAGGCACCAGGATTAGTTTGAGGCTGCGATCCCTAGGGTTGATGTCAGCGGTGGGGAATCAGACGTTCTCCTGGTCGCCCCTCCCCCCAGTTCATGACCAGTTTCCATGCGTCTCCTGCCATGAACTGATTGCCTCACTTCCGTCTCAGACGCTGCCACGAGGGGACTCGGTCGCAGCATAGGCCGCTGCGTCCGTGTACACTAAGTGTTACTGCTAGAGATTGGGTCATAGACATGTGCGTCTGCATGCACTGGCGTTCACTGAGCGTCTGTGTCCGCTAAAAAGTACTGGAGCGGCAGTGTACATTAGTAGCGTCTGTATCCACTCAGCGTTCGTGAACGTATTGATCGATCCTGGAAGTGGGGTGAGTCTCCCTGTATCCCACTCTACAGAGTAAGGATTATACAGCACTAAATTTCAATCTACTTTTGTTAGTATGAATAGTTAACTTTAGTGCCTATTGCATATGAGTCTGTATACATTACTGTGGTTTTATTCGCAAATGCATCAGAATACGTTAAATAAACTGTATAGAACAGAATTCAGTAAATGTACTCCTACATACTTGAAATGTGTTTGTAGTTGATAATATGCTCATATGACTAATATATAATATGTAACTGACTGCTAGTGTGATTGCTGACTTTAATAATAATAATAATAATTTTATTTATATAGCGCTCTTTCTCCAATAGGACTCAAGGCGCTTAACAGATACATAGCATAATATAGTACAGAAAATAATGAAGTACATTTTCATAAAATACAGAAGCATGAAGATACTAAAAGGGACACTATGGAAATGCTTTAGTAAACAGAAAAGTCTTGAGTCTACTTTTGAAGGATTCTATAGTTGGGGCCTCTCGCACTGTGCGGGGAAGTGAGTTCCATAGAGTCGGAGCCGCATGACTAAAAGCTCGACCCCCAGATGAATTACGGTAGATTCTAGGTACTGCTAAAAGTCCTTCATCTACAGATCGCAGTAATCGAGTGGGGCAGTATGGGGTCAGAAGCTGTTTCAGGTACCTTGGTCCTTGGTCATGTAATGCTTTGAAACTCAGTAAGCCAATCTTGAAGATGATTCGCCATCTTACAGGCAGCCAGTGAAGGGAGTAGAGGATGGGTGTTATGTGGCTGGAACGGGGCTGGTTGGTTAATAGCCTGGCAGCTGTGTTTTGCACCAGCTGTAAGCGTTGCAATTCTTTTGCTGGTAGACCAAGGTAGAGGGCATTACAGTAGTCTAAACGAGATGATACAAATGCATGTATGACTTTTGGCATGTCATCTGAGGGAATTAAGTGCTTGATTCTGGCTATGTTCCTCAGGTGAAAGAATGAGGATTTGATTGTGGCTGATATCTGATGTTTAAGTGTCAAGCCACCATCCAGGACAACGCCAAGATTACGCACACGATCACTGGTCTGTAATTCTGAGTCCCCGAGTGTAAGTCCAGTTGGTTGGCTATGCTGCAGTCTTGTCCTTTGATGCTGCGGTCGTATCAAAAGGACCTCTGTTTTATCCGGGTTCAGTCGCAGCCAACTGGCGCTCATCCACTCCTGTAGTTCAGCTAGACAGCCATTTAGGGTTGCTATTGGGTTATCAGTGCCCGGAGCAAAGGACAAGTACAGTTGTGTATCATCTGCATAGCAGTGGTAGACCAGGCCATGGCGCCTGATTATTTCGCCCAATGGGAGCATGTATACTGCAAAAAGCATGGGGGATAGTATAGAACCTTGTGGGACACCACATGGCAATGGCACTGGTGGTGATGAGTATAATCCAGATGATACTCTCTGTGCCCTGCCTGTGAGAAATGATTTGAACCAGCTTAGGACTGTGCCATCCAGACCACAGAAATGTATCAGTCGCTCAATCAGAAGTCTTCTGATGAAGCTAGGTGACCAAGCCTAGGGAAACGCGTTAAGGATTCATGCTGCCTTCATACCAGTGTCCTGCATTTCAAACGGATCCAGATATGGACTTTTGAACCAAATACTTTGGAACTTTCCCTGTGGGATTTTCAACCAAACAGCACCGATTGGAGAGACCCAGTGCTCACACAAAACAGCACAGCTTGCCGGCTGGCAATTACATTCCTCTGGAAGTCTCCATCGCTAAAGGGTAACACCAGCTGTTTCTAATTATTTTTCCCAGGGAACTTTGCACACTTTCAGTCCGGGATCCACTGTGGACACTTGTTAGCAGCTATTTCCAACCATTTCTGAGCTCCATCAATGCCTTTCATTTCATGTTTTTATTGGAATAATTCCTACTTTTAGATAATCATGTCTAGCTAAATTAATTAATAAATCTATGTCATTTTATCAGATTCTATCCATAGTATTTATTATTGGGGAAACATCCAGCGCCAGTTTTCCATTTGTTTTTTACAGTTTTTCTTGGGATTGACAATCCCTACTGGCAGCTGTGACAGCGCGTCTGGGTGTGTGCTACTTGTTTTAGACCACAGAAATGTATCAGTCGCTCAATCAGAAGCCCATGGTCCACGGTATCAAATGCTGCCGAGAGATCCAGAAGGATTAATATTGAACAGTCACCTCTGTCTTTTGCCATCAGAAGATCATTTAACACACACACACCAGGGCTGTTTCAGTGCTATGTCTTCTCCTGAATCCTGATTGAAATGGATCATAAATATCATGGGTTGTCAGGCGGGTTTCCAGTTGATTTGCAACGACTTTCTCAATAACCTTTCCTAGGAAAGGAAGGTTTGATACCGGTCTGTAGTTGGTCATGCAGTCGGGATCTAAATTAGGTTTTTTAAGAAGCGGCCTAACAATTGCTTCCTTTAGGGGTCCAGGAAAAATGCCTGTCTGCAAAGAGCATTGAACAATTTTTGTAAAGACAGGACCAATTATATCCATACAACCTATTAGAAGCTTGGTTGAGGCTGGGTCCAGATCACAGGTGGTGGGACGCAAAATTCGAGCAATTTCAGCAGTATCCTTTACATCCACTGGGTCAAAGCTGGTCCATGAAGGCAGGTAGCTTATATTGGCAGGCTTTGTAGTTTGGCACTCCTTTGATGGCACTGTGGAGATTCCAGCCCGGATGGTGGATATTTTATCTGCAAAGAAGTTTGCAAACTCGTTGCATCTTGCCTGGGAGAGGGTCTCATCAGTCTGCAGGCATGCTGGCTTGCAAAGCATCTCCACTGTGCGGAAAAGCTGAGCTGGCCTATTGTTTGCTGCTGTGATCTCATTTGACAGGAACTGTGCCTTCTTACGAGTGATTGTCGATTGATATTCTTCGTTATGCTTTATTAGTTTTATTTTGTCATCCACTAGGTTAGTCTTCCTCCATCGTCTTTCCAGTCTACGCCCCCTTTTCTTGAGCTCACTAACACTGTTGTCGAACCATGGAGCTTGACGTTGTGGTTTACGAGGTCTTAAACGCACAGGGGCGATAACATCAATTGCAGCCATAACATCCCTATTATAATAACGGACTAGGGAACAGGGATCTTCACAGGCACCCAGTATAGCAGCGAGATCCAGATTTGCTGCAAGAGCCTGGGGAGTCATACCCCTCCTTGGACGATACCTGGTCAACTCCACGGGCAGAGATCTTATTTGAGGGGTTGCAACTGAGAACCAGAGGGAGTAGTGGTCTGACCAGATGACTGGGTTTATTTTTAGGTCAGTGACTTCTAATCCAATCTGAAAGACAAGGTCGAGAGTGTGACCACTTTTATGTGTGGCAGAGGGAACGACCTGTGTGAAGCCCAGACCATTCATTGTGCACAGGAGGTCTTGGCCAAGGCGTGAGAGCTCATCATCCACCCATGCATTGAAATCCCCGAGGATGAGCCATCTTTGATGTTCCAGAACCAGGCCAGCAACAGTGTCTGCAATTTCTTGTAGAAATATCTTTCCATCTCCAGGTGGCCGGTAAATGAGAAGTACTCTGAAACCTAATCCTGTCGAACTCCGGGCAGCAATGCACTCGAATGAGCGAGTAGTTTCAATAGGGTGGACCCTAAGTTTAAGTTCTTTTTTGAAGCAGATAGCCACCCCGCCACCCCTGCGGTCCAGTCTTGGGTTGTGGATGACAGAGTAGTTTGTTGGTACTGCAGCCTCCAATATAGGTGCTGCATTTTCATCTAGCCAGGCCTCTGTAATATAGGCTAGATCTGCAGATTCAATAAGGTCAGCAATTGTTGCAGTCTTGTTTCTTATAGATCTGGCATTACAAAGGACTGACCTGATTGGACATACCAGAGGGCCTTCAGTTTTCTTTATGTTAAGTGCAGGAGCTCTGGGTATGGGGGTCACAAAGCGAGAGTTGACAGTTCTGTTCTTCCAAACACAGGGCCGTCTTTTGGGTATCACTTCTATTTGATTGTTCTTTGAGTATGAGGGTGAGCAGGTGGGCAAAGGACTTAGATGGTTACCGGGGGAAATACATTTCCGGCCTGCTCGCTTCCCACGAATGCGCCAGTGTTTTCTTTTTAAAATGCCAAGGGATTGGAGAATAGAAGCCTGTGATGGTGTGATAGGAACTGCAGAACGTGGTGGGCGGAGTGAAAGAATGAAGCTGGAGCAATACGTATACATTTGGTCATCAATGACAGATTACTATAAGTTTGAGCTGCATATGATGATGAGAGAGGGAGAGAAAGCAGTGTTTTGTTTTTTTGTTTTTTTTCCTTTTTGTGTTTTGTTTTCCCCCAATTCGGTATGTGATCCAAAATTATGATGGCATATGAACAAAGTTATTGCTATAACCTATTGGGTGTGTTTGAAGCAAGTAATAAATAAAATAACTGCTGATTTAGTCAATTATCCTAGGATAGGCAGTCTTTTGGAAAGGTGTTAGAAGCCAATTCCTACTGTGTAGGTGTGAAAAGTCTCAGTGTGAGAGGCCTTTGAAGTAGTTTTTTTTTTTTTTGTGGGGGTAGTAGTGATAACGTGTCCTGGAAATGGATCCTGATTTTAAACAGTGAGCCTTCAGCAATTCAGAGCCTGAATATACTGATATTAGTAGATTAATGCAATAAGTCAGTTATTTGTTGCTCAGAGAACAGAGGTGGATGATGTCTAATTGAGGGGCTGGATGTAGCCAAAGATAGGTTGTAATCCACAGTACCTTATCTGGGTAATGTCCAATGCAGAGTACAGCAGCTGCTAAACTGAAGGATTTCTCAGTGGAGATATGCAGAGGATTCAGTCCAGGATTCAATCCAGTGTGTATCTCAGCGCAGGAATGCAATCCGTTGGTTTTGATGAAATGTCCGCGTAGAGTAGTACAAGTTAAAGGTAAGTCCATGGATATTTATGATGATTCATAGGTCAGTTGTGGTGAATTTAAGCTGTTTTATGGAGATGATCAGGAGCATACAAAAGGTGAGGCAGCCATCTTGGGCGCCAGTCAATATATGTTTGTCAGTGTCTCTTCTGAGTCTCAATGCTGGTGCTTGGGTTGGGGTCAGAACTCCATCTTCCAGCATTGTCCGCAGTGTTTGTTCCAGGAGTCCTAAACTGGGAAGCGACTTTCACAGTCGACACACAATTTGTGCAACCGAATGGGCTCTACACCCGGAAGTATTTCAGACTCTAGTAGTAGAAAAGTGGGGGTTGCCAGCGATAGATCTCATGGCGTCTGAACAACAAAGTTCCGGCATTCGTGACAAGAACAAAAGTCCCCGGAGCGATCCTTGTGGACGCACTGTCAGTGAAATGGGACTTTCATCTGGCATATCTGTTTCCTCAGATCACCCTGTTTCCCAGGGTGGTGAGGAAAATAAAACAAGCAAAGGGTGCCGTGATTCTAATAGCTCTGGCTTGGCCCAGAAGGCATTGGTACATAGATCTGCAGAGAATGTCGACTGGATGCTCCAATTCTGCTCTCTCAACGTCCAGATCTACTAATGCAGGGTCCTTGTTATCACAGGCATCTGGATCGGCTGTCTTTAACGGCGTGGCTGTTGAAACCTCTATCCTGAAGTCAAGATGTTTCTGACAACAGGTAATTCAAACTATGCTCAGAGCAAGCAAACCCTCCTCCATAGGTGTGCGCAGGGGGGGTGCCTGGTGCGCACAGACACCCCCTAATGTCTGGCACCCCGATATCACATGCCTGATGCAGCGATCACTGAGCAGGCTGATTACTGCCCCCTCGGTGCTGCACCCTGTCAGGACTGCATTACTGACTGGACGCCTAGGTTAATCAAGGGTACCACTGACACCGGCTTTCAATTTCCCAGCCCCATCTCCATGTACAAAAACAGTGTGATGTGACATGATTACATCATGCTGCTCATATGCCCACCCGTCACGCCCACCTCTCTCCTTCTATGCTATGCCAACACCAGCCACTGATGAGAAGCAGCATGCAGCCAGCGTTCCTCTTAGGAAGACAAATTTAATACTGGCAGGCGGTCGGCAGCAGCATTGACACGTCACTCATTTTTCCAGCATCAGCAGTACTAGTCTGTGACTGTCAGTGTCAGTGAGTGACTGACTTGTAAGTAAGCTGCTGCAGCTTGCAGAGGAAAGAGAGGGGGATCCAGACCAGGCTGAGGAGGAGCAGTGTAATTGCAGTGAGTGCCATCAGCGGTGTTTGTTTGGTGCACACCACAATATCTGACAATGTATCTGCTTTATTAGCATTAGTATAAAGGTGGATATTTTATATGCGTTGACCATCAATAGATGGTGCTAGACACGCCCAAAAGGCGGCGCTAGACACACCCCTCCGACGGTGCACCCCCTAATAAAATGTGCTGTGAACGCCAGTGCCCTCCTCAGCTCGCATTTATCACCAAATATGGCAAGCCTATATTCATTGCTGCAGTGAAAGAAGTATGGATCCAAGATATTTCAGAGTATTCAGAATCTTAGATTTCCTTCAGGCAGGAATGGATAAGGGTTTGAAGGTGGCTTCCTGGAGAGTTCAAGTTTCAGCATTGACTGTAAGGTTTCAAAAGAAAATTGCTACTTTACAGGATGTGCGTACTTTTTACCAAGGAATGCTGCGCATTCAACCACCCTTTGTTCCTCCTGCAGTACCTTGGGATTTAAATCTGGTCCTCAAAGCCCTTCAAGGGGCTCCGTTTGAACCACTTAATAAAGTGGATCTTAAATGGTTGACAGCTAAAGTACTCTTTCTACTATGACATCAGCTAGAAGAGTATCAGATTTAGGAGCGCTGTCATGTAAGTCTCCTTTTCTGATTTTTTTTATCCAGATAAAGCAGTTCTCAGAACTAAGTCTGGTTATCTTCCGAAGGTGGTCTCGAAGTTTCACCTTAACGAAGAAATTGTAGTCCCGGCTTTTCAGGTATCGGGACTGTCTGCGGGAGAAGCGTCGCTGGACGAAGTCTGTGCATTAAGAGTCTGTGTAGATCGTACCAGTGCCATCAGAAAGACAGATTCTCTCTTCATTCTCTACGGATTTCACAAGAGGGGATGGCCTGCTACTAAACAGACGCTAACAAGATGGCTTCGAATGACTATTTCAGAAGCATATTTTCGAGCTGATCTCCCTGTTCCGGCTAATGTCTCTGCTCACTCTACACGTAAGGTAGGTCCTTCATGGGCAGCACAACATGGTGCTTCAGCAGAACAGATATGTAAGGCAGCCACATGGTCTTCCATTAACACATTCATTAGACATTATGCCTTGGATACCTTTGCCTCTCATGATGCTGAATTCAGGCGAAGGGTTCTCCTGTCCAATCAGGAGCGTCTCCACCACTAAATTGCTTTGGGAAATCCCACTGTTGTCCTGTGGATAACCTGTGGACCCTGCGGAGAAATATACGTTATGGTAAGAATTTACCGTTGATGACGGTATTTCTTGTAAGTCTAGAGAATCCACAGGGATCCCACCCTGACTCACCTGATTTGAGGATCCTTCTATTCACTATCCTCTTCTTTCTTGTATGGAAGGGTATGCATGTGTGTTCTTGTCGCCTGATTAGGGCTCTACATGATGCTCCTGCCTTGTGCTTTGGAATACAACTGATTTGCCTGAGCCAGTAGGCGGGGATTTATGGACGGGCCCGTTGCATCCTGGGAGGCCAGAAAGCTTTGATCGATTGGTGCCAATCCGCTGTCGCTCCATCATATCCCCCATTGTTATCCTGTGGATAACCTGTGGACTTAGGAGAAATACCGTTATCAACTGTAAGTTCTTACCATAACGTATATTTTGCGATCAGCCGACTCTTTCAAAGCGGTTGAACCAGGAACAGGTAAAACCACCTTTTTTTTGACAACCTAGATAAAGAAGTGTTAACTATAGGGGGGTGTTCCCATTTTTTTCTATCCTCTTCAGGAAAAGGGAAAGCAATAACAACCCTTTTTGGGATCTGGATTTTTTTCTCTGGGTTTTCCCAGGATTTTTCAAACAAAGAGTTTAACTCCTTGGAAACCGGAAAGGTAAGCGAGGATTTCTTACTTTCTGTAAAATAAGATTCCTCCACCTGTTCTAGTATGTTCTCAGAAATGTGTAAAACATCCCTAATGGCTTAAATCATTAGTTGTACCACTTTAGCAAGGGATGCATCCAGAGGCGGATTGTCCATAGGGTTTTCAGGGATGATTCCCGGTGGGCCGATGCACCCATGGGGCCTGTTTTGTTTGAGGACATGGGTCCTATTTATAGACATAATGAATAAACTGCTAAATAATTTGCATATATATGAAAATGACTTTGCCACAGCCTGTGATTGCAGATGATCTAGTGTATGCTCTGTCTGCCTGCTTGGCTGACATATAAGATTGAGTGAATAGTGATTGGGATACGGTTGGTGTAATAAGCAAGAAAATATATCTTTCTAAAGAATGATATAGTTTCCTAAATTCTAATGGTGTATCATATAATGTGCTCATAATATTTAATTTTATTTCCTTTTAACTTCCCCCTTGATGCTGGATATGCCCACTATCTGGAAAGTCTTGGGGGGAGGGTGCTGCTGACATGGCCCATGGCTAGACCTTACACCTCTGGTGCTGCCCATGTGGGGCCACTAGTACAAATTTTCCAGGGCCGCTTTTTGTTCCCAATCCGCCCCTGGATGCATCCCCCCCACTGCATATCCCCATCACCATCCCCTGTATCAGAGTCGGTATCAGTGTCAGCTTGCATTATCTGGGCAAGTGTACGCTTTTGTGGGTATGTAGGTGGGGTTTTGAAGAAGTAGTGGGGGCCAAATATTGTAACCCCTCCGCAGATTTCCTCAAAAACTGCTTCTCTCTCTCAGTATGTGACATCCTTGTAGAAATCTGGGATATCATTCCCCTTAAAGAATCCACCCATGGGGGTTCGGATTCCAAAGGCTGAGACAGTATATTGCAGTCCTGAGTACATGGAATAGGCTCCTCAGGAGAAAATAAACACTCTGCAGCACAGGACACAGTCCTTAGACATGGTAATGTGAGATATATATATATATATACACAGAGCCGGCCTTAGCTATAGGCAGGCTAGGCATTTGCCTAGGGCAGTGGTTCTCAAACTCGGTCCTCAGGACCCCACACAGTGCGTGTTTTGCAGGTAACCCAGCAGGTGCACAGGTGTATTAATTACTGACTGACACATTTTAAAAGGTCCACAGGTGGAGCTAATTATGTCACTTGTGATTCTGTGAGGAGACCTGCAAAACATGCACCGTGTGGGGTCCTGAGGACCGAATTTGAGAACCTGTGGCCTAGGGCATTCAAGCATGTCTAGGGGCATCCAAGCATGTCCCTGCAGCATCTCATGCTGAGAGGGACAGTCCGCAAATTAACTGTTACTTTCCAAATGTATTCAATCAGTACTTGTATACACTGCTGTTTACATTTGTCAAAAAAATGCACACTGTGCCTTAAACTTCCTCTGACATGCTTGAATGCCCCTGACTTGTGAGACCTCAGACAGACAGCAGAAGCCCAGTAAATGCAATTCCTGGACCTGTGACATTTTTACTGACTATATAAGGTTATTACTGGATGGCTTCTTATAATAACACATGTGTATTTTGGAAGACTGCTTCACAGAAACCTGACATCACCTATACTGCTTGTGCACATGGGGGAGGGGGACCCTGCCATCCTGTGTGTCCCTTATCCCTGTGCAAACCCCAGGTGTCTGCAGGGACATAACATGGGCAGTGTTCTCCCCACACTTTATTTCCTAGTCAGTCCATACCGTAAAATTCCCCTGCCACCCAGCACTGTAACGTGGTCAGTAAGTTGCGTTGTGCTATTTCTATATGAAACATCAGTCGAGCGTGACTTTCGGACACATCAGACTGGAGGGCAGAGCATTTAGCTCCCACAGTATAAAGTAAAGGGCATGCAGTTAACGGGAGTAACAGACACCAGCAAACACACTGAATAGTGAAGAGAATGGACAGTTTCTACATGTTTGATACTGATCTTTTTGTATAACCAGCAAGTGTGGCAGTATCTGTGGCAGTATGTGTGTATTATGGGCATTACTAATGTGGGGCATATGTGTAAGGTGCATTACTGTGTGGCATTATGTGTATTATGGGCATTACTAATGTGGGGCATATGTGTAAGGTTCCTTTACTGTGTGGAATTATATGTATTATGGTCATTACTGTGTGGCATTGTGCAGAGTTGAACTGGCCCACAGGGTAACCCCCCGGTGGGCCCCACTACCTGAGCGTTGCAGGTACAGATGCAGAACTAGCGGCGGAGCTAGGGGGCACCAGACAAAATTTTGCCTAGGGCATCAAATTGGCTAAGGCCGGCTCTGTATATACATACACACACACACAAAAATGTCAGATACAGTTTCCCCCCAGAGTACCTTCAGAGAGTCACAGAGTCTAAGGAGCCAGTCACCCAGCACCCCTGTGGGCAGTTATTATGATAAAAGCCCAGTGCAGACTAACTAACCTTAATAGGTTAATTAGTACTAACAATACACTCCCCCCCTGTCTATAACACCCTGGTACCGCAGAGGATAACTGGAGGGTCAGCGCTCCCTGTCAGCGTCTTCCTTCTATGTCTGCAGGGAGTAGAATGCCGTGGGTGAGTGCTGGATCCGCTCTGAGGAGAAGCCCCACCCTCTGTAATGGCGCGCGGCTTCCCGCACAAATTTGATTATACTGGTCGAAGGTATACTATGCTAACTGTGGGATTAGCCCATTAGCTTCTTTGACCAGTTTAGGGTGACCGTGCTGGCCCAGGAAGACCCTCCAAGCGCCTACACTTAGTGTTGCTTAGCCTTCATGCAGCGCAGCCTGTCAGAGCTGCGCTCCCACCCTTGTGCTGCCATACATGCCGGCGACCCGCTAACCGGAATGCAGGCGCTGTACTCACCACCTTCTATCTTCTGGCTCTGTTAGGGGGTGGCGGGAGTGAGCGGTCGCCTCGTGGGCTTGCAATCATCACCCTCAGGAGCTCAGTGTCCTGTCAGCGGAGACAGAGAACCATTAACTTCTAGAGTTGGTTCCTACTGCCTCCCCCCCAAGTCCCATGACGCAGCAGCCTTCCTGTAAGCTAATGTTCTAATAAAACAAAAAAACTAAGAAAACTCCTAAGAACTCCCCTAGCTGTGACCGACTCCTCCGGGCACATTTTCTAAACTGAGTCTGGTAGGAGGGGCATAGAGGGAGGAGACAGCCCATACTATTAATCTCTTAAAGTGCCCATGGCTCCTAGTGGAGCCGTCTATACCACATGGTACTAATGTGGACCCCAGCATCCTCTAGGACAGGCTTTTTCAACCAGTGTGCCGTGGCACACTAGTGTGCCGCGACCAGTTGCAAGGTGTGCCGCGGAGTCAGAGCAGCTTCCCTCACCTTCAGAGTGAACTGTTGGCCCGGGTTCTTGTTAGAGGATCATTCATGCTCCGGCTGTGACCTGTGCCTTGATGACGCGGCAGTGTGATATCATAGGTCACGGCCACCGCGTCTCACCACCCAGCCAGCCCACCCGCCTGCATACACATCTTCCAGTTCCCGCCTGCATCCACAGCTTTCTTTGCCTACCCACATCCACACCTGGCCGACCGCCACTGAGGGACAGGGAGGACAGCTGACCGGTAGGGGCTAATATTTGTTATGTTATTTCTCCTGTGGGCAGCAATGGGATTTATGGATTTATGGGGGGGAACAATGTGAATAATTCATGTGGGGAGCAATAGGATTTATGTGGGGAGAAATGTGATTGATTTGTGTGTGAGCAACATGATTTATGTGGGGAGCAATGTGATTGTTTTTTCTGTGTAGGCCGATGTATGTGTGGGTTTTTTATTACTGTGAGGGCCAATGTGTGTTTTTTAGTTTTTTTCCTGTGGGGAACGGATGGTGTTTAAAATATTGGTCGGTGTGCCGCGAGTGAAAAAAGGTTGAAAATCACTGCTCTAGGACATGAGAAATATAAAATAAAAATGTTCAAGGCATTTTTTATTAGTTTTAGCATTTCTCAGTAAGATTAACTCAAGAACCCTTAATTGCTGGAAAGATAACCTGAGAAATATTTTGCGGACCACCGTCCAAGATTATTTTCTGAATACGGAGCAAAATTATATAATGTGCGGACGTCCCTGTTCTAGTCATCTGCAATACAAATACTACAGGGGGCGCTTCAGTCTCACTGCAGAGATCCAATTACACACTTCCGCATGGCAACATCACAAGCGGTCGCTACGCAGATCGCAGGATACAGCCGCCATTGTCTCCCGGAAACGCGTAGCTTAGTGGATGCAGCATCAACGCCATTTTTAGTATTGGCAAAAAATACTTCGTAGGCAGGCAGCGCGAGGTTGGGCTGCGGCACTTTCACCCGTTTGGGTTTATTGCTCATACACAGCGCATCTGAGGGGGCATATGCGTCAGTGAGAGGTTATGGCTATGCCCAAATGGTACGTAATTCAATGTACACAGGGCTGTAGGATGCCAAACACTAAGATGTCCTGCATTGGTTTCGCCCACGTGAGATTTGATGCTGTCACTCCCCGTCTCCATCCCGGTAACGCCCCTTTCCTTGTTGTGCGAGAGCGCAGGGCGGAGCTGATAGTGGGGCTTCCGGTCCGGCCCCGCCGTGTTTGAGTAAGGGAACCGGGACTCCGGGGGCGGAGCGAGTCACCGGAAACGGCGGAGTTGGAGCGTTACCGTGTGGGCTGTGGCCAGTGAGCGAGCCCCGGGAAGGGCAGAGACGCGGTACTGGGAATCAGACAGGCGTGGGCACTGGGGTCCTGGTCATCGTCGCCACCCTGCGCGCTGGAACCTGTCAGACCCAGGAAGTGCTGCCTCAGCCGGGCGCAGGCGGTGAGGGCCGGGGCGCAGGAGCCGGCCGGCACCGGAGGGGGTGGCGGGTCCCCTGATGCTGTTGCTGTGTGATACTCCCGGCTGGAGGATATAGGATCCATTGTCTCTGGGACACTCCCCGCTCCAGGGGGCGGCCACCGGCACCCGCAGGACACCAGGTGAGACCTCTCTCCCTATGCTCGTGGCAGCTCTGACTGTGGCCCATAGCTGTTCTCCCAGCACAGGCAGGCAGACTGGGTGTCACTGGCCGGAGCACAGCTCTCCAGGTGGTGAATTAAAACTAAATGTTGCTGTCTGATTCTAGCTCTTCTGTGTCATGATTTACATTAAGCTAATGCTTGCTCCAAGCGTGTGTATGTACTAGTGTGGTGTTGTCATGGGTGCATTGAGCAGAAGCATGTGTGGCTATATGGTGAATAAAGTCTGTAATGTCTTCGATATAAACGTATAAAATAAAAGTACATCAGCCGTTCATGTGTCATAATGGGAGCTATTCCTTGGCTATTTGCTTTCCTGTATTTACCAATGAATGCATCCCTGCTTGCCTGGACAAGCCATCAGGGTGGTGTCAGACTGCTGCTTTGGACACCAGTGTGCGTCAGTGTATCAGCATGGAGCTGAGTGGACACAAGCGCTTTTCCAGCTGGACACAGAGGCCGAAGCGTCTGCCCAGGTCTGTTGTCCTGCATTTGCCTATACACTTGCCACCTGAAGCTCCTTCACCATTTAAGGGGCAGCTTTAATAAAGAGTGATAGTCTTGTTATCGCTATTACTGATCAGATGGTGCTCCAACCAGTCAGCTCCTAATTGTCATTTTTCATACCAATGACAGCTAGGAGCATATTGGCTGGAGCAAGAATTAAGATTAGTAGCAAATGTTAAGAATATCATTTGTTAAATCTACTCCTAAATTTCTTAAGGGAAGTTTATAATTTACAAGGATTTTTTTTTTAGGAATTTCTCGTATTTTTGTTTACAAGGGTTCCTGTATAAAATAACTGCTAGATCCCAGTTTAATTGAAATAAGTAATATGACGATATTTTCTTCTGTACGTGTCATGCTGATTATATATCACCTTGTCATGGTTTCAGTTTGGTGTCCAATGGAATGCCTTTATGGCTTCTGACTGAATATTATGAAGTATTGGCAACGATATATTTAATTTCTTCCCATTGATATTGTCTAGTAGTGTATATGGCACTTGCCAGGCCGAAGTTACAAAGATGAAGGAAAGGTGGGGTGGAAGCTATCTTTACTTCATCTTTCTAACATTAGATATGTATTTGTAGTATGACAAATTGGCTACTCTATTCATTACTGATGTTAGTTTCTTTTAAGAAGACATATATATATATATATATATATATATAGTTGCACTTTCAACAACAAATAAAATAGTGATTTAGACAAACATATTTAAAAACATGGTTTTGTTATCATTCTTTATTTTTAACCTAATTTAGAGGAGTGGGTAAGCATTAGGGGTATGTGACTCCCCCCTTACTTATCACCAGTTATCTCTGGCTGCTCATATAGGAAAAGTATTTCCATACAAGGAGTCAAAACCACAGACTAATTGCTGATTAACAGTGAGCTTGGAGTTGTTTTTTGGTGTAATGTTTATTCTAGATTTTGTTTAATGTTCTTCTATAGAAGACCTCTTGCGTACTTGCTGTCACTTATTGCTCCTCTGATTTTGCCAGTGGTCACATTTTCAGCCAAATCCCTAAAATATTTTTCTGAAATCTTTATGCAGAAATAATACTGACGAGAAATTATTTGGAGTATGGGCTAAGCCAAGGTACACACATGCACGACCGGCAATCGTGACGCTGGTCGGGGTGATTTCCCCTTCACTCCATAGCATATTGCCAGTACACATTATCCGATGTAATGAGCAACATTTTGCTCCGTCCTTCACTACACTGCATTGAGTCAAATGCGACCTGCGGGAGTGCGCAATTGGGCATATACATTAGATGATATACATTTTTTGTCGTTCTGAGAGGTCAAATCGTGCATGCTGCCTAATGTGTACCCATCCTAAGAATCTTAGGCCACATTTTTACATTTATTTTTACTAGTTAGAAAAGGAAATTAAAGTGTGCATAGAGTAATATATTAACGAAGTTAAGTTGTCCCCAAGAACTGGATTTGTGCATTCTGACGTCAGGAAGAGATCCAACCGGTTTATGGTGAATTGTCTGTGAAATGAGTGTTTACTTTGATCAGACACATTTGTTTCCTAAAGGGGGATGCAAATATAACTTTCCTAGTTTAATCTACTGCAGTAGGGAAATGAATTTATATTTGTCATCAAAACATGTGTTTGCAAATCCAAGGGTGAAATTGGCCTTTTGAGAGCTTAGAGTACACGATGATGTCCACTGTTTACTAACAAAACCTCTTACGTGTTCTGCCTTTTAACAATTGTTGTTTTTCGGTAATGCCGGATTGCAGCCCTTCTAAGCCAAAAAGTTGTGTCACAACCATTTAAAAACCTGCTGCTATTATTATTTAATATTATTAATAATAATAATCGTTTTTTATGTAGCGCAGCAAATTCCTTTGTGCTTTACAATTGGAAATAACAATGATATAACAAAACTGGGTTATTATAAACAGTCATAGAGGTAGGAGGGCCCTGCTCGCAAGCTTACAATCTACAGGGAAATAGGCATGGATACACAAGGATAGGTGCTATCTATTGCATAGTTGTCCACCAGATTGCAAAGGTTCTTGGTGGGCTGTATGATATGGTCACACAGCAATGATGAGCCGGGGTGGGGAGGAAGGGAAAGTGAAGTATGAGAAGACATGTGAGGATATGTGTGGACTGTGCAGAGTGGATGCAATTTGATAGGAAAGTTTATGAATGTTATGTGGGCGGTTCTGGATTTTGATACGCTTGCCTGAAAAGGAGAGTTTTCAGGGAACCCTTGAAGGTTTGGAGACTAGAGGAGAGTCTTATTGTACTATTGGTAGGGCATACCACAGAGAGGGTGAAGCCCGAAGAAAGTCGTGAGGGGGAGCGAGTAATGAGTGTGGATGAGAGATGCAGATCTTGTGAAGAGCGAAGACGTCGGGTTGGGAGATATTTTGAGATAAGCGAAGTGATGTAAGTTGGTGTAGTTTGGTTAATGGCCTTGTGTGTGAGTAAAACTATTTCTCATATGTCCTAGAGGATGCTGGGGTCCACTTCAGTACCATGGGGTATAGACGGTTCTGCAGGAGCCATTGGCACTTTAAGACTTTTCCAGAGTGTGAACTGGCTCCTCCCTCTATGCGCCTCCTCCAGAACTCAGTTTAGAAAATGTGCCCAGGCAGACTGGTTGCACTCCAGTGGAGCTCTACTGAGTTTCACTGAAAGACTTTGTTAGGTTTTTTTATTTTCAGGGTGACTGCTGGCAACAGTCTCCCTGCTTCGTGGGACTTAGGGGGAAGAAGTAGGAACCAACTTTCTAAAGAGTTTCATGGCTCTGCTTCTTACCGACAGGACACCATTAGCTCCTGAAGGGAACTGAACACTAGCTGCGGCTACGCGCTCACTCCCACAGCACGCCGTCACCCCCCTAACAGAGCCAGAAGTCAGAAGACGCGTGAGTATTATTACCGGAGGTCTGCAGAGAGGGATCTCCGGTCATCGCGACGGCTCAAGGTACCGCGCAGCGAGCGGGGACGCTGCGCAAACATGCTATCCATAACACAGTGCACAGCAGGGCACAGGGGGGGGGGGGGGGGGCGCGCCCTGGGATGCATGAAACATACTCTCACTGGCAAAACGTAGCATACTTTGTATTTACACTGTCCTACACCCCCGCCAGTATAAATATCTATTCTAAAGCTGAGGAAGAACGCGCCATTACAGGGGTCGGGGCTTCTTCCTCATGCAGCCAGCACACTGCTCAGCACTATTTTCTCCCAGTAGCTGCAGGGCATGAAACGCTGATCCTCCTCTCCACCTCTGAATCAAGCCTCAGGGTGCAAAAAAAGGGGGGGGGGGGGAATGTAATATTTGGTGCTAAAACATATTATTCGTAATATAAAGCGCTTGAAGATCTCTGTGTACAAAGTACGCGACACAGGGATTTTGTCTGTGTACAAAGTACGCGACACAGGGATTTTTTCTTTTGGCGCTGAGTTTTGAACTGGCATTTCCTTTCTGTGTCCTTCTGACAGACTTTACTGTGGGTCTTTCCCCATTAAGCCCCGGAGTGTCTGTGGTGTGATTGTGCACATGTGTGACATGTCCGAGGCAGGGAGCTCTTCCCCTGAGAGAGCCATTTTAGGGACACAGAGTTGTAATGTGGTGGCGCTGCCGGCACACCACGAGCCTGAATGGGTGAGAATTACGTGATAGTGTGAATCATATCAGTAAGAGATTGGATAAGTCTGATTCTCATGCAGAAAACTGGAGAAAATCTGTAGAAGATGTGATTCTTAATAGTTCTGCCTTTTCATCCACAGGGGATCCCTCTGGGTCACATAAAAGGTCATTTACACAGGTTGTACAGACTGATACCGACACGGACTTTGATTCCTGTGTCGACACTAGTGATTCCAGGGAAATAGATCAAAAGTTAGCAAAAAACATTCAATACATGATTGTTGCTATAAAGGAGGTGTTAGAAGTTACGGAGCCCCCTCCTTTACTTCAGGAGAAGGCTTACTTTTATAAAGAAAAGAAAATTAACGTAACTTTTCCTCCATCTCATGAGCTGAACACTCTCTTTGATGGAGTCTGGGTAAACCCTGAAAAGAAATTTCAGATTCCCAAAAGAATTCAGGTAGCTTACCCTTTCCCTGCAGATGACAGGAAAAGGTGGGAGTCACCCCCATTTTAGACAGTGCCCTGTCACGGTTAACAAAAAAGGTGATTCTCCCTGCGCCTGGGACGGCTTCACTGAAGGAGCCGGCAGACCGCAAGTTGGAGAATACGTTGAAATCTATTTATGTGGCCAATGGGACACTACTCAGGCCTACCATTGCCTGTGAGTGGTGCTATTGAAAAGTGGTCAGAAAACTTGTCATCCGACATTGACACAATAGATAGAGATGGGATACTCCTAATGTTAGGTCATATCAAAGACGCTGCTGCGTATATGCTAGAAGCCATGAAAGATATTGGTCTCTTGTGATCAAGAGTCGCTACCATGGCAGTCTCCGCACGGAGGGCGTTGTGGATTCGCCAATGGAATGCTGACGCAGATTCCAAAAGAAATATGGAGGCTCTCCCATAAAAAGGTGAGACCTTGTTTGGAGATGGGCTGGATGCTTTAGTTTCTGCGTCTACCGCAGGTAAATCGTCATTCTTGCCTAATGCTCCTGCGCCGGCGAAAAAGACACATCACTCTCAGATGCAGTCCTTTTGGCCAAATAAATACAAAAAGGGTAAAGGTTCCCCTTTCTTTGCGGGTAAAGGAAGGGGAAAAGGAAAAAAGTCTGCAGCGTCTACAGGATCACAGGAGCTGAAATCAACCTCTGCTTCTGCCAAATCTTCAGCATGACGCTGGGGCTCCCTGAGGGGAGTCTGCTCAGGTGGGGGCACGTCTGAAACTATTCAGTCAGTTCTGGGTTCAATCTGGCCTGGACCCGTGGATCTTACAAATAGTGTCCCACGGGTACAAACTGGAGTTTCAAGACATTTCCCCCATGCCGATTTTTCAAATCGGCTTTACCAGCTTCTATCCCAGACAGGGAAGTGATAGTGGCAGCAATACAAAAATTGTGTCAGGATCAAGTTATTGTCCTTGTTCCCTTGTTACAACAAGGAGAAGGGGTTTATTCAAGCCTATTCGTAGTTCCGAAGCCGGACGGCTCGGTCAGACCGATTCTAAACCTGAAAACTCTGAATCTCTGCCTGCAAAGTTCAAGTTCAAGATGGAATCTCTGAGGGCAGTGATTTCCAGTCTGGAGGAAGGGGACTTCAACTTACATGTTCCCATTTATCCTCCACATCAAGCTTATCTGAGATTCGCGATACAGGATTGTCATTGCCAATTTCAGACGTTGCCGTTTGGACTCTCCACGGCACTGAGGGTGTTCACCAAGGTGATGGCGGAGATGATGGTCCTCCTTCGACAGAAAGGAGTCAATATAATTCCTTACCTGGACGATCTCCTGATAAAAGCGAGGTCCAGGGAAAGGCTGGTGCAGAACATTGCACTCTCCCTGACAGTACTTCAACAACACTGTTGGATCATAAATTTTCCAAAATCACAGTTGGAACAGACGACAAGATTGTCTTTTCTTGGGATGATACTGGACACAGAAGTACAGAGGGTGTTTCTTCCAGTAGAAAAGGCTCTGGAAATCCAGAGAATGGACAAACAAATTCTGAAACCAACAGTGTCGATTCATCAATGCATTCGGTTGTTGGGAAAGATGGTAGCGGCCTACGAGGCCATAAAGGTTGGCCGATTCCATACAAGAGTATTCCAGTGGGACCTGTTGGACAAGTGGTACGGATATCACCTTCACATGTACCAGAATATAAACCTGTCATCCAAAGCCAGAATTTTCGCTCCTGTGGTGGCTACACAGTTTGCACCTACTAGAGGGACGCAGGTTCGGGATTCAGGACTGGGTCTTAGTAACCACGGATGCAAGTCTCCGAGGCTGGGGAGCAGTCACACAGGGGAAAGCTTCCAAGGAAGATGGTCAAGTCAAGAAGTACTCCTTCACATAAACGTTCTGGAATTGAGAGCCATTTACAATGGCCTTCTACAAGCGATGCATCTTCTTCAAGAGCAACCCGTACAGATCCAGTCGGACAATGTAACAGCAGTCGCGTACATAAACCATCAGGGCGGAACGAAAAGCAGAGCGGCGATGGCAGAGGTGACAAAGATCCTCCTCTGGGCAGAAAGACATGCAAGAGCTCTGTCCGCAATTTTCATTCCGGGAGTGGACAACTGGGAAGCAGACTTTCTCAGCAGACACGATCTCCATCCAGGAGAATGGGGCCTCCACCAAGAAGTCTTCGCAGAGGTGACAGGTCTTTGGGGAGTTCCTCAAGTAGACATGATGGCATCTCGTCTCAACAAGAAGCTTCAGAGATATTGTTCCTGGTCGAGAGACCCTCAAGCAATAGCAGTGGATGCACTAGTGACCCAGTGGGTGTTTCGGTCAGTGTATGTCTTCCCTCCACTTCCACTCATACCGAAAGTTCTCAAGATCATAAGAACAACAAGGGTTCGAGCTATCCTCGTTGTCCCGGACTGGCCAATGAGGGCTTGGTATCCAGGTCTTCAGGAGTTGCTCATAGAAGATCCTCGGCTTCTTCCTCTTCGCGAGGACCTGCTGCAGCAGGGGCCGTGCGTATATCAAGACACCGCGGCTACGTTTGACGGCATGGCTGTTGAGCGCCGGATCCTAGCCCAAAAGGGTATTCCCAAAGAAGTCATTCCCACTCTGATTCAGGCCAGGAAAGGGGTAACGTCTAAACCACAGGTTCTCAAACTCGGTCCTCAGGACCCCACACGGTGCATGTTTTGCAGGTCTCCTCACAGAATCACAAGTGACATAATTAGCTCCACCTGTGGACCTTTTAAAATGTGTCAGTGAGTAATTAATACACCTGTGCACCTGCTGGGTTACCTGCAAAACATGCACTGTGTGGGGTCCTGAGGACCGAGTTTGAGAACCACTGGTCTAAACATTACCACTGTATTTGGAGAAAATATGTGTCTTGGTGTGAATCCAAGAAGGCTCCAACGGAAGAGTTTCAGTTAGGACGTTTTCTCCATTTTCTTCAGGCGAGTGTGGATGCAGGCCTACGATTGGGTTCAATCAGGGTCCAGATTTCGGCCTTGTCCGTTTTCTTTCAGAAACAATTGGCCTCCCTTCAAGAAGTTCAGACCTTTGTGAAAGGGGTTCTGCACATCCAACCTCCATTTGTGCCTCCTGTGGCACCATGGGACCTTAACGTGGTGTTGCAGTTCCTTCAATCGGATTGGTTTGAACCTCACCAGGAGATAGAATGGCTGTTTCTCACTTGGAAAGTGGTCATGCTGTTGGCCTTGGCATCCGCAAGAAGGGTGTCGGAGTTAGGGGCCTTGTCTCACAAGAGCCCGTACTTGATTTTCCATGAAGATAAGGCTGAGTTAAGAACTCGTCAGCAATTTCTTTCTAAAGTGGTTTCTTCTTTCCATATAAACCAACCTATTGTGGTGCCAGTGGCTATTGACACCTTAGCTGGTTCAAAGTCTCTGGATGTGGTCAGAGCTTTGAGAATTTATGTTGCAAGAACAGCTCGAATACGGAAAACAGAGGCTCTGTTTGTCCTGTATGCTCCCAACAAGATTGGGTGTCCTGCTTCTAAGCAGACCATTGCGCGTTGGATCAGAGGTACGATTCAGCACGCTCATTCCACGGCAGGATTGCCGATACCGAATATATGGGTCCAAAAATCCCATATATTCTCTTTGAACCTACCAATACTGCTGTTCATCGCCATCAACATCAGCCCATCAGCAATTGAGAGGAGAGAGACCGGGACCTGGGTGCTTGCAAGCAGCACCAAAACGGTGCGGTCTCGTTGATCCCTGTGGCTGGATATCCTCGTCATCAGCGGGCGTCATTGCAGACGCTAGTTCCCCTGAAACCGGGACTGCGACACAGACCTTTGGGGCTTCAGTTTGCGATACACAGCACGGACGGTTACTACACGTAAGGCTCCGTCCAGGAGCGCATTGTCATGCTTTATTTCTATCTTTGCTAACGAGCAGTTGAATATGGAACATTGTTCACCTATAAAAAGCATCTAAGGAGCTTATATCCCTACATGGGTTATAGAAACAAATGAATGTGCATTCTAATAAGTTTATTATGCGGACTGAAATATAGTTAAAACAATTTGTCCATAACTGGGCATAGTGTAGCTTGGCTCCACCTCCTTGTGTTAAGTCTATAGTATTTTTTAATACTGATTGTTATTATTTTACATTGTTCATGATATTTTAGACCGGTCTAATTTTTTGTGTATTAAAAACATATGAAATACAGTAAAATTTTGTAGTTTGATCATTTGAATATCAGCCATACCATAATAAATAGCGCAGAGAGCTAATTGGTAAAGTAAGTTTTACAAGTTTGACACCTTGGCCAATGAGGACCTACAGTTTGGTCAATCGGTGCTGCAGGGTCATCCGCACTCTCCCGCCCGTACTGGAGCTTTGGTATAACCCCATGGTACTGAAGTGGACCCCAGCATCCTCTAGGACGTATGAGAAAACAGGATTTTAATACCTACTAGTAAATCCTTTCTCCTAGTCCGTAGAGCAGGGGTGGGGAACCTCCGGCCCGCGGGCCGAAGCCGTTTGGTCCGGCCCACCAGCTTGTGTCAGTGAGACACGCTGCCGCTCAGTTCGGCGGCAGCGTGTCTCAGCTGTCAGAACAGGGAGGAGAGCGCGGCTGTCGAGTGGGAGCGGCGGCGTGTAGTACTTCAAACCAGCCGCCGGTCCGTGAGCCAATCAGGAGCCGCGGCTGCCGGTCCGCGAGCTCAGATTGGCTCTCGAACTGGCGGCTGGTTTGAAGTACTACACGCCGCCTCTCCCACCCGACAGCCGCGCTCTCCTCCGTGTCCCACGGTAAGCAGCACGGAGGGGAGGGCATCTGTATACCTGGCACTGTGGGGGCATCTGTATACCTGGCACTGTGGGGGCATCTGTATACCTGGCACTGTGGGGGCATCTGTATACCTGGCACTGTAAGGGGCATTTGTATACCTGGCACTGTGGGGGCATTTGTATACCTGGCACTGTGGGGGCATCTGTATACCTGGCACTGTGAGGGGCATTTGTATACCTGGCACTGTGGGGGGCATTTGTATACCTGGCACTGTGGGGGGCATTTGTATACCTGGCACTGTGGGGGGCATCTGTATACCTGGCACTGTGGGGGGCATCTGTATACCTGGCACTGTGGGGGCATCTGTATACCTGGCACTGTGAGGGGCATCTGTATACCTGGCACTGTGAGGGGCATCTGTATACCTGGCACTGTGAGGGGCATCTGTATACCTGGCACTGTGAGGGGCATTTGTATACCTGGCACTGTGAGGGGCATTTGTATACCTGGCACTGTGAGGGGCATTTGTATACCTGGCACTGTGAGGGGCATTTGTATACCTGGCACTGTGAGGGGCATTTGTATACCTGGCACTGTGAGGGGCATTTGTATACCTGGCACTGTGAGGGGCATTTGTATACCTGGCACTGTGAGGGGCATTTGTATACCTGGCACTGTGAGGGGCATTTGTATACCTGGCACTGTGAGGGGCATTTGTATACCTGGCACTGTGAGGGGCATTTGTATACCTGGCACTGTGAGGGGCATTTGTATACCTGGCACTGTGAGGGGCATTTGTATACCTGGCACTGTGAGGGGCATTTGTATACCTGGCACTGTGAGGGGCATTTGTATACCTGGCACTGTGAGGGGCATTTGTATACCTGGCACTGTGAGGGGCATTTGTATACCTGGCACTGTGAGGGGCATCTGTATACCTGGCACTGTGAGGGGCAATTGTGGATCTGGCACCGCACTATTGGGGGCATATGTGTATCACGTCCCATTTTAACTAGCCACACCCATTTTTTTGGTTCGTGCACGCCTCCGGCGCGCACACACAGTACCTCTAAGGGGCAGACCTACTGGGGGGCAGGGTCATTTTTTAAGTTGAGAATTTTTGTATGGCCCCCGAAGGATTTTATAAATATCCAAATGGCCCCTCGGTAGAAAAAAGGTTCCCCACCCCTGCCGTAGAGGATGCTGGGCACCCAGCCCAGTGCGTTCTTTACCTGCAGCTGTTATTTTGTTAAAAATGTTTTCAGCACGGTTGCTGTAAGGTTTATGCCTGTTGGCATATGTTTTGTTGAATGCCATGTGTGCGGCATGGTTGAAGTGTGAGCTGGTATGAATCTCACCGTTTTAAAAGTAAATCCTTTCCTCGAAATGTCCGTCTCCCTTGGCACAGTTCCTATACTGAGGTCTGGAGGAGGGGCATAGAGGGAGGAGCCAGTTCACACTCTTGAAAAGTCTTAAAGTGCCCATGGCTACTGCGGAACCGTCTATACCCCATGGCACTGAAGTGGACCCCAGCATCCTCTACGGACTAGGAGAAAAGGATTTACCGGTAGGTATTAAAATCCTGTTTTTGTATTGAATATGGTAGAATACAGGTAATCAGTAGAGGGACTGACAGTGGATCTGCAGACGATGATCGTCTAGCGAGGAAGATTAGCCTCGCAGACGCATTCAGAATGGATTGTAGTGGCGAGAGTCTCGTTTTGGGAAGACCACTTAGGAGACTATTACAATAATCAATGCTGGAGATAATGAGAGCATGGACTAGAGTTTTAGCAGTGTCTTGTGTAATGTATGGTCGTATTTTGGTTATGTTTTGTAGATGCATGTAACATGATTTTGAGACAGATTGAATGTTTGGAACAAAGGACAGTTCAGAGTCAAGAATGACACCTAGGCAGCGAGCTTGTGGGGTAGGGTTGATTGTCAAGTTTTCAATAGTGATAGAGATATCAGGTTGTTACATACTATTAGCCGGTGGAAATATAATTAACTCTGTTTTTGAAATATTAAGTTTGAGGTTGCAAGATTTCATCCAAGATGAAATGACAGAAAGGCATTCAGTGACACGGTCCAGTACAGATAGAGACAAATCGGGGGAGGATAGGTAGATTTGAGTATCCTCATTCTGCGAACAGATGATACTGAAATCCAAAAGAGCTGATTAGTTTACCAAGAGATGAGGTATAGATAGAGAAAAGCAGAGGATCTAAGACTGAGCCTTGCGGTATTCCAACTGAAAGAGGTAGCGAAGAGGAGGTAGATTCAGAGAAGCGAACACTGAAGGAGCGATTAGATAGGTAGGATAGGAACCAAGAAAGGGCTGTGTCATTAAGAACTAGGGACTGCAGTGTTTGCATGAGGAGAGAGTGGTGAACAGTGTCAAAGGCAGCAGATAGATCTAGAAGAATAAGTAGTGAGTAGTGGCCTTTAGACTTCGTAGTGACCCGATCATTAACCGCCTTTGTCAGTGCTGTCTCTGTGGAGTGTTGGGAACGGAAGCCTGCCTGAAGGGTCCAATAAGTTATAAGTTAAGAAAGTGTGTGAGTCGAGTGTAGTCAAGTCTCTCAAGTAGCTTAGAGAGACAAGGGAGTTGAGATAGGGCGGTAGTTTGAGAGAGAGTTAGGGTCAGAATTTTGTTTATTCAAAATGGGAGTAATCACTGCATGCATGAAGAGTGAAGGTAAAATACCAGTAGAGAGAGAGTACATAGATTGTGCTATGTCACAATTAGGTTATGTGATGTTATACATATTTGCAGCTTGTATCAATATTAAATGCAATTAAACCATGGAGCGTATACATTTTACATGCATTTGTTCTTAAAGGCACACTCCCATGTAGAGTGAAAAAAAGTGCCATCTTATCTTTATCTCTCCAGAGCCATGGAGCTGATTGGCGGTACTCTGTGGTACATCTGTCAGCCCAGAACTAATAACAGGGATGTGTGATGCTGCAAGGGAGCATGGAGACAGCCGGGCCTTATTGGTTGTACACAACCCATCACAGCCATTTGAAAGTGGTGAAACTAAAAGCTTTACTGAATTAGATTGCAATGAAGCTTTAAGTGGCTGACCTGAAATGCCTCCTCTTCATAGTATGTGAATGGGATTCCTAATGTTTGAACGATAGACAAGACATTATTTAATGCGCAGGAAACTCAAGATGACATACTGCTGAACACGAATAGAAAAACATGTCCAAAAAAAAAGGTGTATTTCACTTTAAAAATAGTTAAAGGCACATAGAATATCTCAAGCCCCATAGGGTGATGAGCAGTTTTGTGTGGATTCGGGATTCAGGCGGGCAGTGAGGGGTGCAAGATTTGATGCCATTGCTGCCATTTAAATGCCATGGCAACAGAAACACGCACCCTTTGCCCACAATTGAATTCCACCCATTATGTTTTAAGTTTGTACCTGACTTTTAGGGGGTCATTCCAACCCGATCGCTCGCTGCAGTTTATCGCAGCGATAGGGTTGGATCTGCGCATGCGCCGGCGCATGCTGGGCGGCTGAAGGCCGTTGTATTGTAGTGATTGCCTCTGCCTAATTGACAGGCAGAGGCGGTCGCTAGGCTGGAGGGGGCTGGACTGCGGCGTCAAGCCGTCGTCTAGGGGGTGCGGTCCGGCCAACGCAGGCGTGGCTGGACCGTTGGGGGGGGGGGGGGGGGGCGCGGCGGCTGTGTGACGTCACACACAGCCGCTGCGACCCGGGCAGTGAGGAGGTTCTCCCGGCCACCCACAGAAGCTGCGCTGGCTGGGAGTTACTCCTGAAATGCAAAAGCATCGCCGCTGTGCGATGCTTTTGCATTTCTGCAGGGGGGGGGGGGGGGGGGGCGGCGGCACTGACATGTGGGGCTGGGCATCCTCGTCTAATGACTTTGACGAGTTGAGTAATGAGAGTCCCCATTTTGATAATTTGAATAAAGACTCTCTCTTATAGCAATTAAACATTAACATTGTAGTTCGACTTGATGAAGAATGTCTGCAATGAGCTATGAAACCGTTGAGTGATATCTTTTTACTAATAACTTTTTCTATTTTATGGTGTTTAGTAAAACCTGTCGACAAGGTTGAACTGTTGACATGCAACATGCCCACGTTGACTGTGTTAATGATCATCATGTCTACCCAGATGATGTGTTGACATGAACTGTCAACAAACTGTTCCTGGTGGTCTAGTGGTTTCTTACCTTCTCCTGGTACGAGTAGCCTCTACTTCTGTGTCCCGGCGGACAGTCGCTTCCGACGTGGGCCTGTAATGCTGTAGCGTTCTGCTGAGTATTTCTCCCACCTAACTTGCTGCCTACAGCCTAACACTAACCGTCGGCATCCTCAGAATGGCGACATTTCAGATGGAGAAATTATAAAGTTGTCACCAGTTTAAAAATGTTGACATTGTGATGTCGACATGGTTACTGTTAACAATGCGGCCGGAAAACATTTACTGCCAGTGGCTACCACAAAGAACTTTGCAACATAATCAATACGGCTTTTGCATAGCTTATCATTATAGAGTATCACGGGTGTAGTACTGCTGATCGGCGGTCAGGAGACCACGGGTCAGCTTACCGACGCCTGAATCCCGGCAGCATACCGACGCCGGGATCCCGGTGGGGAGGGGCGAGTGCAGCAAGTCCCTTGCGGGCTCGCTGCGCTCGCCACGCTGCGGGCTTGGTGGCGACCTGCGGTCGTCACGGGTTCTATTCCCACTCTATGGGTGTTGTGGACACCCACGAGTGGAAATAGTCCCTGTTGGTCGGCATGCCGACCATCGGGATAGTGAGCCGTCGGGCTGGTGGAGGAGGTCATGTGACTGTCGGTCAGCTGACTGGCGGTCACATGAATACCACCCGAGTATCACAATCCATTGGTTGCATTTTTAAAATTATCAGTTAGGGGCACAGCTATGTGGAGTGCAGGTAACCCAACATATATTTGGGATTGTAAGAGAAAAAAGTGTTTCCAAAAAATACACAATATACAGTATCTTGTATTGTGGCTTCACTGATTTGAAGTTTAAAATAGGAGGGCATCAAATAGGCATTGAATGAATTTACTGACCAACTAAATACTAACATAATAAAACTGAATGAATGCTGCACTACTTGGGTTAAGATTTTGCATTTACTAGGAGCAATGGATCCTTAACTGCATAGGGGAGGGTGAGATGATGCATATAGCTCCATTAGTTTAGCGAGAAGCTGCAAATTAATTCCATGTTATATCTTCTTGAATGCAGATAATGCATGCAGTTCATCTAATAAAGCAACTAGCAGCAGATTAGTCTAATAATGTCCACTTGAATAATTGTAGTAAGTAGAATAAAGCAGTGATACCCAGCATTATCTCAGAATTGTTAGCAGACCTGCATAAGGAATAAATGAATATATTGTTCTTTTCAACATTATAGAGTGGATACTGTTATCACTGGCAACAATTGTAAGCAAATTTGCCACGTCTTATTGAAGACTGTATTCCAACAAGCGCTGTTGTGGAGAAAAGACAGCACCCTTGGAATTACTCAAAATGAGTGACTACATTAAGCATATGGGTTCAGTGGTAACCATGAACTCCTAAGACGTTGAAGTCAATCAATATAATCAATTATACTGCAGTGGAGTAATGCATGACCGATTATATTAATGCTCAAATTATATCACATTGCAGTTTATTATAGAGATAAGTCAGTTCTCAAACGACATCCCATTTCCTATTATGACTCGTAGACATTGGACACATTGGAGAAGATGTATTAACCTAGAGAAGGCATAAGGATGTGATAAACCAGTGATAAGTGCAAGGTGATAAATGCACTAGCCAATCAGCTCCAATATGTATATTAATTTACAGTTAGGAGCTGATTGGCTGGTGCCTTTATCACCTTGCACTTATCACTGGTTTATCACTTCCTTATGCCGTCTCCAGGTTAATACATCTGCCCCACTAATTATTAGTGATCCATGCACTTGTACTTTACTTACTATTCCCCAGAATACATAGTGACCAGTAAAGGCCCGTACACACTGGTCGATATATCGGCCGTTCTCCTGAACGGCCGATATATCGCGGGACCGTCGGCCAGTGTGTACGGCCGATACGTCTGTGAACTCCGTCGTCCACAGACGTATCGCGTCGGCTGCGCAGCACAGCCGACGGCCAATATATCTAACGATATATTGGCGCGTCGCTGTGTGTGTACGGGGCGGTCGTCCGACTGCCCGTACACATGCTGCGGCGGCCGGCGGTGAGTGACAGGTGAACTGGGCGGGCGCCCGCTCGCCCGCCCAGTTCATGACGTCAGTTCCCCGACGGATCTGGCAGTGTGTATGCACAGCACACTGCCCGATCCGTACATAGATATATCTGCAGATCAATTGATCTGCAGATATATCTACTGGTGTGTACCCACCTTAAGAGTCACCACACTATGGGCAGGATTTTTTAAATATTTATGAGAGAGACCTCTGACAAGCTATGTTAGGCTGGGTACAGACCTGACAGTACGACCAATCCAATGATTTGGTAAGAGTTCTACACAAACAAATTGTGCATACACACTTACCAATCCCCTACCTGACATGCCTGTCCACAGGAACCGGTAGTGATGTTATTGTCGGCAGTTCCTGTGGCCAGCATATGGGTTAGTCAGCGCGTCACCCGTAAACACAGACCTATGTACTGATATATCTGCAAGATGGATCACAAGGTGCCTTGCTGGTGGTGCAACTTTTTCAATTTTGTGCTCCACTCCAAATACTTTTAAAATTTGATCAGAAATTGAGGATGAGTCAAAATTAAGTCACTCGCGAACAAAGAAGCTGTGGGAGCCATATGTCATTGTCAGTGGGGGGTCTTGCAAATAGAAACTTTCAACTGTCTCAACTTCCTCCCCTATAGTGCCAATACCCAACAATACAGAGATTTTTTTTGTTTGTTGTTGTGAAATTGTACACATAGGATGATATTCAATTGATTATCGCTCCCGATCACTCGTCTAAAAATACGGGGGATCGCGGGTGTGATATTCAATTGTATCTTTTTTGCCCTGATCGAGCCTATAGAGGTCTGGTTTAGCCGCGTAAAGCAGCTTAGGCTGACCAAAGTGCTAGGCATGAAGGCAAAGGGGTATATGCAATTGCGGTCGAATTCCCGAAATTGTCGAAAAACTGGACTTTTTCGCCAAAAAAAAAAAAAAATCGACAATGCAATTCAGTACTTTCCGTCAAAAAAAATGGACTTTCAAAATTCGCCTTTTTGAAATTCGACATTTGTCAAATTCGACATTTCTGCAATGGTACAAATGCGGCAATTCGCCAAAAGTATATTCAATTGAAGTTTGGAAATTCGACAACAGTGCTTTTAGACAGTAAATTCGTCATTTTCAATCCGCCACACTTTGGTGGGTGAATCTAATAAAAAAAATTTAAAACATGTTTTTTTTGGTGTTTTTTTTTTATTGGTAATAGCATATCTATTTATATTAGAAGGGATTAGGTACTTGGTTTGTCTTTTTGGGAGGCACAAGTATTATTTATATATTAAAAAAAAAAAAAAAAAAAAAAAAAAAATATATATATATATATATATATATATATATATATATATATATATATATATATATATATATATATATATATATATATATATATATATATATATATATATATATATATATAAATAGAGGAAATCCACGGCACTCACAATGTCCAAAAATTGGTATGCATATATACGTGCCGGTGCCCTCCCTGGTAACAGCATGCGCTGTGTCCAATATAAAAGTGTAACAATGGGCGGCACTCACGGCATGAAAAAAAAGACAGACAAGCTGGTCTGATGTTAAATCAACGTTTCAATGTCTTTACGGCATTTTCGTCAGGATATAATATATTTTTTTTTTTTTTTTTTTTTATAGATGGAATGGTAAAATCCCGGAAAAAAATGGCGTGGGGTCCCCCCTCCAAAGCATAACCAGCCTCGGGCTCTTCGAGCCGGTCCTGGTTCTAAAAATCCGGGGGGGGGGGAAATTACAGGGGATCCCCCGTATTTTTAAAACCAGCACCGGGCTCTGCGCCTGGTGCTGGTGCAAAAAATACGGTTGACAAAAAGAGTAGGGGTCCCCCCGTATTTTTTACACCAGCATCGGGCTCCACTAGCTGGACAGATAATGCCACAGCAGGGGGTCACTTTTATACAGCGCCCTGCGGCCGTGGCATTAAATATCCAACTAGTCACCCCTGGCCGGGGTACCCTGGGGGAGTGGGGACCCCTTCAATCAAGGGGTCCCCCCCCTAGCCACCCAAGGGCCAGGGGTGAAGCCCGAGGCTGTGTCCCCCCCCCCCCATCCAAGGGCTGCGGATGGGGGGCTGATAGCCTTTGGAAAAATGAAAGAATATTGTTTTTTTTCCAGTAGTACTACAAGTCACAGCAAGCCTCCCCCGCAAGCTGGTACTTGGAGAACCACAAGTACCAGCATGCGAGAGAAAAACTGGCCCGCTGGTACCTGTAGTAGTACTACTGGAAAAAAAATACCCAAATAAAAACAGGAGACACACACCTTGAGAGTAAAACTTTATTTCACACCTGCCGACACACACATACTTACCTATGTTGACCCGCCGACTGCCACGTCTCCTGATCCGACGATCCGGGGTACCTGTGAATAAAATTATACTCGCCTCAATCCAGTGTCCAGATATAAATCCTCGTACTTGGCAAAAAAAATAAACGAACACCCGACCAAGCCGGGCTGAAAGGGGTCCCATGTTTACACATGGGACCCCTTTCCCCGAATGCAGAAACCCCCCCCCCCCCCGTGACTGCTATCACAGAAAGGTATCTTAAGCCAATCAGCGAGCGCAACGTCCTGGCACTGCTGATTGGCTGCACGTCTGAGCTGTCAGACAGCGCATCGCAAAGCCTCTCCATTATACTCAATGGTGGGAACTTTGCGGTTAGCGGTGAGGTCACCCACGGTCAGCGGCTGACCGCGGGTAACCCCACCGCTGACTGCAAAGTTCCCACCATTGAAAGTAATGGAGGGAGCTGTGCGATGCGCTGTCTGAGCTCAGACGCGCATACAGCCAATCAGGTGAGTGCAACGAAGTAGCGCTTCCTGATTGGCTGAAGGGACCTCTGTGACAGCAGTCACGTGGGGTCCTGGCATTCGTGGAAAGGGGTCCCATGTGTAAACATGGGACCCCTTTCAGTCCGTTTGGTCCGGGTGTTCGTTTTCTTTTTTTGCCAAGTACGTGGATTATAACCTGGACACTGGATTGAGATGAGTATAATTTTTTTCACAGGTACCCCGGATTCTTCAGTGACGAGGGGGGCGTGGCAGTCGGCGGGTCAACATAGGTAAGTATGTATGTGTCTGCATGTATGAAATAAAGTTTTACTTTCAAGGTGTGCGTGTCCTGTTTTTATTTGGGTATTTTTTTCCCAGTAGAACTACAGGTACCAGCGGGCCCATTTTTCTCCCGCATGCTGGTACTTGTGGTTCTCCAAGTACCAGCTTGCGGGGGAGGCTTGCTGGGACTTGTAGTACTACTGGAAAAAACAATATCTTTTCATTTTTCCAAAGGCTATCAGCCCCCCATCCGCAGCCCTTGGATGGGGGGGACAGCCTCGGGCTTCACCCCTGGCCCTTGGGTGGCTGGGGGGGGGGACCCCTTGATTGAAGGGGTCCCCACTCCCCCAGGGTACCCCGGCCAGGGGTGACTAGTTGGATATTTAATGCCACGGCCGCAGGGCGCTGTATAAAAGTGACCCCCGGCTGTGGCATTATCTGTCCAGCTAGTGGAGCCCGATGCTGGTGTAAATAATACGGGGGACCCCTACTCTTTTTGTCCCCCGTATTTTTTGCACCAGGCGCAGAGCCCGGTGCTGGTTTTAAAAATACGGGGGATCCCATGACATTTCCCCCCCCCCCCGGATTTTTAGAACCAGGACCGGCTCGAAGAGTCCGAGGCTGGTTATGCTTTGGAGGGGGGACCCCACGCAATTTTTTTCCCGTTTTCCCCCGTTTTTTAAAAATCGGAACAAAATCCGTCAAATCGGCCGTTTTTCGTCAGCGGGACTGTCGAATCCGTTTTTCATTGAATATGGTCAATTTCGGCACCCACTTGCCGAAATTAGACGGTCGAATTGTGTCGAATTAAAAAACGGCCGAAAAATTGCCGCGATTCTCCGCTAATTGCATATACCCCAAAGTGCTGTTTGAGTGCCCAAATGGGTCAGTTTTCATGCATTTCAGCTCGCCACCCTCGGGGTGTGAGCTGAAATACAGCCACTTGTGCCTAAACGGAGCTACAATTGAATAGTTCTGTTTGAACACCATCTACTGGCTGCTGGCAGAAAAATAATTTGATATTGCCCATAAAATCCTGCTTGCTCAAGTTTTGAAAGGTGAAGTAATAGTATTTGTGTGTGTAAATATATATTTTCTCACACCTCTATGGGGTGCAAAGCAAAATGTGCAATGCTGGCTGAGGTTATGTGCCGTTTTGTAACAGCACATCGTGTGTAATGGGTAATTGAATTTACCCCTGTGAAGGGTGTCCTGAATTGCAAGGCTGAGGAGACGCTCTGCACTAAAGTGATGTCGAGCTGGGTATGCATAGCATAGTGTGTACCCAGTCCAACATCGCCCACTCTAGGACACTGCATCGGCTAGTACATACACACTAGGCCAGTGCTCCATTCAGCAGCATAGCACCGCTAATGATATCAACAGATTGACTAACATCTTCAGCTGACTAGAAATGTCGTTGATGACGTGCAGGAGTACACATCGTCAATGGCCTAGTGCATGCACACTATAAGATTAAACAATTTATCATTCAATATTGCATAGTGTTTACCCAGCATAAGCCTGGACTGGGAGACTGAAATATATAATCTCTTGCTCAAACTACTGTGATTCCTGAATATGGAACCCTCAAGGTTTGGTGCCTCTTAAAGCAATATACAGTGTAACACGGGTACTTGAAATAAGGACTCCAGGAAGGTATTCCGGTTACAAAACAGCATCTTTACTGGTAGCAGACACTGTGCAGAGGTATATTCAGGTTTGGGCCTGGTCACACGGGTACAAACAAAAAATAAAACCGCAAACAGTAAAAGTCCTAGCACTTGTGCTCCATTATCAGTTCTCTGTCGTGGCTTGCAGCCACACACATGCCATGCTTTCCGGCATGGCCAATGTTAATAGTCCCTGGCGCTGTAAACTGATCCCAGCTCACTGGCCCGTAATAGGCATCAGCGCAATGCACTGTGGGTGTTTGGGAGTTTTAAACTCTTCCTCTGCACCTGACTTGCTGCTTTCTCTGGGTGAGCTGGAAAACCCAGACCTCTGTTTCTCCAGTTGCAGCTGTGCAGAATGTGCATTTCTTGTTTTCTTCTCCCATGGAGGGAGCTAATCCCACCAGAATGTAGGCAATTGTGGTGAGACACAAGCCCTCTTGCCACAGCAGATTAAGTAAAATATGTCACATACCTTAGAGTAGCAGTCTCAATGCTGCTAGTGCTCTTTCAGCATGAAGGCATACTGTGCACCCTGGAGCCCCCTGTTGGCAGCACACGAGAAGTATTTGATGCAATCTGGCCACTTTACAAGAAAGGTTTCTGGCAATGTTGCGCGCTATTCCTGTTATGGAGAAACTAGGTTGACACAGTCCAAATGAACTCCAATGTTGCTTGAAGCTAATGTGGGATATCCCAACACTGCTTTCACCCTTTTACAGCACTCTGGAGCATGCCCAACACTAACAGATTCTGACAGAAATACAGTATCACTGTTCCCATCAGAAGCTGCATAATGCTTACCAATGTTCCCAAATCACCAAGAGACAATCAGGTGTAGTATTAAATGCATTTCTGCAGCGGGGTACACTGGTATTCCACAGGGAATAACTTCGGGGTGTAGAGTTGGATTTTGATCCGAGGCACCAACAGTCTAAAGCTTTGACTGTTCCCAGGATGCACTGCACCGCCTCCTCTATATCCCCGCTTGCAGGCACTGGAGCTCAGTTTGTAAGTTTGTGCCTGCAGTGCAGGCAGCTAACAGGGAGGGCTGCGCTAGGCAGCCCTGAAAAGAGCTTTTCTGACAAGAAAGAAGACTTCAAGGACCCCAGCACAGGCACTTGGTGCTGTATGTCATACTGACATATCATGTGTAGTATTAAATACATTTCTCAAACATTAAAACATTGTAAATGTTTATGCAAGGCACACCATGCCACAGTTTATTTACACTTCAGGCATTAATCCAATACCCCTTTGAGACCGCAAATGGAGGGTCGCACCCAAGAGCCGTACACGGTTACTTTCCGTATGCGACCCACCTCGGCCCCTTTCACACTGGCATCCCAAGCCCAGCATAACGGGAAGCGGGACGCATCGACTCGGCAACCCGTTCACACCGCACAGCAACCATTTTCAACCTTGGTGGCTACCAGGGTTGGGCCCTTTCAGACCGCACTGCAACCCGGGTTACAAGCTGGCAGTCTGAAAGGGGTATTAGTCATATCCTCCAGCACACCACAGTAAACTACTTCATCTTTTCTTTTATATTCCAGTTTTTCCCATGTTAGGGGGTTTGTAATCGGGAATGTCATACTTAGCGTGTGTTGAGTGCTATGAGCAAGCCCCTGGGGGGGGAGTCATAATGTAAAATAATATATTACAGGATCACGTTTGTAAATATAATGGTCTGCCAGTACAGATGACAACTGAAACCACTCTAGAAACAATGTTGCAGATGAGACTCCCTCCAGCCCAAACACATAACAATTATATTGGCTTCTTTCCAGAATTGTTAATGTGCTCTTTCTTTTGCTGAAATTTAGTTTGGGGAGCATATATTTGCTCGAGTACATATGACTTATTTAGTATCTCAGTAATTTTGGTTTAACCGTCTGTGCCGAAGCCTGGATAGCACTAAAACCAGCATTAGTGTTCCTTGAGGACCGGGGGTTCGAATGCCTGCTCTAGGACACAGTGATTCAAGAACGTTTGGGAAGCACTACACTAGTACCCCTTTCACACCGCCTGTGGCGGGTCGCACTCTGGAGCCTGACACGGGTACTTCCTGAGTGCGACCCGCCTCAGGCCCCTCGCCGCCGCTGTCCCCAACCCGCCATATTGCTGGGTTGGTGGCACGGCGGGGGCGGCGATTAGACATCACATTATCTCCAAGCGCCGCCCCTCCGCACAGAGTGAACGGGAAACGTTCCCGTTCACTATGTGTGAAGGGGCCGGGCTTGGAGATCATGGAATCTCTAATTGCCGCCCCTGCCGCGTCACCACCCCAGCTATATGCCAGGTTGGGGTCAGCGGCGGTGAGGGGCCTGATGTGGGTTTCTACACTCCTCAGGAGATGTAGAAATTGTGACATTCATCAAACTCCAGAAAAGCATTTTTTCCGGAGTTTGAACGGTAAATAAGATTATAATAAGATATAAGGTTACGGTGGCGGCGGGGTGAGCAGGAGCCCCCTCAAGCCCCAGCAGATACATGCCGCGGAGGGCTGCAGCTGCAGGACTAGGTAGCCAGCCCCAGCCAGCAGATAAATGGTGCAAGGATTGTGGGGGTGTAGGCCAGCAGACACATGCCGAGGGGTGTGTGTGTGTGTGTGTGTGTGTGTGGTTACTGATGCAGGACTAGGCGGCTAACAGATACATGCCGGGTGAAGCAGTGCACAGATTCATACCACCGGGTGGAGGAAGGGGGTGGGGGGAGGAGCTACTGTAGGGCCAGCCCCGGTCAGCAGATACATGTCGGGGACGGGGTGCGGACGGCTGCAGACACATACCGCTGGGTGAAGGGGGGGGGGGCGCGCCGCTGGCTGTTTAGGATGCCGTGGCTGTAACATGGTACAAGGGGGGTGGGGGGTGGGTGGAGGTGCTGCAGACAGGGGAAAATTATCACTTTTTTTGAAAAACGAACTTCTCAAAAAGGCCGGTTTTTCAAAATTGATGATTTTCTCATGGGGGTATGACGAATCATGAAAAAACTGAGAGAATACAATGAGAATTGAAAACTAACAATTCTCATTGCACAATTTTTTCATGATGAATATGCCACAAAGTCCTATATATTGAGCAGTAGTTGATTTTGAAGAGTCAGGAGTTTCTCAGGATGCTGGCGATAAGCTAAAGTATTTGTGCACCTAAACATTGCACCCATGTGTGCTTGTTGAGCTTCTCATTCCAAACTATTGGCAGTAATGGGGTGTGGTCCCCTCTTTTGATACTGTAACAGCCTCCGCTATTCTGTGAAGGCTTTCCACTAGAAAATGGTTGCTTAGATTAGATTATCAGGTACAAGCAATAGTTAGGGCGATAAGTCATTGTGTGTTCAGATTTATCCCAAAGGTGTTTGATGAGCTTTGTGCAGGCCAGTCTAGTTCTTCCACATCCATGCTCTTCAAACCATTTTTTTTTTTTTAACCACTTAACTGGCTTGGTTAGATTACATGCAACTGCACCGCTCCTCTGTGTCCCCCAGTTTTTGACGAGGTGATCCGTTCTGCAGATGTGCATAATATATAAATACTTGAAAAAATAATTTGAAAACTATATTGAATATAAAAATAATAAAAAATCAATGATACGAAAGATTTTGAAGGGAACAATCGTCGATTAAATGTTTAAATGGACTTCACTTTGTACACAGCGGCATTGTCCTGCTAAAACCAGGAACTGTTGCCATAAAGCTAGTAGAGTATCGTTCTCTAGAATATTATTGTGTACTGTATCATTAACATTTTCTGTTCATTGAACTAAGCGGTCCAGGCAAAACCATGAAAAACAGCCAGAGACCGTTAATCTTCTTCCAACAAATGTTATAGTTAGCAGGACACATTCGGGTAGAAAGTTTTTCTTCTGGCATCCACCAAGCCAAGCTTTGTCATCTCTCGACTGTCCCATTGTAGCCTGCCACTTTGCAGCTGAGCTGCTGTTGCTCCGGGTATAGGTCATTAGGTCGACAAGGTCATTAGGTCGACATGGAAAAAGGTTGACATGAGGTTTTTTTACTTTTTTGTGTCGTTTTTTTCGTAAGTGATGGGGTACCCCAATTAGTACCCCAATGTACTGCAGAAGTTTCTAACTGAAGTTGAGCTGCGTAGGACATCCACCAGGCTAGAGGAGATACTTGGTGTAAAGTGTCTGCTTCAATCATGTATGGGGAAATTGGTTTCATGGGTGCACGAAAGTTGATGACCGGCATAATTTGATGATTGTCATGAGCAAACTCTATAGCAGTCTCAATTTCAGCAGGACGAAAGGGCCCCATACACTAGAACGATAATGCCCAATTGAATCCTTTCGGGTCGATAAATCGGGTGGAAAGTGGCAAATCGGATGTGTTTTTTATATCTGATCCGATGCGCGGTCCCTTGAGCATCGGTTTGGAGCCCCTAGGTCATTAGTACTGCACTCGTGATACGTCTGTTCCCGCAGGCATGGCTGGGATTGCGTAAGATGCATCGTATGCAAAAGGACCGCATACAATGTATCCTATGTGATCCTGCCGCCCGGGAGGCTGCCGGACAGTTCAAGGGAAATCATATGTGACATGAGGGTCCGACATTTCGCTGTAGTGTATGGGGCCCTTAAGCTTTTTACCCCTGTACCTAGGATCAAGTAGATTAGCTAGCAAGTGGGCATCTGTGAGTGCAATTTTAGCTCTTGCCTTTGCCATCTTTACTACATTGCTTTGGTGTCCAGTTTCTTTAAGATCATTTAACAACTTCATCCACACTTGTACGACCGCACTGATTTTGCAGTTGCGTCTTTGTGAGCGATCCAGGGCTATAGCTACAGGTTTCAGTCGAGCCAAATAATCTTCAACTCTCCGCTTAATACCAAAGTTATTAACTTTGTTAATAATGTCTTATGGGATATCATCTATGTTTTCATCACATACTCTGAGAAGAATGCGCCAGTTTTTCAGAAAGCACTCCAAACAGTCTGCCATAGTATTTCAGCGTACGTCACTTGGTACTGTGTACTTGATAGAATCTCCTATACACCATCCATTATTCTCCCCAACTGAGCTAAAGAAAAAAAAAGGAAAAGACTGCTCCCACCTACACGTCTATCTCTTTATAAGCAAAAGTTGTAGTTTTTTAACGTTTTATTATTATTATTATTATCCTTTTATTTATATGGCGCCACAAGGGTTCCGCAGCGCCCAATTACAGAGTACATAAATAATCAAGCAGGAAAACAGCAACTTACAGTTGACAATATAGGACAAGTACAGGGTAAATAAACATAGCTACATCAGCAGATGACACTGGAATAAGTATCAGGTGGCAGAAGACTGCTGGATTTGGTGCAGTTGAATATTATTAAAGTAAGAAAACGATAAGCACATGGAGGGAAGAGAGCCCTGCTCGTGAGAGCTTACATTCTAAAGGGGAGGGTAGACAGACAGGGGTGAGACAGATGGGGTACATAGAGAGCGTGGAACAGAGGTTTAGGATGAGATTTGGCTGGGTTTGGTGAAGAAGTGGGTCTTGAGAGCTCGTTTGAAGTTTTGTAGAGAGGTGGAGAGTCTGAGGGGGAGAGGTAGGGAATTCCAGAGAAGTGGTGCAGCACGTGAAAAATCTTGGAGGTAGGAGTGGGAGGATATAATCCGTAGGCAGGTGAGTCGACGTGCATTAGCAGAGCGAAGAGGATGGGTGGGAGTGTAAAGGGAGATAAGGTCAGAGATGTAGATGGAGAGGAGTGGGTGAGGGCTTTGTAAGCAAGTGTGAGAAGCTTGAAATGGATTCTGAAAGGGAAGGGGAGCCAGTGAAGGTCTAGTAAGAGAGGAGAGGTGGACGTAGTGCGTTTGGTGAGGAAGATGAGCCGGGCAGCAGCATTGAGTATAGATTGGAGTGGAGAGAGGTATTTGTCAGGAATGCCAGTCAGGAGGAGATTGCAGTAGTCCAGTCTGGAGATGACCAGTGAGTGGATAAGAGTCTTAGTAGCATCCTGGGTCAGAAAGGGTCTGATCCTGGAAATATTTTTTAGATGAAAACGGCAGGTTTGTGAGAGGTGCTGAATGTGTGGTTTGAAGGAGAGGGAGGAGTCAAGGATTACTCCAAGACGGCGCACTTGGGGGCTAGAGGAGATAGTAGTGCCATCAATAGATAATGAGATTGTAGGAGGTGAGGTTATGCGGGAGGGAGGGAAGATGATGAGCTCGGTCTTAGACATGTTAAGTTTAAGAAAGCGCTGGGACATCCAGGAAGAGGTAGCAGAGAGACAGTTGGAGATACGAGTGAGGAGAGCAGGGGAGAGGTCTGGAGAGGAAAGATAGATTTGAGTGTCATCAGCGTAGAGATGATATTGGAAACCAAAAGAACTAATGAGCTTACCTAGTGAGGACGTGTAGAGAGAGAAGAGTAGAGGACCAAGGACATAACCTTTTGGGTACCCCTACAGTTAGTGGGAAGTGAGGGGGAGGTTGAGTCATAAGAGGAGACAGAGAATGAATGGTCAGAAAGGTAGGAGGATAGCCAAGAAAGGGCAGTGGCACGCAGACCAATGGAGTGAAGGATTTGCAGTAGGAGTGGATGGTCCACAGTGTCAAAAGCAGCAGAGAGATCCAGTAGAATAAGTAGAGAGTAGTGTCCCTTAGATTTAGCAGCATGGAGGTCATTGCATACTTTTGTAAGGGCAGTTTCAGTGGAGTGGAGAGGACGGAAGCCAGACTGGAATGTGTCAAGTAGTGAGTGTGAGGAAAGAAAGGAGGTAAGGCGGTTGTAGACAATACGCTCAAGGAGTTTGGAGGCAAAAGGGAGGAGAGAGATGGGTCGGTAGTTGGAGAGAGTGTTTGGATCAAGGGTAGGTTTTTTAAGAATAGGAGAGATGAGTGCATGCTTGAAGGCAGAGGGGACAGTGCCTGATGAGAGGGAGAGATTGAGAAGGTGGGAAAGATGGGAACAAGCAGAAGGAGAGAGGTAGCGGAGGAGGCGGGAGGGGATAGGGTCAAGTGGGGAGGTGGTGAGGGGACAGGAACGAATGAGGGCCATGACTTCTTATCCAGATGCATGGGAGAAAGATGTCAGAGTTGGTGCGAGGGATGGGAAGGGTTGGTAAGGGATGGGAGAAGGCTGGTTACTGATGGTCTGGTGTGATGTGATGTCCTGAAATATGGAGTCAATTTTGGATGTGAAGTAAGTGGCAAAGTCAAGAGCAGAGAGTGAGGAAGGGAGACGAGGTGGATGTGGGCAGAGAAGTGAGTTGATGGTGGCAAAGAGGCGCCAGGGGTTGGAAGACTGGGAGGAGATGAGGTTCTTGAAGTATGACTGTTTAGCAAGAGAAAGGGCAGCACTGAAGGATGAGAGCATAAGTTTGAAATGGAGGAATTTTCTCCAGTGTCGCTCAGCAGCACGTGAGCATTTTTGCAGATATCTGGTGCATTTGGTGTGCCAGGGTTGAGGTGTTAATTTGCGATTTGTTTTGATTTAATTTGTTTTTATTTAAATCCTTGATTTAATCATTTGATTTAACTCGTGCAACCTTGAGAAAATGGTGTTCTGAAATTATGGGATTTATTTTGCACTATCCGCATAATTTTTTCCCCTGTGATCTCTAAATGTGTGTAAAGGCCATAAATCTAGATTGACTATGAGCACTATGGGGTATATGCAATTCCGGGCGAATTGCAGCTTTTTTTTCACCCGTTTTTTAATTCGACACCATTCGACCGTCGAATTCCGGCCGGTAGTTGGCCGGAATTCGACATATTCAATAAAAAACGGATTCGACAGTCCCGCTGTCGAAAAACGGACCAATTGACGGATAAGTGCGTCCTGGATTCGACTTTTCGGACGGCACAAAAATGGTTAAACCCTAAAAAAAATTGCGTGGTGTCCCCCCTCCTAAGCATAACCAGCCTCGGGCTCTTTGAGCCAGTCCTGGTTGTAAAAATACGGGGGGAAAATTGTCAGGGGATCCCCCGTATTTTTAGAACCAGCATCGGGCTCTGCGTCCGGTACTGGTGCAAAAAATACAGGGGACAAAAAGCTTAGGGGTCCCCCGTATTTTTAATACCAGCACCGGGCTCCACTAGCTGGAGAGATAATGCCACAGCCGGGGGACACTTTTTTATACCGGTACCTGCGGCCGTGGCATTAAATCCCCAACTAGTCACCCCTGGCCGGGGTACCCTGGAGGAGTGGGGACCCCTTAAATCAAGGGGTCCCCCCCCCCTCCAGCCACCCAAGGGCCAGGGGTGAAGCCCGAGGCTGTCCCAAGGGCTGCGGATGGGGGGCTGCTGATAGCCTTGTGTAAAATAAAAGAATATTGGTTTTTGCAGAAGAGCTACAAGTTCCAGCAAGCCTCCCCCGCAAGCTGGTACTTGGAGAACCACAAGTACCAGCATGTGGGGGTAAAACGGGCCTGCTGGTACCTGTAGTTCTTCTGCAAAAAAAATACCCAAATAAAAACAGGACACGCACACCGTGAAAGTAAAACTTTATTACATACATGCCGACACACACATAATTGCCTATGTTCACACGCCGACTCTGTCCACGTCTCCAAGTAGAATCCGGGGTACCTGAAAATAAAATTATACTCGCCTAAATCCAGTGTGTCCTGTTCTTTTTTTGTAATCCACGTACTTGACTAAAAAAACAAACCGCATACCCGATCCACGCACTGAAAGGGGTCCCATGTTTACACATGGGACCCCTTTCCCCGAATGCTGAGACCCCCCGTGACTCCTGTCACAGAGGGTCTCTTCAGCCAATCAGGGAGCGCCACGTCGTGGCACTCTACTGATTGGCTATGCGTGTCTGAGCTGTCAGACAGCACATCGCACAGACTCTCCATTATCTTCAATGGTGGGAACTTTGCGGTCAGCGGTGAGGTTACCCGCGGTTAGCCGCTGACCGCGAGTGACCTGACCGCTGACCTCAAAGTGAGGCGGAATGAAATTGACAAAATTACTGTCGAAAAGCACTGTTGTCGAATCGACATTCTTCAATTGAATATACTTTTGTCGAAAAGCCGCATTTTTACCATTGCAGACATGTCGAATTTGTGAACTGTCAATTTCAAAAAGTCGAATCTGAAAAGTCAGTTTTTTGTCGAAAAGTACTGTATTGCATTGTCGAATATTTTTTTTTGTGTCGAAAATGCCCCGTTTTTCGACATTTGCGGCAATTCGACCGCAATTGCATATACCCCTATGTCTCTCCCTAAATTGGAAGGTGATTTGCCATTTCCAGATCTAGAGAAATATCAGCATGTTTTGAGTCAAGCTACAGAGATTGGTTCACTGATTCTGCTCCTGAACCTTCGGTGGTATTGGAAAGTGAATTCTCAAAGCATTTCTCATGTTCGATTTTTCCGGGTGTGGTATTGAAGGTTGACAGTCAAAGGGTCAACAAAAGGTCGACAGGTCAAATGGTCGACATGAGTTTTTTTTTTTTAATCGTTTTTGTGTGTGTCATTTTCACCGCACAGTGACTGGGAACCCCATTTAGTGCAACGCGTTCGCTCGCCATGCTGCTGCGCTTGGTACAGGTTACCATTCCCAATCGTAGTCCAGGTGGATCGTAAAGTATGAAAAAGTTCAAAAAAAAGTGAAAAACTCATGTAGACCTTTTGACATGTCAACCTTGAAACCCTGTAGACCTAGTTACTGTTGACCTAAACACTGTCGATCTAAGTCTTGTTGACCTAGAGACTGGATACCAGTTTTTCCTCGGTGTTGGGTTCCCTTGGATTCCCTGTAAGTGTATTTTTGGCAGTACTGTGTGAATGAGTTATGTGAATAAATTGATTCCATATTAAAATATATGCATTAAGCATGAGGCACTATGGACCCTATCCCTTTTCATCAGACGGCAGAAACGAACCTCCTGCTGCTCTCATTAAGCCAGCCCATCAGTGAAGGTCTCCAGCCACTGCTCTGGCAGGCAGAGGAAGCAGAGAGATGAAAGAGCAGAAGGAGTGAAGAGGACAGATCAAGTGACTGAAAGTCTAGAAGGGGAAGTGAAGGGAGGAAATGAGCTGGGAAGGCTGGGGATGGGTACTGAGGTAGATTAAGAAGTGCTGATTAGGAAAGGTAGGGACAAGAGGAGTATATGACTCTTTTGAGATGAGAATTACAGGATAGAGGGGAATATGGATCAGTAGATACTTGTAAGTAAATTGTTAGAGATTTGTTATTAAAACTGCAGCATCCTGAAGGATGGTAAAATTTCCCCAGGTTTAGAAGACCGTTTGATATGTTACATCTGTATATTAGGTGCACGATGAAAGGCTTGCACATCGATCTTGTTTACTGAAAGTGTTATGTTTTTGTTTCAGTAAAGGAATGTAAATGGGTACAGTATTGTCTTGTTATGCAGTTATGTGATCTTAATGAGGACTCAGCAGGGGATAGAGAGTTAAAAATGGCTGTATTGATTGTCAGCTATGCACACTGGGCTGCCTCTTCTCTTTCCCCTCCTCCTCCTGGCCTTCTCCCTTCTCTGCTGTACTTTCTGCAGGGTGGGGGGGTGCTTTGTTCCAGGCAGCGAGTTCATGCTGAGCTTTCTGCTCCTGTAACAATGTTCCTCCTCCCATACATTCATGTAGGGAAGATAATTATTTCACACCCACTCGTGTAAGCTTGTTCCAGATTTCCTCTATGCGGTAATGAACATGGGACATCATTTTACTATCTTACAGCTGTGTACAATATAAAATACACCAGATTCACAAGTATAACGGGCTTTACACAGAAATGTACCTGTGCTTATACTGGATCTAACTGGTTTTGCTTCTTAGATCATTGATTGCACAATACACTAGTGTTTGTCAACATACTGACCTCACCCATCTTGTATCACAATACCAGCTCAGATATGGAAGTAGACAGATGCAGACATTACATCTGAAAGTACAACTAAACTTAAAATTGAAAGGGAATATTTTTCAAAGTTTGGCTAGAGATATAGTGGAGAGAGCTATAGAACTAACCAGTCGTCTTCTGTCATTTTAAAAGTTGTTTGAAAATGACAGGAGCTGATAGGTTGGTACTTTATCCCTCTCCAAGCTTTCATAAATACCCCCCCCCCCCCCCCCACCCCATAGTCTTCTATGAAAGATGGAATTTGAATATCTATTCACTTTTGCTGTGCAAGGTATTTTTCTCCTTGTCCAGGCGATCCGGTCTGAAGATCGACACTGTCTAGGTCGACAATGTTTAGGTTAACCACTATAGGTCGACGGGGTCTGAAGGTTGACGTGCTAGGTCGACATGAGTTTTTCAATATTTTTTTTTTTTTTTACTTTTTCATACTTAACGATCCACGTTGACTACGATTGGAACGGTAATCTGTGCCAAGTGAAGCGGTAGCGGAGCGAGGCACCTTGCCCGAAGCCCATGCGAGGGGACACGGTGCACTAATTGGGGTTCCCCGTCACTGTACGGAGAAAACGACACCAAAAAAACATGAAAAGCTCATGTCGACCTTTTGACCTGTCAACCTAGCACATGTCGACATAGAAACCCTGTCGACCTTCAGACCCTGTCAACCTATAGTGGTCAACCTAAACATTGTCGACCTAGACACTGTCGATTTGATGATCCACTCCCCTTGTCCAGACCTAATGTTTGGTCACTTCACAGCCACATTTATTGCATGGTTTTATAAAGCGGCCAGTACGGATGGTCTAATGATTAGCATTACTGCCTCACAGCACCGAGGTCATGGGTTTGATTAACACCATGGCTCTAACTGTGCAGAGTTTGTGTATCCTCACCATTCTTGCGTGAGTTTCCTGCGGGTACTCTGGTTTCCTATAACAATCCAAAAATATACAGGTTAATTGGCTCCCAACAAAATTAACCCTAGCGTAAATGTATATGCGTGCACATGTGGCATGCAATATAGATTGTAAGCTCCACTGGGACAGGGACTGACGTGAATGGACAATTATTCTCTGTAAAGCGCTGCAGAATATGGGTGGGATTCTAATCTTGCAGCTCCCCTCCCGCCCCCATTGCGCCCACCGGCAGTATTGGGCGCGCTATCAGCATTTCTCCGGCAGGGTCCACAGGTTATCCACAGGATAACATTGGGATATGCTGGAGTGACAGCGGATTGGCACCAAACGATCACGGGCTTTCTGGCCTCCCAGGATGCACCGGGCTCGTCCATATAATCCCGCCCACCGACTCGGTCAAATCAGTTTTTTGTTTGGTGCGGCAGGAGCCGGACCATGGTCACAAGGCTGCTGTGTTTTGGCAGCCCTGAGCTTTATTTCATTTATATTTATAGTCTTACTATGTTTTTTGAGTGATCTTTCCTAACAGCGTCTTACATGCATATTGGAGAGTTGTTGGAGCGACTCTTGCTGCCGGGTCGCATCAACGCTTACCAACGGTACAAGTGCTGTCTCGACGGGCGTCTGTGTCGGATGTTACTAGCAGGTCCAGCAGATGTTAGCACGGGGAGAAGGTAAGGCATCAGTTCCACTTAGAAGGGGAATACGGACACAGCCGCACTGTTTTGGGAGGAGACTACCAAACAGTAGCTGGCGTGCCACCACCACGGGTGCTCTAGCGCTAGGCTTTAGGGATCATAAGGCGCCAGGATTAGTTTGAAGCTGCGATCCTTAGAGTTGATGTCCGCAGTGGGGAGTCAGACGCTCTCCTGGTCGCCCCTCCCCCCAGTTCATGACCAGTTTCCGTGCATCTCCCGCCATGAACTGATTGCCTCACTTCCGTCTCAGACGCTACCACGAGGGGACTCGGTTGCAGCATAGGCCGCTGCGTCTGTATACACTAAGGTTTACCGCTAAGAGACTGGGTCGCAGACATGAGCGTCTGCATGCACTAACGTTCACTGAGCGTCTGTGTCCATTAAAAAATACCGGAGCGGCAGTGTACACTAGTAGCGTCTGGATCCACTCAGCGGTTGCTAAACGCATTGATCGATCCTGGAAGTGGGGTGAGTCTCCCTGTATCCCACTCTACAGAGTAAGGGTTATACAGCACTAAATTTCTATCTAATGTTGTTAGTATGAATAGTTAATTTTAGTGCCTATTGCATATGAGTTTTGTACAATACTGTGGTTTTCTCCGCAATTGCGTCTGAATACATTGAAATAACTGTATAGTACAGAAAACAGTAAAAGTACGCCTACATACCTGTACTTGAAATGTGTTTTGTAGTTGATAACATGCTCATATGACTAATATATAACATGTGGCTGACTGCTAGTGTGATTGCTGACTTTATATATGTTTGTCAGTATTTTTTCTGAACCTCAATGCTGGTGCTTAGATTGGGGTCAGATTGATATCACTTTTATGCATATAAAGTGTTTTCAGTCACAGATTATGTAGTATACTGTGGAAAAGCTGATTGTTTATCATGTCTAAGAACGGCAAAGGTGACAAGGTTACATTAACAGTAACACCAACACTCAAAACATGTTTATCCTGCAAGGTGGGGTTAATAACTCAATCTTTGGCAAATGAGGGGTATGTGCAAATTGTTTTCCGTTTCAGCAGATTACAAGGCAGATCCCTGTTCAACAACAAACAGATCCACCTTGGGCCATATTTGCACAAACTCTATCTAGTATAGCTGACAAGTTGGTCCCTGCAGCTCCAACTGCAGGAATAGGGTACACTATTAACCCATACATGCAGCTTCCATCTTATGGTATAGCTCCTACAGCTTCTACAAGTCAACAAGCTGATAAACCAAGGGTAAATATATCCTCAAATTCACAGGCTACACAGGATGATGTAACAGATGATGACTCCATATACTCTACTTCACCATATGACAAACAAATGGAGGATTTCAGGTCAGAAGATATAGCTGAATTAATTGGAGCAATGAAGGCTATTCTGTCTCTAGAAGATTCAGCTGAGCCAATAGTTAAAACTAAAGCACCTGTGTTTAAACATCCCAAAACAGTTAGGGTTGAGTTTCCAGGGTCAGAGGAACTGACGGAAATCATGGAGGAACCTTGGGCTACGCCTAATAGGAGATATAGAATTCCAAAAAAATGGGATTCTTACTACCCTTTTCCAACTGGGGACTGTTTAAAAAGAGAAGTGCCTCCTAAGGTAGATACGCACGTCATTCTACTAGTGCGAAAATCTATTTTACCCTTGCCATCTATCATTAAATGATGTCACAGACAGAAGAGTGGATGGTATTTTGAAAAACATAGTTTCTCTGTCAGGGACAGTCATAAGGCCTGCTATGGCCTCAGTCTGGATGGCAAAAGCAGTTGTTGAATGGGCTGAAGAACTGGAAAATGGGCTCTCAGCACCTACTGGGGAGCAGGAGTCCCATAAAGCCCATATGAAACAGGCTGCGCTATTCCTAGAAAGAGCAGCAATGGATATGGGTACGATTGCTTCTAAAGCATCAGCCTTAACGGTAGCTGCTCGCAGAGCAATTTGGCTACGTACATGGAAAGCTGATTCAGAATCCAAAAAGGTTCTGGAAGCTTTACCTTTTGTTGGGTACATCCCTTTTGGTAAGGAATTGACAGATATTCTGGAGTCAGAAGCTGAATCCAAGAAGGTCAGGTTTCCTGTCAGTTATAATCCTAAGCCTAAGGGCTCGGGATTTCGGCCATTTCAGTTGCAGGGTAAAACAAAAAGTAAAAATGAATCGAAACAAACCCAGTAGAATAAGTCTGTTAAAGCAAGAAAGCAGCGGGCCACTAGAGGGCCAGCTTCCAAACCAGAACAGAAACCATCAGCCTGATGGTGCGGGCCTCCACTTGGGGGACTTCAAGGTAGGGGGCCGTCTTCTTCAGTTTGCACACACATGGCAGCAGTCGACAACAGACGCTTGGGTGCAAGAAGTGTTATCTCTGGGTTATGTTTTCCCTTTCAAGAAGCAGCCTCCTCGAAGGTTTTTTTTCTGTACCAGCCCATCTCACATAGAGGCGAAAGCCAGGGCCCTGCAAGAAGCAGTTTAGAAATTGCTTCAGTCCGGGGTAATTATTCCAGTACCCCAGGCACAACGGGGGCAGGGTTTTCATTCCAACCTATTTTTGGTCCAGAAGCCAAATGGGTCGTTTCAGCCCATCCTCAATCTCAAAATGTTAAACAAATACATTTGGGTCCCAAGGTTCCACATGGAGACATTATGCTCCATAGTTTTGGCCATGGAACCAGGGGATTACATGGTATCTCTAGATATACAGGATGCTTACCTGCATGTGCCGATAGCATTGTCCCATCAGTGTTACCTCAGGTTCGCTATCCTCCAGCAACATTTTCAGTTCCAGGCCTTACCCTTTGGTTTAGTCACAGCCCCCAGAGTATTTACCAAGATCATGGTGGTTATGGCAGCTTAACTCCGCAAGCAGGGGATAAGAATCTTTCCATACCTCGACGATCTTTTAATCCTGGCACAATCCCAGGAATTGCTCTTGAGCCATCTCCAACAGACAATAACTTGTCTACAGAAACATGGATGGCTTATAAATTGGGCAAAGTCGTCTCTGACTCTGTCACAACGGATGATTCACTTATGGGCTGTATTGGATTCAAGTCTGTAGAAAATATTTTCTCTGACGTCCTAAGTGGATGCTGGGGACTCCGTCAGGACCATGGGGAATAGCGGCTCCGCAGGAGACAGGGCACAAAAGTAAAAGCTTTAGGATCAGGTGGTGTGCACCCTCCTCCAAGCCTCAGTTAGATCTTTGTGCCCGGCCGAGAAGGGTGCAATCTAGGTGGCTCTCCTAAAGAGCTGCTTAGAGTAAAAGTTTTGTTAGGTTTTTTATTTTCAGTGAGTCCTGCTGGCAACAGGCTCACTGCATCGAGGGACTTAGGGGAGAAGGAGTGAACTCACCTGCGTGCAGGATGGATTGGCTTCTTAGGCTACTGGACACCAGCTCCAGAGGGACGATCACAGGTACAGCCTGGATGGGTCACCGGAGCCGCGCCGCCGACCCCCTTGCAGATGCTGAAGAAAGAAGAGGTCCAGAAATCGGCGGCTGAAGACTTCCCAGTCTTCTTAAGGTAGCGCACAGCACTGCAGCTGTGCGCCATTGCTCTCAGCACACTTCACACCAACGGTCACTGAGGGTGCAGGGCGCTTGGGGGGGCGCCCTGGGCAGCAATGAAATACCTATGCTGGCTAAAAATACATCACATATAGCCCCTGGGGCTATATGGATGTATTTAACCCCTGCCAGGTTGTCAGAAAAACGGGAGAAGAAGCCCGCCGAAAAGGGGGCGGGGCCTATTCTCCTCAGCACACAGCGCCATTTTCCCTCACAGAACTGCTGGTGGGAAGGCTCCCAGGCTCTCCCCTGCACTGCACTACAGAAACAGGGTTAAAACAGACAGGGGGGTCATTTTTGTGGCGATATTATTACATATTAAGATGCTATAAGGGGAAACACTTATATAAGGTTGTCCCTGTAAAATTATAGCATTTTGGTGTGTGCTGGCAAACTCTCCCTCTGTCTCCCCAAAGGGCTAGTGGGGTCCTGTCCTCTATCAGAGCATTCCCTGTGTGTGTGCTGTGTGTCGGTACGTGTGTGTCGACATGTATGAGGACGATGTTGGTGAGGAGACGGAGCAATTGCCTGTAATGGTGATGTCACTCTCTAGGGAGTCGACACCGGAATGGATGGCTTATTTAGGGAATTACGTGATAATGTCAACAAGCTGCAAGGTCGGTTGACGACATGAGACGGCCGGCAAACCAATTAGTACCTGTCCAGGCGTCTCAAACACCGTCAGGGGCTTTAAAACGCCCATTACCTCAGTCGGTCGACACAGACACAGACACGGACACTGACTCCAGTGTCGACGGTGAAGAAACAAACGTATTTTCCATTAGGGCCACACGTTACATGTTAAGGGCAATGAAGGAGGTGTTACATATTTCTGATACTACAAGTACCACAAAAAAGGGTATTATGTGGGGTGTGAAAAAACTGCCTGTAGTTTTTCCTGAATCAGATAAATTAATTGAAGTGTGTGATGATGCGTGGGTTTCCCCCGATAGAAAAGGCGCTCACACGCTTATCAAAACAAGTGGCGTTACCGTCTCCAGATACGGCCGCCCTCAAGGAGCCAGCTAATAGGAGGCTGGAAAATATCCTAAAAAGTATATACACACATACTGGTGTTATACTGCGACCAGCGATCGCCTCAGCCTGGATGTGCAGCGCTGGGGTGGCTTGGTCGGATTCCCTGACTGAAAATATTGATACCCTTGACAGGGACAGTATTTTATTGACTATAGAGCATTTCTATATATACGAGATGCACAGAGGGATATTTGCACTCTGGCATCATGAGTAAGTGCGATGTCCATGTCTGCCAGAAGATGTTTATGGACACGACAGTGGTCAGGTGATGCAGATTCCAAACGGCACATGGAAGTATTGCCGTATAAAGGGGAAAAGTTATTTGGGGTCGGTCCATCGGACCTGGTGGCCACGGCAACAGCTGGAAAATCCACCTTTTTTACCCCAAGTCACATCTCAGCAGAAAAAGACACCGTCTTTTCAGCCTCAGTCCTTTCGTCCCCATAAGGGCAAGCGGGCAAAAGGCCAGTCATATCTGCCCAAGGGTAGAGGAACGGAAGAAGACTGCAGCAGGCAGCCCCTTCCCAGGAACAGAAGCCTTCCACCGCTTCTGCCAAGTCCTCAGCATGACGCTGGGGCCGTACAAGCGGACTCAGGTGCGGTGGGGGGGGTCGTCTCAAGAGTTTCAGCGCGCAGTGGGCTCACTCGCAAGTGGACCCCTGGATCCTACAAGTAGTATCCCAGGGGTACAGATTGGAAATTCGAGACGTCTCCCCCTCGCAGGTTCCTGAAATCTGCTTTACCAACGTCTCCCTCCGACAGGGAGGCATTATTGGAAACAATTCACAAGCTGTATTCCCAGCAGGTGATAATCAAAGTACCCCTCCTACAACAAGGAAAAGGGTATTATTCCACACTATTTGTGGTACTGAAGCCAGACGGCTCGGTGAGATCTATTCTAAATCTGAAATCTTTGAACACTTACATACAAAGGTTCAAATCAAGATGGAGTCACTCAGAGCAGTGATAGCGAACCAGGAAGAAGGGGACTATATGGTGTCCCTGGACATCAAGGATGCTTACCTCCATGTCCCAAATTGCCCTTCTCACCAAGGGTACCTCAGGTTCGTGGTACAGAACTGTCACTATCAGTTTCAGACGCTGCCGTTTGGATTGTCCACGGCACCCCGGGTCTTTACCAAGGTAGTGGCCGAAAATAAGAATTTACTTACCGATAATTCTATTTCTCGGAGTCCGTAGTGGATGCTGGGGTTCCTGAAAGGACCATGGGGAATAGCGGCTCCGCAGGAGACAGGGCACAAAAGTAAAGCTTTTACAGGTCAGGTGGTGTGTACTGGCTCCTCCCCCTATGACCCTCCTCCAGACTCCAGTTAGGTACTGTGCCCGGACGAGCGTACACAATAAGGGAGGATTTTGAATCCCGGGTAAGACTCATACCAGCCACACCAATCACACCGTACAACTTGTGATCTAAACCCAGTTAACAGTATGATAACAGAGGAGCCTCTGAAAGATGGCTTCCTAAACAATAACCCGAATTAGTTAACAATAACTATGTACAAGTATTGCAGATAATCCGCACTTGGGATGGGCGCCCAGCATCCACTACGGACTCCGAGAAATAGAATTATCGGTAAGTAAATTCTTATTTTCTCTATCGTCCTAAGTGGATGCTGGGGTTCCTGAAAGGACCATGGGGATTATACCAAAGCTCCCAAACGGGCGGGAGAGTGCGGATGACTCTGCAGCACCGAATGAGAGAACTCCAGGTCCTCCTTTGCCAGGGTATCAAATTTGTAAAAATTTACAAACGTGTTCTCCCCTGACCACGTAGCTGCTCGGCAGAGTTGTAATGCCGAGACCCCTCGGGCAGCCGCCCAAGATGAGCCCACCTTCCTTGCGGAATGGGCCTTAACAGATTTAGGCTGTGGCAGGCCTGCCACAGAATGTACAAGTTGAATTTTGTTACAAATCCAACGAGCAATCGACTGCTTAGAAGCAGGTGCACCCAACTTGTTGGGTGCATACAGTATAAACAGCGAGTCAGATTTTCTGACTCCAGCCGTCCTTTAAATGTATATTTTTAAGGCTCTGACAACGTCCAACAACTTGGAGTCCTTCAAGTCGTCTGTAGCCGCATGCACTACAATAGGCTGGTTCAGGTGAAACGCTGATACCACCTTAGGGAGAAAATGCGGACGCGTCCGCAGCTCTGCCCTATGTCGAATGGAAAATTAAATAAGGGCTTTTATAAAACAAAGCCGCCAGTTCAGATACTCTCCCGGCCGAAGCCAGGGCCAGTAACATAGTCACTTTCCATGTGAGATATTTCAAATCCACATTCTTTAGTGGTTCAAACCAATTGGATTTGAGGAAATCTAAAACTACATTTAGATCCCACGGTGCCACCTTAGGCACCACAGGAGGCTGTATATGCAGTACTCCTTTGATAAAAATCTGGACCTCAGGGACTGAGGCCAATTCTTTTTGGAAGAATATTGATAGGGCCGAAATTTGAACCTTAATAGATCCCAATTTGAGACCCATAGACAATCCTGATTGCAGGAAATGTAGGAAAACGACCCAGTTGAAATTCCTCCATCGGAGCACTCCGCTGCTCGCACCACGCAACATATTTTCGCCAAATACGGCGATAATGCTTCGCGGTGACTTCCTTCCTTGCCTTTATCAAGGTAGGAATGACTTCTTCTGGAATGCCTTTTCCTTTTAGGATCTGGCATTCAAACGCCATGCCGTCAAACGCAGCCGCGGTAAGTCTTGAAAAAAAAACAAGGACCCTGCTGAAGCAGGTCCCTTCTCAGAAGTAGAGGCCACGGATCGTCCGTGACCATCTCTTGAAGTTCCGGGTACCAAGTCCTTCTTGGCCAATCCGGAGCCACTAGTCTTACTCCTCTTTGCCGTATAATCCTCAATACCTTTGGTATGAGAGGCAGAGGAGGAAACACATATACCGACTGGTACACCCAAGGTGTTACCAGCGCGTCCACAGCTATTGCCTGCGGATCTCTTGACCTGGCGCAATACCTGTCCAGTGTTTTGTTGAGGCGAGACGCCATCATGTCCACCATTGGTTTTACCCAACGGTTTAATAGCATGTGGAAAACTTCTGGATGAAGTCCCCACTCTCCCGGGTGAAGGTCGTGTCTGCTGAGGAAGTCTGCTTCCCAGTTGTCCACGCCCGGGATGAATACTGCTGACAGTGCTATCACGTGATTCTCCGCCCAGCGAAGGATCCTGGCAGCTTCTGCCATTGCCCTCCTGCTTCTTGTGCCGCCCTGTCTGTTTACATGGGCGACTGCCGTGATGTTGTCCGACTGGATCAACACCGGTCTTCCTTGAAGCAGAGGTTCCGCCTGGCTTAGAGCATTGTAGATTGCTCTTAGTTCCAGAATGCTTATGTGAAGAGACTTTTTCAGGCTCGACCACACTCCCTGGAAATTTCTTCCCTGTGTGACTGCTCCCCAGCCTCTCAGGCTGGCATCCGTGGTCACCAGGATCCAATCCTGCATGCCGAATCTGCGGCCCTCCAATAGATGAGCCTCCTGCAACCACCACAGAAGGGATACCCTTGTCCTCGGCGACAGGGTTATCCGCAGGTGCATCTGAAGATGCGACCCTGACCATTTGTCCAACAGATCCCTTTGCATGGAATCTGCCGAAAGGGATTGCTTCGTAAGAAGCTACCATTTTTTCCCAGGACTCTTGTGCATTGATGTACAGACACCTTTCCTGGTTTTAGGAGGTTCCTGACCAGGTCAGATAACTCCTTGGCTTTTTCTTCGGGAAGAAAAACCTTTTTCTGAACTGTGTCCAGAATCATCCCCAGGAACAGCAGACGAGTTGTCAGCATTAATTGGGATTTTGGAATATTCAGAATCCATCCGTGCTGCTTTAGCACCTCTTGAGATAGTGCTAAACCCATCTCTAGCTGTTCTCTGGACCTTGCCCTTATTAGGAGATCGTCCAAGTATGGGATAATTAATACGCCTTTTCTTCGAAGAAGAAATATTATCTCGGCCATTACCTTTGTAAAGACCCGAGGTGCCGTGGACAAACCAAACGGCAGCGTCTGAAACTGATAGTGACAGTTTTGTACAACGAACCTGAGGTACCCCTGGTGTGAGGGGTAATTGGAACGTGGAGATACGCATCCTTGATGTCCAAGGATACCATAAAGTCCCCTTCTTCCAGGTTCGCTATCACTGCTCTGAGTGACTCCATCTTGAACTTGAACTTCTTTATGTACAGGTTCAAGGACTTCAGATTTAGAATAGGCCTTACCGAGCCATCCGGCTTCGGTACCACAAAAAGAGTGGAATAATACCCCTTCCCTTGTTGTAGAAGAGGTACCTTGACTATCACCTGCTGAGAATACAGCTTGTGAATGGCTTCCAAAACCGTCTCCCTTTCTGAGGGGGACGTTGGTAAAGCAGACTTCAGGAAACGGCGAGGTGGCTCTGTCTCTAATTTCAACCTGTACCCCTGAGATATTATCTGCAGGATCCAGGGATTTACCTGCGAGTGAGCCCACTGCGCGCTGTAATTCTTGAGACGACCGCCTACCGCCCCCGAGTCCGCTTGCGAAGCCCCAGCGTCATGCTGAGGCTTTTGTAGAAGCCGGGGAGGGCTTCTGTTCCTGGGAAGGAGCTGCCTGTTGCTGTCTCTTCCCTCGTCCTCTGCCTCGTGGCAGATATGAATAGCCTTTTGCTCTCTTATTTTTAAAGGAACGAAAGGGCTGCGGTTGAAAGGTCGGTGCCTTTTTCTGTTGGGGAGTGACTTGAGGTAGAAAGGTGGATTTCCCGGCCGTAGCCGTGGCCACCAAATCCGATAGACCGACCCCAAATAACTCCTCTACGCATCGCCTGTCCACTGTCGTGTCCATAAAGCTCTTCTGGCCGAAATGGACATAGCACTTACCCGTGATGCCAGTGTGCAGATATCTCTCTGTGCATCACGCATATAAAGAAATGCATCCTTTATTTGTTCTAACGACAGTAAAATATTGTCCCTGTCCAGGGTATCAATATTTTCGATCAGGGACTCTGACCAAACTACCCCAGCACTGCACATCCAGGCAGTCGCAATAGCTGGTCGTAGTATAACACCTACATGTGTGTATATACCTTTTTGGATATTTTCCATCCTCCTATCTGATGGATCTTTAAGTGCGGCCGTCTCAGGAGAGGGTAACGCCACTTGTTTTGATAAGCGTGTTAGCGCTTTGTCCACCCTAGGAGGTGTTTCCCAGCGCTCCCTAACCTCTGGCGGGAAAGGGTATAAAGCCAATAACTTCTTTGAAATTAGCAGTTTTTTATCGGGGCACCCCACGCTTCATCACACACGTCATTTAATTCTTCTGATTCGGTAAAAACTACTGGTAGTTTTTTCACACCCCACATAATACCCTGTTTAGTGGTACCTGTAGTATCAGCTAAATGTAACATCTCCTTTATTGCCAAAATCATATAACGTGTGGCCCTACTGGAAAATACGGTTGATTCGTCACCTTCACCACCGGAATCAGTGCCTGTGTCTGGGTCTGTGTCGACCGACTGAGGCAAGGGGCGTTTTACAGCCCCTGACGGTGTTTGAGGCGCCTGGACAGGCACTAATTGAGTGTCCGGCCGCCTCATGTCGGCAAACGACTGCTTAAGCGAGTTGACGCTATCCCGTAATTCCACAAATAAAGGCATCCATTCTGGTGTCGACCCCCTAGGAGGTGACATCCTCATATTTGGCAATTGCTCCGCCTCCACACCAATAACGTCCTCATACATGTCGACACACACGTACCGACACACAGCAGACACACAGGGAATGCTCTATACGAAGACAGGACCCACTAGCCCTTTGGGGAGACAGAGGGAGAGTCTGCCAGCACACACCAAAAAGCGCTATATATGACAGGGATAGCCTTATGATTAAGTGCTCCCTTATAGCTGCTTTTATATTAATATATTGCCATTTATTTTGCCCCCCCTCTCTGTTATACCCTGTTTCTGTAGTGCAGTGCAGGGGAGAGACCTGGGAGCCTTCCTGACCAGCGGAGCTGTGACAGAAAATGGCGCCGTGTGCTGAGGAGATAGGCCCCGCCCCTTTTTCGGCGGGCTCGTCTCCCGCTATTTAGTACATTTAGGCAGGGGTAAATATCTCCATATAGCCTCTGGGGCTATATGTGAGGTATTTTTAGCCTTTTTAAAGGTTTTCATTTGCCTCCCAGGGCGCCCCCCCCCCCAGCGCCCTGCACCCTCAGTGACTGCCGTGTGAAGTGTGCTGAGAGGAAAATGGCGCACAGCTGCAGTGCTGTGCGCTACCTTAAGAAGACTGCAGGAGTCTTCAGCCGCCGATTCTGGACCTCTTCTTGCTTCAGCATCTGTGAGGGGGCCGGCGGCGTGGCTCCGGTGACCATCCAGGCTGTACCTGTGATCGTCCCTCTGGAGCTTCATGTCCAGTAGCCAAGAAGCCAATCCATCCTGCACGCAGGTGAGTTCACTTCTTCTCCCCTCTGTCCCTCGTTGCAGTGATCCTGTTGCCAGCAGGAATCACTGTAAAATAAAAAACCTAAGCTAAACTCTCTAAGCAGCTCTTTATGAGAGCCACCTAGAATTGCACCCTTCTCGGCCGGGCACAAAAATCTAACTGGAGTCTGGAGGAGGGTCATAGGGGGAGGAGCCAGTACACACCACCTGACCTGTAAAAGCTTTACTTTTGTGCCCTGTCTCCTGCGGAGCCGCTATTCCCCATGGTCCTTTCAGGAACCCCAGCATCCACTTAGGACGATAGAGAAATGATGATTATTCTTCAAAGAAAAGGCGTCTTAATTATCCCTTACTTGGACGATCTCCTGATAAGGGCAAGGTCCAGAGAACAGTTGGAGGTCGGAGTAGCACTATCTCAAGTAGTTCTACGACAGCACGGGTGGATTCTAAATATTCCAAAATCGCAGCTGATTCCGACGACACGTCTGCTGTTACTAGGGATGATTCTGGACACAGTCCAGAAAAAGGTGTTTCTCCCGGAGGAGAAAGCCTGGGAGTTATCCGAGCTAGTTAGGAACCTCCTAGAACCAGGCCAAGTGTCAGTGCATCAATGCACAAGAGTCCTGGGAAAAATGGTGGCTTCTTACGAAGCGATTCCATTCGGCAGATTTCACGAAATAATTTTTCAGTGGGATCTGCTGGACGAATGGTCCGGATCGCATCTTCAGATGCATCAGCGGATAATCCTGTCTCCAAGGACAAGGGTGTCTCTTCTGTGGTGGCTGCAGAGTGCTCATCTACTAGAGGGCAGCAGATTCGGCATTCAGGACTGGGTCCTGGTGACCACGGATGCCAGCCTGAGAGGCTGGGGAGCAGTCACACAGGGAAGAAATTTCCAAGGAGTGTGGTCAAGTCTGGAGACTTCTCTCCACATAAATATACTGGAGCTAAGGGCAATTTACAATGCTCTGAGCCTAGGAAGACCTCTGCTTCAAAGTCAACCGGTGCTGATCCAGTCGGACAACATCACGGCAGTCGCCCACGTAAACAGACAGGGCGGCACAAGAAGCAGGAGGGCAATGGCAGCAAGGATTCTTCGCTGGGCGAAAAATCATGTGATAACACTGTTAGCGGTGTTCATTCCGGGAGTGGACAACTGGGAAGCAGACTTCCTCAGCAGGCACGACCTCCACCCGGGAGAGTGGAGACTTCATCTGGAAGTCTTCCACATGATTGTGAACCGTTGGGAAAGACCAAAGGTGGACATGATGGCGTCCCGTCTGAACAAAAAACTAGACAGGTATTGCGCCAGGTCAAGAGACCCTCAGGCAATAGCCGGGACGCTCTGGTAACACCGTGGGTGTACCAGTCGGTGTATGTGTTCCCTCCTCTGCCTCTCATACCCAAGGTACTGAGAATTATAAGACGGAGAGGAGTAAGAACTATACTCGTGGCTCCGGATTGGCCAAGAAGGACTTGGTACCCGGAACTTCAAGAGATACTAAGAAGGGACTTGCTTCAGCAAGGATCATGTCTGTTCCAAGACTTACCGCGGCTGCGTTTGACGGCATGGCGGTTGAACGCCGGATCCTAAGGGAAAAAGGCATTCCGGAAGAGGTCATCCCTACCCTGGTCAGAGCCAGGAAGGAGGTGACCACACAACATTATCACCGCATTTGGCGAAAATATGTTGCATGGTGTGAGGCCAGGAAGGCCCCCACGGAGGAATTTCAACTCGGTCGATTCCTACATTTCCTGCAAACAGGAGTGTCTATGTGCCTCAAATTGGGGTCCATTAAGGTTCAAATTTCGGCCCTGTCGAATTTCTTCCAGAAAGAATTGGCTTCAGTTCCTGAAGTCCAGAAGTTTTGTCAAGGGAGTACTGCATATACAACCCCCTTTTGTGCTTCCAGTGGCACTGTGGGATCTCAACGTAGTTCTGGGATTCCTCAAATCACATTGGTTTAAACCGCTCAAATCTGTGGATTTGAAATATCTCACATGGAAAGTGACCATGCTGTTGGCCCTGGCCTCGGCCAGGCGAGTGTCAGAATTGGCGGCTTTGACTCACAAAAGCCCATATCTGATTGTCCATTCGGACAGGGCAGAGCTGCGGACTCGTCCCCAGTTTCTCCCTAAGGTGGTGTCGGCGTTTCACCTGAACCAGCTTATTGTGGTACCTGCGGATACTAGGGACTTGGAGGACTCCAAGTTGCTAGATGTTGTCAGGGCCCTGAAAATATAGGTTTCCAGGACGGCTGGAGTCAGGAAAACTGACTTGCTGTTATCCTGTATGCACCCAACAAACTGGGTGCTCTTGCTTCTAAGCAGACGATTGCTAGTTGGATGTGTAGTACAATTCAGCTTGCACATTCTGTGGCAGGCCTGCCACAGCCGAAATATGTAAATGCCCATTCCACAAGGAAGGTGGGCTCATCTTGGGCGGCTGCCCGAGGGGTCTCGGCTTTACAACTTTGCCGAGCTGCTACTTGGTCAGGGGCACACCCTGGCTGAGGAGGACCTGGAGTTCTCTCACTCGGTGCTGCAGAGTCATCCGCACTCTCCCGCCCGTTTGGGAGCTTTGGTATAATCCCCATGGTCCTGACGGAGTCCCCAGCATCCACTTAGGACGTCAGAGAAAATAAGAATTTACTTACCGATAATTCTATTTCTCGTAGTCCGTAGTGGATGCTGGGCGCCCATCCCAAGTGCGGATTGTCTGCAATACTTGTACATAGTTATTGTTACAAAAATCGGGTTATTGTTGTGAGCCATCTTTTCAGAGGCTCCGCTGTTATCATGCTGTTAACTGGGTTCAGATCACAGGTTGTACAGTGTGATTGGTGTGGCTGGTATGAGTCTTACCCGGGATTCAAAATCCTTCCTTATTGTGTACGCTCGTCCGGGCACAGTATCCTAACTGAGGCTTGGAGGAGGGTCATAGGGGGAGGAGCCAGTGCACACCACCTGATCCTAAAGCTTTTACTTTTGTGCCCTGTCTCCTGCGGAGCCGCTATTCCCCATGGTCCTGACGGAGTCCCCAGCATCCACTACGGACTACGAGAAATAGAATTATCGGTAAGTAAATTCTTATTTTTACCTGTGGAAAAGATATCCAAGGTGCAGTTAATGACTCGGGAATTGTTGCACAGTCAAACAAGATCAGTTCACACGGCAATGCGAGTGATGGGATTGATGGTGTCAACATTCGACATGGTGGAATATGCACAATTCCACTCAAGACCTTTGCAACATTTGATTCTGACCAAATGGAATGGAGTGCATCAGACAATAAAGAAACAAATGATGGTACTCCCAGTAAAGGTAAAAAGGTCGTTAGCCTGGTGGCTACAGATATCCCATCTAGACAAGGGGAGACCCTTTTTGGATATCAGATTGGGAGATCCTGACAACGGATGCCAGTCTTCAGGGCTGGGGAGCAGTGTCCGGGAAATCATGGTTCCAGGGACAATGGACCACACAATTTCGAGCGAAGTTTAGATAGAACGGTGGAGGAGTTGAGGGAGGGGTCACTGGTAGATGAGGATGACCAGGCAGTTAGCTGGGTCACAGTTAGAAGGAAGAAAAAGAGGGGGAGGCTCGACATCTCTGAACTGTCAAACCCGAATAAATTCGCACGACTGGACGAGGACTCTGAGGATGATAGTGAGGAAATGACGGTGCCGGAGGAGACTGTTCCATCTAGCAACCAGAGGAGCGGTCCCTCTGGCGCAGTTGGGATAAAAGTTAGTAAGATCTAGTCAGATTGTGGTGGTAGGGGATTCTATTATTAGGAAAACAGATAGGGCAATCTGCTACCGGGACCGTGATCGCCGTACGGTCTGTTGTTGCTCGGGTGCGACACATCGTGGACCGGGTAGACAGATTGTTCGGAGGGGCTGGGCATTATCTGCCGGTCTTGGTGCACGTTGGCACCAACGACAAAGTTAGTGGAAGATGGGATGTCCTTAAGAAAGACTATAGGGAATTGGGCAAGAAACTTAAGGCAAGGACATCTAAGGTTATATTCGCTGACTTATTACCCGTGCCACGCGCTAGCCCAGGGAGACAGAGGGAGATTAGGGAGGTAAATGTGTGGCTTAGGGATTGTTGTAGGAAAGAAGGGTTTGTGTTCCTAGAACACTGGGTGGACTTCTCAGTCAGGCGCCATCTTTTTTGTTGTGATGGATTGCACCTGAATGAGGAGGGGGCAGCAGTGCTGGGGGGAAGGATGGTTAGAAGGTTGGAGGAGATTTTAAACTAGGTGCCTGGGGGGAGGGTTTAGCAAGAAATTACGGGTCATTCAGTAAGAATAGCAGGGGTGGCGTTAGTGAACAAAACGGGGGACGAATAGAGCAGACGGCAAGGGTAGTAATATGGGAACTAAAAAGGGTTTTAGAATAACAGTATCCAACGACGATAACGGGTCATCTTTACTGCATAAGAATTACGATGTCCCTACCATAAGGAGAAATACATATCTCAATTGTATGTATGTAAATGCTAGAAGCCTTACAGGTAAAAATGGGGAACTAGAAATCCTCGCAGCAAGCAGGGAATATGATGATATAGGCATTACTGAAACGTGGTGGGACGAAACTCACGATTGGACAGTCAATCTAGAGGGTTACACGCTGTACAGGAGAGACAGACTAAATAAACGGGGTGGAGGGGTATGTCTTTACGTAAAGCCATTTCTAAAACCTGTTATACGGGAAGATATTCAAGAAGGGACTGTAAATACTATTGAGACGTTATGGGTAGAAATTGCATGCGGGGGTAAAGGAATAAAGAAGTTATTATTGGGGTTATGCTACAGGCCGCCTGGTATTAATGTGTCTGACGAGAAATTGTTACTGAACCAAATTGAAAGAGCAGCAGGAGTAAAAGACAGTAGTGATGGGAGACTTTAACTATCCCGAGATAAACTGGAAAATCAATTCATGTGACACTGCTAGGGGCAATATGTTTTTAAACATGCTAAATGATAATTACTTAGTTCAATTAATCGAGGAACCAACTAGGTACAATGCAATCTTAGACCTGGTATTAACTAACAATGGGGAATTGGTATCAAATATTGAAGTAGGAGAGCCCATAGGTAACGGCAACCACAATATGGTCACATTCAATATCGGTTTTCATAAGCAGTCCTATACTGGCTCAACTAGGACACTAAACTTTAGCAAAGCCATCTTTGACATGATGAAGGAAGCGTTAAGGAACATTGAATGGGAAATTCTGTTTCAAGGAAAAAATACTACAGAGAAATGGGATGTATTAAAATCACTGCTAATTAATAATACTTGTAAATGTATTCCCACCAGCAGCAAAAAAAGGAATAAAAATCCCAAACCAATGTGGTTTAACAAAAATATAAAGGAATTAATGGACAAAAAAAAGACGAGCATTTAAAAAATACAAATCTGAGGGGAATGCGGAGTCATTTCAACACTATAAGGACTGTAACAAAATATGGAAAAAAGGAATAAGGGCGGCTAAAGTAGAAACTGAAAGACTAGTAGCAAAGGAAAGCAAAGTGAATCCCAAATTTTTTTTTAAGTACATCAACAGTAAGAGACTAAAGAAGGAGAGTATAGGCCCTTTAAAGGACAAGAGGGTAGTCTTAATCAAAAATGATAATGACATAGCAAACAAACTAAACCAGTTTTTTTTCAACGGTATTTACCAGAGAGGACCAAATGCTGGGTCTAACACAAAATCTCAACAAAGATAATGTCCCACTGCTAAATGCTTATTTGTGGGAGGAGGTAGTCTGTAATCGATTAAAAAAAGTTAAAGATTAATAAGTCACCTGGTCCCGATGGAATTCACCCGAGGGTTCTTATGGAGCTTCACGCTGAACTAGCAAGACCTCTATTTTTGATCTTCATGGATTCTGTTAAATCTGGTATGGTTCCCAGGGACTGGCGTATAGCTGAGGTAGTGGCGATATTTAAAAAGGGGAGCAAAGCTGAACCAGGTAATTATAGACCAGTTAGTCTTAACATCTATAGTGGGGAAAGTATTGGAAGGTATTCTAAGGGACCGTATTCAAAAGCTCCTTGAAGCAAATAAGGTCATTAAAAGGAACCAACATGGATTTGTGAAGGACAGATCATGTCAGACCAACTTGCTTGGCTTTTATGAAACCGCAAGTGCGAACCTGGATCGGGGTAAGGAGGTGGATATAATCTTTTTAGACTTTGCCAAAGCTTTCGACACTGTACCACACATGCGTCTTATCTGTAAACTACAAGGAATAGGGCTAGGGAGCACAATATGCACTTGGGTCAGTAATTGGTTAGATAATAGGAAGCAGCGCGTTGTGGTCAATGGATCATTTTCAAATTGGACTAAAGTACTAAGTGGTGTGCCACAAGGGTCTGTACTTGGACCACTTTTGTTCAACATTTTCATCAACGACCTAACAGTAGGTCTAGAGAGCATGGTGTCAATTTTCGCAGACGATACCAAATTGTGTAAGGTTATAAATACGGATGGTGATGCTGAGTCTCTTCAGAACGACTTAACTAAACTGGAAGCATGGGCAGCAAACTGGAGAATGAGATTCAACACAGACAAGTGTAAGGTAATGCACTGTGGGGGCAAGACCAAAAATTACACCTACATACTAAATGGGGTAATATTAGGGGATTCTGTACTGGAAAAATAATTAGGGGTTCACATAGATAACAAATTAAGCAGCAGTACCCAAAGTAGGAGTGCAGCAAAGAAGACTAATAAGATATTAGCATGCATAAAACTGGGAATTGATGCAAGGGACGCGAGTATTATACTCCCATTATGTAAACCACTAGTAAGGCCACATCTTGAATACTGTGTGCAATTTTGGGCACCATATTATAAAAAGGATATCCTGGAGCTAGAAAAGGTTCAGAGGCGGGCGACCAAACTAATCAAGGGCATGGAGACGCTGGAATACGAGGAAAGGCTTGCAAGGCTAGTCATGTTTACATTGGAAAAGAGGAGACTAAGAGGGGACATGATCAACATCTACAAATATATAAGGGGTCAATACACAGAGCTTGGGAGGGACCTGTTTTAAGATCAGCACAGATAACACGTGGTCACTCGCTTAGGTTAGAGAATAGGAGTTTCCGCACATTGAGGCGAAAAGGTTTTTTTCACAGTAAGGACAATACATGTTTGGAATTCCCTGCCTGAGAGAGTAGTAACTGCGGACTCAGTCAACACCTTTAAGAATGGGTTAGATAAATTCCTATTGGCTAAAGATATTCAGGGTTATGGTGCGTAGGCACGCATTATAGTTAATTTAACTAGTACTAACATAAAAATAACTAGACCTATAATAAGACTGCATAGGAGACCACAAATAGGTTGAACTCGATGGACAATTGTCTTTTTTCAACATTAGTTACTATGAAAGTTGCCTGCCAATAAATCTGTTGCAACTCCGGGCCATATACATGGCACTGATTCAGGCAAAGGACATTCTGCAAGGAAAACCAGTCCAGATCCACTCGGACAATGCAACGGCAGTAGCGTACCTCAACCATCAGGGAGGAACTCTCAGCCAAAAAGCAATGAAGGAGGTAAGTCACATACTAAAGTGGGCAGAACTCCATCTTTCAGCATTGTCCGCAGTGTTCGTTCCAGGAGTCCTAAACTGGGAAGCGTACTTTCTCAGTCGACACACCAGTCGAGCAACCGAATGGGCTCTACACCCGGAAGTATTTCAGACTCTAGTAGACAAGTGGGGGTTGCCAGAGAGAGATCTCATGGTGTCCCGTCTGAACAACAAAGTTCCGGTATACGGGTCAAGAAGAAAAGACCCCAGAGCGATCCTTGTGGATGCTCTGTCAGTAAAATGGGATTTTCATCTGGCATATCGCTTTCCTCCAATCTCCCTGATACCCAGGGAGGTGAGGAAAATAAAACAAGCAAAGGGTGCCGTGATTCTAATAGCTCCGGCTTGGCCCAGAAGGCATTGGTACATAGATTTGTAGAGGATGTCGATGGATGCTCCAATTCCGCTCCCTCAACGTCCAGATCTACTAATGCAGGGTCCCTGTTATCACGGGCATCTGGATCGGCTGTCTTTGACGGCGTGGCTGTTGAAACCTCTATCCTGAAGTCAGGGTTTTTCACAACAGGTAATTCAAACAATGCTTAGAGCAAGGAAACCCTCCTCCGTTCGCATTTATCACCGAATATGGCAAGCCTATATTCATTGGTGCAGTGAAAGAAATATGGATCCAAAATCTTTCTGAGTATCCAGAATCTTAGGTTTCCTTCAGGCAGGAATGGATAAGGGTTTGACGGTGGCTTCCTTGAGAGGTCAAGTTTCAGCATTGACTGTATGGTTTCAAAAGAAATCTCTACTTTACAAGATGTGCGTACTTTTTTCCAGGGAATGCTGCGAAATTCAACCACCTTTTGTTCCTCCTGCAGTACCTTGGGATTTAAGTCTGGTCCTCAAAGCCCTTCAAGGGGCTCCGTTTGAACCACTTAATAAAGTGGATCTTAAATGGTTAACAGCTAAAGTACTCTTTCTACTGACTATGACATCAGCTAGAAGAGTATCAGATTTAGGAGCGCTGTCGTGTAAGTCTCCTTTTCTGATTTTTTTTTTTATCCAGATAAAGCAGTTATCAGAACTAAGTCTGGTTATCTTCCAAAGGTGGTCTCCTAGGTTTCACCTTAACGAAAAAATTGTAGTCCTGGCTTTTCAGGTATCGGGACTGTCTGCGGGAGAAGCGTCGCTGGTCGTAGTCTGTGCATTAAGAATCTGCGTAGATCGTACCAGTGCCATCAGAAAGACAGATTCTCTCTTCATTCTCTACGGATTTCACAAGAGGGGATGGCCTGCTACTAAACAGACGCTTGCAAGATGGCATTGAATGATGATTTCAGAAGCATATTCTCGAGCTGATCTCCCTGTTCCGGCTAATGTCTCTGCTCACTCTACACGTAAGGTAGGTCCTTCATGGGCAGCATAACATGGTGCTTCAGCAGAACAGATATGTAAGGCAGCTACATGGTCTTCCATTAACACATTCATTAGACATTATGCCTTGGATACCTTTGCCTCTCATGACGCTGAATTCGGGCGAAAGATTCTCCTATCTAATCAGGAGCGTCCCCACCACTAAAAATTGCTTTGGGAAGTCCCAATCTTATCCTGTGGATAACCTGTGGACCCTGCCGGAGAAATATACGTTATGGTAAGAACTTACCTTTGATAACGGTATTTCTCCTATGTCCACAGGTTTCCACAGGGATCACACCCTGACACCTGATTTGAGAATCTTTATACTCACTAACCTCTGCCCTCTTGCATGGAAGGGTGTGCATGTGTGTTCTTCTCGCCTGAATAAGGTTCTACATAATGCGATCCGCCGCAGAGCTGCCCGACGGCGGATACGGGCGACCCGGCGGGGGGGGGGGGGGGGGAAGTTTCTTCACTTCCCCCGTCACCCGGCTCCATAGCAGCGCATGCTAATTGACCCCTCACTAACGATGAATGAGCACGGGGCTGCGCATCGTTTTTCGTTGGTGCCTACACACTCGGCGATATTAACGAGTTCTCATTAATGAACGAGAACGTTCATATTGTTCAGTTACATCTTCAAGTGTGTGTAGGGCCCTTTAGGTAGTGAATGATCTGGACACTGCTAAATCTAAAGGCCATTACTCACTACCCTACACACACAGCGATGTTCCGCCGAGGTGGCAGATACGGCCGGCGAGGGGGGGTGACGGGTGGAGTGAAGTTTCTTCATGCTACCGGCTCCATAGCAGTGCATGCTAATATTGACAAGATTGTCCATATTGGCCTGCATGCATACGCGACCCCGCACCAACGATGTACGATGCGCGGGGCCACTCATCGTTGGTGCCTACACACTGAACGATATGAACGAGTTAGAGAACGTTCATATCGTTCAATGTTATCTGCCCATGTGTAGGGCCCACTATTCTCCTTGATCTCTCTGCTGTTTATTCCCAACATGGACAATTGAAAAGCGGGCTACCTCAGTCTTCAGTATCTTCATCCGGGGTAAGGGGCTCTTCACCCACAGATGTTACAGCAACTTGTCCTCCATTTGGGACAGGCCCCAAATAAACCTCATGGCTTCCAGACACGACCATCAACTTCCTCGTTACTGCTCCCACGCTTGGGATCCAGCGGCGGTAGCTATGGGCGCACTCACGACTCTTTGGTTCCAGTTGCGGCATCTGTTCCCACCTTTTCCACTGCTCCCAGGGGTGTTCAAACGCATCAAGCGGGAGGCCACCACTGTGATTATAGTGTCTTCGGACTGGATTCGCAGAGCTTGGTACTCCGACCTGTGGATGCTCCTAGCAGACTAACCTTGGCCAATTCCGCTGTGCGAGGACCTTTTTCAACAGTTACTCTACTCAGACTTATGACAGCTGCATTTGATGGCATGGCTGTTGAAACCGAGCTGTTGAGACACAGGGGTATTCCACATGCTGCTATCCCTTCCATGCTTCGGGCTCGTTATTTTGCTGGCCTTAGCTTCGGCCAGGAGGGTTTCTGAGCTTGGATTGCTATCTTGTCGCTCCCCTTACCTGGTCTTTCATGAGTATCGTGCATTGCTTCTTGGCAGCCAGTGCCAGCTCTCTGTATATACAGGAGGCAGCTTCCGTGTCACTGACACAGCTCCTCCGTCTGTAAGAATCATAAAACAAAAAAAATTAGCAATGGCAGTGGCGGAACTAGAGAATGGTGGGCCCAGGTGCAACAATATGCATTGGGCCCCCCTCCCATATTATAAATAGGTGAAGCGCATCACCCAGAAAATTGAGTTTTGTCTCTCAGAGAATGGTGTCACCATACAGTAGTACTCTAATGTCACATTGCGCCACACAGTAGAGATCCTTATACATGGTACATCACACAGTAGTGATCCTTGTACACGGTACATCACATAGTAGAAGCCTTATACATGTTATGTCACACAGTAGAGAGCATTATACACGTTACGTCACACAGTAGAGAGGCTTATACACGTTACGTCACACAGTAGAGAGCATTATACACGTTACGTCACACAGTAGAGAGGCTTATACACAGTACGCCACACAGTAGAGAGCATTATACACGTTACGTCACACAGTAGAGAGGCTTATACACGGTACGTCACACAGTAGAGAGCCTTATACATGTTACGTCACACAGTAGAGAGGCTTATACACGTTACGTCACATTGTAGAGAGGCTTATACACGTTACGTCACACAGTAGAGAGGCTTATACACGTTACGTCACACAGTAGAGAGCATTATACACGTTACGCCAGTGTCTACCTGATGTGCACACCAAGATTAACTAAGAGGAATGTGAGCTAGATAGAAACAGATGTAGCCAGCCTCATTTTTGCCGTGATGCGTTGGTATGGGCGTACGCATTGCGACAAGCTTCAATGAACGCTGTGCTGCGCTAAGTCACAGCCGACGTTCTCTCTATAGTGCACGCACATTTCATAGACATGGGAACACTAGTCGTGAGTGTGGCTACATCTGTAGATATGGATATACAGATTACTCTATATACACACATAGTAAACACACACGCACGGCAAAATACATATACACACACACACATCCATAGCAAAAAAGTACAAACACACACACTACTAAACACACATAGCAAAACACATATATACCATACCCTCCAACTGTACCTTTTTAATAGGTACAGTACCTTTTTTTCATGGTCTGTACCGATTTTTGGCTCTCCAAACTTCCATTGAAAGTATAGGAAAAGGGGCCTGGCCACGCCCCCTTTACCCGCGACCACGCCCCTTTTTCGGATTTGTCCCGATTTTTCAGTGTAAAATGTTGGAGGGTATGATATACATACACAAACACACACCCATAGCAAAAAAATACAGTATATATACACCAATAGCAAAATACATACACACCCCCATAGCAAAACCACACACATACATCCCTAGCAAAACACATACACCCATAGCAAAACACACACACAGCTAAATACACACAGCCAGCATTTGCATGTGTACAACATACTTTGCACCTCCTGGCTCCTGTAAGGCTCCTCACTGCAGCTGAGCCGATGTCTCCCAGTCCTCACTCTCCACACACACTGCTGCCGTGACTGTCCCTCCTCCCTCCCCTTTCTCCCAGCATGCAGCGGTGGCAGAGACCAGGATTCTGGAGGGAGATGCAGCCGAGATGAAGGGTGATGAGCTCACCCTTCTCACTTGCTGGCGCTGTACGCTCACGTCCGGCGGCTTCCTCCTGTGCAGCGCAGCGTGTAATGAGTCAGTGTGACTCATTACACTGCTCCGGCTGTGGGCCCCTTCTTAGCGCTGAGCCTCGGTGCATTGCACCGCTTGCACAGGCGCAAGTTCCGCCGCTGAGCAGCGGCGATCAGGCAGCGGGAGACAGTGGAGGAGATGTGCCCCCTGCAGGTCAGGAGCCCGGCGGCAGCCGACTCCACTGCCTCCCACAGTTCCGCCCCTGGGTGGCTCACAAATTATGTAATTGCAAAGGCAATAAGCATTGCCAGCTCTGTGTGTACTCAACTCTTAAGTGCACAAGCTATGCTTCCGATAGCTGGAGCTGTGAACCATCACAGATGGATGTTTGACTGTGTAAGGGTAATTATGACAGATGTGCAGGTCTCTAAAGGGCCCTACTAGGGAAGCCAATCCCCGGCCATTTTTTCAATCCTGGGTATCTGGATTGATAAATGGCCAATCCCGGGATTCCCGGGATTTGGCTTTTAAGCCTGAAGACAATGTGTTAAACATTGAAACGTTGCTTTCATTTACTGCCTGAAGTCTCTTTATTCAAGTCGCCTGGAGTGCCGTACTTCTATTTGTGTCCATTGAAACTCTGTATGCGGGCACCCGGCGCGGGTATGCAGCTGATGGGAGAGCCGGTATCTTTTGCTTTATTATATATATATATATATATATATATATATATATATATATATATATATAGTATATGTCTTATGCTGGATACACATTTAGCGATGTGTATCCAGTCCGACATCGCCGCCGATGGGACCTGGCAAGTGCATATACACTTACCAATGCCGGGTCCGATGGGGGGGAGCTACATAACCTGCTGAATTCTGCAGCATGTAATCGTTAGCGACATCCCTTGTTGGCCCTGCTGGAGGGCCGACGGGATTTGCCTAGCAAACCGCATTAGCACGCATATTATGGGTACCCGATATGTTTCGCCGATCTGCGAGATTGGGCGATACATAGTCTAGTGTGTACCCAGCTTTACTGTTTTGTTTCCGGTTTATTTACTTTGAGGGGTTGCTGCAGGAATATGAAGTGTTTGTTGCAGGCAGTAATGAATGGCAGGTAGTGTGTGGGAAGGCCATACCCCTGGTGGTGGTACTTTGCAGTAGAGCACATACTAGTCCACTAGTCCCCATAGGGTTTGTTTGTTTGTTTGCAGATATTGCCAAATTGTTAAAAAAAACAAAGATTTCTTTTCCACTAGTAAATTGTATGTATTTTACATGTGCAAGCAAGTAAGGTTTTTTTTTTCTCCCTCTAACGTCCTAGAGGATGCTGGGGACTCCGTAAGGACCATGGGGATAGACGGGCTCCGCAGGAGACATGGGCACTTTAAGAAAGACTTTGGATCTGGGTGTGCACGGTCTCCTCCCTCTATGCCCCTCCTCTAGACCTCAGTTTGATACTGTGCCCAGAGGAGATGGGTGCACTTCAGGGAGCTCTCCTGAGCTTCCTGACAGAAATTATATTTGATAGGCATTTTCTTTTCAGGGAGCCTGCTGGCAACAGACTCCCTGCATCGAGGGACTGAGGGGAGAGAAGCAGACGTACTTCTGTGAGTTTCAAGGCTCTGCTTCTTAGGCTACTGGACACCATTAGCTCCAGAGGGATCGGTACGCAGGTCTCACCCTCGCCGTCCGTCCCAGAGCCGCGCCGCCGTCCCCCTCGCAGAGCCAGAAGATAGAAGCCGGGTGAGTATGAGAAGAAAAAAAGACTTCAGAGGCGGCAGAAGACTTCATGATCTTTACTGAGGTAACGCACAGCAGTGCAGCTGTGCGCCATTGCTCCCATACACCTCACACACGGCAGTCACTGTAAGGGTGCAGGGCGCAGGGGGGGCGCCCCGGGCAGCATATAGACCTCTTTTTGGCAAAAATAAGTATATGTACAGCTGGGCACTGTACATATATAAGAGCCCCCGCCAAATTTTGAGATTTTAAGTGGGACAGAAGACCGCCGCTGAGGGGGTGGGGCTTCTCCCTCAGCACTCACCAGCGCCATTTTTTCTCCACAGCACCACTGAGAGGAAGCTCCCCGGACTCTCCCCTGCTTATACCACGGTAGACAGAGGGTTTTATAGAAGAGGGGGGGCACAAAACTGGCGCATATTGTATATGTAAACAGCGCTATCTGGGTAAACATAAAATTGTGTTTTTCTCCTGGGTCATACAGCGCTGGGGTGTGTGCTGGCATACTCTCTCTCTCTGTCTCTCCAAAGGGCCTGGCGGGGAAACTATCTTCAGATAAGAGGTTCCCTGTGTGTGTGGTGTGTCGGTACGCGTGTGTCTGAGGTAGAGAGGAGGGGGAGCGTATGAATGTGAGGTCTCCGTCGGTGGATATGTGGAATGTTTTAAGTGCTAGTGTGAACTTATTGCACAAGAGATTAGACAAAGCTGAGGCTAAGGAACAATCAGGGAGTGAACCCGTGTCTGTCCCTATGTCGCCGGGACCTTCAGGGTCTCAGAAGCGCCCACTATCCCAAATAGCAGACACTGATACCGACACGGATTCGGACTCCAGTGTCGACTACGATGATGTAAAGTTACAGCCAAAAGTGGCTAAATGTATTCGATATGATTATTGCAATAAAAGAAGTGTTGCATATCACAGAGGAACCCCCTGTCCCTGACACGAGGGTACACATGTATAAGGGAAAAAAGCCTGAGGTAACTTTTCCCTCCTCACATGAGTTGAACGAATTATGTGAAAAAGCTTGGGAATCTCCAGACAAAAAACTGCAGATTCCCAAAAGGATTCTTATGGCGTATCCTTTCCCGCCAACGGACAGGGTACGGTGGGAATCATCCCCTAAGGTGGACAAAGCGTTGACACGCTTGTCAAAAAAGATAGCGCTGCCATCACAACATATGGCTACCCTCAAGGATCCTGCAGACCGCAAGCAGGAGATTACCTTGAAATCCATTTACACACATTCTGGTACATTACTCAGACCGGCAATTGCGTCAGCCTGGGTTTGTAGCGCGGTAGCAGCATGGACAGATTCCTTATCGGCGGAGATTGAGACCCTAGATAAGGATAACATTTTATTGACCCTAGGCCATATAAAGGATGCTGTCTTATATATGAGGGATGCTCAAAGAGACATTAGTTTACTGGGTTCCAGAATAAACACTATGTCAATCTCTGCTAGACGAGTCCTCTGGACTCGGCAGTGGACAGGTGATGCCGACTCAAAAAGACATATGGAGGTTTTACCTTACAAGGGGGAGGAATTGTTTGGGGAAGGTCTCCACAGCTACGGCAGGTAAATCTAATTTTTTGCCTTATGTTCCCTCACAACCTAAGAAGAAAGCGCCACATTATCAAATGCAGTCCTTTTGTTCAAATAAAAGCAAAAGAGTGCGTGGATCGTCCTTTCTTGCCAGAGGTAAGGGCAGAGGTAAAAAGCTGCACAGCACAACTAGTTCCCAGGAACAGAAATCCTCCCCGGCCTCTGCAAAATCCACCCCATGACACTGGGGCTCCGCTGGGGGAGTCCGCCCCAGTGGGGGCACGTCTTCGACTTTTCAGTCACATCTGGGTTCACTCACAGGTGGATCCCTGGGCAATAGAAATTGTTTCTCAGGGATACAAGCTGGAATTCGAAGAGGTGCCTCCTCGCCGGTTTTTCATATCGGCTCTACCGACTTCTCCCCTGGAAAGGAAGATAGTGTTAAATGCTATTCACAAATTGTGTCTTCAACAAGTGGTGGTCGAAGTTCCCCTACTTCAGAGAGGGAAGGGATACTACTCCACCCTGTTAGTAGTTCCGAAACCGGACGGTTCGGTCAGACCCATATTGAATTTAAAATCCCTGAACCTATACTTAAAACGGTTCAAGTTCAAAATGGAATCGCTCAGAGCGGTCTTCACCATCCTGGAAGGGGGGGATTTTATGGTATCCCTGGACATAAAGGATGCATACCTTCATGTTCCCATATATCCACCTCATCAGGCGTACCTGAGATTTGCGGTACAGGATTGTCATTACCAATTTCAGACGTTGCCGTTTGGGCTTTCCACGGCCCCGAGGATTTTCACAAAGGTAATGGCGGAAATGATGGTGCTCCTGCGCAAGCAGGGTGTCACAATTATCCCGTACTTGGATGATCTCCTCATAAAAGCGAGATCACGAGATCAGTTACTGAACAGTGTGTCACTTTCAGTGAAGGTGTTACAGCAACACGGCTGGATTCTCAATATCCCGAAGTCGCAGCTGGTTCCTACGACTCGTCTGAGCTTCTTGGGCATGGTTCTGGACACAGACCAGAAAAAGATTTTTATCCCGATAGAAAAGGCTCAGGAACTCATGACTCTAGTCAAGAACCTATTGAAGCCAAAACAAGTGTCTGTGCATCATTGCACTCAAGTCCTGGGAAAAATGGTGGCAACATACGAGGCCATTCCCTTCGGCAGGTTCCATGCAAGGACTTTCCAATGGGACCTATTGGACAAGTGGTCCGGGTCACATCTGCAAATTCATCAGCGGATCACCCTGTCCCCTGCGACCAACCAGTTCTGATCCAGTCAGACAACATCACCGCAGTGGCTCATGTAAACCGCCAAGGCGGCACAAGGAGCAGAGTGGCAATGGCGGAAGCCACCAAGATTCTTCGCTGGGCGGAAAATCATGTAAGCGCACTGTCAGCTGTGTTCATTCCGGGAGTGGACAACTGGGAAGCAGACTTCCTCAGCAGACACGACCTGCATCCAGGGGAGTGGGGACTTCATCGGGAAGTCTTCGCACAGATTGCAAGTCAGTGGGGACTGCCCCAGATAGACATGATGGCATCCCGTCTCAACAAAAAGTTACAGAGGTAATGCGCCAGATCAAAAGATCCTCAGGCGGTAGCAGTAGACGCCCTAGTGACACCGTGGGTGTTCCAGTCGGTTTGTGTTTCCTCCTCTTCCTCTCATACCCAAGGTATTGAGAATAATAAGAAAAAGAGGAGTGAGAACAATTCTCATTGTTCCAGATTGGCCAAGAAGGACCTGGTATCCGGATCTGCTGGAAATGCTCACAGAAGATCCGTGGCCTCTTCCTCTACGACAGGACCTGTTACAACAGGGGCCATGTCTGTTCCAAGACTTACCGCGGCTGCGTTTGACGGCATGGCGGTTGAACGCCGGATCCTAGCGGAAAAAGGAATTCCGGATGAGGTCATTCCTACGCTGATAAAGGCTAGGAAGGACGTGACATCTAAACATTATCACCGTATATGGCGAAAATATGTTTCTTGGTGTGAGGCCAGGAATGCTCCTACGGAAGAATTCCATCTGGGCCTTTTCCTGCACTTCCTACAGACTGGAGTGAATTTGGGCCTAAAGTTAGGATCCATTAAGGTTCATATTTCGGCCTTATCCATTTTCTTTCAAAAAGAAATGGCTTCTCTCCCAGAAGTACAGACTTTTGTAAAGGGAGTGCTGCATATTCAGCCTCCTTTTATACCTCCGGCGGCGCCTTGGGACCTTAACGTGGTGTTGAGTTTCCTTAAGTCGCACTGGTTTGAACCACTTCAAACGGTGGAGTTAAAATATCTCACTTGGAAGGTGGTCATGTTATTAGCCTTGGCTTTGGCTAGGCGAGTGTCGGAATTGGCGGCGTTGTCTCATAAAAGCCCCTATCTGGTTTCCCATATGGATAGGGCGGAATTGCGGACTCGCCCTCAATTCTTGCCTAAGGTGGTTTCATTTTTTCATATGAACCAACCTATTGTGGTCCCTGTGGCTACACGAGATTTGGAGGATTCTGAGTCCCTTATTGTAGTTGGGGCTTTGAAAATTTATGTGGCCAGAACGGCTAGAGTTAGGAAAACGGAAGCACTGTTTGTCCTATATGCAGCCAACAAGGTTGGCGCCCCTGCTTCGAAGCAGACTATTGCTCGCTGGATCTGTAATACCATCCAGCAGGCGCATTCTACGGCTGGATTGCCGTTACCAAAATCATTCAAGGCCCATTCCACTAGGAAGGTGGGCTCGTCTTGGGCAGCTGCCCGAGGGGTCGCGGCACTACAACTGTGCTGAGCTGCTACTTGGTCGGGTTCAAACACCTTTGCAAAATTCTATAAGTTTGATACCCTGGCTGAGGATGAGGAGGACCTAAGGTTTGCTTAATCGGTGCTGCAGAGTCATCCGCACTCTCCCGCCCGTTTGGGAGCTTTGGTATAATCCCCATGATCCTTACGGAGTCCCCAGCATCCTCTAGGACGTTAGAGAAAATAAGATTTTAAACCTACCGGTAAATCTTTTTCTCGTAGTCCGTAGAGGATGCTGGGCGCCCGTCCCAAGTGCGGACTACTTCTGCGAGACTTGTATATAGTTTTGCTTACATAAGGGTCATGTTATAGTTCCATCAGGTTGGACTGATGCTACGTTATTTTTTCATACTGTTAACTGTTTAATGGATACACAAGTTATACGGTGTGATTGGTGTGGCTGGTATGAATCTTGCCCTTGGATTAACAAAAATCCTTTCCTCGTACTGTCTATCTCCTCTGGGCACAGTTTCTCTAACTGAGGTCTAGAGGAGGGGCATAGAGGGAGGAGCTAGTGCACGCCCAGACCTAAAGTCTTTCTTAAAGTGCCCATGTCTCCTGCGGAGCCCGTCTATCCCCATGGTCCTTACGGAGTCCCCAGCATCCTCTACGGACTACGAGAAAAAGATTTACCGGTAGGTTTAAAATCTTATTTTTATTTTTTTTAATTGCGGTTCTTCAGATGAATATAATTTCCCAGTGTATCCCTCCAACTAAAATAAATTGTGCATCCCTGCTGTAAAGCTGTGCCCAAACCTAGAGGCAGTCTTTTATTTTTTTTCACCCTAAGCACAGTACAAACCTCTCCTATATAAGAGATATCTATGTTTCTCTTACGTCCTAGAGCAGGCATTCCCAACCACGGCCCTCAAGGCACGCCAGCAGTACAGGTTTTAGTGATATCCAGGCTGCAGCACAGATGGTTAAATCAAAATAACTGAGCTACTAATTAAGTCACCTGTGCTGAAGCCTGGATATCACTAAAACCTGCACTGTTAGTGTGCCTTGAGGACCATGGTTGGTAATGCCTGTCCTAGAGGATGTGGGGGGCCACTTTAGTACCATGGGTATAGACTGTTCCGCAGGAGCCTTCTGCACTTTAAGACTTTTGAACAGTGTGAACTGGCTCCTCCCTTTTATTAGGTTTTTTGTTTTACAGGGATGCTGCTGGCAGGGGCATTTAGGGAGGAGCCAGTTCACACTGTTGAAAAGTCTTAAAGTGCCGAATGCTCCTGCGGAACAGTCTATACCCATTGTACTAAAGTGGACCCCAGCATCCTCTACGGACTACGAGAAAAGGATTTACCGGTAGGTAATTAAAATCCTATTTTAACATGCTTAACTTCCAAACATCACTGCAAACACGCAGTAATAGGCATAAAGCAGACATTCTTTTTAATTAAACAACTACACTAATTAATAACAGATGTTACACTAAAATACAATACAAAACAGCCTGTAGAATATACCTGCTATGTTTAACACTGTGTATTATTACTATTCCACCCACCACAATCAATTTGCTATGAAAAAAATGTACTTTGCACAGCTTGCACTTCAGAAGATTAAAGCCATGAGATTACCTTTGGAATACCCTTTTCACACATGGAAATCCAGGTTTTTGCACGTGAACACGCATCAAGCTGGGATTTCTGTATGTGTGAATGCAAACGACCTAGAACTAAGTCCGGGACCATGACCCTGCTCCTAACTAGGGAGGCCAATCCCAGGATCGGCGGAATCCAGGGCCAAAAAATGGCCATGATTGGAAGGTCCAATCCTGAGGATTGAGGGATCAGCGTTGAGCGTCCACATGGATGCTCAGACGCTGCCCAGCTTCCTCCTTCCGGCTCCCCAGCGCAGCGCGATGTCGCGCTGCACTGCCACCGCTGGGGGAGAGAGAGACAATGTGGAGTTTCCCACCAGCCCGCCTGCGGTGTACGGTAGGTATGTGTGCAGGGCAAGGGGGCGGCCACATAGTTAACACCCAATCCCGGGAATCTCGGGATTGCCCATTTTTCAATCCTGATACCCGGGATTGAAAAATATGGCCCGGGATTGGCTTCCCTACTCCCAACCATGGTCATGGAGCTGAGACCTGGGAATTTGCCGGCATGCTAGACCTGGCAAATTCCCGGGTCACATGTCTGAAAGCTGCATAACTGGATTACACATGAGGTTCTTACTTTAGTAGCTAAAAGATCACACCATGTCAGTTTGAAGTGACCGCAAGTATACATTAGTAGTATATGGAAGTTTTAGGCTTTGTACACAGTGATGTCAATTTTGTGTGGCATATTAAAGTTTTTAACTCCAGCACAATGTCTGAAAATAACCATGATTTTCAATTAACCCATTCCCACTCTTGTTTTGTGGCTCATACCGTTGTTTGTTCTTTTTTTCTGGAGGGGGATAGGGGATGTTTATTTGTGCTGTTCGCAATCAATGGTGACAGACTGACAACCTCTTGAATGCAAGCGGAAAACACCATTAATAGTTGTATGTCAAATGCTTCACTGGACATGTAGAAAATGTCTAATTATTGATTATACAGTTTACTATGAGGGCTGGTAAACAGTCAGTCTCTCTTGTTGGCTCAAGCTGTATATCTTGGTGATCACTGCACAGAATAACATATGAGATCACCCATTGTATAGCATGGTTAATGTGTCCAAATTATTTTATTATTGTTATTTTAGCGCTATATAAAGTAATGTCTGTGCAAAATAAATAGATTATATGCATGTGAGGGGCAACAGTAGGTATTCTAAGGGGGATATATAATTATCGGTCCTGATCTCATAGGTGCGAGAGTTTTGCTATTCTCACACTTAATTGACTATGGCCCTGTATCTCTCTGCACATTATACATCTGCCCCACCTGTAGGACAGCGTGGTATTGCCAAGGACCAGCTACTTGCTTTTTTTTTTTTCCCCTTCCACCTCAGAATCAGGCCCTGTATCAAGAGTGCAACGAGTTACCGTACTTCATTCTTAAGGTCCATACACACTTAACGATATAATGAGCGATGTCGCTCATTTTCCCCCTCCTTGAGCGACGTCGCTCATTATATCGTTAAGTTTGTATGCCGCCAGCGACGACCGATGCGCGGCCCCGCGGGTCTGCAACGATCGTCGCTGTCGGTAGGGCATGCATGAAGGATGTGGACTGTCGTCCACGACCTTCATGCAGGGCTGGCGGGGGCGTGATGTCACTGAGCGATATGAGCGGTCATATCGCTCAGTGCGTACAGGCGGCCGCCGACCGGCCGGCCCGGAAGGGGGAAACGTTAGACGATGTCGCTCACAGAGCGACATCGTCTAATGTGTATGGGCCTTTACTGTATGCTTTTACTAGAAAACTTGTTTGCGCAATAAGAAATATGAAAATATGGTTATTTTATTATAGGATGATGAAGGTAACTTGATGACACGACTTTGTGTATGCAGTTCCATCAATGCAGTAGTAAGTAACACCCCTTTCACATCTATGCGTCCCGGCACCCATTCACAGCATAGGGAGAGGTGGCTCTGCTCTCCCAGCGCCGCCTCCACCCTCGCTGCCGGCTCCATACCCCCCCCCCCCCCCCCCTGCCACTATGGCAACCGACCCGGGTTGGACAGCCAGTACTAGTCTCCAATGCTGGATCCCACCTGGGAGGGCCTGTTTCCAGTTCCCGGGTGGGATCCAGCATTGGAGATGTGAAAGCGGTATTAGTGAAATATGTCTATTAAGGAGGTGTGTGTATAGTCAAATAAAATTGGTGTATGTAAAATGTTTTCTTCTAGTACAGTAGACTAAAATGGCGTGTGGACTGTATGGCCTGTTTTTAAGAAATTGATCTGGAAAACAGTTGCAAGATGCCTAGGTTTTTCTGTAAGATGGACCAGTCACTTGAATGTGACTAGTGGGTCCTACATTCTATTTGTCTCGTATTATGTGATGCAAGGTAGAGCCACGTGATACAAGGTAGAGCCACATGCTGTATTTTGCCAATTTTGTTAAGAGTACCAGTGACCAGCCAGGTTTGTATGTATGGTCAGGGTAATGCTGCCCCACATTGGTTGCATGGTTTGGTAACTTCCCAGTTTCCCTAGACACGTGACCAAATAAAATGTATGCCTATTGCTATAGATTATTAGTATTATTAATAACAATAATAACCATTACAGACAAGTACAGGGTATATTAACATAGCAGCATCAGCCTACAAGAAGTATCAGGGTGGCAGAAAACCAAGCTATTTGGTGCTGTCGAAGGGAGTATGGAGTAGAAGATAGTTTAAGTAAGAGAAGGAAAACCACATGAGGGAAGATGGCCCTGCTTGTGAAAGCTTACATTCTAAAGGGGAGGGGCAGGCAGACAGGGGTGACACAGATGGGTTTGACAGTGAGTGTTCGACAGATGGCTTAGGATGAGAGTTTGCTGGGTTTGAAAGACGTGGGTCTTGAGAGCCTCATTGAACTTTTGTAGAGAGGTGTGGAGTATGAGGGGGAGAGGTACAGAATTCCAGAGAGAGGGAGCAGGAAGTGCACAATCTTGGAGCTAGGAGTGGGAGGAGGTAATCAGTAGACAGGAGAAGCGGCGTGCATTAGCGGAGTGAAGAGGATGGGTGGGAGTGTAAATGGGAGAGGAGTCGGTGAGAGCTTTGCCAGTGTGAGAAGCTTGAATTGGATTCTGAAGTGTAAGGGAAGCCAGTGAAGGGCTTGTAAGAGAGGGGAGGTGGGCATAGTACGTTTGGTGAGGAAGATGAAGCCAGACAGCAGTATTGAGGATAGATTCGAGTGGAGAGACGTGTTTGTTAGGGATGCCAAATAGGAGAAGGTCACAGTAGTACAGCCTGGAGATGACCAATGAGTGGATAATGGTCATAGCAGCATCCTGGGTGAGAGAGGGTCTGATCCTGGAAATATTTTTATTATGAGAACAGGTTTGTGAGAGGTGCTGAATTTGAAGGAGAGAAAACGAGTAAAGGATTGCTCTAAGACAGTGCACTTGGGGGCTAGAGGAGATAGTAGTGCAATAAATAGATAAGGAAATTGCGGGAAGGTGGAAATATTATCAGCTCAGTCTTGTTAAGTGTAAGGAAACGATGGGACATCCAAGAAGAGAAAGCAGAGAGACAGTTGGAGATACAAGTGATAAGAGCGGGGGAGAGTAAAGGTAGATTTGAGTATCATCAGCATAGTTGATATTGTCAGTCAAAAGAGCTAACCTAAAAAGGACATATAGAAGAGAAAAGGAGAGGTCCAAGAGCAGAACCTTGGGGGACACTTACGGTTAGTGGAATTGGGGGGGAGGTGGAGTTATGAGAGGAGACAGAGAAGGAACAGTCGGAGAGGTAAGAGGATAGCTAGAAGAGGGCAGTATAACACAGAACGAGGGAGTGAAGAATTTGCATAAGGAGAGAGTAGTCCACAGTGTCAAAAGCAGCAGAGAGGTCAAGCAGAATGTAGGCCACTGCAGACTTTCGTGAGGGCAGTTTGGGTGGAGTGGAGAGGTCGGAAGCCAGGCTGGAATTGGTCAAGCAGAGAAGGCGAGAAATGAAAAGCAGTAAGGTGGTTGTGAACAATGGGCCTAATTCAGACCTGATCAAAGATGTGCTAAATTTAGCACATCTATGATCAGTCACACAGACATGCGGGGGGACGCCCAGCACAAGGCTAGTCCACCCTGCATGTCAGGCCCGACTACCCCGCACAAGTACAGATGCTTTTGTACTTGAAGAGTAGCTCTCCATCAGCGCAGCTCTTGCGCGCTGGCAGGGAGCTACCAGTCGATGTGAGGGTCAAAGATGAACAGGTTGGAAGAGGCATATAGCATGGACCTCAAATGTAGAGAATGTTTGGGACGGATATGGGGGTATTAGTTGGTAGGGGTAGCTAGATGGTAAAAGGACCCCAACACCACTATCTTGGTGATCCTCGGGCCAGGAGGTATGTAAGAATGTGAGGCCCCAAACAGAGAGAGCAGTAGGAGAAGTGGTGTCAGAGTGGGTGTAGTATAGCTGACCGGCGGTCTCCTGACCGCCGGTCAGCTTACCGACGCCGGGATCCCGGCGGGGAGGGGCAAGTGCAGCAAGCCCCTTGCGGGCTCGGTGGCGACCTGCGGTCGCCACGGGTTCTATTCCCACTCTATAGGTGTCGTGGACACCCACGAGTGGAAATAGTCCCTGTTGGTCGGCATGCCGACCATCGGGATACTGAGCCGGCGGGATGGTGGAGGAGGTCATGTGACTGTCGGTCAGCAGACCGCCGGTCACATGAATACCACCCGTCAGAGGGGGTAATCCAGGTTTTAGTAATGAGTAGGAGATGCAGGGAGTTGGAGATGAAAAGATCATGGGTGGGGACCAGTTTGTTACAAACAGATCTGATATTCCAGAGGGCACAGAATAGATGGTGAGAGTTTGTGGGGGAGATGAGAATGAGCTTATCAGGGGAGTTGTAACATTGAGGTGAGATTCATTTGGATGGCAGGGATAAAGCGGGTGTTGTGTTGGTGTGGGCTCCTAAGCAAGGAGGGGATTCTGCTTGAGGAGGGCAGGGAAGGAAATAGTGTGATGCTGACAGAGGTGTGGTGAGGTGACAGGGAAATGAGGGAGGGAGCAGGGCTGAGTGGTAGGCCCCTGATGGGGCAGTGGTAACTGAAAGTGGGGTAACGTGAGGAAGGGAAGGAAAGTAGAAGGGTGGACGTGAAACAGAGGAGAGAGTAGGAGACTTGGGGTGGGGGGGGGGGGGAATAGTGGTGAGGAGTGGGCAGAATAAAGTATTAGATAGACAAGGAGTGTTGGGGAGGTAATGAATTCTGCACTCAGAACTGTGAAAACAGATGCAGTTATACTAGGAAATTAGCTTGGCAGTGAGTTGTGTAGCATCAAAAATTCCTTCAATGCTATTTAATCACGGTTATCTATTCTTGTTTGGTGATAACGGTGCCAAAGTAATTTTAGCAAGGATCAGGTATAATGCCTTTTAAAAGAAAATGTAATGTATGAGGGGAATTTAATTGGCTACGAAGGGGGGCGAATTCACGTTGCGGCTGTGTTTAAACTGCAGCCCGATTCGCTCCCTTCACCCGGCCAATTCTCACCCCTTTTCACCCAAATGTGCTCTCTAAGATATGGGGTATTGAACAATTTTAAGTGAGCTGACGCTGCCGTAAGGTGAGGCGGGTGTTTTGCAAATTCGGCCAGGCGAATGTTCTCTTTAATGGGCACATTGAGTAACTTTAAATATAATGTAATCACTAAAATAAGGGGATAATGTTACTCTGTAGATGGAGGTGCTCCTCTTGCTGCAGGAACCAATGTTTTCACTCTGTATGGTTTGTGTACTGCACCTATGTGAAATGTACAAATGCTAACAATAGAACAGATGTTAATACAGTAGAAAGATCACTTAGTGGATCAGCTGGCAGCTTTAGTGATGAGGTTGGGAACAGTAAATGGCAGTGCTGGGAGCACTACAGTAACTTGAGTTCATCTGAACCTTGCAGCAACAGATGTGAGAACGGGACTGGCGTTATTTGGGTGGCTGCTGCTTCTTACTTACCTACATGGGGAATGAAGGGCACCAGCAACCTATCACAAATAGCCCCAACACCTCTGTTTACTGTAAGTCATTCAGCAATAGTGTGCTTAGGCAGCAGACCTCGGGTACAAAAGTCCACAAAGTAGTTTGGCAGGCGATTTATAGATTAAATTGCTGCTTCCATGTAGAAGAATGGAGCCTTGCAGTACGTGGACAGTGGGGAGAACACACCTTACTGCCACAGAGCATAATGTTATGATAAGTAAGATAAGGTTCCAGGTTGATTATTCATGATGGACAATGGAAGCCTGGATTTGTTAAAGAGACAGAGTGCTTACCTACTGTCTACCAGTGTAGAGGTGTAAACCTAAAGGGCAAAAAGCCTCCATGTTAGGAGATGCCTAAATGCTGCATTACCTAGGTGCAAATTGAGTCCTGTGAGCTGTTCTCACGGCAAACTCATACTGTGAATTACATTTGAAATCCAAACTCCAAATTTAGTAGATGAAATTCAAATTTTTTGTGTGCGATTGATGAGAGAGGAGTTTTAGAAACGGCAGATGAGAGGTAAGTGTTATTTCCGAATTTTACAAACTTGTATAAAAACATAGAAAAATGTGAATTGGCATTTCTCACCGGATCTTGCGTTTATCAGGAGCACGCATTTGTGCAGTGTATGCAAGCTTCATGAAACACTCTTTTTGCAAACTTGCTTCTAATTAGATTGACCCCTTAGGGCTGTATCACACACTCCGGTTTTTCTTGGATGGCAAAAAGCCGGACAAACTTTGTCCGGCTTGTTGCCATCCGGGAGAAACCGGCAGAGTCTGTCACACAGGACGGCTTTGAGCCGTGTGTGATGCTGTGCACATGCGCAGCATCAGACACGGCTTCAGAAAAAAACGTTGTGTGTGAAAGCCCCCCTTCACACACATGGTTTACTGGCTACAAAGACGGCCCGGCAGCCGGACCTTCCAGTGGTGAGACCCGGTAGCCGTGCCGTGCCCGTGCAGTGTGAAGGGACCCTACCCCTCACACTGTTAACTACAATGCCGGCACGGGAAAAAGCCGTCCGGCTTTTTCCCGGCCGGCAAAAGCCGGGTAGTGTGTTTTAGCCCTTAGTGCTAGGCTGTGTCTGTAATGGCTTCTTTTAAGGCAACCTTGTGTGTAAAACATTTCTGTCACTATAAATGAGGCAGAATTCTTGTGAGTAGTCTATACATACAGTATTAGTGATCTACAGATTAGAACTAACGATAATGAATCTGCTTGGTGCCCAGAAACCTAAAGGCCCATATAGACGGGCCGATGCAGGAGAGATGTGTGCTGAGCGAAGCGCTCAGCACACATCTCTCCCGCCGCTCAGCACAGCGCGATCTGCGATCAGCGGGGGAAGTGAGCGACCCGCTAGATTGGCCTGCATGCAGGCCAATCTAGCAGCAGCAGCGATAGCGATGTGCGGGGCCGCGCATCGCTATCGCTGAGGGGGCTACACACGGAGCGATCATGCTGATATTCTAAGCAATCTAGTCAGATGGCTTAGAATATCGTTCCGTGAGTACCCCCCTTAAGTCCATCGCTCCACCCTCTATTCAGTACTCCTTTTCCAGTGTAAGTGGTCAGGAGGACCAAGCAAAGGCATTGTTGCAGTACACACCACACCTCACAAGCAGGAAGTTTCAAGTGCTGATGAAGGAGCCTGATGTTGATGGCGACTATTTTCCTACAGCTAGTGTCACCTTGTTGTCGTGCAGCTCACCCTTACAGACTACACAGTAAGTGGACTCACTGACGGAGTGAACCATGGTTGTAGATTGGTGCAGGGTTGGGACAGTAATCAAGGAAACATTAACCTGGGTGGTGGTTTCCCAGATCAAAGTCCTTTGATCTATGAAAATCAGCCAGCAGCCGGCAGGGTTGAGATCTGTGGTTATTTATAGCAACAGAGAAAGGGAGGAATAATGACGTTCTGGTAAGGCTGAAGAGTAGGAGGATTTCATTTATAAAAATAAAAGCTACGGTTATAACACGCCTTTTTCTACCTGCACAAAACTTGTTTTAGCCTTAGACTGTTAAATTCACATTATTATTTTAGATAACCCATTTTAAAAACCTGACCTTTAAAAAAAACAAAAAACAAAAACTGCATAAACCTAAATTGGAAGGGAAATTAGAGAACATCACAATCTTCATTAGAATGTTCAAAAGCTGTAACAGTACTAGGAATACAGAATTTGCTTTCTGTTCAGGCCGAATGTCTGCGGTTTGTACTGTTTCGGTGTTATTTATTCTTTGTGATTGGCAACACATGTTTTTGCCAGAGAGATTATACAGGAGAGTGAGAATTCTATTTTCTCTAGTTTTGTCCATAGTTCTTCTGCTGCCCCTCCTGTATATTACACAAACTAAAAGAAATAGATATTGTGCTCATTAGTCTTGATTTAGTAACATAATGTGAAAACTGCTCAGTGTAGCAAGCCGTACACTGTAGTTTGATGTACCAGTCAGACTATATTAGGTTTGCTCAGCCTTTGTATTCTGTTACAGTTACGATTTAATAAAATAAGAAATTATTGACAAGCTTTCCAGACCTTGTGCAGCTGCTGCTTGCAGTATTTGAGGATTCAATTACCTGTAAAGAACAAAAAAAAATCAAGTTCATTGTTTTGTTACTGGCAGTATTTGAAGAATGGTCTTTGTTGTTGAAGTTTGGAGCAATTTACAGCCTTGCTAAAATAACTTTCTGAGGTGGCCTTGTACCATTACCCAGTATCAACATCTGTTACATCAGTATGACATCTTTATGTCAGAAAGTGCTATAAAAGAAACTAATCCAGTTTATTGTATGCCAAAATAAACTTGTCCCTTTTAAGATAAACAAGCAGGTATATTCCTGATTGTGATTATGTAGAAATTTAAAAGGGCAATGGTTTTATACTAGCAAAACACCACTAGTGAAAACGGGATGCAGTCAGTTTACCGGCTGTCTGGATCCCGGCGTTCAGGAGACATACGCTGGAATCCTGACACCGGGGCGGTTTTTCCACTTGGTTGGTGTATCTATGCTACCAACCAAGTGGGAATAGAACCCAATGCGTGGCAAGCGGACTCGCTGATGGGATTCTGGCAGACAGGATGCCACTGTCAGTATAGTGACAGCCCGCATTCCGTCTGCTAGGATATCGTATGTATTCCGTAAAAACATTTCAGGCTGAACTGTTTTTGAACACGATGCTTAGTAAAAAAAAAAATCTATTGATTGAATGGATTCAGATGCGGTTGGAGCAGTTATCGCTGCTGCTCACATAGAAACGCCAAAAAAGCCTGCTTGCATTAGTGATTTGAACTGCGCCCTAAAACGAAACGTCTGATCATCTGCAACACTAACGGCTGGGGTTGGTTATGCCGGCCGCTGCAGCTGCAACCAAGAGGCCATGAAGTCTGTTTTCTGATGGAGATCTTGGCCACATCCCTCCCCCCCCCCCCCCCCCTCCTCAAATGATTACGACACACCTCCATTTTAGGAAACTGAGGTCACTGCCATCCCCTTCCCAACTCACTGACAGTCTGTTGGCGATCTGTGGGCCTAATTCAGATCTGATCGCAGCAGCAAATTTGTTCTCTAATGGGTAAAACCATGTGCACCGCAGGTGGGGCAGATATAACATGCAGAGAGAGTTAGATTCGGGTGGGGTGTGTTTAAACTGAAATCTAAATTGCAGTGTAAAAATAAAGCAGCCAGTATTAACCCTGCACAGAAACAATATAACCCACTCAAATCTAAATTTCTCTAACGTCCTAGTGGATGCTGGGGACTCCGTAAGGACCATGGGGAACAGACGGGCTCCGCAGGAGACAGGGCACTCCAAGAAAGAATTTGGATACTGGTGTGCTCTGGCTCCTCCCTCTATGTCCCTCCTCCAGTTTGAATCTGTGCCCGGACGAGCTGGGTGCTACTTAGTGAGCTCTCCTGAGCTTGCTATAAGAAAGTATTTTGTTAGGTTTTTTATTTTCAGGGAGCTCTGCTGGCAACAGACTCCCTGCATCGTGGGACTGAGGGGAGAGAAGCAGCCCTACTCTCTGAAGATAGGTCCTGTTTCTTAGGCTACTGGACACCATTAGCTCCAGAGGGATCGTACACAGGATCTCACCCTTTGTGGTCCGATCCCGGAGCCGCGCCGCCGTCCCCCTCGCAGAGCCGGAACACAGAAGCCGGGTGAAAGAAGCAAGAAGACTTCGAAATCGGCGGCAGAAGACTCCAGTCTTCATATGAGGTAGCGCACAGCACTGCAGCTGTGCGCCATTGCTCCCACACTACACCCACATACTCCGGTCACTGTAAGGGTGCAGGGCGCATGGGGGGGGGGGGCGCCCTGGGCAGCAATTAGAGACCTCTTTGGCAAAAGTTTGCATAATATACAGTTGGGCACTGTATATATGTATGAGCCCCCACCAAAATTGTACATGAAAGCGAGACAGAAGCCCGCCGTCGTGGGGGCGGGGCTTCTTCCTCAGCACTCACCAGCGCCATGTTTTTTCTCCACAGCACCACTGAGAGGAAGCTCCCCAGTCTCTCCCCTGCAGTTACACGGTAGAAGAGGGTAAAAAGAGAGGGGGGGCACATAATTAGGCGCAAAAATCAATTTCTCTGACGTCCTAGTGGATGCTGGGAACTCCGTAAGGACCATGGGGAATAGCGGCTCCGCAGGAGACTGGGCACATCTAAGAAAGATTTAGGACTACCTGGTGTGCACTGGCTCCTCCCACTATGACCCTCCTCCAGACCTCAGTTAGAATCCTGTGCCCGGCTCGAGCTGGATGCACACTAGGGGCTCTCCTGAGCTCCTAGAAAGAAAGTATATTTTAGGTTTTTTATTTTACAGTGAGACCTGCTGGCAACAGGCTCACTGCATCGAGGGACTAAGGGGAGAAGAAGCGAACCTACCTGCTTGCAGCTAGCTTGGGCTTCTTAGGCTACTGGACACCATTAGCTCCAGAGGGATCGACCGCAGGACCCGTCCTTGGTGTTCGTTCCCGGAGCCGCGCCGCCGTCCCCCGTACAGAGCCAGAAGCGCGAAGATGGTCCGGAAAATCGGCGGCAGAAGACTTCAGTCTTCACCAAGGTAGCGCACAGCACTGCAGCTGTGCGCCATTGCTCCTCATGTACACCTCACACTCCGGTCACTGATGGGTGCAGGGCGCTGGGGGGGGGGGCGCCCTGAGCAGCAATAAAAACACCTTGGCTGGCAAAATAATCACAATATATAGCCCCAGAGGCTATATATGTGATAAATACCCCTGCCAGAATCCATAAAAAAGCGGGAGAAAAGTCTGCGAAAAAGGGGCGGAGCTATCTCCCTCAGCACACTGGCGCCATTTTCTCTTCACAGTGCAGCTGGAAGACAGCTCCCCAGGCTCTCCCCTGTAGTTTTCAGGCTCAAAGGGTTAAAAAGAGAGGGGGGGCACTAAATTTAGGCGCAATATGGTATATACAAGCAGCTATTACGAAAAATTCACTCAATATAGTGTTAATCCCTACATTATATAGCGCTCTGGTGTGTGCTGGCATACTCTCTCTCTGTCTCCCCAAAGGGCTTTGTGGGGTCCTGTCCTCAGTCAGAGCATTCCCTGTGTGTGTGCGGTGTGTCGGTACGGCTGTGTCGACACGTTTGATGAGGAGGCTTATGTGGTGGCAGAGCAGATGCCGATAAATGTGATGTCGCCCCCTGTGGGGCCGACACCAGAGTGGATGGATAGGTGGAAGGTATAAACCGACAGTGTCAACTCCTTACATAAAAGGCTGGATGACGTAACAGCTGTGGGACAGCCGGCTTCTCAGCCCGCGCCTGCCCAGGCGTCTCAAAGGCCATCAGGGGCTCAAAAACGCCCGCTCCCTCAGATGGCAGACACAGGTGTTGACACGGAGTCTGACTCCAGTGTCGACGAGGTTGAGACATATACACAATCCACTAGGAACATCAGTTACATGATCCCGGCAATAAAAAATGTGTTACACATTTCTGACATTAACCCAAGTACCACTAAAAAAGGGTTTTATGTTTGGGGAGAAAAAGCAGGCAGTGTTTTGTTCCCCCATCAAATGAGTGAATGAAGTGTGAAAAAGCGTGGGTTCCCCCGATAAGAAACTGGTAATTTCTAAAAAGCTACTGATGGCGTACCCTTTCCCGCCAGAGGATAAGTTACGCTGGGAGATATCCCCTAGGGTGGATAAGGCGCTCACACGTTTGTCAAAAAAGGTGGCACTGCCGTCTTAGGATAAGGCCACTTTGAAGGTGCCTGCTGATAAAAAGCAGGAGGCTATCCTGAAGTCTGTATTTACACACTCAGGTACTATACTGAGACCTGCAATTGCCTCAGCATGGATAGTGCTGATGCGGCGTGGTCTGATACCCTGTCTGATAATAATACCCTAGACAGGGATAATATAAAAGACGTCGTCTTATATATGAGGGATGCACAGAGGGATATTTGCCGGCTGGCATCCCGAATTAATGCAATGTCCATTCTGCCAGGAGGGTATTAGGGACCCGGCAGTGGACAGGTGATGCTGACTTTAAAGGCACATAGAGATTCTGCCTTATAAGGGTGAGGAATTGTTTGGGGAGGGTCTTTGGGACCTTGTATCCACAGCAACAGCTGGGAAAGAAAAAAGTTTTACCTCAGGTTTCCTCACAGCCTAAGAAAACTGTATTATCAAGTACAGTCCTTTCGGCTTCAGAAAAGCAAGCGGGTCAAAGGCGCTTCCTTTCTGCCCAGAGACAAGAAACAAAAATCTTCCCCTGCTGCCTCTGAGTCCACCGCATGTCACTGGGACTCCACAGGTGGAGCCAGGTGCGGTGGGGGCGTGTCTCGGGAACTTCAGCGACTTCTGGGCTCGCTCACAGGTAGATCCCTGGGTTCTGCAAGTTGTATCACAGGGATACAAGCTAGAGTTCGGGGCGACTCCCCCTCGCCGTTACCTCAAATCAGCCTTGCCTGCTGCCCTCGGAGAGGTAATACTGGCGGAAATTCACAAGCTGTACTTCCAGCAGGTGATAATCAAGGTACCCCTCCTTTAACAAGGCCGGGGTTACTATTCCACAATGTTTGTGGTACCGAAACCTGAGGGTTCGGTGAGACCCATTTTAAAATTGGGATCCTTGAACACGCATATAAAAAAATTCAAGTTCAAGATGGAATCGCTCAGGGCGATTATTGCAAGCCTGGACGAGGGAGATTACATGGTATATCGGGACATCAAGGATGCTTGCCTGCATGTCCCATTTACCATCCTCACCAGGAGTACCTCAGATTTGTGGTACATGATTGTCATTACCAATTCCAGACATTGCCGTTGGGCCTGTCCACGGCACCGAGGGTATTTACCAAGGTAATGGCCGAAAGGATGATACCCCTTCGGAAAAAGGGAGTTTTAAATTATCCCATACTTGGACGATCTCCTGATAAAGGCGAGGTCCAGGGAGCAGTTGTTGGTAGGGGTAGCACTATCTCTGAAGTGCTACAACAGCACGGTCGAATTCTAAATATTCCAAAGTAACAGCTGGTCCCTACGACACATCTACTGTTCCTGGGAATGGTTCTGGAGGAGAAGGCCAAGGAGCTGTCATCTCTAGTCAGAGGCCTCGTGAAACCAAAACAGGTGTCGGTGCATCACTGCACGCGAGTCCTGGGAAAAATGGTAGCTTTCTACGAAGCAATTCCATTCGATAGGTTCCATGCAAGAACTTTTCAGTGGAACCGGTTGGACAAGTGGTCCAGGTCGCATATCAGATGCATCGTCTGATAACCCTGTCTCCATGGACTAGGGTGTCTCTGCTGTGGTGGCTGCGGAGTGCTCATCTTCAAGAGAGCCGCAGAGTCGGCATACAGGACTGGGTCCTGGTGACCACGAATGCCAGCCTTCAAGGCTGGGGGGCAGTCACACAGGGAAGTATCTTCCAGGGACTATGGTCAAACCAGGAGATTTCCCTACACAAAAATATTCTGGAACTGAGGGACATTTACAATGCCCTAAGTCAAGCAAAACCCCTGCTTCAAAACCAGCCGGTACTGATTCAGTCAGACAACATCACAGCGGGCGCCCATGTAAACCAACAGGGCGGCACAAGAAGCAGGATGGCGATGGCAGAAGCCACAAGGATTCTCCGAGGGGCGGAGAGTCATGTCAGCAGTGTTCATTCCCGGAGTGGACAACTGGGAAGCAGATCTTCTCAGCAGACACGACCTCCACCTGGGAGAGTGGGGACTTCATCCAGAAGTCTTCCAAAGGATTGTACACCATTGGGAAAGGCCACAGGTGGACATGATGGCGTCCCGCCTCAACAAAAAGCTATAAAAGATATTGCGCCAGGTCAAGGGACCCTCAGGCGATAGCTGTGGACGCTCTGGTAACACCGTGGGTGTACCAGTCGGTTTATGTGTTCTCCCCTCTGCCTCTCATACCCAAGGTACTGAGAATAATAAGAAGGAGAGGAGTAAGAACTATACTCGTGGTTCCGGATTAGCCAAGAAGAGCTTGGTACCCAGAACTTCAAGGAATGATCTCAGAGGACCCATTGCCTCTGCCGCTCAGACAGGACCTGCTGCAGCAGGAGCCCTGTCTGTTCCAAGACTTACCGCGGCTGCGTTTGACGGCATGGCGGTTGAACACCGGATCCTAAAGGAAAAAGGCATTCCGGAGGAAGTAATTCCTACGCTGATTACGGCTAGGAAAGATGTGACCGCAAAACATTATCACCGCATATGGCAAAAATATGTTGCTTGGTATGAGGCCAGGAAGGCCCCAACAGAGGAATTTCAACTGGGTCGAATTCTGCACTTCCTACAGTCAGGAGTGACTATGGGCCTAAAATTGGCTTCCATTAAGGTCCAGATTTCGTCTCTGTCGATTTTCTTCCAGAGAGAACTGGCTTCACTGCCTGAAGTTCAGACATTTGTAAAGGGAGTGCTGCATATTCAGCCCCAACTTGTGCCTCCAGTGGCACCTTGGGATCTCAGCGTGGTGTTGAGATTCCTAAAATCATGGAGCTACTTAAAACCGTGGATCTGAAATATCTCACGTGGAAAGTGGTCATGTTGTTGGCCTTGGCTTCGGCCAGGCGTGTATCAGAAATGGCGGCTTTGTTAGGTATAAGCCCTTATCTGATTTTCCATATGGATAGGGCAGAATTGAGGACTCGTCCCCAGTTTCTCCCTAAGGTGGTATCGGCTTTTCAATCGAACCAAACTATTGTAGTGCCTGCGGCTACAAGGGACTTGGAGGATTCCAAGTTACTGGACGTAGTCAGGGCCTTGAAAATTTATGTTTCCAGGACGGCTAGAGTCAGAAAAACTGACTCGCTATTTATCCTGTATGCACCCAACAAACTGGGTGCTCCTGCTTCTAAGCAGACTATTGCTCGCTGGATTTGTAGTACAATTCAGCTGGCGCATTCGGCGGCTGGACTGCCGCATCTTAAATCAGTAAAAGCCCATTCCACGAGGAAAGTGGGCTCATCTTGGGCGGCTGCCCGAGGGGTTTCGGCTTTACAACGTTGCCGAGCTGCTACTTGGTCAGGGGCAAACATGTTTGCTAAATTCTACAAATTTTATACCCTGGCTGAGGAGGACCTGGAGTTCTCTCATTCGGTGCTGCAGAGTCATCCGCACTCTCCCGCCCGTTTGGGAGCTTTGGTATAATCCCCATGGTCCTTACGGAGTACCCAGCATCCACTAGGACGTCAGAGAAAATAAGATTTTACTCACCGGTAAATCTATTTCTCGTAGTCCGTAGTGGATGCTGGGCGCCCATCCCAAGTGCGGATTGTCTGCAATACTTGTATATAGTTATTGCCTAACTAAAAGGGTTATTGTTGAGCCATCTGTTGAGAGGCTCTATTATGTTCATACTGTTAACTGGGTATAATATCACGAGTTATACGGTGTGATTGGTGTGGCTGGTATGAGTCTTACCCGGGATTCAAAAATCCTTCCCTATTGTGTCAGCTCTTCCGGGCACAGTATCCTAACTGAGGTCTGGAGGAGGGTCATAGTGGGAGGAGCCAGTGCACACCAGGTAGTCCTAAATCTTTCTTAGATGTGCCCAGTCTCCTGCGGAGCCACTATTCCCCATGGTCCTTACGGAGTTCCCAGCATCCACTACGGACTACGAGAAATAGATTTACCGGTGAGTAAAATCTTATTATAAACAGCAGCTACTGGGTTAACATTAAGTTACTGTGTTATTCCTGGGTTAATAGTGCTGGGGTGTGTGCTGGCATACTCTCTCTCTGTCTCTCCAAAGGGCCTTATGGGGGAATTGTCTTCAGATGAGCATTCCCGGAGTGTGTGGTGTGTCGGTACGTGTGTGTCGACATGTCTGAGGTAAAAGGCTCCCCTAAGGAGGAGATGGAGCAAATGTGTGTGTGAGAGGGTGTCTCCGTCGACAACGCCGACACCTGTTTGGATATGTGTAATTAAGTGCTAAGGTGAATTTATTGCACAAAAGATTAGAAAACAGACAGGGAATCTACCCATGTCTGTCCCTATGTCGCAGAGACCTTTAGAGTCTCTCAATGCTCACTATCCAAAATAATAGACACTGATATCGACACGGAGGTTGACTCCAGTGTCGACTACGATCATGCAAAGTTACAGCCAAAATGGCAGAAAAGTATTCAATATATGATTATTGTAATAAAAGATGATTTGCATATCACTGATGACTCATCTGTCCCTGACACAAGGGTAGACATGTTTAAGGGGAAGAAAGCTGAGGGTAAATTTCCCTCCTCTCATGATGAAAAAAAGCGGGAATCTCCAGACAAGAGACTGCAGTTTCCCACAAAGAATTCTCAGGCAGTATCCTTTCCCCACTAGGGCCAGGATATGATGGGAATCTTCCCCTAGGGTGTCACGTTTGCCCAAAAGGTAGCCCTGACGTAACAGCTATTCTCAGGGATCCTGCAGATAGCGTGCACATTCTGGTACACTACTCAGACCGGCGATTGTGTCGGCATGGGTTTATAGCGCTGTGGCAGCGTGGACAGGTACCTTATCAGCAGAGATTGAGACCCTAGTATGTATATAGATATATATATGTATATATACAAAATATGACAAAAATGACAGCACTCTGTCAAAAATGATAAGCTCAGGTGCAGGGTCCTGGTAATTGATACAGACACACTTCTTTCAAAATAGAAAAAAGAATTAGACCAGCACTCACGTTTAGTAGGTGAAAGAAAAGGGGTTTTATTCCTGACAAACCATCTGGATATACCCACTGCTACAGTCCGCCCAACAGCTGTTTCAACGCTTCATGGTTTTCATCAGGGGCAATTGTCACTCTGCCCGGAGTCCTTTTAAGTAGCAGAGAGAGCGCCGAGGGTTTTAAAATATAGAGATATATATTAAAGATGCTGTCTTAAGAGATATGTATATATAAAACATGCCCAAAGATACATGAGTATACTGGGTCCTAGAGTCAAAGCTATGTCGATTTCTGCTTGACGTGTCCTGTAGAATATGCAATGGACAGATGATGCCGACTTAAGAGGCATATGGAAGGCTGAGGATTGTGTGGAGAAGGGTTCTCGGACCTGGTCTCCACAGCTATAGCTGGTAATTCTGATATTTTGTCTTATATTCCTGCACAGCCTAGGAAAGCACGACATTATCAAATGCAGCCTTTAGAACAAAGAAACAAGAAAGTCCGAGGTGCGTCCTTTCTTGCCAGAGGCGGGGGCACAGGAAAGAAGCTGCACAACACAGCTAGGTCCCAGGAACAGAAGTCCTCCCCGGCCTCTACAAAAATCCACCGCATGTCGCTGGGGCTCCACAGGCGGAGCTAGGCCCGGTGGGGGCACGCCTGCGTAAGTTCAGCCACAAGTGGATTCACTCCCTGTTAGATCCCTGGGCAATAGATATTGTGTCTCAGGGATGCAAGCTGGACTTTGAGAAGATGCCCCCTCACCGACGGTCCTGCCGGCTTCCCCCCACGAGAGGGAAACAGTGTTAACTGCAATTCACAGATTGTATCTTCAGCAGGTGGTGGTCAAGGTTCCCCTCCTTCAACAAGGAAAGGGTTATTATTCGACCATGTTGTGGTACCGAAACCGGACGGTTCGGTCAGACCCATATTGAATTTAAAATCCCTGAACATATACCTGAAAAGGTTCAAGTTCAAGATGGAATCGTTGAGAGCGGTCATTGCAAGCCTGGAAGAGGGGGATTTTATGGTGTCTCTGGACATAAAGGATGCTTACCTGCATGTCCCCATTTATCCACCTCATCAGGAGTACCTCAGATTTGTGGTACAGGACTGTCATTACAAATTCCAGACGTTGCCGTTTGGTATGTCCACGGCACCGACAATATTTACCAAGGTAATGGCGAAAATGATGGTGCTCCTGCGAAAGCAAGGAGTCACAATTATCCCATACTTGGACGATCTCCTCATAAAGGCGAAGTCCAGAGAGCAGTTGCTGATCAGCCTAGCACACTCTCGGGAGGTGTTACAACAGCACAGGACAAGACTGCCCTTCCTGGGCATGATTCTGGACACAGACCAGAAAAAGGTGTTTCTCCCGGAGGAGAAGGCCCAGGAGCTCGTGACTCTGGTCAGAGACCTCTTAAAACCAAAACAGGTGTCGGTGCATCAATGCACGCGAGTCCTGGAAAAGATGGTGGCGTCATACGAAGCCATTCCCTTCGGCAGGTTCCTTGCGAGGACATTTCAGTGGGATCTGTTGGACAAGTGGTCCGGATCGCATCTTCAGATGCATCGGCTGATCACCCTATCCCCCAGGGCCAGGGTGTCTCTTCTGTGGTGGCTGCAGAGTGCTCACCTTCTCAAGGGCCGCAGGTTCGGCATACAGGACTGGGTCCTGGTGACCACGGATGCAAGCCTCCGAGGGTGGGGGGCAGTCACTCAGGGAAGAAACTTCCAAGGGCTGTGGACAAGTCAGGAGGCTTGTCTGCACATCAATATCCTGGAACTAAGGGCCATATACAACACCCTGAGTCAAGCGGAGCCTCTGCTTCGCAACCAACCGGTGCTGATTCAATCAGACAACATCACCGCAGTGGCTCATGTAAACCGCCAGGGTGGCATAAGAAGCAGGGTGGCGATGGCAGAAGCCACCTGGATTCTTCGTTGGGCGGAGAATCACGTGCAAGCACTGTCAGCAGTGTTCATTCCGGGAGTGGACAACTGGGAAGCAGACTTCCTCAGCGGGCACGGCCTCCACCTGGGAGAGTGGGGACTTCATCAAGAAGTCTTCATGCAGATTGCAAGTCGGTGGGAACTGCCACAGGTGGACATGATGGCATCCCGCCTCAACAAAAAGCTGCAGAGATATTGCGTCAGGTCAAGAGATCCTCAGGCGATAGTTGTGGACGCACTGGTGACACCGTGGGTGTTCCCGTTGGTCTATGTATTTCCTCCTCTTCCTCTCATACCCAAGGTGCTGAGAATCATAAGGAAAAGAGGAGTGAGAACAATACTCATTGTTCCGGATTGGCCAAGAAGGACTTGGTATCCAGATCTGCAAGAAATGCTCACAGAGGACCCGTGGCCTCTGCCTCTTAAGACGGGACTTGTGCAACAGGGGCCCTGTCTGTTCCAAGACTTACCGCTGCTGCGTTTGACGGCATGGCGTTTGAACGCCGGATCCTAGCAGAAAAAGGCATTCCGATGAGGTCATTCCTACGCTGATAGAGGCTAGGAAGGATGTGACGGCTCAACATTATCACCGTATATGGCGAAAATATGTTGCTTGGTGTGAGGCCAGGAATGCCCCTACGGAGGAATTCCAGCTGGGCCGTTTCCTTCACTTCCTACAGTCGGGAGTGACTTTGGGCCTGAAATTGGGTTCCATTAAGGTCCAGATTTCGGTCCTATCCATTTTCTTTCAAAAAGAACTGGCTTCTCTTCCTGAAGTTCAGACGTTGTAAAGGGAGTGCTGCGTATTCAGCCCCCTTTTGTGCCTCCAGTGGCACCTTGGGATCTTAACGTGGTGTTGAGTTTCCTGAAGTGTGTCAGAATTAGCGGCTTTGTCACATGAAAGCCCCTATCTGGTTTTCCATATGGACAGGGCAGAATTGCTGACCCGTCCACAATTTCTGCCAAAAGTGGTGTCATCTTTTCATATGAACCAACCTATTGTGGTGCCTGTGGCTACTCGTGACTTGGAGGATTCCGAGTTGCTGGATGTGGTCAGGGCTTTGAAGGTTTATGTAGCCAGAACGGCTAGAGTCAGGAAAACTGAGTCGCTGTTTATCCTGTATGCATCCAACAAGCTGGGTGCTCCTGCTTCAAAGCAAACTATTGCTCGCTGGATCTGTAACACGATTCAGCAGGCTCATTCTGCGGCTGGATTGCCGCTTCCAAAATCAGTAAAAGCCCACTCCACAAGGAAGGTGGGCTCTTCTTGGGTGGCTCCCCGAGGGGTCTCGGCATTACAGCTTTGCCGAGCAGCTACTTGGTCAGGTTCAAAACACTTTTGCAAAGTTTTACAAGTTTGATACCCTGGCTGAGGAGGACCTTGTGTTTGCTCATTCGGTGCTGCAGAGTCATCCGCACTCTCCCGCCCGTTTGGGAGCTTTGGTATAATCCCCATGGTCCTTACGGAGTCCCCAGCATCCACTAGGACGTTAGAGAAAATAAGATTTTACTTACCGGTAAATCTATTTCTCATAGTCCGTAGTGGATGCTGGGCGCCCGTCCCAAGTGTGGACTTCTTCTGCAAGACTTGTTTATAGTTATTGCTTAAATAAGGGTTATGTTGTGGTTGCATCAGGGTTGATCTGATGCTCCGTTGTTGTTCATACTGTTAACTGGGTTAGTTTATCACAAGTTATACGGTGTGATTGGTGTGGCTGGTATGAGTCTTGCCCTGGATTCCAAAATCCTTTCCTTGTACTGTCAGCTCTTCCGGGCACAGTTTCTCTAACTGAGGTCTGGAGGAGGGACATAGAGGGAGGAGCCAGAGCACACCAGAATCTAAATTCTTTCTTAAAGTGCCCATGTCTCCTGCGGAGCCCGTCTATTCCCCATGGTCCTTACGGAGTCCCCAGCATCCACTACGTACTACGAGAAATAGATTTACCGGTAAGTAAAATCTTATTTTCTCTGCATGTTATATCTGCGCCCCCCCTCCTGCAGTGCACATTTTTGCTGCTGTGATCAGATCTGAATTAGACCCTGTGTGTACAGTTCACTTTATGGAGAAGTATTGAGTTAATTTTAACATATGAGTTGAAGTTGCATTATATTGCAGATTGTGTGCTAAGTAATTTAGGTCAGCAGAGATCCCTCAGCACACATCGCTGTACACCACTATACACACAGCGATGTGTGCTGAGGGATCTGTGCTAACCAGTGTTTTCTTTATGCATGCTAGGCAATCTGACTAAATTTATACTGCATGCATGAATGATCTTCAGGCCCGCGCATCGCTATCCCTATGGGGCATACACATGGAGTGATTTGTGCTTAATTTCTAAGCGATCTAGTCAGATCCGCTGGAAGGATCGCTCCCTGGCTCTCCCCTGCAGTCCTGCACTACAGAAAGGGTAAAAAAGAGAGGGGGGGCACAAATTTAGGCGCAGTATAATATATATATGCAGCTATAAGGGAAAACACTCTTTATAGGTGATATCCCTGTGGTATATAGCGCTCTGGTGTGTGCTGGCATACTCTCCCTCTGTCTCCCCAAAGGGCTTTGTGGGGTCCTGTCCTCTGTCAGAGCATTCCCTGTGTGTGTGCTGTGTGTCGGTACCACTGTGTCGACATGTATGATGAGGAAAATGATGTGGAGGCAGAGCAAATGCCTGTAAATGTGTTGTCACCCCCTGAGGGGTCGACACCTGTGTGGATGGACTTATGGAAGGAATTACGTGACAGTGTCAGCTCCTTACATAAAAGGTTTGACGACATAGGACAGCCGGCTACTCAGCTTGTGACTGTTCCAGCGTCTCAAATGTCATCAGGGGCTTTAAAACGCCCGCTACCTCAGATGGCAGACACAGATGTCGACACGGATACCGACTCCAGTGTCGACGACGATGAGACTAGTGTACCCTCCAATAGGTCCACCCGTTACATGATTGAGGCAATGAAAAATGTATTACACATTTCTGATAGTACCCCAGGTACCACAAAAAAGGGTATTATGTTCGGTGAGACAAAACTACCAGTAGTTTTTCCTGCATCTGAGAAATTAAATGAGGTGTGTGAGGAAGCCTGGACTTCCCCCGATAAGAAATTGATAATTTCTAAACGGTTATTGGCAGCGTACCCTTTCCCGCCAGAGGATAGGTCACGTTGGGAAACGTCCCCTAGGGTAGATAAAGCGCTTACACGTTTATCAAAACAGGTGGCACTACCGTCTCCGGATACGGCCGCCCTAAAGGATCCTGCTGATAGAAAGCAGGAGGCTACCCTAAAAGCTATATATACACACACGGGCATTATATTGCGACCAGCGATTGCATCAGCATGGATGTGCAGTGCTGCTGCTGCGTGGTCAGATTCCCTGTCGGATAATATTGATACCCTGGATAGGGACACTATTTTGCTGACAGTAGAGCATATAAAGGACGCTGTCTTATACATGCGTGATGCACAGAGGGATATTTGCCGGCTGGTATCAAAAATAAGCGCAATGTCCATTGCCGCCAGAAGGGGGTTATGGACTCGGCAGTGGTCAGGTGATGCCGATTCAAAAAGGCACATGGAAGTTTTGCCTTATAAGGGGGTGGAACTGTTTGGGGATGGTCTTTCAGACCTCGTTTCCACAGCTACGGCTGGGAAATCGACATTTTTGCCACAGGCTACCCCACAGCAAAAGAAGGCACCGTATTATCAAGTACAGTCCTTTCGGCCCCATAAACACAAGAGGGCTCGAGGCGCATCCTTTCTGCCGAGAGGCAAAGGTAGAGGGAAAAAGCTGCAGCATACAGCCAGTTCCCAAGAGCAAAAGTCCTCCCCCGCGTCCGGAAAGTCCACAGCATGACGCTGGGGCTTCACAGGCGGATCCGGGTACGGTGGGGGCCCGTCTCAGAAATTTCAGCACACAGTGGGCTCTCTCACAGGTGGATCCCTGGGCCCTTCAAGTAGTATCTCAGGGGTACAGGCTGGAATTCGAGACGTCCCCCCCCCCCCCCCCCCCCCCGCCGTTTTCTAAAATCTGCCTTACCAGCAACTCCCTCTGCCAGGAAGGCAGTGTTGGTGGCTATCCAAAAACTGTATTCACAGCAAGTGATTGTCAAGGTACCCCTCCATCAGCAAGGGAAGGGTTACTATTCCACAATGTTTGTGGTACCGAAACCGGACGGTTCGGTGAGACCCATCTTAAATCTAAAATCCTTGAACACTTATATCAAAAGGTTCAAGTTCAAGATGGAATCGCTCAGGGCGGTTATTGCGAGCCTGGACGAGGGGGATTACATGGTCTCCCTGGACATCAAGGATGCGTACCTGCATGTCCCCATTTACCCTCCTCACCAGGAGTACCTCAGATTTGTGGTACATGACTGCCATTATCAGTTCCAGACGCTGCCGTTTGGGTTATCCACGGCACTGAGGGTCTTTACCAAGGTAATGGCCGAAATGATGATACTCCTTCGCAAGAAGGGAGTTTTAATTATCCCGTACTTGGACGATCTCCTGATAAAGGCGAGGTCCAGGGAACAGTTGGTAGTGGGGGTAGCACTTTCTCGGGAAGTGCTACAACAGCACGGCTGGATTCTCAATATTCCAAAGTCACAGCTGGTCCCGACGACGCGTCTTCTGTTCCTGGGAATGATTCTGGACACAGACCAGAAAAAAGTGTTTCTTGCAGTGGAAAAGGCCGAGGAGTTGTCATCTCTAGTCGGAGACCTCCTAAAACCGGGACAGGTGTCGGTACATCAATGCACACGAGTCCTGGGAAAAATGGTAGCTTCGTACGAAGCAATTCCATTCGGAAGGTTCCACGCAAGGACTTTCCAGTGGGACCTGTTGGACAAATGGTCCGGGTCCCATCTCCAGATGCAACAGCGGATAACCCTGTCGGCAAGGACCAGGGTGTCGCTGCTGTGGTGGCTGCAGAGGGCTCATCTACTAGAGGGCCGCAGATTCGGAATACAGGACTGGGTCCTGGTGACCACGGATGCCAGCCTTCGGGGCTGGGGCGCAGTCACACAGGGAAGAAATTTCCAAGGACTGTGGTCAAATCAGGAGATTTTGCTTCACATAAATATTCTAGAGCTAAGGGCCATTTACAATGCCCTAAGCCAAGCAAGGCCCCTGCTTCAGAGCCAGCCGGTACTGATCCAATCAGACAACATCATGGCGGTCGCCCATGTAAACAGACAGGGCGGCACAAGAAGCAGGAGGGCAATGGCAGAAGCCACAAGGATTCTCCGATGGGCGGAAAATCATGTGTTAGCACTGACAGCAGTGTTCATTCCGGGAGTGGACAACTGGGAAGCAGACTTCCTCAGCAGGCACGACCTCCACCCGGGAGAATGGGGACTTCATCCAGAAGTCTTCCAAATGCTGGTAAACCGGTGGGAAAGACCACAGGTGGACATGATGGCGTCCCGCCTCAACAAAAAGCTAAAAAGATATTGCGCCAGGTCAAGGGACCCTCAGGCGATCGCTGTGGACGCTCTAGTAACACCGTGGGTGTACCAGTCGGTTTATGTGTTTCCTCCTCTGCCTCTCATTCCCAAGGTACTGAGAATAATACGAAGGCGAGGAGTGAAAACTATACTCGTGGTTCCGGATTGGCCAAGAAGAGCTTGGTACCCGGAACTTCAAGAGATGCTTTCAGAGGACCCTTGGCCTCTGCCGCTCAGACAGGACCTGCTGCAGCAGGGGCCCTGACTGTTCCAAGACTTACCGCGGCTACGTTTGACGGCATGGCGGTTGAACACCGGATCCTGAAGGAAAAGGGCATTCCGGAGGAAGTCATCCCTACCCTGATCAAAGCCAGGAAGGATGTCACCGCAAAACATTATCACCGCATTTGGCGGAAATATGTTGCTTGGTGTGAGGCCAGGAAGGCCCCAACGGAGGAATTTCAACTGGGTCGATTCCTGCATTTCCTGCAAGCAGGGGTGACGTTGGGCCTCAAATTGGCGTCCATGAAGGTCCAGATTTCGGCCCTGTCGATTTTCTTCCAGAAAGAACTGGCTTCACTGCCTGAAGTTCAGACTTTTGTCAAAGGAGTTCTACGTATTCAGCCTCCTTTTGTGCCCCGAGTGGCACCTTGGGATCTCAATGTGGTTTTGGAGTTCCTGAAATCACATTGGTTTGAACCACTTAAGACTGTGGATTTGAAATATCTCACGTGGAAAGTGGTCATGCTGTTGGCTCTGGCTTCGGCCAGGCGTGTGTCAGAATTGGCGGCTTTGTCCTATAAAAGCCCTTATCTGATTTTCCATATGGATAGGGCAGAGTTGAGGACTCGTCCTCAGTTTCTTCCGAAGGTGGTATCAGCGTTTCACTTGAACCAGCCTATTGTGGTGCCTGCGGCTACTAGGAACTTGGAGGATTCCAAGTTACTGGACGTAGTCAGGGCCCTGAAAATTTATGTTTCCAGGACGGCTGGAGTCAGGAAAACTGACTCGCTGTTTATCCTGTATGCACCCAACAAACTGGGTGCTCCTGCTTCTAAGCAGACTATTGCGCGCTGGATTTGTAGCACTATTCAGCTTGCGCATTCTGCGGTGGGACTACCGCAGCCTAAATCTGTAAAAGCCCATTCCACATGGAAGGTGGGCTCATCTTGGGCGGCTGCCCGAGGGGTCTCTGCTTTACAACTTTGCCGAGCTGCTACTTGGTCAGGGGCAAACACGTTTGCAAAATTCTACAAATTTGATACCCTGGCTGAGGAGGACCTGGAGTTCTCTCATTCGGTGTTGCAGAGTCATCCGCACTCTCCCGCCCGTTTGAGAGCTTTGGTATAATCCCCATGGTCCTTACGGAGTCCCCAGCATCCACTAGGACGTCAGAGAAAATAAGAATTTACTCACCGGTAATTCTATTTCTCGTAGTCCGTAGTGGATGCTGGGCGCCCATCCCAAGTGCGGATTGTCTGCAATACTTGTAAATAGTTATTGTTACACAAATCGGGTTGTTATTGCGAGCCATCTGTTCAGAGGCTCCGTTGTTATCATACTGTTAACCGGGGTTCCTATCACGAGTTATACGGTGTGATTGGTGTGGCTGGTATGAGTCTTACCCGGGATTCAAAATCCTTCCTTATTGTGTCAGCTCTTCCGGGCACAGTGTCCTAACTGAGGCTTGGAGGAGGGTCATAGGGGGAGGAGCCAGTGCACACCAGATAGACCTAAATCTTTCTTTAGATGTGCCCAGTCTCCTGCGGAGCCGTCTATTCCCCATGGTCCTTACGGAGTCCCCAGCATCCACTACGGACTACGAGAAATAGAATTACCGGTGAGTAAATTCTTATTATTTGAAGCATAGGTTCAAAAATGCAGAAACAATACTCCTTTGTTATTATCTGGACAATAGCAAGGATTGAATACATTTAGCATGCGACCATAACGTACTAATGCACTTATGCTAATCAAAAAATGAACAATGTTTTGTTAGAGTACAGTCAAACAACAAAAGAGCCAATATTTTTTTTCTGTTTTTTTATATATATATATATATATATATATATATATATATATATATATATATATATATATATATATATATATATATATATATATATAGTTCTCTTTAATATTATTACTGTTCTCTAATACTTAAGTCTTTTTTTTCTGTTTCTTCTTCAGGAACCTTTATAGAGGGTACAATGGGAAGACGTCGTCATCATGAAGTTGTGGAGTAGCTTTGAGATGGTACACTGGCAGCACTGCCTGGTGATGTAATCTGTTCTTTTGGCCCCTGAGGATACCTGGCTGGATCATTTTTAAGCCCCTATTGTTTTTGTGGCTGCTTGGATTGGGAGTCCCCTAGCATCTGCTGGGATTCCAAGGCCTAGCTCTTATGGTATAGGAACATGGACCATAGTAACAGGGAGAAGGATGACAGGCCACGAGCAGCTAAAGCTTTGCCAGTGCGGACTGGCCATAGTTCCCGGCCATCCAGCTCGACCACCTCCTCAGGGGTCCTTATGGTGGGCCCCAACTTCAGGGTGGGAAAGAAGATTGGCTGTGGGAACTTTGGAGAACTACGATTAGGTGAGACCATGTTAATCCTGTTTTGGTGTATGATATAGTGTTCATTCTAGCACCCTGCACCTGGCACAACTCGTGCAATTCCTCTTTCCTGCCTGGGGTGTCGTTTTCTGCTCTGGTACTTTTATCACACTCTAGTGTGTATCTCATAGCAGTCCAAGAGCAGAGAGCAACACCCCAGGCATGAAAGATGAACTGCTTGGGTTGTGACAGATGCATAGTGCTAGAATTAACACAAGTACGAGTAATATTGTAGTGTGTGTGGTGAAGGAATAGTTCTGTAAGCTCTTGTCTGACTGGATGGCATGTAGGGACATAAACTTGCCATTCTATTTTTGAGTCTTATTTAGTACCTGTTATCTTATTTTTTCAATACTTGCTATAGGAGTTATTGTAAGGGGCGCCCAATTTCATATCGGAATGGGCATGATTAAAATTTGTATTAATCTGAGTGATTCATCGATGTATTGTACAAGTTAAAAAGCTTTGCATGTCAAATGGTTGGAAAGCTAATTGCCTTGCTAGTGTTTCCTCATATACACCAGGAGTCCAGAGACAAAAGGCTAATGGCCCTGGAATTCTCTGTGAAACCATGATCAAAGTGTCGGGGCAGGGTCTGTTGGTTATACAATCCAGAGAAGACACCATCAAGGTGTGAAACTTTCTTCTTGGAACTGCTAAGAGTTTGTTTACGCAGTCCTAGTTCCTCAATTTTAAACAAGCAATTAAAGAAAAGGGAATACACCCCTGCTAGATTGGATCAGAAACCCCAAAGTGTGAGCTGAGATTCAGTCAAATCTGATTTTCGAAGGGTTAACAATGAATCCCAAGAGGGTGGGGCTGCGTGTGAATTGCAGTAGGATTAAATATGGGAAACTCGCTTTGCAAACTGTTCATTATCTTTGAGGTGGGTCAAGGAAGCAACTTGGTCCAATAATGACACCAGAAACCCAAAGTGGCCTCACTTATACAGTGTTCTGTACTGCAGGTGACAGGTGTTATGTTTTCTCCCTATTTTTATTTCTTGAAATTGCAATTACTTGTATTAATCTTTAAACTATTATCATCTTGTAACCTTTTTTGTAACTAGAATCTTTGAAGAGTTTCTTGAAATTAAATTCTATTATTTTTTTGTTCTGGTTTCTGTGTTTTCAACCCAAGGCCCGAGCGGCCCATGTTACTGATATATTTTTTAAGTATTAATAATTGTGTGTGGGGGTAAGAGTAGAAGCTCACCCAGGGTGTGATCCCTCAAAGTTTGCTTAGCCTGTTTGGCGCAGGGAAAGGTACTTCTGCTGGTGGCAGTGACCGTGTTGATTTACCACAAGCGCTGAGGTAACCAGAAAAGTGTCACGGGCGGTGATTCTCAGATTGGCGTATCTGGAGGATCTGTGCGCCGGGAATCATGACAGTTTTATAGTGGGCAGTACTCCAACAACCTGCAGGCTGTCAGACCCTTTGAATGTTAAGCATTTGCATTGTCTTTCATCCTTGCATCTCCTGTACTTCCATGTTTAGGCAACTTTAACGTGGGGAGGTGTAAGGTCAGCCCTTAAAAACATGAGTTACTTGTTGGATTAAATTGGGGTAATTGTTTTGCTTTGTAAAACAGTTAGTTTATCCTTAACTGTATTTATTTTGTCCATCAAATGAAATAGCAACTATTTAATTTTGTTTCATCATATTTTTTTTTTTTTTCTCAAGAACAATAATGTTCAGGGTACAAAAGAAAATGAAAAAAATTATCAAGGGGAAGGGAGGAGATAAAGCATGATTCATAAAAATATAGTCTTCATTTAAAATCAGCCAAAGTAATTTCTGGCTGACTTGCATACACAAGTTTCTATACAATGTATAGGGTACAAAATAACTCAGAGTTGAAGCTTTATTGAAAGCGATCAGTGGGACTGTTAATAAGGGAATATGGTGAAAGGGAAAGACCTTGGGAGCCCACTAAAAATCTACCTCACAGTGGGGCAGATGTATTAACCTGGAGAAGGCATAAGGAAGTGATAAACCAGTGATAAGTGCAAGGTGATACACGCACCAGCCAATCAGCTCCAATATGTAAATTAACAGTTAGGAGCTGATTGGCTGGTGCGTGTATCACCTTGCACTCATCACTGGTTTATCACTTCCTTATGCCTTCTCCAGGTTAATACATCTGCCCCAGTATTTGCTTGCAAGATTAGACTATAACAGGATAAGTGGGTGTTCATATATCTGATCTGGTTTTAGTGAATTTATGACCTAAGCAGAGTGCTTTTACAGTAGTGTTGCATTTAGTTCTTAAGTTTGTTAACCCCCACTTGAAAGCTTGTTCCAGGAGTGAATTATTTTTCACTATAATGGTTATAAGAATCAAAGTAGTCTTAATAGAAGCCAGACTGCGTATATACTTGGCTTGTAGCCATTATTGGTCAATCTGGTGTTTAACAATGCTTTTGTATTAGTAGTGATCAGTTGAGGGCTTAAGCTAGGTACACACTATACAATTATTGAGCCGATTTGTCAATAATTTGGTTGTCGGCCAGATTTATTGTATAATGTGTACGAAGGATTGTTTTGGCGATAATTCTGGAAAATTTTGGCCACACACGAGTGATCAATTTTGTGATCTCTGACCAAAAAAAAATCTACAGTATGTACCTAGCTTAACCCATGTCTACTCTTGATGAGAAACGCCTGCATTAGAGTCATAATTACTTGGTTTCAGTTTCTGCATCCCACATAGCTCTGTACAAATTGTAAAGGTAGACATTAGGTACGTATACCTATAGTGCACTTAAGTGTGGTGATTTTCAAATGTTGGCTTTGAATGGGGGCTTACTAGAATTGGGTCTACACCGTTATACCTTTTTATAATAGGATGGACTTTTGGCTTTTCTAATACAGGTTGAGTATCCCATATCCAAATATCCGAAATACGGAATATTCCGAAATACGGACTTTTTTGAGCGAGAGTGAGATAGTGAAACTTTTGTTTTCTGATGGCTCAATGTACACAAACTTTGTTTAATACACACAGTTATTAAAAATATTGTATTAAATGACCTTCAGACTGTGTATATAAGGTGTATATGAAACATAAATGAATTGTGTGAATGTCGACACACTTTATTTAATGCACAAAGTTATAAAAAATATTGGCTAAAATGACCTTCAGGCTGTGTGTATACGGTGTATATGTAACATAAATGCATTCTGTGCTTAGACTTAGGTCCCATTGCCATGATATCTCATTATGGTATGCAATTATTCCAAAATACGGAAAAATCCGATATCCAAAATACCTCTGGTCCCAAGCATTTTGGATAAGGGATACTCAACCTGTAATATAAAGGTAAAAATAATCTGAAAAGCTGAGTGTTCAGTAACCTCTTAAGGAACTTTAGCTTCATGAAATACTTATAGTTTTGTGTGGGTCCGTTCAACAGGACCCTTGCTATTCCACTCTAACATGTTGCTTCCATCCGGTTTCCAACTGGGCAGATGAGCACCAAATATGACCAGAGGTCCTGGCTATATGTGATGACAGGAGCCTGCTATATATAACTGAATTGTGGGTGTTCAAGGGTTATATAGTCTTGGGAATGCCCCTTTTTATTGGAGGAGGTGAGTAACAGGTCTTTGGACAAAAGTGGTTGTGGTATCTGAGAAGAAGTTAATCATGTATTGTGGAGCAGAATTATGGATGGAGCTATATATTATTTTGTCCTTGTACCAGTTGCCATGGCTACTTAGCCCGATGACTGGATCCTGTTCCCCAGCATCCTGAGAGCTGTATGAGTGCGACGACTGCACTCCAATAACCAATCAAACAAGTTCCTGGCGGTAACTGCTCTAATGATAAATGCTTTGAGAGCTTTGTTTGCCAGGATAACAAACAAATGCACAAACTAATCATGGACTTGAGATAGTCATAAATGGCTGCTTGTTTTCTTTTTTTGTTTGCAAGCTGAACATGTCCAGTATCTATTCTTAAGGCTAGTTTATTTGCCTGAAATATGCACACTTTTGTACTTCATACTGTACATAACTAAGGATCAGAGCTGTGAGACTACTTGCTACATTGGAGATGAGTAGCGATTTTCCATAACCTAATAATATGGTCTTTGAAGTAAACTAAATGTCCGTAGTATTTGAGTGCCGTCCTACAGTTTTCTCCTTTTTACTATCCTAGCCGAAGGAAAACAAAAAAAGGAAATTATCATGCAGCCACTTTTGTTACATTGGTAGTGCGACCTATCACATGGAATAAAAAAACAGGAATCTCTTGGTATTTTATAAGCCCTGAACGACTGTTGGCATGAACTGTGAATTCTTCCAATGGTTTATCAAACACCTTAAACCATCACAGTCCTTCGTTTCCTGATGGATTTTCCCACGTGCCAGAAAAAGTTTACTATAGAGCAGGGATGGGGAACCTTCGGCCCTCCAGTTGTTGTTGAACTACACATACCAGCATGCCTTGCTACAGTTTTTCTATTTGGCCATGCTAAAACTGCTGCAGGGCATGCTGGGATGTGTAGGTCAACAACAGCTGGAGGGCCGATGGTTCCCCATCCCTGATATAGAGGATGTTATAAATATTTCTCTTACGTCCTAGAGGATGCTGGGGACTCCGTAAGGACCATGGGGTATAGACGGGCTCCACAGGAGACATGGGCACTCTAAAGACCTTAGATGGGTGTGCACTGGCTCCTCCCTCTATGCCCCTCCTCCAGACCTCAGTTAGATCCTGTGCCCAGAGGAGACTGGGTGCACTGCAGGGGAGCTCTACTGAGTTTCTCTGAAAAAATACTTTTTGTTAGGTTTTTTATTTTCAGGGAGCACTGCTGGCAACAGGCTCCCTGCATCGTGGGACTGAGGGGAGAGAAGCAGATCTACTTAACTGATAGGGTCTGCTTCTTAGGCTACGGGACACCATTAGCTCCAGAGGGTCGGAACGCAGGTCTCACCATCGCCGTTCGTCCCAGAGCCGCGCCGCCGTCCTCCTCACAGAGCCGGAAGATAGAAGCCGGGTGAGTATGAGAAGATAGAAGACTTCAAAGGCGGCAGAAGACTTTTGATCTTCTATGAGGTAACGCTGCGCTCCATTGCTCCCAACACACGCACACACTGGCGGCACTGTATGGGTGCAGGGCGCAGGGGGGCCCTGGGCAGCAATTATTAACCCTCTGGGGACACTGGCATAGATATATACTGCGGAGGCAGTATATTGCAAAAACCGCTGCCAGTATAAAGATTTGAGCGGGATCGAAGCCTGTCGGTAAGGGGGCGGAGCTTGATTCCTCAGCACTAATCAGCGCCATTTTCTCCACAGCACGCTGCAAAGAAGCTGGCTCCCCGGACTCTCCCCTGCTGAACACAAGTACAGAGGGCAAAAAAAGAGGGGGGGCACATTTAATTGGCGCAGTGAGTATATTTATAAAAGCGCCGTACTGACTGGGATTTATTCCAGTGTCCGGTGGCGCTGGGTGTGTGCTGGCATACTCTCTGTCTCTCCAAAGGGCCTTATTGGGGGACTGTCTATATCAGGCCTGGCCAACCTGCGGCTCTCCAGCTGTTGTGAAACTACATATCCCAGCATGCCCTGCTACAGTTTTAACATTCCCTAATAGCAAAATTGTGGCAGGGTATGCTGGGATGTGTAGTTTCACAACAGCTGGAGAGCCACAGGTTCGCCAGGCCTGGTCTATATATATATATATATATATATCTATCTATCTATCTATCTCTATCCCTGAGTGTGTGGGGGTGTCAGTATGTCTGAAACGGAAGGCTCATCTAAGGAGGAGGGGGAGCAGATGATTGTGGTGTGTCTGTCGGTGACGCCGACACCTGATTGGCTGGATATGTGGAATGTTTTAAATGCAAATGTGTCGTTATTACATAAGAGAATGGACAAAGCAGAGTCCAGAGAAAAGACAGGGAGTCAATCCATGGCTTTGGCTGTATCACAGGGCCCTCCAGGGTCTCAGAAACATTCCCTGTCCCAAGTAGCAGACACTGATACCGACACGGATTCTGACTACAGTGTCGACTACGATGATGCAAGGTTACACCCAAGGGTGGCCAAAAGTATTGATTATATGGTTATTGCAATAAAAGATGTTTTGCATATCACAGATGACCCCTCTGTCCCTGACACGAGGGTATGCATGTTTAAGGAAAAGAAACCTGAGGTAACCTTTCCCCCATCTCATGAGCTGAACGCGTTATTTGAAAAGGCTTGGGAAACTCCAGACAAGAAACTGCAGATTCCCAAGAGAATTCTTATGGCGTATCCTTTCCCTGCACAGGACAGGTTACGGTGGGAATCCTCGCCCAGGGTGGACAAGGCTTTAACGCGCTTGTCCAAAAAGGTGGCGTTACTGTCTCCAGACACGGCAGCCCTCAAGGATCCTGCTGATCGCAGACCGGAGACTACCTTAAAATCAATTTATGCACATACGGGTGCCTTGCTCAGACCGGCAATAGCGTCGGCTTGGGTTTGTAGCGCTGTAGCAGCTTGGGCAGATACCTTGTCATCTGACATTGATACCCTAGATAGGGATAGCATTTTATTGACCTTGGGTCACATTAAAGACGCAGTCTTATATATGAGAGACGCTTCGAGAGACGTTGGGCTGTTAGGTTCAAGAGCCAACGCCATGGCGATTTCTGCTAGGCGAGCCATGTGGACCCGCCAGTGGACAGGTGATTCCGACTCAAAGAGACATATGGAAGTTTTGCCTTACAAGGGTGAGGTTTTATTTGGGGAAGGTCTCGCGGACCTGGTTTCCACAGCTACCGCGGGTAAAACTACTTTTTTACCTTATGTTCCCCCACAGCAAATGAAAACACCACAATATCAGATGCAGTCCTTTCGGTCACAAAAGTCCAGAAGAGGTCAGGGCTCTTCCTTCCTCGCCAGAGGTAAGGGTAGAGGGAAAAGAATGCCTGCTACGGCTAGTTCCCAGGAGCAGAAGTCCTCCCCGGCTTCTACTAAATCCACCGCATGACGCTGGGGCTCCTCTGAGGGGAGTCCTCCCCGGTGGGGGCATGTCTTCGACTCTTTAGCCACGTCTGGGTTCAGTCAGACGTGGATCCTTGGGCGATGGAAATTGTATCCCAAGGCTACAAGCTGGAATTCGAAGACGTGCCTCCTCGACGATTTTTCAAATCTGCTTTACCAGCTTCTTCCCCAGAAAGGGAGATAGTTTTAGCTGCAATTCAAAAACTGTGTCAACAACAAGTGATTGTCAAGGTTCCCTAGTGCAACAGGGGAAGGGGTACTATTCAACCCTGTTTGTGGTCCCGAAACCGGATGGCTCGGTCAGACCCATTCTAAATCTAAAATCCCTAAACCTTTACTTGAAAAAGTTCAAATTCAAGATGGAATCGCTCCGGGCAGTTATTTCCAGCCTGGAAGGGGGGGATTTTATGGTGTCACTAGACATAAAGGATGCATACCTTCATGTCCCCATATATCCCCCTCATCAGGTATACCTGAGATTCGCTGTACAGGACTGTCATTACCAGTTTCAGACGTTGCAGTTTGGGCTTTCCACGGCCCCGAGGATTTTCACCAAGGTAATGGCGGAAATGATGGTGCTCCTGCGCAGGCAGGGAGTCACAATTATCCCGTACTTGGACGATCTCCTGATAAAAGCGAGATCGAGAGATCAATTGCAGAAAAGCGTGTCGCTCTCCCTGAGAGTACTGCAGCAGCATGGCTGGATTCTAAATCTAGCAAAGTCACAGTTGATTCCAACGACTTGGCTATCTTTCTTAGGCATGATTCTGGACACGGAATAAAAGAGGGTATTTCTCCCGATGGAAAAAACCCAGGAACTCCAGAACATGGTCAGAGCCCTGTTAAAACCAAAAAATTCAGTCCATCAATGCACTCGAGTACTGGGAAAAATGGTGGCGACCTACGAGGCCATCCCCTTCGGCAGGTTCCATGCGAGGACGTTTCAGTGGGACCTTCTGGACAAGTGGTCAGGGTCCCATCTACAAATACATCAGAAAATAAGCCTGTCCCCCAGGGCCAGGGTGTCTCTCCTGTGGTGGCTGCAGAGTGCTCACCTTCTCGAAGGTCGCAGGTTCGGCATTCAAGACTGGGTTCTGGTGACCACGGACGCGAGCCTCTGATGATGGGGAGCAGTCACACAAGGAAGAAATTTTCATGGGATATGGTCAAGCCAGGAGGCTTGTCTACACATCAACGTACTGGAATTGAGGGCCATATACAACGGCCTACGACAAGCGGAGAATCTTCTTCGCGACCTACCGGTTCTGATTCAATCAGACAACGGGACAAGGAGCAGAGTGGCAATGGCGGAAGCCACCAGGATTCTTCTCTGGGCGGAAAATCACGCAAGCGCTCTGTCAGCAGTCTTCAACTGGGAAGCAGACTTCCTCAGCAGACACGATCTCCATCCAGGAGAGTGGCGACTTCATCAAGAAGTTTTTGCAGAGATAACAAGTTAGTGGGGACTTCCACAAATAGACATGATGGCGTCACGCCTCAACAAGAAGCTTCGGAGGTATTGTGCCAGGTCAAGGGACCCTCAGGCAGTAGCGGTGGACACCCTGGTGACACCATGGGTGTTTCAGTCGTTCTATGTGTTCCCTCCTCTTCCGCTCATCTCAAAAATACTGAGAATCATAAGACGAAAAAGAGTGCAGACAATACTCATTGTTCCGGATTGGCCTCGAAGGGCCTGGTATTCAGATCTTCAGGAAATGCTCACAGAACATCCGTGGCCTCTTCCTCTCAGGGAAGACCTATTGCAGCAGGGGCCCTGCGTGTTCCAAGACTTACCGCGGTTACGTTTGACGGCATGGCGGTTGAACACCAAATCCTAGTGGGGAAAGGTATTCCGGAGGAAGTCATCCCTACTCTGATTAAGGCTAGGAAGGAGGTGACGGCGAAACATTATCACCGCATCTGGAGGAAGTATGTATCTTGGTGTGAAGCCAAGAATGCTCCTACTGAAGATTTCCATCTGGGCCGTTTTCTCCACTTTCTACAGACAGGAGTGGATATGGGCCTAAAGTTAGGCTCCATTAAGGTACAGATTTCGGCCCTATCAATTTTCTTTCAGAAGGAATTGGCTTCTCTCCCAGAAGTCCAGACTTTTGTAAAGGGAGTGCTGCCCATCCAGCCTCCTTTTGTGCCCCCAGTGGCACCATGGGACCTTAACGTGGTGTTACAGTTCCTAAAATCTCACTGGTTTGAGCCTCTTCAAACGGTAGATTTAAAATTTCTCATTTGGAAGGTGGTCATGTTGTTGGCCTTGGCATCTGCAAGGCGGGTGTCTGAATCGGCGGCTTGGTCTCACAAGAGCCCCTGTCTGATTTTCCATGTGGATAGAGCAGAATTAAGGACTCGTCCTCAATTTTTGCCTAAGGTGGTTTCATCTTTTCATATGAACCAACCTATCGTGGTGCCTGTGGCTACGGGTGACTTGGAGGATTCCAAGTGCCTTGATGTAGTCAGGGCCTTAAATATTTATGTAGCCAGGACGGCTTGGGTTAGGAAAACAGAGGCACTGTTTGTCCTGTATGCAGCCAACAAGCTTGGCGCTCCTGCTTCTAAGCAGGCTATTGCTCGCTGGATCTGTAACACGATTCAGCAGGCTCATTCTACGGCTGGATTGCCGTTACCAAATTCGGTAAAGGCCCATTCCATTAGGAAGGTGGGCTCTTCTCGGGCGGCTGCCCGAGGCGTCTCGGCAGTACAGCTTTGCCGAGCGGCGACTTGGTCGGGTTCAAACACTTTTGCTAATTTCTACAAGTTTGATACCTTGGCTGAGGAGGACCTCATGTTTGCTCAATCGGTGCTGCAGAGTCATCCGCACTCTACCGCCCGGTCTGGAGCTTTGGTATAATCCCCATGGTCCTTACGGAGTCCCCTGCACCCTCTAGGATGTAAGAGAAAATAAAATTTTAAACCTACCGGTAAATCTTTTTCTCCTAGTCCGTAGAGGATGCTGGGTGCCCGTCCCAGTGCGGACTAAATTCTGCAAGACTTGTATATAGTTATTGCTTACATAAGGGTTATGTTACAGTTTTGATCAGTCTCGGTCTGATGCTGTTTTGTTTCATACTGTTAACTGGTTCGTATGTTCCAAGTTGTACGGTGTGGATGGTGTGGACTGGTATGTATCTTGCCCGTAGATTAACAAAAATCCTTTCCTCGTACTGTCCGTCTCCTCTGGGCACAGTTCTCTAACTGAGGTCTGGAGGAGGGGCATAGAGGGAGGAGCCAGTGCACACCCATCTAAAGTCTTTAGAGTGCCCATGTCTCCTGCGGAGCCCGTCTAGGTCCTTACGGAGTCCCCAGCATCCTCTACGGACTAGGAGAAAAAGATTTACCGGTAGGTTTAAAATCTTATTATTTAGTTAAAATTCTAAATGCTGACAACTGCAGTACTGAGTGTTTGTCCACGTTTAGCTAAAGGCAGTTTATTGGAATAACTAGTCATGTTTTTGTTGGCAGGTGTCTCCACAGCTTGCTTCATGTAAGGGGTATTTGACAGATGCTTATTGCTGAGACATAAGAGGGTACTACTAAAGGTTGATGTTTGGTCCATTTTGTATTTAAGGGTCTAAATCACACATTTACGATCACATTTTTGACAGATGATTTTTTACTTTTTTTTTTTAAACTATTAGTAAATGTGTGATTGAGACTCTGAAGCACAAAATTGATTAAAAATTGTCCCAACATCGACCCAAATCAACTTTTAGTAAATTTACCCCCAGGTGTACAGTATGCCACCCTCAAATCTTTCAATCTAAGGGACATGAGCAAAATTATATTCTGATATATTCTCACTGCTTGTCATTGAGCGTGATATAGCAAATATTAATGTATGCTATTATAACCTTGGTATATGTGTATATTTTGTACTTTAAGATACAATTTGGAGACTTGTTGATGTTGCATAAAGCACTTACATTTGTGTTCTTTACGCCTCCAGATTCTAACTTTTTAATAATCTTCATGCGGTTTTAGTAATATGTAGGATGTGTGAAATAAATTGTTGCACAATTTTTTATGATGGCATGTTTTGCAGTGGTGCAATAAAGGTCAGAACTATAGACTAGGGGACAGATGTATTAAGCCTGGTGAAGTGATAAAGTCAAAGGTGATGACGCACAGCTCCTAACTGTCAAGATACAGGCTGGGTTTAAAAAATGATAGGAGCTGATTGGCTGGTTCGTTATTACCTTCCTCTTTATCACTTCTCCAGGCTTAATGCATTTGCCCCATAGAGACCAAATTTCTGTTACATTGGCTATTCTAAATAGAATACAGCGATGATGCCTAATAGTAAACTATATTATTCAATACTCCACCACATACCAGGTATAGTGTGCGTACCGAATATATAAACAATTTTGATCATCGCACAATCCTTCAAGTTCATTTATGGAGATATCCATAGTTAAAGGATGCTATAATTGCATATTGCGCTGTCAAATGCTCCTTCTGTATTTTATTTATATTCAGACTGTTATGCTTGCTGATTTCAGGTAAGGCTGCTATATTGATGCTGTAAACGTAAAGAATTGTATGTGTCTCAATGTTTGTCAGCTTTTACCTCTTATTTGTTGCATTTCTAATGAAGGTTTTAATTTTGTAAATGATCCACAGTGCACATGACACTATTGGGCTTACTGTTGTGTTACTATTATATTGACGCTTGAAATTGGTCTCAAATAAAAAACATTATACTCATTGGGGGAATTCAATTTTTTTGGGCGTCTCCAAATCCTGTCTAAACGGGACTGTTTAGACGCCCAACATCTGCAAATTGAAGTGTTTCCCGTAGAGGGAAAAACTAAAAACCTATGAAAACCATGTACATTTAAATTTGGTAACATGAACAAGCAAAAAGAAACAAAAGGGAAACAAAGAAGCCCCTAATAAATAATGTGGTCAATTGAAATTAAGGTAATATGCCGCTGTAACAGCGTAGAACCGCCAACAATGGCACACCAAATCGCCCTGAAATTCCAGATTTTTGTTAACAAACCGGTGTGTACAAAAAAAAACAACACAATTTCATGGCTGCAGTAAGTGTGGCATATGCACACATTTATTCAAACACCGCCAGGTAGCCCTCAAATGAATTGACCCCATGATCTAAGCACACATATTTAGACCTTTATAAAGTAGTACCAGTATTTTGGGACTAAAGCTGGGTACACACTACAATGATTAGTGAACTGGACATCACTCCAACTAAGCGGCCGATTCCGGTAAGCATACACACTCACCGATCAGCCCCTCAAAATGTTAGTCTAGACATCATACCTAGTCTGGCATCTGAATTTGCCCGCCAAGCTGTGACATCAGTGTCAGCAGTCCGTGCAGCAAGACATGCCGATATAGCTGTATAGATCGGCATCAGTACATCAGGATTGGCTGTGCTATGTGGCTGACATGATGTCTGTGAATGACGTTGTTCACAGACATATCGGGTGTACACACCCGCTGATCCACTACCTATATATAATCGGCTCGATAGAATGGTAGATATATCGACCAATGTGTACCCAGCCTAAGTACTGTAATATACAAACATAAAACAGCATAGTCCTGCAGAAATTCCCAAAATTATTTATACAGGATAATTGTGCATCCAGATGCATTTGCAAACAATGGGGCTGAATCAATTTTTCTGCCGTTTGGGTGCTCTGCGGCCACGGAGGACAATTTTTTATTTTCTCGCAGCCTCCAGAGGTGCGAGAAAGAATGTGTCCAAACCCGGCACTTTTGGACACCCAAAGCAGGAGTTTAGACAGGTTTAGCCATTTTACGCGGCTAAACCCTGTCTGTTTGGGCGCGACATGCGCAATGTGCATGGGTGCCCAAACAACAAATGAATAGTGACAATTGTTTTACATGCTAAGCAGGCTGACAAACTAGTTTATTTCAATTATTTTGCTTGAAGTCTAGGGTGTTTGAGACCTTTCAGTTTACACTATAATGTAACGTGCTCATTTCTTCTGATTCTTTTTAAAAACCTAAAATGGCTGTGGTGATTAAAAAGCATCAATTTCCGGAACCAAGAGACCAAATAGAATACTCATCAGTTTCTTTTAAGGATGTTGGAAAATTGCCATCAAAGTTGTGTAGAATTTGTAACCTGAATTTTTATTCCCCCCCCCCACCCCATCTTTTCTAGGCAAGAATCTTTACACAAATGAATATGTGGCAATTAAACTGGTGAGTATGCACCAGTCATATGAGATTTGTGTTTGTACTCTTCTCGCAGGATTACATTTCTGTCTATAGCTTCCTTCCTTCCTTTTCTTGTCTTTCTTGTGTGAAAAATAGGGCTGGCTTCCTGGGTCAAGATGTCAATGTTCATAGGTTATTTGAAAGTAGTGATGTAAATGATTGACGCAAATGCTAATTATGTTTTATTACGTACTTTGACAAACCTATTTGTCTGAAAATGGCATGACTGCTGATATCTGTGGGCAGTCTGGCCATAAAAGGCATTATTTAATCATTTTGGGGAGTTTAGTTAGAAGGACGCTGCAAGCATCATTTACTTCTAGATAAATGGCTGACCGTTTGCATCTATGTAGCTGTGAAGGTGAATAAATGCTAATTTTTACAGTTAGACATATATGCATTTAGAAAGTGCAATTTATACCTTAGCATATTGTAAAATATGTGCCCATATTTAGAGTTTGGTGTGGGTTCCCTAGCTCAGCCCAAACCATCACCTCAGCTGAAGGAGCTTCTCGGTTACATTCCTTGCGCCCTTTTAGCTGCATTTGCTCATAACTTATAATGAGGCCCTGAATATTAGTATTGAATGAAGTATGCTGCTAAGTAAATGATCCCATGTCCCCAACCCCCTGTGACCTTCCAGTAATAAATATGAATATGGTGTATCTGGCAGGCTAATACAAACTGGTATGACAGATCTCATAGCCCAGCTCTTCTGCCAGCCTGCATGGAAACCTTTGATTGATCAGCAGTTTTTTTTCCATGCAGAGGTTCCACATCTTTGATACACTGATGTATGCGGTTCCACTACAACTGCAGTTCCTGAAAAGGATGTAGTAGGGTATGCCGGCGGCCGGGCTCCCGGTGACCAGCATACCATGGTGACTGCATGGAACGTGGTTCTTTTAGCCCCATCTAATCACCTCTGTGTGAGTTAGGAGCATGCAACAGAATATTGTGTAGTGCCTCTGATCTCATGCTGGACAGGTATTATTAGTGAGGAAAAGTCATTTGGGGAAGATTGTGCGGGAGAATGTGAGACTTAAGTTTTCACTGGGGAAATGCTTTAAACTCTGTTAAGGTATCAGACTGTTTGTGTGTGTTTACAAAGTTCTAGCGAAGCGGTGGGCATATAGTATGTAAAATTTTGGAAGAGCTATCAAGATAAAGGAAACCCCACGACTGTCTGACAGAGCCCAATTTTACTGCTAACAGCCATCATGAGATCTTATCTTTCTGCCTTGTATACCAGACTTTGGGCTTCCTCCCTTTCCTTTTCCCGGTAGAAAAGATGGAAAACTAATTTATAGTCCTACAGAGCAAGAGGTTCTTGAAGATTAATACTTCATAATACCAGTACAGTGTTTTTTGGTTTGGTTTGTCTTGGGGGATTTTTTATTAATTTAGGTACACACAATGTTTTAGAGTTGATATTTCCATTTTCAGCAATCTTACTAATCATTTCTTCTGTTAAGGCATGAATGGAAGGTTTATAGTGAAGGATATGGAATGAGCATTCTCACGTGGCTTGTATGCAATAGGTTGGGCAGTGAGGGTTGTTGGGTCCATCAGTGGCAATGGCAGATGTGACAACTAGCACTTTCAAGAGAAGTATGATTTCAATTTCAAGATAATTGAAGTGTGGTTACCCCCACTATTGTATAGTAGTGATCATCCAGTCACACTGCCACGGTCTGTGATTGGTGCTTGTTTTGGGCATAGGTCCAAAAACAACATTATTTCTCTAACGTCCTAAGTGGATGCTGGGGACTCCGTAAGGACCATGGGGAATAGCGGCTCCGCAGGAGACTGGGCACAAAAGTAAAGCTTTAGAACTACCTGGTGTGCACTGGCTCCTCCCCCTATGACCCTCCTCCAAGCCTCAGTTAAGATTTTGTGCCAGAACGAGAAGGGTGCACACTAGGTGGCTCTCCTGAGCTGCTTAGTGAAAAGTTTAGTTTTAGGTTTTTTATGTTCAGTGAGACCAGCTGGCAACAGGCTCACTGCATCGAGGGACTAAGGGGAGAAGAAGCGAACTCGCCTGCGTGCAGAGTGGATTGGGCTTCTTAGGCTACTGGACATTAGCTCCAGAGGGACGATCACAGGCCCAGCCATGGATGGGTCCCAGAGCCGCGCCGCCGGCCCCCTTACAGAGCCAGAAGAGCAGAAGAGGTCCGGAAAATCGGCGGCAGAAGACGTCCTGTCTTCAACAAGGTAGCGCACAGCACTGCAGCTGTGCACCATTGCTCTCAGCACACTTCACACTCCGGTCACTGAGGGTGCAGGGCGCTGGGGGGGGGGCGCCCTGAGACGCAATAAAAACACCTTGGATGGCAAAAAATGCATCACATATAGCTCCTGGGCTATATGGATGCATTTAACCCCTGCCAGAATACATAGAAAAACGGGAGATAAGGCCGCCGATAAGGGGGCGGAGCCTATCTCCTCAGCACACTGGCGCCATTTTCCCTCACAGCTCCGTTGGAGGGAAGCTCCCTGGCTCTCCCCTGCAGTCACTACACTACAGAAAGGGTTAAAAAAGAGAGGGGGGGCACTAATTACGCGCAGTATTAAAGATACAGCAGCTATAAGGGGAAAAACACTTATATAAGGTTATCCCTGTATATATATAGCGCTCTGGTGTGTGCTGGCAAACTCTCCCTCTGTCTCCCCAAAGGGCTAGTGGGGTCCTGTCCTCTATCAGAGCATTCCCTGTGTGTGTGCTGTATGTCGGTACGTTTGTGTCGACATGTATGAGGAGAAAAATGATGTGGAGACGGAGCAGATTGCCTGTAATAGTGATGTCACCTCCTAGGGGGTCGACACCTGAGTGGATGAACTGTTGGAAGGAATTACGTGACAGTGTCAGCTCTGTATAAAAGACAGTGGTTGACATGAAACAGCCGGCTACTCAGCTTGTGCCTGTCCAGACGTCTCATAGGCCGTCAGGGGCTCTAAAGCGCCCGTTACCTCAGATGGCAGATATAGACGCCGACACGGATACTGACTCCAGTGTCGACGGTGAAGAGACAAATGTGACTTCCAGTAGGGCCACACGTTACATGATGGAGGCAATGAAAAATGTTTTACACATTTCTGATAATACGAGTACCACCAAAAAGGGGTATTATGTTCGGTGAGGAAAAACTACCTGTAGTTTTCCTGAATCTGAGAAATTAAATGAGGTGTGTGATGATGCGTGGGTTTCCCCCGATAACAACTGATAATTTCTAAAATGTTATTGGCATTATATCCTTTCCCGCCAGAGGTTAGGGTGCGTTGGGAAACACCCCCTAGGGTGGATAAAGCGCTCACACGCTTGTAAGGGCTGTACCCTCTCCTGAGATGGCCGCCCTTAAGGATCCTGCTGATAGAAAGCAGGAGGGTATCCTAAAATGTATTTACACACATACTGGTGTTATACTGCGACCAGCAATCGCCTCAGCCTGGATGTGCAGTGCTGGGTTGGCGTGGTCGGATTCCCTGACTGAAAATAGTGATACCCTAGATAGGGACAGTATATTTTTGCCTATAGAGCATTTAAAAGATGCATTTCTATATATGCGTGATGCACAGCGGAATATTTGCCGACTGGCATCAAGTCTAAGTGCGTTGTCCATTTCTACCAGTAGAGGGTTATGGACACGACAGTGGTCAGGTGATGCGGTTTTCAAACGGCATTTGGAAGCAACATAAGAAGACGCCGTATTATCAGGTGAGACCGATTCTAAATCTAAAATCTTTGAACACTTACATACAGAGGTTCAAATTCAAGATTGAGTCACTCAGAGCAGTGATTGCGAACCTGGAAGAAGGGGACTACATGATGTCTCGGGACATCGAGGATGCTTACCTTCATGTCCAAATTTACCCTTCTCACCAAGGGTACCTCAGGTTTATGGTACAGAACTGTCACTATCAGTTCAGACGCTGCCGTATGGATGGTCCACGGCACCCCGGGTCTTTACCAAGGTAATGGCCGAAATGATGATATTCCTTCGAAGGAAGGGAATTTTAGTTATCCCTTACTTGGACGATTCCCTGATAAGGGTAAGATCCAGGGAACAGTTGGAGGTCGGTGTAGCACTATCTCAGGTAGTGTTGCGGCAGCACGATTGGATTCTCAATATTCCAAAATCGCAGCTGGTTCCGACGACTCGTCTTCTGTTCCTAGGGATGATCCTGGACACAGTCCAGAAAAAGGTGTTTCTCCCGGAGGAAAAAGCCAGGGAGTTATCCGAACTAGTCAGGAACCTCCTAAAACCGAGCCAAGTCTCAGTGCATCAATGCACAAGGGTTCTGGGTAAAATGGTGGCTTCCTACGAAGCAATCCCATTCGGCAGATTCCACGCAAGAACTTTCCAGTGGGACCTGCTGGACAAATGGTCCGGATCGCATCTTCAGATGCATCAGCGGATAACCCTGTCACCAAGAACAAGGGTGTCCCTCCTGTGTTGGTTGCAGAGTGCTCATCTTCTAGAGGGCCGCAGATTCGGCATTCAGGACTGGGTCCTGGTGACCACGGATGCCAGCCTGCGAGGCTGGGGAGCAGTCACACAGGGAAGGAATTTCCAGGGCTTATGGTCAAGCCTGGAGACATCACTTCACATAAATATCCTGAAGCTAAGGGCCATTTACAATGCTCTAAGCTTAGCAAGACCTCTGCTTCAAGGTCAGCCGGTGTTGATCCAGTCGGACAACATCACGGCAGTCACCCACGTAAACAGACAGGGTGGCACAAGAAGCAGGAGGGCAATGGCAGAAGCTGCAAGGATTCTTCGCTGGGCGGAAAATCATGTGATAGCACTGTCAGCAATTCCGGGAGTGGACAACTGGGAAGCAGACTTCCTCAGCAGACACGACCTCCACCCGGGAGAGTGGGGACTTCACCCAGAAGTCTTCCACATGATTATAAACCGTTGGGAAAAACTCGACAGGTATTGCGCCAGGTCAAGGGACCCTCAGGCAATAGCTGTAGACGCTCTGGTAACACCGTGGGTGTACCAGTCAGTGTATGTGTTCCCTCATCTGCCTCTCATACCCAAGGTACTGAGATTGATAAGATGGAGAGGAGTAAGCACTATATTCGTGGCTCCGGATTGGCCAAGAAGGACTTGGTAACCGGAACTTCAAGAAATGCTCACGGAGGATCCGTGGCCTCTACCTCTAAGTAGGGACCTGCTCCAGCAAGGACCCTGTCTGTTCCAAGACTTACCGCGGCTGCGTTTGACGGCATGGCGGTTGAACGCCGGATCCTGAAGGAAAAAAGGCATTCCGGATGAAGTCATCCCTATCCTGATCAAAGCCAGGAAGGATGTAACCGCAAAACATTATCACCGCATTTGGCGAAAATATGTTGCGTGGTGCGAGGCCAGTAAGGCCCGACGGAGGAAATTCAACTGGGTCGATTCCTACATTTCCTGCAAACAGGAGTGTCTATAGGCCTGAAATTGGGGTCCATTAAGGTTCAAATTTCGGCCCTGTCAATTTTCTTCCAAAAAGAACTAGCTTCAGTCCCTGAAGTTCAGACGTTGTAAAAGGGGTACTGCATATACAGCCTCCTTTTGTGCCTCCAGTGGCACCTTGAGATCTCAATGTAGTTTTTGGGTTCCAAAAGTCACATTGGTTTGAACCACTTAAATCTGTGGAGTTAAAATATCTCACATGGAAAGTGGTCATGCTGTTGGCCTTGGCCTGGGCCAGGCGCGTGTCAGAATTGGCGGCTTTATCCTGTAAAAGCCCTTATCTGATTTTCCATTCGGACAGGGCGGAATTGAGGACTCGTCCTCAGTTTCTCCCTAAGGTGGTTTCAGCGTTTCACCTGAGCCAACCTATTGTGGTGCCTGCGGCTACTAGGGACTTGGAGGACTCCAAGTTGCTAGACGTTATCAGGGCCCTGAAAATATATGTTTCCAGGACGGCTGGAGTCAGAAAATCTGACTCGCTGTTTATCCTGTATGCACCCAACAAGCTGGGTGCTCCTGCTTCTAAGCAGACTATTGCTCGTTGGATTTGTAGTACAATTCAGCTTGCACATTCTGTGGCAGGCCTGCCACAGCCAAAAATCTGTAAATGCCCACTCCACAAGGAAGATGGGCTCATCTTGGGCGGCTGCCCGAGGGGTCACGGCTTTACAACTTTGCCGAGCAGCTACTTGGTCAGGAGCAAATACGTTTGTAAAATTCTACAAAATTGATACCCTGGCTGAGGAGGACCTGGAGTTCTCTCATTTGGTGCTGCAGAGTCATCCGCACTCTCCCGCCCGTTTGGGAGCTTTGGTATAATCCCCATGGTCCTTACGGAGTCCCCAGCATCCACTTAGGACGTTAGAGAAAATAAGAATTTACTTACCGATAATTCTATTTCTCGTAGTCCGTAGTGGATGCTGGGCGCCCATCCCAAGTGCGGATTGTCTGCAATACTGGTACATAGTTATTGTTACCAAAAAATCGGGTTATTGCTGTAGTGAGCCATCTTTTCTAGAGGCTCCTCTGTTATCATGCTGTTAACTGGGTTTAGATCACGAGTTGTACGGTGTGATTGGTGTGGCTGGTATGAGTCTTACCCGGGATTCAAAATCCTTCCTTATTGCGTACGCTCGTCCGGGCACAGTATCCTAACTGAGGCTTGGAGGAGGGTCATAGGGGGAGGAGCCAGTGCACACCAGGTAGTTCTAAAGCTTTACTTTTGTGCCCAGTCTCCTGCGGAGCCGCTATTCCCCATGGTCCTTACGGAGTCCCCAGCATCCACTACGGACTACGAGAAATAGAATTATCGGTAAGTAAATTCTTATTTTGTAGTCTGAATTGCTTCTTTATACACATTTCTCTAACGTCCTAGTGGATGCTGGGAACTCCGTAAGGACCATGGGGAATAGCGGGCTCCGAAGGAGGCTGGGCACTCTAGAAAGATCTTAGACTACCTGGTGTGCACTGGCTCCTCCCACTATGACCCTCCTCCAAGCCTCAGTTAGATTTCGTGCCCTGCCGAGGTTGGGTGCACACTAGGGGCTCTCCTGAGCTCTTAGAAAGTTATAGTCTTAGAATTTGTTATTTTCAGTGAGACCTGCTGGCAACAGGCTCACTGCAGCGAGGGACTAAGGGGAGAAGAAGCGAACTCGCCTGCTTGCAGCCGGATTGGGCTTCTTAGGCTACTGGACACCATTAGCTCCAGAGGGATCGACCGCAGGCCCAGCCTTGATGTTCGGTCCCGGAGCCGCGCCGCCGTCCCCCTTACAGAGCCAGAAGCAAGAAGATGGTCCGGAAAATCGGCGGCATGAAGACTCTGTCTTCACCAAGGTAGCGCACAGCACTGCAGCTGTGCGCCATTGCTCCTCTCACACACTTCACACTCCGGTCACTGAGGGTGCAGGGCGCTGGGGGGGGCGCCCTGAGGCAGCAATAAAAACACCTTGGCTGGCTAAAATACCTCAATATATGGCCCCAGGGGCTATTTATGAGGTAAATACCCCTGCCAGAATTCCATAAAAAACGGGAGAATAGGCCGCGAAAAAGGGGCGGAGCCTATCTCCTCAGCACACTGGCGCCATTTTTCCCTCACAGCTCGGCTGGAGGGAAGCTCCCTGGCTCTTCCCTGCAATTCTACAGTACAGTAAGAGGGAAAAGAGAGGTGGGGCATTAAAATTGGCACTGTATACAGTATATTATATAAAAGCTATTAGGGACATAACTCAGTTAGTCCCTATATATATATAGCGCTCTGGTGTGTGCTGGCATACTCTTACTCTGTCCCCCCAAAGGGCTTTTGTGGGTCCTGTCCTCGTTTAGAGCATTCCCTGTGTTTCTGCGGTGTGTCGGTACGGCTGTGTCGACATGTTGAATGAGGAGGCTTATATGGTGACAGAACAGAGGCCGATATATGTGATGTCGCCCCCTGTGGGGCCGACACCAGAGTGGATGGATAGGTGAAAGGTATTAACCGACAGTGTCAACTCCTTACATAAAAGGGTGGATGACGTAACAGCTGTGGGACAGCCGGCTTCGCAGCCCGCGCCTGCCCAGGCGTCTCAAAGGCCATCAGGGGCTCAAAAACGCCCGCTCTCTCAGATGGCAGACACAGATGTCGACACGGAGTCTGACTCCAGTGTCGACAAATTGGAGACATATACACAATCCACTAGGAACATCCGTGACGTGATCCCGGCAATAAAAAATGTGTTATACATTTCTGACTTTAACCCAAGCACATCTAAAAATGGGTTTTAGGTTTGGGGAGAAAAAACAGGCAGTGTTTTGTTCCCCCATCAGATGAATAAATGAAGTGTGTGAAAGCGTGGGTTCCCCCGTTAAGAAACAAACTGGTAATTTATAAAAAGTTACTGATGGCGTACCCTTTCCCGCCAGGTGGATAAGTTACGCTGGGAGATATCCCCTAGGGTGGATAAGGCGCTCACACGTTTGTCAAAAAAGGTGGCACTGCCGTCTTAGGATACGGCCACTTTAATAGGTACCTGTTGATAAAAAACAGGAGGCTATCCTGAAGTCTGTATTTACACACTAAGGTACTAGACTGAGACCTGCAGATAGTGCTGCTGCAGCGTGGTCGGTGACCCTGTCAAACAGGGATACTAGTTGGCAAACATAAAAACATATTAAAGACGTCGTCTTATATATGGGGGATGCACAGAGGGATATTTTGCCGGCTGGCATCCAAAATAAATGTAATGTCCATTCTGTCAGGAGGGTATTAGAGACCTGTCACTGGACAGGTGATGCTGACTTAAAAAGCGCATAGAGAGCCTTATAAGGGTGAGGAATTATTTGGGGATGGTCTCTGGGACCTCGTATCCACAGCAACTGCTGGGAAGAAATAATTTTACCTCAGGTTTCCTCACAGACAAAGGTACAGTCCTTTCGGCTTCAGAAAAGCAAGCGGGTCAAATGGCGCTTCCTTTCTGTACAGAGACAAGGGTAGAGGGAAAAAAGCTGCACCAGTCAGCCTGTTCCCAGAATCAAGATTCTTCCCCCGCCTCCTGTGAGGCCACACCATGACGCGGGTGCTCCACAGGTGTAGCCAGGTACGGTGGGGGGCCGTCTCAAAAATTTCAGCAATTAGTGGGCTCGCTCACAGGTGGATCCCTGTTTCTTTCAAGTAGTATTTCAGGGGTACAAGCTGGAATTCGAGATGTCTCCCCCCAGCCGTTTCCTAAAATATGCCTTGCTGACAACTCCCTCAGGCAGGGAGGCTGTGCTAGAGGCAATTAATAAGCGGTATTCCCAGCAAATAATACTCAAGGTGCCCCTACTTCAACAAGGACGGGGTTACTATTCCACACGGGTTGGAGTACCGAAACCGCATGGTTCGGTGTGACCCATTTTATATTTAAAATCCTTGAACACAAAAATTCAAGTTCAAGATGGAATCGCTCAGGGCGGTTATTCCAAGCCTGGACGAGGGGGATTACATGGTATCCTGGGACATCAAGGATGCTTACCTGCATGTCCCCATTTACCATCCTCGCCAGGAGTACCTCAGATTTGTGGTACAGGATTACCATTACCAAGTCCAGACACTGCCGTTTGGACTGTACATGGCACCGAGGGTGTTTTATCATGGTAATGGCCGAAATGTTGATACTCCTTCAAAAAAAGGGAGTTGTAATTATCCCGTACTTGGACAATCTCGTTATAAGGGCGAGGTCCAAGGAGCAGTTGGTAGTCGGGGTAGCACTATTTTGGAAAGTGCTACAACAGCATGGTTGGATTCTAAACAGTCCAAAGTCACAGCTGGTTCCTATGACACGTCTACTGTTCCTGGGGATGGTTCTGGACATAAACCAGAAATAGTGTTTCTCCCGGAGGAGAAAGCCAAGGAGTTGTCATCTCTAGTCAGAGACCTCCTGAAGCCAAAATAGGTAGCGGTGCATCATTGCACGCGAGTCCTGGGAAAAATGGTAGCTTCCTACGAAGCAATCCCATTAGGCAGGTTCCATACAAGAACTTTTCAGAGGGACCTGTTGGACAAGTGGTCCGGATCGCATCTTCCGATGCATAGGCTGATAACCCTGTCTCCAAGGACCAGGGTATCTCTACTGTGGTGGCTGCAGAGTGCCCATCTTCAAGAGGGCCGCAGGTTCGGCATACAGGACTAGGTCCTAGTGACCATGGATTCCAGCCTTTGAGGCTGGGAGGCAGTCACACAGGGAAGAAATTTCCAGGGACTTTGGTCAAGTCAGGTTATTTCCCTACACATAAATATTCTGGACCTGAGGGCCATTTACAATGCCCTGAGGCCGGCAAGGCCTCTGCTTCAAAACCAGCCGGTACTGATCCAATCAGACAACATCACGGCAGTCGCCCATGTAAACCAACAGGGCGGCACAAGAAGCAGGATGGCGATGGCAGAAGCCACAAGGATTCTCCGATAGGCGGAAAATCATGTGTTAGCACTGTCAGCAGTGTTCATTCCCGGAGTGGACAACTGGGAAGCAGATCTTCTCAACAGACACGACCTCCACCCGGGAGAATGGGGACTTCCTCCAGAAGTCTTCCAATAGGATTGTACACCATTGGGAAAGGCCACAGGTGGACATGATGGCGTCCCGCCTCAACAAAAAGCTATAAAAGATATTGCACCAGGTCAAGGGACCCTCAGGCGATAGCTGTGGACGCTCTGGTAACACCGTGGGTGTACCAGTCGGTTTATGTGTTCTCCCCTCTGCCTCTCATACCAAAGGTACTGAGAATAATAAGAAGGCGAGGAGTAAGAACGATACTCGTGGATGGCCAAGAAGAGCTTGGTACCCAGAACTTCAAGAATTTATATCAGAGGACCCATGACCTCTGCCACTCAGACAGGACCTGCGGCAGCAGGGGCCCTGTCTGTTCCAAGACTTACCGCGGCTGCGTTTGTCGGCATGGCGGTTGAACGCCGGATCCTGAAGGAAAAGGGCATTCCGGAGGAAGTAATTCCTACGCTTACTAAAGCCAGGAAAGAGGTTACAGCAACTCATTATCACCGCATATGGCGAAAATATGTTGCATGGTGTGAGGCCGAAAGGGCCCCAACAGAGGAATTTCAACTAGGTCGATTTCTGCATTTCCTGCAAGCAGGAGTGACTATGGGCCTTAAATTGGGTTCCATTAAGGTACAGATCTCGGCTCTGTCGATTTTCTTTCAAAAAGAACTAGCTTCAGTACCTGAAGTTCAGACATTTATAAAAGGAGTGCTGCAGAGTCAGCCCCCGTTTGTGCCTCCTGTGGCACCTTGGGATCTCAACGTGGTGTTGATTTTCTTAAAATCACATTGGTTTGAACCACTAAAAACCGTGGATCTGAAATATCTCACGTGGAAGGTGGTTATGTTATTGGCCTTGGCTTCTGCCAGGCGAGTATCAAAGTTGGCGGCTTTGTCTTGTAAAAGCCCTTATTTGATTTTCCATATGGATAGGGCAGAATTGAGGACTCGTCCCCAGTTTCTCCCAAAGGTGGTGTCAGCGTTTCACCTGAACCAGCCTATTGTGGTGCCTAGGCTACTAGGGACTTGGAGGACTCCAAGTTGCTAGACGTTGTCAGGGCACTGAAAATATATGTTTCCAGAACGGCTAGAGTCAGAAAATCTGACTCGCTGTTTATCCTATATGCACCTAACAAGCTGGGTGCTCCTGCTTCTAAGCAGACTATTGCTCGTTGGATTTGTAGTACAATTCAGCTTGCACATACTGTGGCAGGCCTGCCACAGCCAAAATCTGTCAATGCCCATTCCACAAGGAAGGTGGGCTCATCTTGGGCGGCTGCCCGAGAGGTCTCGGCTTTACAACTTTGCCGAGCAGCTACTTGGTCAGGGGCAAACACGTTTGCAAAATTCTACAAATTTGATACCCTGGCTGAGGAGGACCTGGAGTTCTCTCATTCAGTGCTGCAGAGTCATCCGCACTCTCCCGCCCGTTTGGGAGCTTTGGTATAATCCCCATGGTCCTTACGGAGTTCCCAGCATCCACTAGGACGTTAGAGAAAATAAGAATTTACTCACCGGTAATTCTATTTCTCGTAGTCCGTAGTGGATGCTGGGCGCCCATCCCAAGTGCGGTTTATCTGCAATACTTGTACATAGTTATTGTTAACTAAATCGGGTTATTGTTGAGCCATCTGTTGAGAGGCTCTATTGTTTCATACTGTTAACTGTGTTTCATATCACGAGTTGTACGGTGTGATTGGTGTGGCTGGTATGAGTCTTACCCGGGATTCAAAATCCTTCCTTATTGTGTACGCTCGTCCGGGCACAGTACCTAACTGAGGCTTGGAGGAGGGTCATAGTGGGAGGAGCCAGTGCACACCAGGTAGTCTAAGATCTTTCTAGAGTGCCCAGCCTCCTTCGGAGCCCGCTATTCCCCATGGTCCTTACGGAGTTCCCAGCATCCACTACGGACTACGAGAAATAGAATTACCGGTGAGTAAATTCTTATTATTGCGAACTTGAAGCTTGAAATAAAGTGAAGATTTTTTTTTTCTAGGAACCAATTAAATCTCGTGCTCCTCAGCTTCATCTGGAATACCGGTTTTACAAGCAACTCGGGACTACAGGTACAGAAACTATTTATGCATGGCATTATGTAGAAGTTATTTGACAAGAGTTTTAGTCTTCGATAACATAGCAAGGTGTGGCTGTTATGCATCAGGTGTTCTTGTGTGGCTGCTGACAGTGGCTCAGCTGTGAATAGATAGTGTTCCGGCATAGGGTAGTTACTGTTACAATAGAATAACTAACAGGACAGTACCCCTGAACTTATCCAGAGATCAGGGAAAGTAGTTTCCCAGGAATTAGACACAGAGGGATTTAATAACCAATTTCTTAGGAATATCTGACAAGTTTGTTAAATGTCTAAGCTCCCTATTAGATGTTGGCATCAAAATATGTTTCTGTAGACCTTCCAATTTAAATGTTTACAGGAATCTCTAGGCTTTTTTTAGAAAGGTAAATGTGTTGAGAATAGCCTTAGATTGTTATATTATTTTCGCCTGGTTCTGTTTACAGCCTGTTTCATGTCTTATGTAATTAATTTGTGTCATTATACAGTAGCAGCGCTTTTGAATTAACAATTAAAAATAATGAAAATAATAACCCCCCCTGCGGAATGGTATCGGGAGCCCGCCGCTTTGGATCCTGCGCGTTTGGGTGCCGCTGTCAGTATTCTGACACCTGGGGTAAATAGGCTAACCCCCCCCCCGCAGCCTTCATCCCCTTCCCCCCTCCCCCCCCCCCCTTTTCTTACTCTGGACCTGACCCTAAGGAGCCCCGGCATACTTGCGTTTGGGATGCCGACAGTCTGTATTCTGGCGCCAGCATGTTGACCCATGTCGGGATATCAGCGTTGGCATTTCAACCAGTGTCTGTATTCCGGCGTCTGTATACAGTCTTCCAGCATCCTGAACGCCTGCATCCTGACTGCATCCCCTCCCTGCCATCTAAATATTAGTGCTGCAAGAGCAATGCTGTAGTCATTCATCCACTTAAAGACAGGTTTTGGGCTGTGTGGTTTGGTTTACGTTTTATAATTATTTTAAGTGCTCACAAGAATGGATGGGATCAAATACACGACAGGAAAAGCAGAATCAATAAAAGGGATCCATTTTACATTTAGAATGAACACAATATAAGATAAGAGTTTATTCAGATGTGGATGGAGGGGAGTACCGATTATTGGTAATTTGCACATGCACAGGACCCGTCCTGCAACGTAGCAAGCAACCTGGAATCGGACTGTCAGTGATTGACAGTCTGATGCTGTTTCGGGGGAAGGGCTGGTGGTGTGTCTACAGCGTTTAGTGGGAGGGAAGGGGCCAGGGATCTTCATCCTTGGATGGAGATTTCCTGACCCCTGCGACGTGTGGCTTGCGCCGACACCTTTTGATGGTGAGTGAGAGATATGGTACTGGGTCCTTGGACGCAGGTCGGAACACTACTGCAGTAGGAGGCATCTGCTTGTAATGGATGCCTCCTGCTGCATCACCATACAGCACCATCACTGCTACTTCCAAGGAATAGCAACTCCAGTCACATCTGAATGACCTGCAATAAGTTAACGATACATAGTTAATGGATAAATCTATGTAACAGCAAGGAAAAGGAAGGGGCGATGGTTAAAAGGGGGAACAGGACCAAGGCAAAATGGAAAGTAATGTAACTGACACATGAGCAAATGGGTTCTATAGGGGGTTTTCCTTTCTAACATATACTGTTCATATAAACTGACTGTAGTTAAAGATATATGCCTTTATGCTCCTGCAGAAGTAGCTGTTACAGGAGTACACTAGGCCATCCACAGAACCTTGTTCATTAGGGTTGCACATTTTGTATGAGTGGTGCAGGTACTTGTTAGAAACTACTACAGTATTATGTGTTACTGCTGATGTCTGAGAGTGACAGAGATTTCAGTGCAGCTTGCTATGGGGTCCATGTTGAGCACAAAATGACAGAACTATTTCAGAGTATCTCCTACCATTTTTAAATAATATGCGGCTGCTTTGCTTTTTTTTTCTTCTTAATCTATTCTATTTCCAACAGCCTGAGATTACACGGCTCATAATACACCCAGCTTAGTTCTAGCAGTGTAATCCTCAACCCATCCTCTAGTTATCACAGACCCAGAGACCTCTCTCAGTGCAGTTTTCAGAATAATTGCTTGTTTTTAATTTGCTTTTAAAATAAAGCTAAAAGTGCGAAGCACATGGTAAGCACAAATGGTCATCAGTTCTTTGGTTCGGTCTTGAATGACTGCAGTTATGTCACTCTAGGTTTTTATTTTCCACCTTTTTATTCTCATGGGCTTCCTGCCAGCTGCTCCAGCTTCCTCCCATGGTCCAGAAACATACCGGCAGGGTTAATTGGTGTCTAAACTAAATTTGCTCTAGTTCATATATGCTTGTGTTTAGTAGATTAGCATTATTCCCTACATACAGGAATTATGCAATGTATAAACCTTTTCTGAGCAGCTCTGTGTATTATTCTGGAGATATAAAATTAGAGGAGTAATTGAAACCGCTTTTAAATTTAACTATGAAAACACAAAAATTCTAAACTTTTTTTATTTTTTTTGGTGGGGGGGGATGTTCTCTACAGAAGCATGTAAGATATCAGGAGGAATAAGGAAAAACAATTAGTTTTAACTTTTAGGTGATCTTCAGTAAACCGTATTGTTGAATGTTACATACCTGAACTACAGCTTTGCTTACCATTCAGCAGGATTCCCAGCATCTGTAAGAGCCCTTCGTTGCTCTGTTCTTCCTGCTGGGGCAGGTGTTTCAGACAAGCAGCACATTGTCAATGAATGGTCAATTCACAAACTGCAGGCTTTGTAGACAATACTGCCTAAACTGGCAAATGGTAGAAGCAGCGAGGAGCCTTTTACATAGGTTGGGGGACCCACAGGTTCTAAAGTGGCATCCATCTCCAGATAAGTAATATACTGTCTAGTATTATTGTCTCATTTAATAAACTCCCCTAAAAAAGTTTCCAGTTTTGTGTGGGTTTTATCCTTTAAGGATTTTTAGCTTTTATATGGTCACAAAACTCCTTAGTGACTTATTTGAATTTCCTTTATATACACAGAAAGGGTAGTGGATAAGTGGAATAGCCTCCCATCAGTGGTGGTAGAGGCTAAGATAATAGATCAATTTAAACACACTTGGAATAGGTATAAGAATATCCTTACTAAGGAACAAATAGGGTTAGGATAGAAGAAAAAGGGGTAGACTAGATGGGACAATAGGATCTCATTAGCCATTAAGTTCTATGTCACAATAGTGAGAACATTATCCGGGATGCAGCCAGGATTCTGGTTTTTGGGAGACTGACGCCGGCATCAAGTGTGCTTGCAACAATGCGGGCTCGCTGTGCTCCCCACAGGTTCTATTCCTACTCCATGGGTGTCGTGGAAATAGCTGTGGCGGCGCTGCCGGCATTCTGGCGGTCGGGATTATGGTGTCAGTATTCTGACTGCTGGGTTCCTGACTAGATCTCTCATTCCGGTTATGAATAACTTTATTATAAAATCATTACATGTAAAAGCATACATCAGTGATTTTTGGTTGTTTATTAGTGAGTTCTTGTTGCACAGCTTCATGGAAATATGTACAAACATCCCTGCTCAGTTACAGAACTAAAACAAGTTAAATTGTGTAAACCTGCGTATATTGTATATACTGTCTGTACATTATGCTGCCCTCTGCTGTTCATTAAAGGTACAGGGGAAGCCTCAAAATACATTGTTGATATCGGAACTATCAGTTGGTTTAGAGACTTTCAAGAAAAATAGTGTTGTATGAGTGCAAATCAGAATTCTAAATGAGATTTTCCAATGTATCATCAAGCTTGGAACCAAAAGTATTTTCATCAAACCTCACATTTCAAATTTGTTTATATACCTTCTAGAATACAAATAGCTGTATAGCACGATAAAGCCTATTTGTAACCAATGAAAATGCATATTTCATCACGCCTCAATTTATCTCTCAGCTTCAATATTTCTTAGCAGCATGATTTCTTATCTGATCAGGATGGACAGGAGGCCCAGCATAAAGTTAGATATACTTACCAGATCTAAGACATCTGGAGGACTGGCTCTTCCTCACTTTCAGCTCTATTACTATGTGGCTCAACTGACAAATCTATGATTATGGTTGCAAGACAATTCTACGGACTCCCTCCCAAGCATCTTGGTCTCAAGTGACACCTGGTCACACGCCACTTCAGGCACTGCTAGGTGACACTTTTAACTGTAGAAATTTCCCTCTTTTAATACAGACCATCAAAATATGGCTGGCGGCTCATTATTATTGAAATTCCAAGATGTTGACCCGAGCGCTTCACTATGGGTCTCTCGCCAGTTATCTGAACTTTCCTCCTTGCAGACAAGAAAGTTGTGGCGGAGTAAAGGGCTTATTTTAATAGGTCAGCTGTACCAAGATGAAGTTTTAAAATCTTTTACCCAGCTTAATGAATTTAATCTCCTCACTATTTTTTTTTCTTTATAGATTCCTACAGATCAGTCACACCTTAAACACTTGGTTATCCCAAGATCCCAGGGTCGAACTGGCCCACAGGGGTACCAGGGAAACCCACCGGTAGGCCTCACTGCCTGAGGGCCCACTCCTTCCTCTATGGATCAGGTTCCAGACTGTGCACTTGTATTATACATGGTAGATGTTGCATTACACTGCACTAAACTATTGTGTATTTTAAGCCTCTGTGGAGACTAGCCACACCCCTAAGTATGGGCCCCTATCACTGCATTCCCCCGGTGGGCCCTTCATGCCACAGTCCGACACTGCAAGACCCCCATATTATAACGCACTCTCCAATTAAAACTTTTCTGTTACCCATAAGACCTAAGCGTGCTGTCTCCTGCTTATATTCCTTCCTGTTGTCATATCATCATGCCTCTGATTTACCTAACTTACAACAAAAATGGGAACTAGAGGTAGATAAGATAACTAAGGAGGAATGGAGTACGGCTCGTTCTTGTCCTGAATGGTCTACTGCTACAGCTAGGTTTCAGCAAATTCAGTTACATGTTTTACATAGAATTTACCTGACTCCAACTAGGTTGGTGAAATTCGGTGGGAGGGTTTCTAATACATGCCATAAATGTAAGACCGCTTCAGGTACATTTTGGCATTTATTATGGGAACGTTCGTAGGTGCACTCCGTTTGGGTTCAGGTGATAAAAGCATTAACTGTCACAGGTATTCCCCCTTCCATTCTTACACCTAGGTTATGTTGCCTCAGGATTATCATAGATAATGTTCTGGATAGATTATAGTACGTGATATGCTGTAAATCTGTGTATATTGGCTAAGGTCTGGCTGGCTAGACTTTGAATGGCCTCTACAGGTCCTGATTTTAAGACCTGGATTTCTTTGGTATATGTCACAGTGCAGAACAAAAAAAAATATTTATATACTGCACCGTAAGGCAGAATCTAAGTACAGCCGTATTTGGTCCAAGTGGATGCCCGCAGAATACGCTTCTCCCCATTGATCCGAATGATACACAGTTACATATTGTAATTGGGTCATTTTATGTTATGTTATTTCCTTTCTTCTTTTCTCCCCACAATAGTACTGCTATGTGTATATATTTATATTGATGACTGACATGAGAACTCCTTTTCCTTTGGAACACTATACATTTATGTTGTTTTTTTTAAATGGTTTTTGAGATATAAAAAAATTTTTTGTTATTGGGTATATGCAAAGTGAATATATATATATATATATATATATATACATACATATTTATTTGAAATGTTGGTTTTTCGATTGTATGTGTGTGTGTATGTATATATATATATATATATATATATATAGCAATAGGTGTGTGTGTGTGTGTATATATATATATATATATATATATATGTGTATGTGTGTGTTTTTATGTTTGTTTTTTGTGTGCTAGTCCCTTTATAATGTCATGTTAAATAAAAAGTTGAATTGTTTCTTGACACTTGTACAGATATAAACTTTTTGAATTAAAAAGTATAACAATTATAATTCTAAGCATTTTCTTATATTGAGTAATTACTTTTTTAAAACCTAATAAACAAGCGAGTTAAAATTATTTTTAAACACAAAGGAAAATTTCCTTTGTGTTTAAAAATTATTTTAACTCGCTTGTTTATTATGTTTTTAAAAAGTAATTACTCAATATAAGAAAATGCTTAGAATTATAGTTGTTAAACTTTTTGAATTAAAAATGCGATACTGCAGGTTTGTGCTCATATGTTGTGTTCTATAGATTTTGTCTGTAGGTGTCATGGCACAGCAGCGAGGAAAAAGCCTGACCTCCAAGACTAAAAAGACTATTTTGCTTTCTTATTACCCATTTTAAACCTATGATAATTCAGCACCGTTTGAAATAAAAATTCTCATAACAAAACAAAAATACACCATTGATTTAACAAATGAAGGCATTTCTGGTGATTATTTGTAATTTTTTTTCTCTTTGCTTTGTAATTACAGCTGATGGGCTTCCCCAGGTCTTCTACTTTGGCCCGTGTGGAAAGTACAATGCCATGGTACTCGAGCTCCTTGGTCCAAGTTTAGAAGACTTGTTTGACCTATGTGACAGGACTTTTACGTTAAAGACTGTGCTAATGATAGCCATTCAATTGGTGAGCAGATCTTCTCCTCTATCACCACCCTAGCTGTTACGTTTTCCCAAATTATTATGTGTCCCTTTTAAAGTGCATCTATTATAGCCATATCAGCGTTTTATATTTAGGATGATTGTTGAATGAGATTTTTTTTTTCCTTTTTAATGTTATGGTGCCCATACACTTGTGCGATGCCCTGCGATGCGAGGCATCACACCGGCAGTTCAGGTGCAATGAAATCGCACTTGAACTGCCAAAGTGATTACCATGCGATAGATCGCATGGTAATCACGTGATGGGCACGTCACCGCCGAGTGGGAGCGGCCTCTGGCCGCTCCTGGCGGGTGCCCATCACACATCGCAGTGTGATTATATAGCATGTGTTTTTAAAAACACATGCGATCGTGCTGTGATTCGATAAATATTAAGTGCAGCACATAATATCTTGAGACTCGAGATTCGACTGACGTGCCCGCGCATCGCGTCGAAAGGTACCTAAAATGTGCATACAATCCCCCAATTTCTCTCACAGATCCAGTTAAAATCGAAAGCTAGTACCGATAATCTCACAAGTGTATGGGCACCATTACAATTTTATTTCTCAATGAGAGCTGTTAATTAAGTTTCCCATGTTTACATTAATTGTTGGCACTTAAGCACCAGCGCCTGGTGTAGAACCATTGTCTGCATCCTCTTTATGGTTGTCTATAAGTATTATGAGAAGCTTTGTCTTAAAATTAATCTGGGCAATCACTGAGACTTTCGAAGTATGCTAACAGCTCTTGTAAGAACCCCCCACCCCTCACTAATCTGCAAGTTCCAAGATGATAGGAGTCCTTTCTGATTGCCTTGTGTCTAAAATCTGCAGATTTCAAGGATGGAATATGTTCATTCCAAGAACCTAATTTACAGAGACGTTAAGCCAGAGAACTTCTTAATTGGTCGTCAAGGGAATAAGAAGGAGCATGTCATTCACATTATAGACTTTGGACTGGCTAAGGAGTATATAGATCCAGAAACCAAAAAGCACATACCTTATCGGGAACACAAGAGCCTGACTGGAACAGCCAGATATATGTCCATAAACACCCACCTGGGGAAAGGTTTGCAATGTTTTTTTCTCTATAAATGCATTTAATAATGTGTATTATAAAGTACTGGATCTACAGATCATTCATGCCTTTGGAATTGTCTCCCTTGAAGTATTATCACAGAGATGGCTAACGTTTATGCATGGAGAGGGGTGTTTTGTTTCTTTTTCCCTGGACTACAGACGTCCTGTTATTTAGTGTCAAATGAATATTTTGCTATACAAAATAAATTTCCTTTATTAATGTTGGCAATAAAACTCCATCATTACAGTCCAGGTTTTAAGGATATCCATGCTTGAGTCTAGATGGTTACATTTAATTGACAGAGTTATTAACTAGTTCACCAGTGCTCAAGCATGGCTATCCTTAAAACCTGGACTGTAATGCTGGAATTTGAGAAACCCTGAAATAAGTTATTTCACTGCTACTTAAAATGTTAAATACCACCCCTTATGTTCTATTTCAATGCTCCCATCATATAAAAAAAAAATAAAACAGTGCAAAACTGATTGTAAAAAAATTACACTTTGCATTCACAAGGTTAAAAATGAAATGCGCATAAAGTGCCCCATGATGTGCTATTGAAGAATGCTCACATCACATATTTCTCAGTTGTTTACATATTCAGGTGTATAAAGTTTTGTCATCAATTTTGTCAGTGGGGGACCCCGCAAGCCTTAATCCGGCCCTGAAAAGTGGTAATGTGGCACCCAATCTGTTTTAAAAGTATTCTTATTTAATGGTCAAGGGACAGCCGCCATGTCACTTGGTCCCCCGCACTCTCTCAGGACAGGTGCACAGGCAGAGTACAGCTAAACGTGAGGCTTAGTGCTGAAGCATATGAACAAAGCATTAAATTACCAAAATGTAGAGAATATTGTAGCTTTGTTTTTACTACACATACCTTGTTGATTATTGAAAGGCATGGGGGATGAAAGATTGAGAAGTGGTCTTGTGTTCTGTGGGGGGTCAGTTAACATAGACATTAGGATCCCTGTAATTAAGTTGGATAGCTCAATGGAATATGCTAGCGCTATATAAGTAAATGTTGTTAAAGTCCGTTCATTGCAGTGTATTAGCTCTATTTTTTTTTTTTTTGCTCTACAAAGTTGATTCATTTGTAACCAATTAAGGGGAGTGAATGTTTTAGTTTGTACTTAATGTAACTGAGAATTGTTTACTGTTACCGCCTGTCTGTGTACATTTTAATTACCGGTATTGTCCTTTACCAATACTGTAGTAGTGTGAGCCTTACATTTCAAAAATAATAATAATCTATATTTGGAGATCCCTATAACATTGTGACTTTCAGCATACCTTTTAGCTTCCCGCTCCAACGCTGTATTGTTACCATGTCAGTGCTACCAATATAAACCATTTGCTGGATGCATCTCTAGTTTGGCTGTGGAGAGAGCTGATGTCTAATGTGGTTTCAATTACATGTCTTAATGTCAGACTCTATATTAGTCTTCATAGGTCATCGTATTGCTACCACTCCTGAGACAGTTAAAGGTGACACAACACAGACATATTCAGTTCAAACTGTCGAACATTGACCCCATCCAGGTTTAGATGTGCAAATTTTTAGTTTTGCTGTGTGTGTGTGTGTGTGTGTGTGTGTGTGTGTGTGTGTGTGTGTGTTGCCTGACTGCAGTTTGGATCATTTCATATTTATATAGAAATTGCTTTTTATGAAAACTTAGTCAGCTTTGAACTTGTCCAGTGGTACAAGGCACGTGGATACAGAGCATATACTATGATGATGATTATTATTATTATCCTTTATTTACATGGCGCCACAAGGTTTCCACAGTGCCAAATTGAAATTACAGAGTACATATGCACATAATCAAAACAGGAAAACAGTGACCTACAGTTGAAGACAATATAGGACAAGTACAGGGTAACTAAGCATAACTACACCAGTAAATGACATAGGGATAAGTTCCAAGGTGGCCCAAAAACTGCAGGATTTGGGCAGTTGAGGATTATTAAAGTAAGAAAAGGATAATCACATGAGGGAAGAGGGCCCTGCTTGTGAGAGCTTACATTCTAAGGGGAGGGGTAGACAGACAGGGGTGCCACAGATGGGGTTATAGTACTTTGACTATATAGAATATCTGTGACCGTGTGACCTTGGTCCGTCAGGCGATCACAGTTTGATACGGATAGAAGAAATGGTGTTTACTTACACATGAGTAATGTTAGTGGGCTTACTTCACCACTCCTAGGGATTCCCTCTCACCATCAGTTACTGCCTGTTAGTGATGCCTCCCACTGTGTAGTGAGCGTGTAACTCTCTGCCACCCCAAGGTAACTACGCAGCACCTGGAGCCACTTTTCCCAGGCTTCTACTACCAGAATCTCCTACTTCTGGGTATGTGTGTATATGCTGCTGCTGCAACATTTCCTGGTTAGTGTTGGCTAATTTCGACTGGTCCCTCACCATGGACCAGTCTTCACTGGGTAGTTGGTAAAAGGTTTCAGCTTGGAGACGCTGGCCTCAATCCAGGACACCCAGAGAGCAAAATACTCCAGTCTCCCCCTCCTGCAGCCTTAGATTTTGTTAGTATTTTTGCATAGTGCAGCAGACTTGGGGGTTAATCGCGGTATGATCACTCACTCAGTCCAGGCTGCAGTGTACAGTTCTCTCTTCCCTCAGTGCTGGGGCACCAGAAGTTAAGCTCCTGGTGCACAGCAGTTTGCAATTGGCCCTATATCCTGGCTGCAGCAGTATTTCACATATACTTCCAAGGTGCACCCGGTCCCCTGCAAGATTTGGAAGCTGGTCCCCCTGCATTGTATATGGCAGTTCATAGCCCTGCAACCTAAATTATCCCAGCTGCTGTGGATCAGTACACACTTCGCAAACACCGGCTGAAAAGGCCTATCCTTTCCAGAACCCGATATAGGGGGTAATTCCAAGTTGATCGCAGCAGGATTTTTGATAGCAATTGGGCAAAACCATGTGCACTGCAGGGGAGGCAGATATAACATGTGCAGAAAGAGTTAGATTTGGGTGGGTTATTTTGTTTCTGTGCAGGGTAAATACTGGCTGCTTTATTTTTACACTGCAAATTAGATTGCAGATTGAACACACCCCACCCAAATCTAACTCTCTCTGCACATGTTATATCTGCCTCCCCTGCAGTGCACATGGTTTTGCCCAACTGCTAACAAAAATCCTGCTGTGATCAACTTGGAATTACCCCCATAGAGAGAGTCTGTTCTTGCGTGCTTGTTTTTGCTAATGTTTTTTCAGTAGTTATTGATCGGTAAGTAAGGAGGAAACTATGGGGTATATGCAATTCACGGCGAATCGCGGCAATTTTTCGCCGTTTTTTAATTCGACTAAATTCGCCAGGTGAATTCCGGAAGGTGGCTTCCGGAATTCACCATATTCAATGAAAAACGGATTCGCCAGAGTCGCGGGCGAAAATCGGCCGATTTGGCGGATTTTGCCGCGATTTTAAAAAACGGAAAAAAAACGGGAAAAACCCGGAAAAAAAAATGGCGTGGGGTCCCCCCTCCAAAGCATAACCAGCCTCGGGCTTATCGAGCTGGTCCTGGTTCTAAAAATCCGGGGAAAAATTGGCCAGGGATCCCCCGTATTTTTAAAACCAGCACCGGGCTCTGCGCCTGGTGCTGGTGCCAAAAATACGGGGGACAAAAAGAGTAGGGGTCCCCCGTATTTTTAACACCAGCATCGGGCTCCACTAGCTGGACAGATAATGCCACAGCCGGGGGTCACTTTTATGCCGTGCCCTGCGGCCGTGGCATCAAATATCCAACTAGTCACCCCTGGCCGGGGTACCCTGGGGGAGTGGGGACCCCTTCAATCAAGGGGTCCCCCCCCCCCAGCCACCCAAGGGCCAGGGGTGAAGCCCGAGGCTGTCCCCCCCCCATCCAATGGGCTGCGGATGGGGGGGCTGATAGCCTTTTGTGATAATAAAAAGATATTGTTTTTTCCAGTAGTACTACAAGTCCCAGCAAGCCTCCCCCGCAAGCTGGTACTTGGAGAACCACAAGTACCAGCATGCGGGAGAAAAACGGGCCCGCTGGTACCTGTAGTACTACTGGGAAAAAAATACCCCCAAAAAACAGGACACACACACCGTGACAGTAAAACTTTATTACACACTACCGACACACACATACTTACCTATGTTGACACGCCGACTGCCACGGTCTCCGACGATCCGAGGGTACCTGTGAAAAAATGATACTCACCTTCCAGCGTCCAGAGATAAATCCACGTCCAGAGAGATAAATCCACGTACTTGTAAAAAAAAAAGAAAACGCAAATACCCGCTCCATACCGGACTAGAAAGGGGTCCAATGCTTTCACATCAGACCCCTTTCTCCCGAATGCCGGGACATCACGTGACTCCTGTCACTGAAGTCCCTTCAGCCAATCAGGAAGCGCTACTTCCGTGGCGCTCACCTGATTGGCTGTGCGCTGTCTGTACTGTGACAGCGCATCGCAAAGCCGCTCCATTACTTTCAATGGTGGGAACTTTGCGGGTAGCGGTGGGGTCACCCGCCGGTCAGCCGCTGACCGGCGGGTGACCTTACCGCTAGCCGCTAAGTTCCCACCATTGAAAGTAATGGAGCGGCTTTGCGATGTGCTGTCACAGTACAGACAGCGCACAGCCAATCAGGTGAGCGCAACGAAGTTGCGCTTCCTGATTGGCTTAGAGACCTTTCTGTGACAGCTGTCACTGACAGGTCTCATTCGTGGAAAGGTGTCCCATGTGTCAGCATGGGACCCCTTTCAGTCCGGCATGGAGCGGGTGTTCGGTTTGTTTTTTTGCCAAGTACGTGGATTTATCTCTGGACATGGCTGAGGTGAGTATATTGATCTTTTCTTTTCAGGTATCCGTGGATTCTACATGGAGAAGAGGACCGATGTCGGCGTGTGAACATAGGTAAGTATGTGTGTGTCGACGTATGAAATAAAGTTTTACTGTCGACGGTGTGTGTGTCCTGTTTTTATTTGGGTATTTTTTTCCCAGTAGTACTACAGGTACCAGCGGGCCCGTTTTTCTCCCGCATGCTGGTACTTGTGGTTCTCCAAGTACCAGCTTGCGGGGGAGGCTTGCTGGGACTTGTAGTACTACTGGAAAAAACAATATCTTTTTATTATCACAAAAGGCTATCAGCCCCACCATCCGCAGCCCATTGGATGGGGGGGGACAGCCTCGGGCTTCACCCCTGGGTGGCTGGGGGGGGGGGCCCCTTGATTGAAGGGGTCCCCACTCCCCCAGGGTTCCCCGGCCAGGGGTGACTAGTTGGATATTTAATGCCACGGCCGCAGGGCACGGCATAAAAGTGACCCCCGGCTGTGGCATTATCTGTCCAGCTAGTGGAGCCCGATGCTGGTGTTAAAAATACGGGGGACTCCTACTCTTATTGTCCCCCGTATTTTTGGCACCAGCACCAGGCGCAGAGCCCGGTGCTGGTTTTAAAAATACGGGGGATCCCCTGTCAATTTTCCCCCCGCATTTTTAGAACCAGGACCAGCTCGAAGAGCCCGAGGCTGGTTATGCTTTGGAGGGGGGACCCCACGCCATTTTTTTTTTTATGATTTCACCGTTCCAGCATAAAAAATAAAAATAAAAAATAAAAAAATATTTTAAAAAATATATAAATAATATTTGTGCCTCCAAAAAAAAAAAAAGTACCTAATCCCTTCTAATATAAATAGATCTGCTATTCCCCCCAAAAAAAACACAAAAAAAAACATGTTTAAATTTTTTTATTTGTTTTCACCCTCCAAAGTGTGGCGGATTGAAAATGACGAATTTGCTGTCTAAAAGCACTGCTGTCGAATTTCCAAACTTGAATTGAATATGCTTTGGTCGAATTGCAGCACTTGTATCATTGCAGAAAAGTCGAATTTCAAAAAGTCGAATTTTGAAAGTCCGTTTTTTGGTCGGAAAGCACTGAATTGCATAGGCGATTTTTTTTTTTTGGTCGAAAATGACCCGAAATTCGACAATTTCGGGAATTTGACCGCAATTGCATATACCTTTATAAGAGTATATGACCAGTCATGAAACTAAGGCAGTTCCAGACATCATTAATAGTCCTGCAACTTCCTTAGTTGAGGTACCCAAAACTTGCAGCCAGGCATTGGAGGGGGATAGATTATAGATGGATAGAACTTCCTCGGTAAGTTCGGTAAAATACATTTCTCTATCGTCCTAGTGGATGCTGGGGTTCCTGAAAGGACCATGGGGAATAGCGGCTCCGCAGGAGACAGGGCACAAAAGTAAAGCTTTCCGATCAGGTGGTGTGCACTGGCTCCTCCCCCTATGACCCTCCTCCAGACTCCAGTTAGATTTTTGTGCCCGGCCGAGAAGGGTGCAATTCTAGGTGGCTCTCCTAAAGAGCTGCTTAGAGAAAGTTTAGCTTAGGTTTTTTATTTTACAGTGAGTCCTGCTGGCAACAGGATCACTGCAACGAGGGACAGAGGGGAGAAGAAGTGAACTCACCTGCGTGCAGGATGGATTGGCTTCTTGGCTACTGGACATCAGCTCCAGAGGGACGATCACAGGTACAGCCTGGATGGTCACCGGAGCCGCGCCGCCGGCCCCCTTGCAGATGCTGAAGTAAGAAGAGGTCCAGAATCGGCGGCTGAAGACCCTTGCAGTCTTCTAAAGGTAGCGCACAGCACTGCAGCTGTGCGCAATTTTCCTCTCAGCACACTTCACACGCAGTCACTGAGGGTGCAGGGCGCTGGGGGGGGGGCGCCCTGGGAGGCAAATGTAAACCTATATACTGGCTAAAAATACCTCACATATAGCCCCCAGAGGCTATATGGAGATATTTAACCCCTGCCAAACTTCACTAAAAAGCGGGAGACGAGCCCGCCGGAAAAGGGGCGGGGCCTATCTCCTCAGCACACAGCGCCATTTTCTCTCACAGAAAGGCTGGAGAGAAGGCTCCCAGGCTCTCCCCTGCACTGCACTACAGAAACAGGGTTTAAACAGAGAGGGGGGGCACTAATTGGCGATATAAATATATATATATAAAGATGCTATTAGGGAGAAACACTTATATAAGGTTGTCCCTATGTAATTATAGCGTTTTTTGGTGTGTGCTGGCAAACTCTCCCTCTGTCTCTCCAAAGGGCTAGTGGGTCCTGTCCTCTGTCAGAGCATTCCAGGTGTGTGTGTCGGTACGTGTGTGTCGACATGTATGAGGACGATGTTGGAGGAGGCGGAGAAATTGCCTGTAAGGGTGATGTCACTCTCTAGGGAGTCGACACCGGAATGGATGGCTTATTTAGGGAATTACGTGAGAATGTCAACACGCTGCAAGGTCGGTTGACGACATGAGACGGCCGACAAACAATTAGTACCGGTCCAGGCGTCTCAGAATCACCGTCAGGGGTTTTTAAAAAAAAACAAAAAAAAAAAAACGCCCATTTACCTCAGTCGGTCGACACAGACACAGACACGGACACTGAATCCAGTGTCGACGGTGAATAAACAAACGTATTCCTCATTAGGGCCACACGTTAAGGGCAATGAAGGAGGTGTTACATATTTCTGATACTACAAGTACCACAAAAGATGGGTATTATGTGGAAGTGAAAAAACTACCTGTAGTTTTTCCTGAATCAGATAAAATAAGATGAAGTGTGTGATGATGCGTGGGTTTACCCCGATAGCAAATATTGGCGTTATACCCTTTCCCGCCAGAAGTTAGGGCGCGTTGGGAAACACCCCTTAGGGTGGATAAGGCGCTCACACGCTTATCAAGTGGCGTTACCGTCTCCAGATACGGCCGCCCTCAAGGAGCCAGCTGATAGGCAGCTGGAAAAATATCCTAAAAAGTATATACACACATACGGTGGTTATACTGCGACCAGCGATCGCCATCAGCCTGGAGATGCAGTGCTGGGTTGGCTTGGTCGAATTCCCTGACTAAAAATATTTTATTGATATAGAGCATTTAATAGGATGCATTCTATATATATATGTATGCGAGATGCACAGAGGGATATTTGCACTCTGGCATCAAGATAAGTGCGTTGTCCATATCTCCCAGAAGATGTCATGGACACGACAGTGGTCAGGTGATACAGATCCCATACGGCACATGGAAGTATTGCCGTATAAAGGGAAGGAGTTATTTGGGGTCGGTCCATCGGACCTGGGGGCCACTGCTACAGCTGGGAAATCCAACCTTTTTACCCCAAGTTACATCTCAGCAGAAAAAGACACTGTCTTTTCAGCCTCAATCCTTCCGTTCCCATGTGGGCAAGCGGGCAAAAGGCCAGTCATATCTGCCCAGACATAGAGGAAAGGGAAGTAGACTGCAGCAGGCAGCCCCTTCCCAGGAAAAGAAGCCCTCCACCAGTGGGGGGGTAGTCTCAAGAGTCTCAGCGCGCAGTGGGATCACTCGCAAGTTGACCCCTAGATCGTACAAGTATTATCCCAGGGGTACAGATTGGAGAGTCGAGACAATTTTTCCTCGCAGGTTCCTGAAGCCTGCTTTACCAACGGCTCCCTCCGACAGGGAGGCAGTATTGGAAAAAAATTCACAAGCTGTATTTCCAGCAGGTGATAATCAAAGTACCCCTCCTACAACAAGGAAAAGGGTATTAGTCTTCCACACTATATTGTGGTACTGAAGCCAGAAGGCTTGGTGAGACATTGTCTAAATCTGAAATCTTTGAACACTTACATAAAAAGGTTCAAATCAAGATGGAGTCACTCAAAGCAGTGATAGAGAACCGGAAAAAAGGGAACTATATGGTGTCCCTGGACATCAAGGATTACCTCCATGTCCAAATTTGCCCTTCTCAACAAGGGTACCTCTGGTTTGTGATACAGAACTGTCAATATCAGTTTCAGACGCTGCCGTTGAATTATCCACGGCACCCCGGGCCTTTACCACGGTAATGGCCGAAAAGATGATTCTTAAAAGAAGAAAGGCATCTTAATTATCCCTTACTTGGACGATATCCTGAAAGGGGCAAGTTTCCAGAGAACAGTTCGAGGTCGGAAAAGAACTATCTAAAGTAGTTCTACGACAGCACGAGTGGATTCTAAATATTCCAAAAATCGCAGCTGTTTTCCGATGATACGTCTGCTGTTCCTAGGAATGATTCTGGGCATAGTCCAGAAAGAGGTATTTCTCCTGGAGGGGAAAGCCAGGGAGTTATCCGACCTAGTCAGAAACCTCCTAAAACCAGGCCAAGTATCAGTGCATCAATGCACAGGAGTCCTGGGAAAAATGGTGGCTTCTTACGAAGCGATTCCATTCGGCAGATCTCACGCAAAAACTTTTCAGGGGGATTTGCTGGACGAATGGTCCGGATCGCATCTTCAGATGCATCAGCGGATAACCCTGTCTCCAAGGACAAGGGTGTCTCTTCTGTGGGGGCTGCAGAGTGCTCATCTTCTAGAGGGCAGCACATTCAGCATTCAGGACTGTGTTCTGGTGACCACGGATGCCAGCCTGAGAGGCTGGGGAACAGTCACACAGGGAAGAAATTTCCAAGGAAGTGTGGTCAAGTCTGGAGATTTCTCTCCACATGAATATACTGGAGCTAAGGGCAATTTACGATGCTCTGAGCCTAGGAAGAACTCTGCTTCAAAGTCAACCGGTGCTGATCCAGTAGGACATCATCATGGCAGTCGCCCACGTAAACAGACGGGGCGGCACAAGAAGCAGGAGGGCAATGACAGCAAGGATTCTTCGCTGGGCGAAAGATCATGTGATAACACTGTCAGCAGTGTTCATTCCGGGAGTGGACAACTAGGAAGATTTCCTCAGCATGAATGAATTCCACCCGGAAAAGTGGGAACTTCATCTGGAAGTTTCCACATGTTTGTAAACCGTTGGGAAAGACCAAAGGTGGTTATGATGGCGTCTCACATGAAGCGCCAGGTCTAGAGACCCTCAGGCAATAGCTGGGACGTTCTGGTAACACCGTGGGTGTACCAGTCGGTGTATGTGTTCCCTCCTCTGCCTTTCATACCCAGTGTATGGAGAATGATAGGAAGGAGAGGAGTAAGAACTATACTCGTGGCTCCGGTTTGGCCAGGAAGAACTTGGTACCCGGAACTTCAAGAGATACTAGAAAGGATCTTGATTCAGCAAGAATCATGTCTGTTCCATGACTTACCGCAGCTGCGTTGACGCCAGGGCGGGTGAACGCCGGATCCTAAGGGAAAAAGGCATTCCGGAAGAGGTCATCCCTACCCTGGTCAGAGCCAGGAAGGAGGTGACCGCACAACATTATCACCGTTTAGGTGAAAATATGTTCCATGGTGTGAGGCCAGGAAGGCTCCACGGAAGAATTTCAACTAGGTTAATTCCTACATTTCCTGCAAACAGGAGTGTATATGGGTCTCAAATTGGGGTCCATTAAGGTTCAAATTTCGACCGGTCGATTTTCTTCCAGAAAGAAATTGGCTTCAGTTCCTGAAGTCCAGAAGTTGTTAAGGGAGTACTGCATATACAACCCCCTTTTGATGTCTCCAGTGGCACTGGGCGATCTCAACGTAGTTTGGGATTCCTAAAATCACATTGGTTTAAACAACTCAAATCTGTGGATTTGATATATATCACATGGAAAGTGACCATGCTGTTGGTCCTGGCCTCGGCCAGGCGAGTGTCAGAATTGGCGGCTTTATCTCATAAAGCCATATCTGATTGTCCATTCGGACAGAGCAAAGCTGTGGACTCGTCCCCAGTTTCTCCCTAAGGTGGTGTCAGCGTTTCACCTGAACCAGCTTATTGTGGTACCTGCGGCTACTAGGGACTTGGAGGACTCCAAGTTGCTGGATGTTGTCAGGGCCCTGAAAATATAGTTTCCAGGTCGGCTGGAGTCAGGAAATCTGACTTGCTGTTTATCCTGTGTGCACCCAACAAGCTGGGTGCTCCTGCTTCCAAGCAGACTATTGCTCGTTGGATTTGTAGTACAATTCAGCTTGCACATTCTGTGGCAGGCTTGCCACAGCAAAAAATATGTAAATGCCCATTCCACAAGGAAGGTGGGCTCATCTTGGGCGGCTGCCCGAGGGGTCTCGGCATTACAACTCTGCCGAGCAGCTACGTGGTCAGGGGAGAACACGTTTGTAAAATTCTACAAATTTGATACCCTGGCAAAAGAGGACCTGGATTCTCTCATTCGGTGCTGCAGAGTCATCCGCACTCTCCCGCCCGTTTGGGAGCTTTGGTATAATCCCCATGGTCCTTTCAGGAACCCCAGCATCCACTAGGACGATAGAGAAAATAAGAATTTACTTACCGATAATTCTATTTCTCGGAGTCCGTAGTGGATGCTGGGCGCCCATCCCAAGTGCGGATTATCTGCAATACTTGTACATAGTTATTGCTAACAAAATCGGGTTAGTGTTATTGTGAGCCATCTTTTCAGAGGCTCCCCTGTTATCATACTGTTAACTGGGTTCAGATCACAGGTTGTACAGTGTGATTGGTGTGGCTGGTATGAGTCTTACCCGGGATTCAAAATTCCTCCCTTATTGTGTACGCTCGTCCGGGCACAGTATCTAACTGGAGTCTGGAGGAGGGTCATAGGGGGAGGAGCCAGTGCACACCACCTGATCGGAAAGCTTTACTTTTGTGCCCTGTCTCCTGCGGAGCCGCTATTCCCCATGGTCCTTTCAGGAACCCCAGCATCCACTACGGACTCCGAGAAATAGAATTATCGGTAAGTAAATTCTTATTTTTTTAGATTCTGTTTTTTTTTTTTATAATAGTATTCAGCTGCTGTGTATCAGTGCACACTTTCTCTGGCTCCCTGCAGATCTGGGGCTGCAGCACATGGCACAAAGTGGAAAAAGAAAATTTTTAAGCACACGGGGCCTGGCGCCAGTAACACATTTGACAATTATGCCTAGCAATGGTAGTAAGTTTGATAATGGAGCCCAATACCAATTGCCCTTTTTTAAATATGGCACATGACACAAGGGTGCTGCTGCTGCCATCTTAGCCATGTGGGCTGGGTTTCTGGCCACACTATCCATTATATTTAATGGTCTATGCAACCAGTGACATATGCATTGTGTATTAAACGGTTTATGGATTAAATATTTTCCTTTTATAGACACTCCAGCTCATCCTTGGCTTAAAACTTCCTTTTGACACTAGTTTCTCCCATTTCATGATCAAACATGCTTATAATGTTTTTTTTTTCAGTTTGGTACCACTCCTTTTTTTGTGTACAATATTTAGTGTGTTCAAAATTATACATAATTAATGAAAAATATAATCTGTACAGAAATACTTCAATATGTAAAGTAACCTTTAAACAGAAAAACAACATTCCAGAAAATAGCATAGAAAGAGGGGGAAAAAGAAATGGAGGAAGACACAGGTATAGATTGGGAGGGGAAGAGAGCAGCAGGACGGTTGATATACGTGGGTCATTGGATCTTACCTGAGTTTGCTACCACTCTTGTCCCACTACAAACGCTTGCAGAAATGTACTTTGTATATCGTTTAAACTTCTGTCTAAAGTGACTTGATAACATAAAGCACAATTCAACCAGCACAAGTAAGGATATACCGTATATACTCGAGTATAAGCCGACTTTTTCAGCACTTTTCTCTATCGTCCTAGTGGATGCTGGGGTTCCTGAAAGGACCATGGGGAATAGCGGCTCCGCAGGAGACAGGGCACAAAAAGTAAAGCTTTTCCAGATCAGGTGGTGTGCACTGGCTCCTCCCCCTATCACCCTCCTCCAGACTCCAGTTAGATTTTTGTGCCCGGCCGAGAAGGGTGCAATTCTAGGTGGCTCTCATAAAGAGCTGCTTAGAGAAAGTTTAGCTTAGGTTTTTTATTTTACAGTGATTCCTGCTGGCAACAGGATCACTGCAACGAGGGACAGAGGGGAGAAGAAGTGAACTCACCTGCGTGCAGGATGGATTGGCTTCTTGGCTACTGGACATCAGCTCCAGAGGGACGATCACAGGTACAGCCTGGATGGTCATCGGAGCCGCGCCGCCGGCCCCCTTGCAGATGCTGAAGTAAGAAGAGGTCCAGAATCGGCGGCTGAAGACTCCTGCAGTCTTCTAAAGGTAGCGCACAGCACTGCAGCTGTGCGCCATTTTCCTCTCAGCACACTTCACACGCAGTCACTGAGGGTGCAGGGCGCTGGGGGGGGGCGCCCTGGGAGGCAAATGAAAACCTATTAAAAGGCTAAAAATACCTCACATATAGCCCCCAGAGGCTATATGGAGATATTTAACCCCTGCCTGGATTCACAAAATAGCGGGAGACGAGCCCGCCGGAAAAGGGGCGGGGCCTATCTCCTCAGCACACGGCGCCATTTCCTCTCACAGCTCCGCTGGTCAGGACGGCTCCCAGGTCTCTCCCCTGCACTGCACTACAGAAACAGGGTAAAACAGAGAGGGGGGGCAAATTTAATGGCAATATTTTGATATATATAAAGCAGCTATAAGGGAGCACTTATTATAAGGCTATCCCTGTCATATATAGCGCTTTTTTGGTGTGTGCTGGCAGACTCTCCCTCTGTCTCCCCAAAGGGCTAGTGGGTCCTGTCTTCGTGTAGAGCATTCCCTGTGTGTCTGCTGTGTGTCGGTACGTGTGTGTCGACATGTATGAGGACGATATTGGTGTGGAGGCGGAGCAATTGCCAAATATGGGGATGTCACCTCCTAGGGGGTCGACACCAGAATGGATGCCTTTATTTGTGGAATTACGGGATAGCGTCAACTCGCTTAAGCAGTCGTTTGACGACATGAGGCGGCCGGACAATCAATTAGTGCCTGTCCAGGAGCCTCAAACACCGTCAGGGGCTGTGAAACGCCCTTTGCCTCAGTCGGTCGACACAGACCCAGACACAGGCACTGATTCCAGTGGTGACGGTGACGAATCAACCGTATTTTCCAGTAGGGCCACACGTTATATGATTTTGGCAATGAAGGAGGCGTTACATTTAGCTGATACTACAGGTACCACTAAACAGGGTATTATGTGGGGTGTGAAAAAACTACCTATAGTTTTTCCTGAATCAGAAGAATTAAATGACGTGTGTGATGAAGCGTGGGTTGCCCCTGATAAAAAGCTGATAATTTCAAAGAAATTATTGGCATTATACCCTTTCCCGCCAGAGGTTAGGGAGCGCTGGGAAACACCTCCTAGGGTGGACAAGGCGCTAACACGCTTATCTAAACAAGTGGCGTTACCCTCTCCTGAGACGGCCGCACTTAAAGATCCATCAGATAGGAGGATGGAAAATATCCATAAAAGTATATACACACATGCAGGTGTTATACTACGACCAGCTATAGCGACTGCCTGGATGTGCAGTGCTGGGGTAGTTTGGTCAGAGTCCCTGATTGAAAATATTGATACCCTGGACAGGGACAATATTTTACTGTCGTTAGAACAAATAAAGGATGCATTTCTTTATATGCGTGATGCACAGAGGGATATCTGCACACTGGCATCACGGGTAAGTGCTATGTCCATTTCGGCCAGAAGAGCTTTATGGACGCGACAGTGGACAGGCGATGCGGATTCAAAACGGCATATGGAAGTTTTGCCGTATAAAGGGGAGGAGTTATTTGGAGTCGGTCTATCAGATTTGGTGGCCACGGCTACAGCCGGGAAATCCACCTTTCTACCTCAAGTCACTCCCCAACAGAAAAAGGCACCGACTTTTCAACCGCAGCCCTTTCGTTCCTTTAAAAATAAGAGAGCAAAGGGCTATTCATATCTGCCACGAGGCAGAGGTCGAGGGAAGAGACAGCAACAGGCAGCTCCTTCCCAGGAACAGAAGCCCTCCCCGGCTTCTACAAAAGCCTCAGCATGACGCTGGGGCTTCTCAAGCGGACTCGGGGACGGTGGGCGGTCGTCTCAAAAATTACAGCGCGCAGTGGGCTCACTCGCAGGTAGATCCCTGGATCCTGCAGATAATATCTCAGGGGTACAGGTTGGAATTAGAGACAGATCCACCTCGCCGTTTCCTGAAGTCTGCTTTACCAACGTCCCCCTCCGAAAGGGAGACGGTTTTGGAAGCCATTCACAAGCTGTACTCTCAGCAGGTGATAGTCAAGGTACCTCTTCTACAACAAGGGAAGGGGTATTATTCCACTCTATTTGTGGTACCGAAGCCGGATGGCTCGGTAAGGCCTATTCTAAATCTGAAGTCCTTGAACCTGTACATAAAGAAGTTCAAGTTCAAGATGGAGTCACTCAGAGCAGTGATAGCGAACCTGGAAGAAGGGGACTTTATGGTATCCTTGGACATCAAGGATGCGTATCTCCACGTTCCAATTTACCCCTCACACCAGGGGTACCTCAGGTTCGTTGTACAAAACTGTCACTATCAGTTTCAGACGCTGCCGTTTGGTTTGTCCACGGCACCTCGGGTCTTTACAAAGGTAATGGCCGAGATGATGATTCTTCTTCGAAGAAAAGGCGTATTAATTATCCCATACTTGGACGATCTCCTAATAAGGGCAAGGTCCAGAGAACAGCTAGAGATGGGATTAGCACTATCTCAAGAGGTGCTAAAGCAGCACGGATGGATTCTGAATATTCCAAAATCCCAATTAATGCCGACAACTCGTCTGCTGTTCCTAGGGATGATTCTGGACACGGTTCAGAAAAAGGTTTTTCTTCCCGAGGAAAAAGCCAAGGAGTTATCCGACCTGGTCAGGAACCTCCTAAAACCAGGAAAGGTGTCTGTACATCAATGCACAAGAGTCCTGGGAAAAATGGTGGCTTCTTACGAAGCAATTCCATTCGGCAGATTCCATGCAAGAATTTTCCAAAGGGATCTGTTGGACAAATGGTCAGGGTCGCATCTTCAGATGCACCTGCGGATAACCCTGTCTCCAAGGACAAGGGTATCTCTTCTGTGGTGGTTGCAGAGGGCTCATCTATTGGAGGGCCGCAGATTCGGCATACAGGATTGGATCCTGGTGACCACGGACGCCAGCCTGAGAGGCTGGGGAGCAGTCACACAAGGAAGAAACTTCCAGGGAGTGTGGTCGAGCCTGGAAAAGTCTCTTCACATAAACATTCTGGAACTAAGAGCAATCTACAATGCTCTAAGCCAGGCGGAACCTCTGCTTCAAGGAAGACCGGTGTTGATCCAGTCGGACAACATCACGGCAGTCGCCCATGTAAACAGACAGGGCGGCACAAGAAGCAGGAGTGCAATGGCAGAAGCTGCCAGGATCCTTCGCTGGGCGGAGAATCACGTGATAGCACTGTCAGCAGTGTTCATCCCGGGCGTGGACAACTGGGAAGCAGACTTCCTCAGCAGACACGATCTTCACCCGGGAGAGTGGGGACTTCATCCAGAAGTTTTCCACATGCTAATAAACCGTTGGGAAAGACCAATGGTGGACATGATGGCGTCTCGCCTCAACAAAAAACTGGACAGGTATTGCGCCAGGTCAAGAGATCCGCAGGCAATAGCTGTGGACGCGCTGGTAACACCTTGGGTGTACCAGTCGGTGTATGTGTTTCCTCCTCTGCCTCTCATACCAAAGGTATTGAGAATCATACGGCAAAGCGGAGTAAGAACGATACTAGTGGCTCCGGATTGGCCAAGAAGGTCTTGGTACCCGGAACTTCAAGAGATGGTCACGGACGATCCGTGGCCTCTACCTCTGAGAAGGGACCTGCTTCAACAGGGTCCCTGCCTCTTTCAAGACTTACCGCGGCTGCGTTTGACGGCATGGCGGTTGAACGCCAGATCCTAAAAGGAAAAGGCATTCCAGAAGAAGTCATTCCTACCTTGATTAAGGCAAGAAAGGAAGTCACCGCGAAGCATTATCACCGCATTTGGCGGAAATATGTTGCGTGGTGCGAGGATCGGAGTGCTCCGACGGAGGAATTTCAACTGGGTCGTTTCCTACATTTCCTGCAATCAGGATTGTCTATGGGTCTCAAATTGGGATCTATTAAGGTTCAAATTTCGGCCCTGTCAATATTCTTCCAAAAAGAATTGGCCTCAGTCCCTGAGGTCCAGACTTTTGTCAAAGGAGTACTGCATATACAGCCTCCTGTGGTGCCTCCGGTGGCACCGTGGGATCTAAATGTAGTTTTAGATTTCCTCAAATCCCATTGGTTTGAACCACTAAAAAATGTGGATTTGAAATATCTCACATGGAAAGTGACTATGTTACTGGCCCTGGCTTCCGCCAGGAGAGTATCTGAACTGGCGGCTTTATCTTATAAAAGCCCTTATTTAATTTTCCATTCGGATAGGGCAGAGCTGCGGACGCGTCCGCATTTTCTCCCTAAGGTGGTATCAGCGTTTCACCTGAACCAGCCTATTGTAGTGCCTGCGGCTACAAGCGACTTGGAGGACTCCAAGTTGTTGGACGTTGTCAGAGTTTTAAAAATATACATTTCAAGGACGGCTGGAGTCAGAAAATCTGACTCGCTGTTTATACTGTATGCACCCAACAAGTTGGGTGCGCCTGCTTCTAAGCAGTCGATTGCTCGTTGGATTTGTAACGCAATTCAACTTGCACATTCTGTGGCAGGCCTGCCACAGCCTAAATCTGTTAAGGCCCATTCCACAAGGAAGGTGGGCTCATCTTGGGCGGCTGCCCGAGGGGTCTCGGCATTACAACTCTGCCGAGCAGCTACGTGGTCAGGGGAGAACACGTTTGTAAAATTCTACAAATTTGATACCCTGGCAAAAGAGGACCTGGAGTTCTCTCATTCGGTGCTGCAGAGTCATCCGCACTCTCCCGCCCGTTTGGGAGCTTTGGTATAATCCCCATGGTCCTTTCAGGAACCCCAGCATCCACTAGGACGATAGAGAAAATAAGAATTTACTTACCGATAATTCTATTTCTCGGAGTCCGTAGTGGATGCTGGGCGCCCATCCCAAGTGCGGATTATCTGCAATACTTGTACATAGTTATTGTTAACTAATTCGGGTTATTGTTTAGGGAGCCATCTTTCAGAGGCTCCTCTGTTATCATACTGTTAACTGGGTTTAGATCACAAGTTGTACGGTGTGGCTGGTATGAGTCTTACCCGGGATTCAAAATCCTCCCTTATTGTGTACGCTCGTCCGGGCACAGTACCTAACTGGAGTCTGGAGGAGGGTCATAGGGGGAGGAGCCAGTGCACACCACCTGATCTGGAAAAGCTTTACTTTTTGTGCCCTGTCTCCTGCGGAGCCGCTATTCCCCATGGTCCTTTCAGGAACCCCAGCATCCACTACGGACTCCGAGAAATAGAATTATCGGTAAGTAAATTCTTATTTTTTTTGTGCTGAAAAAGCCACCTCGGCTTATACTCGAGTCAGTGCACAGTGACAGGGAGTGCAGTGTGAAGGAGGGACACGGAGCGCACAGCGCGCGCCTCTCCTGTGTCCCTCCTGCATCTCCGGCGGCAGCGGCGGGTCTTTTAAAGGAAGTACCCGTTCGTGAGCTCTGATCACGAACCGGCACTTCCTTTAGTAGACCCGTCGCGGCCGCCGGAGATGCAGGGGGGACACAGGAGAGGCGCGCGCTGTGCGCTCCGTGTCCCTCCTTCAGAAGACAGCGCGGGATCGACGGAGGGGTAAGTAACAGGCACTGGGAGAGCATATTTGGCACTTGGGCAGGGGGCATATGTGGCAGCATGAGGGGCATATGTGGCAACATGAGGAGCATATGTGGCAGCATAAGGGGCATATTTGGCAGCATGAGGGGCATATTTGGCAGCATGAGGGGCATATTTGGCAGCATGAGGGCATATCTGGTAGCATGAGGGCATATCTGGCAGCATGAGGGCATATCTGGCACTGTGGGGCATATCTGGCAGCATGAGGGCATATCTGGCACTGTGGGGCACATTTGGCAGCATGAGGGCATATCTGGCACTGTGGGGGCATATCTGGCAGTATGAGGGCATATCTGTCACTGAGGGCTGTGTACGGCTAGAGCTGCATTTCCCACCCTAGGCTTATACTCGAGTCAATAAGTTATCCCAGGTTTCTCTAACGTCCTAAGTGGATGCTGGGGACTCCGTCAGGACCATGGGGTTTAGCGGCTCCGCAGGAGACAGGGCACAATAATAAAAGCTTTAGGATCAGGTGGTGTGCACTGGCTCCTCCCCCTATGACCCTCCTCCAAGCCTCAGTTAGATTTTTGTGCCCGGCCGAGAAGGGTGCAATCTAGGTGGCTCTCCTGAGCTGCTTAGAATAAAAGTTTAAGTTAGGTTTTTTATTTTCAGTGAGTCCTGCTGGCAACAGGCTCACTGCTACGAGGGACTTAGGGGAGAGAAGTAAACTCACCTGCGTGCAGGATGGATTTGCTTCTTAGGCTACTGGACACCATTAGCTCCAGAGGGAGTCGGAACACAGGTCTCACCCTGGGGTTCGTCCCGGAGCCGTGCCGCCGACCCCCCTTGCAGATGCCGAAGTTGAAGAGGTCCAGAAACAGGCGGCAGAAGACTTTCAGTCTTCATAAGGTAGCGCACAGCACTGCAGCTGTGCGCCATTGTTGTCAGCACACTTCATACCAGCGGTCACTGAGGGTGCAGGGCGCTGGGGGGGGCGCCCTGGGCAGCAATGTATTATACTTTTTTTATGGCTAAAATACATCACATATAGCCCTTGAGGCTATATGGATGTATTTAACCCCTGCCAGATCTCACAAACTCCGGGAGAAGAGCCCGCCGTTTTAGGGGGCGGGGCCTATTCTCCTCAGCACACGGCGCCATTTTCCTGCTCAGCTCTGCTGTGAGGAAGGCTCCCATGCTCTCCCCTGCACTGCACTACAGAAACAGGGTTAAAACAGAGAGGGGGGGCACTTATTTGGCGATATGATTACATATGTGAAAATGCTATAAGGGAAAACACTTGTATAAGGGGTTGTCCCTGTATAATTATAGCGTTTTTGGTGTGTGCTGGCAAACTCTCCCTCTGTCTCCCCAAAGGGCTAGTGGGGTCCTGTCCTCTATCAGAGCATTCCCTGTGTGTGTGCTGTGTGTCGGTACGTGTGTGTCGACATGTAGGAGGACGATGTTGGTGAGGAGGCGGAGCAAATTGCCTGTATTGGTGATGTCACTCTCTAGGGAGTCGACACCGGAATGGATGGCTTATTTAGGAATTACGTGATAATGTCAACACGATGCAAGGTCGGTTGACGACATGAGACGGCCGGCAAACAAATTAGTACCTGTCCAGGCGTCTCAGACACCGTCAGGGGCTTGTAAAAACGCCCATTTACCTCAGATGGTCGACACAGACACAGACACGGACACTGACTTCAGTGTCGACGGTGAAGAAACAAACGTATTTTCCTTTAGGGCCACACGTTACATGTTAAGGGCAATGAAGGAGGTGTTACATATTTCTGATACTACAAGTACCACAAATAAGGGTATTATGTAGGGTGGGAATAATCTACTTGTAGTTTTTCCTGAATCAGATAAATTAAAGTGTGTGATGATACGTGGGTTTCCTCCGATAGAAAATTATTGGAGGTATACCTTTTCCCGCCAGAAGTGAGGGCGAGTTGGGAAACGCACCTTAGGGTGGATAAGGCGCTCACACGCTTATAAAAACAAGTGGCGTTACCGTCTCCAGATACGGCCGCCCTCAAAGAGCCAGCTGATAGGAAGCTGAAAAATATCCTAAAAAGTATATACACACATACTGGTGTTATACTACGACCAGCAATCGCCTCAGCCTGGATGTGCAGCGCTGGGGGGGCTTGGTCGGATTTCCTGACTGAAAATATTGATACCCTTGACAGGAACAATATTTTATTGACTATAGAGCATTTTAAGGATGCATTTCTATATATGCGAGATGCGCAGAGGGATATTTGCATTCTGGCATCAAGAGTAGATGTGATGTCCATATCTGCCAGACGATGTTTATAGACACGACAGTGGTCAGGTGATGCAGATTCCAGACGGCACATGGAAGTATTGCCGTATAAAGGGGCGGTCCATCGGACCTGGTGGCCATGGCAACAGCTGGAAAATCCACTTTTGTTACCCCAAGTCACATCTCAGCAGAAAAGGACACAGTCTTTTCAGTCTCAGTCCTTTCGTACCCATAAAGGCAGGCGGGCAAAAGGCCAGTCATATCTGCCCAGGGTTAGAGGAAAGGGAAGAAGACTGCAGCAGGCAGTCCATTCCCAGGAACAGAAGTCCTCCACAGCTTCTGCCAAGTCCGCAGCATGACGCTGGGGCCATACAAGCGGACTCAGGTGCGGTGGGGGGTCATCTCAAGAGTTTCAGCACGCAGTGGGCTCACTCGCAAGTGGACTCCTGGATCCTACACGTAGTATCCCAGGTGTACATTGGAAATTCGAGACGTCTTCCCCTCACAAGTTCCTGAAGTCTGCTTTACCAACGTCTCCCTCCGACAGGGAGGCAGTATTAGGAAAAAATTCACAGGCTGTATTCCCAGCAGGTGATAATCAAAGTACCCCTCCTACAACAAGGGAAGGGGTATTATTCCACACTATATTGTGGTACTGAAGCCAAACGGCTCGGTGAGATCTAAAAGATTTGAACAATTACATACAAGGGTTCAAATCAAGATGGAGTCACTCAGAGCAGTGATAGCGAACCAGGACGATATGGTGTCACTGGATATCAGGGACGCTTACCTACATGTCCAAATTTTGCCCTTCTCACCAAGGGTATCTCAGGTTCGTGGTACAGAACTGTCACTATCAGTTCAGAAGCTGCCGTTTGGATTGTCCACGGCACCCCGGGTCTTTACCATGGTAATGGCCGAAATGATGATTCTTCCTAAAAGAAATATGGACGCTTTCCTGATAAGGGCAAGGTCCAGAGAACAGTTGGCGGTCGGAGTAGCACTATCTCAAGTAGTTCTACGACAGCACGAGTGGATTCTAAATATTCCAAAATCGCAGCTTTTTCCGACGACACGTCTAATGTTCCTAGGAATGATTCTGGACACAGTCCAGAAAAGGATGTATTCTCCCGGAGAAGAAGGCCAGGGAGTTATCCGAGCTAGTCAGGAACCTCCTAAAACCAGGAAAGTATCAGTGCATCATTGCACAAGGGTCCTGTGAAAAATGGTGGTTTCTTACAAAGCGAGCCCATTCGGTAGATTTCACGCAAGAACCTTTTAGTGGAATCTGCTGGGAAAATGGTCCGGATCGCATCTTCAGATGCATCAGCGGATAACCCTGTCTCCAAGGACAAGGGTGTTTTCTTCTGCGGTGACTGCAGAGTGCTCATCTATGAAAGGGCCGCAGATTCGACATTCAGGACTGGGTCCTGGTGACCACGGATGCCAGCCTGAGTGGCTGGGGAGCAGTCACACAAGGAAAAAATTTCCAGGGAGTGTGATCAAGTCTGGAGACTTCTCTCCACATAAATATACTGGAGCTAAGGGCAATTTACAAGGCTCTAAGCTTAGCAAGACCTCTGCTTCAAGGTCAGCCGGTATTGATCCAGTGGGACAACATCACGGCAGTCGCCCACGTAAACAGACAGGGCGTCACATGAAGCAGGAGGGAAATGGCAGAAACTGCAAGGATTCTTCGCTGGGCGAAAAATCATGTGATAACACTCTCAGCAGTGTTAATTCCGGGAGTGGAAAACTGGGAAGCAAACTTCCTCAGCAGGCATAACCTCCACCCGGGAGAGTGGGGACTTCAGCGGGAAGTCTTCCACATGATTGTAAACCGTTGGGAAAAACCAAAGGTGGACATGATGGCGTCCCGCCTGAACAAAAAACTAGACAAATATTGCGCCAGGTCAAGGGACCCTCAGGCAATAGCGGTGGACGCTCTGGTAACACTGTGGGTGTACCAGTCAGGGTATGTGTTCCCTCCTATGCATCTCATACCAAAAGTACTGAGAATCATAAGAAGGAGATGAGTAAGAACGATACTCGTGGTTCCGGATGGGTCAAGAAGGACTTGGTACCCGGAACTTCAAGAGATGCTCACGGAAGAACCGTGGCCTCTACCTTTAAGAAAGGACCTGCTCCAGCAGGGGCCTTGTCTGTTCCAAGACTTACCGCGGCTGCGTTTGACGGCATGGCAGTTGAACGCCGGATCCTGAAAGGGCATTCCAGATGGTCATCCCTACCCTGGTCGAAGCCAGGAAGGATGTAACCGCAAAACATTTTCACCGCATTTGGCGAAAATATGTTGCGTGGTGTGAGGCCAAGAAGGTCCCTACAGAGGAATTCCAACTGGGTCGTTTCCTACATTTCCTGAAAACAGGACTGTCTATGGGCCTAAAATTAGGGTCCATTAAGGTTCAAATTTCGACCCTGTCAAATTTCTTCCAGAAAGAACTGGCTTCAGTGCCTGAAGTTCAGACGTTTGTAAAAGGGGTACTGCATATACAGCCCCCTTTTGTGCCCCCAGTGGCACCTTGGGATCTCAATGTTGTTTTGAGTTTCCTAAAGTCACATTGGTTTGATCCACTCACCACTGTGGAATTAACATATTTCACATGGAAGGTGAAGATTCTATTAGCCCTGGCTTCAGCCAGGCGTGTGTCAGAATGGGCGGCTTTATCATATAAAAGCCCTTACTTAATTTTTCATTCTGACAGGGCAGAATTGAGGACTCGTCCTCAATTTCTCCTTAAGGTGTTTTCTGTTTTTCACATGAACCAACCTATTGTGGTACCTGCGGCTACTAGGGACTTGGAGGACTCCAAGTTACTTGACGTTGTCAGGGCCCTGAAAATATGTTTCCAGGACGACTGGAGTCAGAAAATCTGACTCACTGTTTAGCCTGTATGCACCCAACAAGATGGGTGTTCCTGCTTCTAAGCAGACGATTGCTCGCTGGATTTGTAGTACAATTCAGTTTGCACATTCTGTGGCAGGCTTGCCACAGCCAAAATCAGTAAAAGCCCATTCCACAAGGAAGTGGGCTCATCTTGGGCGGCTGCCCGAGGGGTCTCGGCTTTACAACTTTGCCGAGCTGCTACTTGGTCAGGGGCACACCCTGACTGAGGAGGACCTGGAGTTCTCTCATTCGGTGCTGCAGAGTCATCCGCACTCTCCCGCCCGTTTGGGAGCTTTGGTATAATCCCCATGGTCCTGACGGAGTCCCCAGCATCCACTTAGGACGTTAGAGAAAATAAGAATTTACTTACCGATAATTCTATTTCTCGTAGTCCGTAGTGGATGCTGGGCGCCCATCCCAAGTGCGGATTGTCTGCAATACTTGTACATAGTTATTGTTACAAAAATCGGGTTATTCTTGTTGTGAGCCATCTTTTCGGAGGCTCCTTCGTTGTTATCATACTGTTAACTGGGTTCAGATCACAGGTTGTACGGTGTGATTGGTGTGGCTGGTATGAGTCTTACCCGGGATTCAATATCCTTCCTTATTATGCACGCTCGTCCGGGCACAGTATCCTAACTGAGGCTTGGAGGAGGGTCATAGGGGGAGGAGCCAGTGCACACCACCTGATCCTAAAGCTTTTATTATTGTGCCCTGTCTCCTGCGGAGCCGCTAAACCCCATGGTCCTGACGGAGTCCCCAGCATCCACTACGGACTACGAGAATTATCGGTAAGTAAATTCTTATTTTTTGTGGTAGAATTAGGTGCCTCGGCTTATATTCGGGTCGACTTATACTCGAGTATATACGGTAACTCCTCGTTATGCGCCCAAAACTATTCAATTGCTCCCACGGTAATGCTGGCCATGCACTTGGTCAATATCGACCCATCACATGCACATCATGCATGTTTTAGGTGTGAATGCGATGCGCAGCCACATGGGTCATACATCGTATCAACTGATCATATGTGCTGCACATATGGTCAGTCGATCTTGGCCGTCTGCAATCGCGGAGGTACGATAGATCATACAGTGCTAAAGCACCGTACAATCTATCGCATGGCTGGCGGGGGGGGGGGTCATAGTATGTTTCGCACCTAGTGCGAATTGTACTAATGTATGGCCAGCGTTTGCCTGCTTACTAGCCCTTAACGCAGATTTCTGCTCATACCCTCCTTACAGCGTTAGCAGATATCTGTGTCGGCTAGGGCCTCAGAGGTTATTCAGGAGCTCACGGAGTGTGGTAACTGTATTGTGCCTGGTACTTAACCTGGGGGATGAAGCGAACTGTGAATAATTTCCACCATGGCATTATCTGTGTGGAATTTGTACATTATCCTGGTTTTCGGGTTGCCACCCATACTCCAAAAACATACTGAGTTGGTTAACTGGCATCTGACAAACTAACGCCTATTATGCATGTGTTTGTTTATGCCGTAGAGAATACACATTTGTTAGCTTCACTCTGTCAGGAACTGATGGCTGTGAAATATTCTCTCTATAAAGCCCTGCATAGTATACAGGTTCTATATAAATGAAGGTTAATACTAGCTATCAGCCCGTCAAATGACAGCACAACATAACCGTAATTGTCAGTGCGTGCACGAACGAAGCATTAATTGAATTGCTCCGTCTGTGCCATCTCGTGGCCACTGGCATGCAAAACACTTGTTTTCCCCCCATTAAAAAAAGGGGAGCAGCTTTCTCGCTAGCTGCATTGACATGCCCTGTAGCATGTTGTGCGAGACAGGATTTTTATGGCAACTAGTGTAAAATGGAATTTTATCAGTACTGTTATTTACTTTGTTCTCACCTCCATACCCCCTGTGTCTCAGTAGGTTGTGTAGACATTGTTGAATCTATAAAGTGTGGTTTTGCTTTTAGAATCAAAACTGGATATGTTTAAATATAGAAAAAAGTAGGGGGCACAGTCGCTACGTGCGCTCACTATCTACAGTACATACAAATAAAGGTATGCCTCCATTAAAAATCGCATGAAAATGATCTGTGCTGGGATACAGTCTTTCTAGTGTATATATCAGTACTTATTTCATAAATGTTCCTAAAGCATGTAGAGAAGTTTAACCTTCTGTCGTAAAATCCTCAATATCTGGTATCCTAATGTACACCAAGGAACCTTGAGAACGACATTGAATCGCGTTGGTGAAGGGGCTGTTGACTTTGTTGAAGTTAGTCACCACAGTATTCTGAGGAGGCGTGTTACCTGTGGCGCCGGACTGTACACCTCATCCCAGGTCGTATGCTAACCATCTTTCCTAATAGTTTGGTGACTTCATTCTCTCAGTATATGTAATTTTAGATTTTATGCTCATTCCTGATAAGGTCATTCTTTATTCTCACGTTTACCCCTGACTGAGATTGGGGGTACAAGGAAGGAACTTGGTTCAAGGAAGCAAAATACCATAAAGAAACGTTTGAGCATCATTATAGGTTGTAACCTGTGAGTAAGGCTACGCCAAGTTTATCGGCTTCCTGTACACTTTGGGCGGTGTTCTCTTTCTGTGGTGTGTCTTTGGCAACAAGGGTCTGGAAAAGAAACCTTTATGGGCAGATCCCAATGTATTTTCATGTGAGTACGGTACGCCCCCTTTACCATACATACAGAGGGGGTGTACATAGTCATCCATATCCCTAATAGTGAACAATTTGAGTGGATAAAGATCATCCTTGGTAGTATTACACTATTGCTGTTTTTCTTTTGTTTATTTGGAAAACGGACATTGAGGATTTTACAAAGGAGGGTTCAACTTCTCTACATGCTTAGTAAACATATCTGAAATAAGTACTGTTATATACACTCCAATACACTATCCCAGCATAGATAATTTTCATGTGATTTATAAATGGGACTTATGTATCTTTATTTGTATGTATTGTAGATAGCGCACACAGCGGCTATATCCCCTTCTCTTTTCTACTTTGTTCCTCTTGTATGTTTGGTGACATAGTGAACACAGACCCTGCTGCAACTCCTAGTGTGCACAGTGATAATCCATTACTTTTTTCTGGTTATGTATAAATGTCCATGTACAACCATTAGCATAATTCTGTCTTTTCTAATAGGTACTTATATTTATTTTTTAACACTTCTATAGCGCCAGCATATTCCATTGCACTTTACAATTGGATGCCTTTGTATCAGAATTAGGCAGTAGTTTTCACTGGTGTATAATGCTCGCTGTTAGCAGGTGCTCTGGATGCATTTGTTTACCTTGTCACATGTTTGGAAGCAGTTCATCTAATTAGTTTAACATGCGTTTTCAGGAGTAGTCTCTACTGTATATATGTATGTTTTGTTTACAGGTAATAGGTTTATATTTAATTATAGAGAAATTGTTTTATAATAATTTGTTCGATAAGTTGTGAATATGATGTAGACAGTTTTTTAAATTGATTTCTGTGGTGTGCCATGATTCCACCAAGGGGTGTAAAGATTTCCACGAGACAAAAATGCATAATGGTTGGAAAAAATTATGTCCTTAACTGGTAAGGTGCTGACAATCCACCACTTCACTTGAAGATTCTTAATACCACCCCTGATGACTCCTCCGCAAGCACCGGTTGGAAAGGCCTGTCCTTTCCAGAAACCAATATAGAGAACGTCTGTTCTTGCGTGCTTGTTTTTGCAAATGTTTTTTTCAGTAGTTTTTGATCGGTAGGTAAGGAGGAAATAGAAGAGTGTATGACCAATCATGAGACTAAGGCAGTTCCAGACATCATTAATAATCCTGCAACTTCGTTAGTTGAGATAACCAAAACTTGAAGCCAGGCATTGGAGGGGATAGATTATAAATGTATAGGGCTTCCTCAGTAAGTTCTGTAATATTTTTTTGGGATTCTATTTTTTGGGAACTAGAAGGGTACAGTTAATTGCCTTCCACAAAGAACCGTGATAAGTCCAAAAGTAAAATGCTGTTTACATAAAATAGGTTCCATATCTCCTTGTCATATACATACAGTACTCTGACATTTTTCTTCTAGATTTACGGTCTTCCCTGGTTTAATTTATTTAATTTTATTATTTTGTGTTTTTAAAGAGCAAAGTCGGAGAGATGATCTAGAGGCCTTGGGACACATGTTTATGTACTTCTTGCGAGGAAGCCTTCCATGGCAAGGGCTAAAGGTAGGCATGGTTTACCCTTCCTTTCTATGACTTGAAGTACATAAATTCTACAATGCAGAATCAAGAATGTAAATGACTGCATCAGCTTTTTACTTCACACATTCTCGGATGTATTTTCCACCCCAGGCCAAGTAGAGCTTCTGGAGGACAAAATGGTTTTAAACAGAACTGTAAATTGTATGTAACTTATGTAATGCACTTCTGTGTCGATTAATAGCTACCAATTCGCGGTGTGCTCTCTTATTAGACTCATTGCTTCTGTGCTTCATTTTTTACATAGGTGAATAGTGCATTAATCCGTGTTCTAGTTCTCAGTGACTTGTAACATTATCCCATTTGGCAGGTGCCATAGCTGGCTCCACATGTCAGCTTGTGGCATGGCTCCAACTTCCATTCATGTAGTTAAAATTATCCAGAATTCCTCAATGTATTAGAAATGCTGTAAATGTAATATTTACTCTGTCTTAATCAGACCTGTAAAATAGTAAACTGTGCTACTTGGCTATATTCATGCTTACATGTGTGCTTATTCAGCGGTGTAGGTTCTGTAAGACATGTACCGGTATTGTAAATGACTCATGTAATAGGTATTTAAAGTACTGTTACTCTGTACCGCCAGGAGTCCACTTCTTTGTATTTGAAACTACTTATGGAATGGAAAACTCAGTCCATTCATATAGTACACTGTAAGGTTTTATTTTCTTGTTACAGTAGGATTGGAAGAAATCTCCCTCCGTTAGCCGCACATTTTAACATTAGATCAGCCAGTTTGTTAGTTTATCGGTGATTAAAATGTGTTTTATTTTGTTTGTTTTTGTTTGGAACAACCCAAAAGCATCCTTATACGTTTGTTTCATCTGGTTCCTAAATAGCCAAATCTGTGCAATTTGGCAGCACAAGTGTGGTCAAATAATACCCATATCTGGTGTAATACAGCTTCTTTTAATTCCAGAAAGGCTGAGTCTTCATAATGAATATATTTCATGTTTCAAACATACAGGCAGATACGCTTAAGGAGCGGTATCAGAAGATTGGAGACACAAAGCGTAACACACCTGTAGAAGTCCTCTGTGAGAATTTTCCAGGTAAGATCACTGGTCTCTTGCGATGGAAGGGTACTCGTATTGTTCTGAGTTCCTTGTCATCCAGCTGTAGAGGAGCACATTGTACCCAGTGCCGCTGTTGAGTTCAATTCCTAAGCAAGTGCTGGCAAGTGGTGAAGAGCTGGCATTGCATGTAATAGTCTCCATACAGCTTTGTTACCATATGTATGTATTAAACAGGGCATTGATTATCTCTTAATATTTTACATTTGTGTGTGTATATGACTTGACATGAAAGTAATGAAACCCCAAGCAGTTATAAGTATAAGCATTGCACACAGTCTACTTGTCTTTTTAAGCTAACACAGCCAAATACTCCAGACCAAAGCCCCATTTTAAAGACACTTCACCGTAGCCTCTGAGCTTTACTGTGCTTCCTCTTACGCAGTGCAGCATGGTTAGAAACTTTCACTGAATTAATAGGAAAAGATTAACCATTGCTAAGGGCCAATAATATCAGCGGCTATGAAGATGCTCATGTAATGATCAGCAAAAACTAAAGTCTTTAGCCAGTCTGAGTGGTAAATATATACAGGGATGATTCCAACCCCAAGAGGGCTCTTAGTATGTTTAAACCAAGGTCAGTATAATCACTGCTTTAGTTTTCCCAAAAGCTAAAGAAGTCTGTATTGTAAATTCTATTTAGTTCACACTGTGTCATTGGAGGCCTCTGTAAGTGGCTTACATATATATTAAGTTATGTGTAGTGTGCAGATGGGGCATTGAGGTTTCCTTATATCGGTTACTTGTGTGATATTTGCCGTTTTGCCAGTGGTAATCCTGTATTCTCAACCTATTTCCTCTTATCAAATTGGAAAAGCGGATTCTAATGTTGTTCTTCTGTATCACCAGAGGAAATGGCAACTTACTTGCGATATGTGAGGCGGTTGGATTTCTTTGAGAAGCCAGATTACGACTATTTACGGACACTGTTTTCAGAGCTCTTTGAACGGAAAGGATACACCTTTGACTATGTTTACGATTGGGTTGGCAGGCCAATTGTGAGTAGCCATGTGAACTTAATTATTAAAAAAACAAATCTATTTTTAATCTGAAGTCTCCGACACAGAGCCTTTTAACTGGGTACAAATTAGACGATGTGCAAACAACACAATGGTTGTCCTGATTTCCCTTGAATTCCTGAACAAACGATATAGTTCATACACACTGTTCAGTCTTACAAACGACCGAATGATATATCAGTAGTTTGGTCGTTACCCTGGTATATATGTAGGTAGTGTGTACTCACTTGCACGATTTGCTGAAAGCCGTTGACGATATTTTGGGATTGACATGCATGTACGACCAATCTGAAGATGCAACGAACTCACTCACAGGTGAGTGCGATAGTGTATACGATTTGTCGTTCCGATTTGTCATTCCGATTCGGCTCAAAATGACAAAAATAGTGCTTTTTATGTGTACCCTGCCTAAATTAACAAAGGTACTTTGACAACAGTGAGCGCAAAACAGAACCTACAAAACGTTATAACAAATGTATATTTGTGAATGGATTGGTTTGCTTATAAGACAAATTTAAGTCTAAAATGTAAGCCTTCTTGGGTGACCTACAGTATGATTGTAACATAGACTTTGACATAAAGTCAGCAAAACGATAAGGAACTGATGAAAGCATATCATTTCATTTCTTCATGACTGGGGTTAATTTCTACTTTTTGTTACCAGTATACCTTTCATTGTTTTGGTTTAGTCATTTATTGTGATGTTGCATGATGCCCTGTGATCAGCCCTGGCTTCCCCATTGAGCGGCACATAGTGCTCACTTTCAACACTTCTTGAGTAAAGCCAGACGGCCATTAACGTGAATTTAAAGATGGCCATCAGAAAGGTTTTAGTGAAGTTTATTCTTCTGGTCATCTGCAAACCCCTCTAGCTACAACACAAGTCTTACACACAGTCTAAAGTGGTGATGAAATAGGGCAAAAAGTTTAAATGGTAAAGCAGTGTGCTTGTTGTAAAATAAATGCCAGAGTATGTATGAGTTCAGCAGTCTGTCCCATGTACAGAGCATTTTTGTCACTTGGGAAATGAGCGGACCAAGCACTTCCTTTAGGCTTCTGGACTGCCCCACAGTCTCCATGTTTGCTTTGCATTGATATTGGATATTGTGCTGAGCAGGATTAGCTAGTAATACATTTCTTTATCTCAGGTTTATTATTTTGCTCAGTAATATGCATAGATTAATATGTTAATGCACTGTAGTATATGTACTTGTTGTTTGTTTGGGTCTGCACTACTTAAACAAGGAGCTGTAATTACAAATGCTTCTTTCAGCCTACCCCGGTGGGATCCGTCCATGTAGATTCTGGAACTTCTGCGATAACCCGGGACAGCCATGTCCATCGGGAGCGACCGTCACAGACTCAACCCCTGAGAAACCAGGTCAGTTCTTTCCCTGCCAAGTAACACACTGCATTATGCCCATGTGTATCATGCACCTATTTTACCAGTAAACAGCTGGTGCATCTCTCTGTTGCTTTGCCTGGCATTAACCCTTTTAATTAATAGGATAATCTTAAGGTAAATCACACATTTATTATTTGTGTATGCTTTATATTAAACACTGGGAGAGTGTCCTGCCCTTTCTACTGAATGATTTGCTCTAAGTTATTTCCGAAGCTCCAAAAGCATCAGTCCCATTTTTAAAATGGTACTTGTATAAGATATCCTCCTTGGCTGTCATTATGTTCTGCAAGGGCCTCTAACATCATGGGGTATATTTACTAAAGCGTATAAAATTAAGGTGTGTACCATAGCAATTAATCTGATTTGTTCTATAATTTATCTGTTTAATTCTAGAAAATGATAGCTTCCTATTGGTTGCTATGGGCAACACCTCTGCTTGCCTGTTTAGTAAATATATATATAAATATATATAAAATCTTTCCATTGGTATGCAGTTATATTCCCGACTGTCGGGATCCCGGCAGTTGAAATCCCGATGCCAAAATATTGACAGCCATTGAAATGCCGACGGTCTAAATCCCGACCACCGGCCAGAAACCCCACTTGAGAGGTGAGCCACACCATCACCCGAGGGGGAATAGAGCCTTGTCCGGGCCCAATGCGTGGCGAGCCGCGAGGGGACACGCTGCGCTCAAGGGTAGGATTCCGGCGCTGGTATTTCCATCGCCGGAATCCCATCAGTTGGGAAATCATACTCCTTCCACCCGCCACCCCCCCACCCCCTTTCCATTACCTGTGTGCCTAATGTAAGTATTAAGGTATTAAACCTATCCTTGTTAGAAACTAGGTACAATACAGATCATTTAGTGTAGTCAAGCTTAATTGTTATTTGCTGTTTGTGTACTACAGTAGTTTTCAGTCCAATATCACCTTGCCCACTGTTAATGTTGGGCCACAGTGGTTATTTTGATGTAAAATCACTGATACATAAAGTTTTTGTTAATAAAAAAATGCTGGTTGTCCAGAGGATTTTCAGGACACTGCATTCTTTTCCCAGAGTTGTCGTGTGTAGACTGTCCCATAAGGACACATCTGTCACTAGGGTCCTTTCTCTTCCTTATTTTTTGCAACTGCTTACTAACATTTTTAATTTGCAGTTGCAGGAAAATGATTGAAGTTTAAAGTTACCCATTTAGAACTTTGTCAGAACATAGAGAACAACTTTAAAAAAAATATTTAGGTAAGGCCATAAACTAATTAAAAAATTAAATATGTATTTGTGCATATTGTTTACTTTTTTGTGATGCTTGTGCAGAAAGGCTAGTTCATGTATTAACAGTTGATCAACACTGTAAGTATCATAAAAGCAACATTTACACATTTTTCTCTGACGTCCTAGTGGATGCTGGGACTCCGTCAGGACCATGGGGATTAGCGGCTCCGCAGGAGACAGGGCACAAAAATAAAAGCTTTAGGACTAGGTGTGCACTGGCTCCTCCCCCTATGACCCTCCTCCAAGCCTCAGTTAGGTTTTTGTGCCCGTCCGAGCAGGGTGCAATTTAGGTGGCTCTCCTAAAGAGCTGCTTAGAAAAAGTTATTAGGTTTTTTATTTTCAGTGAGTCCTGCTGGCAACAGGCTCACTGCAACGAGGGACTTAGGGGAGAAGAAGTGAACTCACCTGCGTGCAGGATGGATTGGCTTCTTAGGCTACTGGACACCATTAGCTCCAGAGGGATCGAACACAGGCCCAGCCATGGAGTCCGGTCCCGGAGCCGCGCCGCCGACCCCCTTGCAGATGCCGAAAAGTGAAGAGGTCCAGAAACCGGCGGCAGAAGACTTTTCAGTCTTCATGAGGTAGCGCACAGCACTGCAGCTGTGCGCCATTGTTGTCAGCACACTTCACACCAGCGGTCACTGAGGGTGCAGGGCGCTGGGGGGGGGGCGCCCTGGGCAGCAATGATAATACCTTGTTCTGGCTAAAAATACATCACATATAGCCCCTGGGGCTATATGGATGTATTTAACCCCTGCCAGGTCTCACAAACACCGGGAGAAGAGCCCGCCGAAATAGGGGGCGGGGCCTATCTCCTCAGCACACCGCCATTTTCCTGCACAGCTCCGCTGCGAGGAAGGCTCCCAGGACTCTCCCCTGCACTGCACTACAGAAACAGGGTAAAAAAACAGAGGGGGGGCACTTTTTTGGCGATATTGATATATTAAGCTGCTATAAAGGAAACAACACTTCTGTAGGGTTGTTCCTATATATTTATAGCGCTTGGGTGTGTGCTGGCAAACTCTCCCTCTGTCTCCCCAAAGGGCTAGTGGGGTCCTGTCTTCGATAAGAGCATTCCCTGTGTGTCTGCTGTGTGTCGGTACGTGTGTGTCGACATGTATGAGGACGATGTTGGTGTGGAGGCGGAGCAATTGCCGGTAATGGTGATGTCACCCCCTAGGGAGTCGACACCGGAATGGATGGCTTTGTTTATGGAATTACGTGATAATGTCAGCACGTTACAAAAATCAGTTGACGACATGAGACGGCCGGCAAACCAGTTAGTACCTGTCCAGGCGTCTCAGACACCGTCAGGGGCTGTAAAACGCCCTTTACCTCAGTCGGTCGACACAGACCCAGACACGGACACCGAATCTAGTGTCGACGGTGAAGAAACAAACGTATTTTCCAGTAGGGCCACACGTTATATGATCACGGCAATGAAGGAGGCTTTGCATATCTCTGATACTGCAAGTACCACAAAAAGGGGTATTATGTGGGGTCTGAAAAAACTACCTGTAGTTTTTCCTGAATCAGAGGAATTGAATGAAGTGTGTGATGAAGCGTGGGTTAACCCCGATAGAAAACTGCTAATTTCAAAGAAGTTATTGGCATTATATCCTTTCCCGCCAGAGGTTAGGGCGCGCTGGGAAACACCCCCTAGGGTGGATAAGGCACTCACACGCTTATCAAAACAAGTGGCGTTACCGTCTCCTGAAACGGCCGCCCTCAAGGATCCAGCTGATAGGAGGCTGGAAACTACCCTGAAAAGTATATACACTCATACTGGTGTTATACTGCGACCAGCCATCGCCTCAGCATGGATGTGCAGTGCTGGGGTGGTTTGGTCGGATTCCCTGACTGAAAATATTGATACCCTGGATAGGGACAGTATTTTATTGACTATAGAGCAATTAAAGGATGCTTTTCTTTATATGCGAGATGCTCAGAGGGATATTTGCACTCTGCCATCGAGAGTAAGTGCGATGTCCATATCTGCCAGAAGAAGTTTATGGACGCGACAGTGGTCAGGTGATGCGGATTCCAAACGGCATATGGAAGTATTGCCGTATAAAGGGTAGGAATTATTTGGGGTCGGTCTATCGGATTTGGTGGCCACGGCAACAGCCGGGAAATGCACCTTTTTTACCTCAGGTCCCCTCCCAACAGAAAAAGACACCGTCTTTTCAGCCGCAGTCCTTTCGTTCCTATAAGAACAAGCGGGCAAAAGGACAGTCATATCTGCCCCGAGGCAAAGGAAAGGGTAAGAGAGTGCACCAAGCAGCTCCCTCCCAGGAGCAGAAGCCCTCCCCGGCTTCTGCAAAGCCCTCAGCATGACGTTGGGGCTTTACAAGCGGACTCAGGGGCGGTGGGGGGTCGACTCAAGAATTTCAGCGCACAGTGGGCTCACTCACAGGTGGACCCCTGGATCCTGCAGGTAGTATCTCAGGGTTACAGGTTGGAATTCGAGAAGTCTCCCCCTCGCCGGTTCCTAAAGTCTGCTCTGCCAAAGTCTCCCTCAGACAGGGCGACGGTATTGGAAGCCATTCACAAGCTGTATTCTCAGCAGGTGATAGTCAAGGTACCCCTCCTACAACAGGGAAAGGGGTATTATTCCACACTATTTGTGGTACCGAAGCCGGACGGCTCGGTAAGACCTATTCTAAATCTGAAATCTTTGAACCTGTACATACAAAAATTCAAGTTCAAGATGGAGTCACTCAGAGCAGTGATAGCGAATCTGGAAGAAGGGGACTTTATGGTGTCCCTGGACATCAAGGATGCTTACCTGCATGTCCCAATTTGCCCTTCACATCAAGGGTACCTCAGGTTCGTGGTGCAAAACTGTCATCCGTTTCAGACGCTGCCGTTTGGATTGTCCACGGCACCTCGGGTCTTTACCAAGGTAATGGCCGAAATGATGTTTCTTCTGCGAAGAAAAGGCGTATTAATTATCCCTTACTTGGACGATCTCCTGATAAGGGCAAGGTCCAGAGAACAGCTGGAGGACATAGTAGCACTATCCCAAGTAGTGCTGCAACAGCACGGGTGGATTCTGAATTTTCCAAAATCTCAATTGACCCTGACGACACGTCTGCTGTTCCTGGGAATGATTCTGGACACGGTTCAGAAAAAGGTGTTTCTTCCGGAGGAGAAAGCCAGGGAGTTATCCGAACTTGTCAGGAACCTCCTAAAACCAGGAAAAGTGTCTGTGCATCAATGCACAAGAGTCCTGGGAAAAATGGTGGCTTCTTACGAAGCGATTCCATTCGGCAGATTCCACGCACGAACTTTTCAGTGGGATCTGCTGGACAAATGGTCCGGATCGCATCTGCAGATGCATCAGCGGATAACTTTGTCTCCACGGACAAGGGTGTCTCTTCTGTGGTGGTTGCAGAGTGCTCATCTGTTAGAGGGCCGCAGATTCGGCATACAGGACTGGGTCCTGGTGACCACGGATGCCAGTCTGAGAGGCTGGGGAGCGGTCACACAGGGAAGAAACTTCCAGGGAGTGTGGTCAAGCCTGGAGATGTCTCTTCACATAAATATACTGGAGCTAAGAGCGATTTACAATGCTCTAAGCCTGGCAAAACCCCTGCTTCAGGGTCAGCCGGTGTTGATCCAGTCAGACAACATCACGGCAGTCGCCCACGTAAACAGACAGGGCGGCACAAGAAGCAGGAGGGCAATGGCAGAAGCTGCAAGGATTCTTCGCTGGGCGGAAGATCATGTGATAGCACTGTCAGCAGTGTTCATTCCGGGAGTGGACAGCTGGGAAGCGGACTTCCTCAGCAGACACGATCTACACCCGGGAGAGTGGGGACTTCATCCAGAAGTCTTCCACATGATTGTGAACCGTTGGGAAAAACCAAAGGTGGATATGATGGCGTCCCGCCTCAACAAAAAACTGGACAGGTATTGCGCCAGGTCAAGAGACCCTCAGGCAATAGCTGTGGACGCTCTGGTAACACCGTGGGTGTTCCAGTCAGTGTATGTGTTTCCTCCTCTGCCTCTCATACCAAAAGTACTGAGAATTATACGGCAAAGGGGAGTAAGAACGATACTCGTGGCTCCGGATTGGCCAAGAAGAACTTGGTACCCGGAACTTCAGGAGATGCTCACGGAAGATCCGTGGCCTCTACCTCTAAGACGGGACCTGCTTCAGCAGGGACCGTGTCTATTCCAAGACTTACCGCGGCTGCGTTTGACGGCATGGCGGTTGAACGCCGAATTCTAAGGGAAAAAGGCATTCCGGAAGAGGTCATCCCTACCCTGGTAAAAGCCAGGAAGGAGGTGACTGCACAACATTATCACCGCATTTGGAGAAAATATGTTGTGTGGTGTGAGGCCAGGAAGGCCCCGACGGAGGAATTTCAACTGGGTCGATTCCTACATTTCCTGCAAACAGGATTGTCTATGGGCCTCAAATTAGGGTCCATTAAGGTTCAAATTTCGGCCCTGTCGATTTTCTTCCAGAAAGAATTGGCTTCAGTTCCTGAAGTCCAGACTTTTGTAAAAGGAGTACTACATATACAGCCCCCGGTTGTGCCCCCAGTGGCTCCGTGGGATCTTAATGTAGTTTTGGATTTTCTCAAATCCCATTGGTTTGAGCCACTCAAATCGGTGGATTTGAAATATCTTACATGGAAAGTAACCATGCTACTGGCCCTGGCTTCAGCCAGGAGAGTGTGTCAGAATTGGCGGCTTTATCTTATAAAAGCCCATATCTGATTTTCCATTCGGACAGGGCAGAACTGCGGACGCGTCCTCAGTTTCTGCCTAAGGTGGTTTCAGCGTTTCACCTGAACCAGCCTATTGTGGTGCCTGCGGCTACTAGCGATTTGGAGGATTCCAAGTTGCTGGACGTTGTCAGGGCATTGAAAATATATATTTCAAGGACGGCTGGAGTCAGAAAATCTGACTCGCTGTTTATACTGTATGCACCCAACAAGCTGGGTGCTCCTGCTTCTAAGCAGACTATTGCTCGTTGGATTTGTAGCACAATTCAACTTGCACATTCTGTGGCAGGCCTGCCACAGCCTAAATCTATCAAGGCCCATTCCACAAGGAAGGTGGGCTCATCTTGGGCGGCTGCCCGAGGGGTCTCGGCATTACTACTCTGCCGAGCAGCTACGTGGTCGGGGGAGAACACGTTTGTAAAATTCTACAAATTTGATACCCTGGCTAAAGAGGACCTGGAGTTCTCTCATTCGGTGCTGCAGAGTCATCCGCACTCTCCCGCCCGTTTGGGAGCTTTGGTATAATCCCCATGGTCCTGACGGAGTCCCAGCATCCACTAGGACGTCAGAGAAAATAAGATTTTACTTACCGATAAATCTATTTCTCGTAGTCCGTAGTGGATGCTGGGCGCCCATCCCAAGTGCGGATTGTCTGCAATACTTGTACATAGTTATTGTTACAAAAAAATCGGGTTGTTATTGTTGTGAGCCGTCTGTTCAGAGGCTCCTACGTTTGTCATACTGTTAACTGGGTTCAGATCACAGGTTGTACGGTGTGATTGGTGTGGCTGGTATGAGTCTTACCCGGGATTCAAAATCCTTCCTTGTTGTGTACGCTCGTCCGGGCACAGTATCCTAACTGAGGCTTGGAGGAGGGTCATAGGGGGAGGAGCCAGTGCACACCACCTAGTCCTAAAGCTTTTATTTTTGTGCCCTGTCTCCTGCGGAGCCGCTAATCCCCATGGTCCTGACGGAGTCCCAGCATCCACTACGGACTACGAGAAATAGATTTATCGGTAAGTAAAATCTTATTTTCTTACTTATAGTCTTTTATGCCTTTTGTTTCATTATTATAGTATAAAGAATGCTTTAAAAAATATATAAGTGTTAATAGTTTATTTTTATCAATTAACAAAATGCAAAGTGAATGAACAAAAAAGAAATCTAAATCAAATCAATATTTGGTGTGACCACCCTTTACCTTCAAAACAGCATCAATTCTTCTAGGTACACTTGCACAATTTTTTGAAGGACCTTTGCAGGGAGGTTGTTCCAAACATCTTGGAGAACTAAACACAGATCTTCTGTGGATGTAGGCTTGCTCAAATCCTTCTGTTAATTCATGTAATCCCAGACAAACTCTATGATCAGGGCTTTGTTGGGGCCATATCGATAATTTCCAAGACTCCTTATTGTTGTTTATGCTGAAGATAGTTCTTAATGACATTGGCTGTATGTTTGGAGGAGGAGTCCTGCTTCAGAATAAATGTGGAGCCAATCAGACGCCTCCCTGATGGTATTGCGTGATGGATAAGTACCTGCCAGAAGTGGTGTTCATGTAAGAATTGCCATACCTTCTGACGTGGAAACAAGGCCCAGTGCCTCAACTATGCATTACAATATGGGAACTGGGGTGCAGAAAAATGGCAGCAGGTGCTCTGGACTGAGGAGTCAAAATTTTAAATTTGTGTATAACAGAAGGCAGCTTGTTTGCCGAAGGGCTGGAGAGCGATACAATAAGGAGTGTCTAAAGGCAACAGTGAAACATGGTGAAGGTTCCTTGCAAGTTTGGGGCTGCACTTCAGCAAATGGAGTTGGGAATTTGGTCAGGATTAGTGATGTCCTCAATGCTGAGAAATGCAGGCAGGTACTTATCCATCACGCAATTGTTTTTAGTTGTGTATGTCGACATGGACACCGTATAAGTGCACCACGTCCTCTCGCTGCGCTCGCTATGCTGCAGCCACAGTGCCTCGCTGCGCTCGGCACACTATTATATTCCCCCTCCAGGTCCACTGGTATAGTAAAGTATGAACAAGTCGGTTTCAATAAAAAAAAAATCATGAAAAACTCATGTCGACTTTTTGGCCTGTCGACATTTTAAATGTTGGCATTATGACTTTGTCTGTATTTTAAATGTGTATTTTGACCATGTTGGGATTTTGACCATTGGTCAATGGTTGTCAGGATTTTGTCGGTAGGGATTTTGATTGTAGGTAAATTGACCACATCCCCATTAAGAACTATCCTCCGCATAAGGAAGAACAAAGAGTCATGGAATGATGCAGCCATGTTTGGGTGAGCATTTCCGCTACTAGCAAGGCTCAAACTGTCTCCTTCAACATGTTATGGTTTTGGGTAGTATGCATAGCTGCTGTAGCACCTTTGCTGGCTACGGTGGCAAATTTCTCATAACTGCTTCCTTTGCATCAAGATTGCTGGACACTGGGCAGCATAGTGGGTACAATGCAGTATAGCAGGACGATAGATTACATTGTTACTTGTAGGCTATTTATCACAGGAACAAAAGGGATGTCTTGCTAACAGGGATGTTTACTTGCTCAATATGTCTTACAAGAGTGATCGCACCACTTAAAGGAACTGAGGTGCCTGGCTCTAGCCATCATATCTGCAGGTTGGCTGAGAACTCAGACTGGACCTATGTGGTCCAGGCAGTGCTGCTTGCTTCCTTTGGCTGTATTTATTAACAGAGAACAGCAGCCTCATGGTGCTGGGACCCCCCAGATTACCACTGTACAACGAGGCTGTGTTTGTTTGTTTTTTTACATTTTTTTGTTATTTATATGTTTTTTTATACAGATACAGTTTGATATCCCGGCTGTCAGGAGACCGATGCTGGGATCCCAACAGCCGGAATTCCGGCGGCAAGCGTCGGTATTTCACTGGGTGTCGAGTTTCCAGCATCTGTATCCTGACAGCTGGGATTCCAAAATGAACCCGTTTTATACACTTGTAAACTACTGGCTTCTGGCACAGTGTCCCTTTACAGCTGACCATATTCAATTAAACATGTTGTGTGTGAATTGGGAGGTCAGTAGGAACCAGCTGCAGTGCCTATTATAAGATTTGGTATGTCAGGCAGAAGTTTCAATTATTTAATAATATTGCATATACTACAGTGCCAGTTACTTAGCATCTCTTTTATGTGACTTATACCCCTTTCACATCGCACAAATAACCCGGTATCTCCGGCATATTGCCGGGTCGACACGGGTCAGTGTGCGATGTGAAAGTGCCATGTCTGAATTCCCGGTTAGCCAGGGCCGGTGCAGGGTCTCTTTGCACCCTAGGCAAAGCTTCAGCCTAACGCCCCCTAACCTGCAATAATTTATCTTTCCCCGTAGCCTAACCCTAAGCCTCCCCGGCATATTCATATTCAGGATGCCGACTGTCGGGAGTCTGGAGTCGGCAGCATTCCGTCTGCCGGGATACCAGCTACATCCATTTAATTGTATGGGATTATATACATATATACGCACAGACATAGATATATTTGTATGCTCCTTATTGTGTTCCATCCTCCCATCTGTAAGTTCATTACTGACCTGCATAAAGGGGCTAATTCAGACCTGATCATTGCTGTACGTTTTCGCACAGCTAGTGATCAGGTCTGAACTGCATATGCACCGCAGTGCGCATGTGCGTGCCAGCGATGCGATCGGCATCTCAGCCCAGTGATCGCCTCTGCCTGATTGACAGGCAGAGCATTTGCTGTGCGGGAGGGGGTGGACCAGTGGCGTTTGGCTGCCATTTTGGGGGCATGGCACAGGCGTACCCGGACCGTGCGGGGGGTGGGCCGCGGTGGCCCTGTGCTGGACGTCTCCCCGAATGTCTGTGAAACTGATCGTAGCACATCTATTCAAATGATATACTGTATTACTTCAAATTTCCTTTCTAAAATGATCCCCGTTATTGCGCATATTGCACCTATAGTAATCAAGTTTAGCTGTGTAAAGGGTTGGGTGCCTCGCTACCCCGGGGGTAGAGAGCTGAAGTGATGATACCACGCCCCCGAGGGCAGAAACAGAACGGGTTTGGAAGGAGGTGAAAATAATTGAATACCCCCCCCCCCCCCCCTAAGAGACATCCTTCAGTTTTTTTGCTAGATAAATTCAGTGGTGCCCCCCCCCCCCCACCCCCAGTGGCTGGCGCCCCTAGGCATCTGCCTTATGGTAGAGCCGGCCCTGGGTTCGCCTGACCCACTAATTCAACCCGGGTAATAAGAAGGGTTATTCCCGGGTTGAATAACGGGTCAGGCGCAGTATGAATGGGTTGCCGGGTCGCTGCGACCCGGTACCCATTCACAGCATAGGGAAAGGCGGCGCGGAGATGAGCTCATCTCCCAGCGCAGCCTCCACCCGTGCCCCCAGCTCCGCTCCGCTCCCCCGCCGCTGTTGCAGCCGACTTGGCAAATTGCCGGGTCGGACAGCCAGCACTAGTCTCCAATGCCAGACTCCACCTGGGAAGGACCCGTTTCATATTCCCATGTGGGATCCGGCATTGGAGATGTGAAAGCGGTATTATTAAGCTGAACACTTTGTTAATACATTGTAAATCTTCCCACCCTCCCGCACAACCTCACCTCCCACAATTTCATTATCTAATGATGGCACTACTATTTCCTCTAGCCCCCACTTGTGATGTCTTTGCGTAATCCTTGACTCCTCCCTGTCCTTCAAACCACATTACATCCACCTCCCCTCTCATACATGCCCTTGATTGGCTCCCCTTCCCTTTCAAAATCCAATTCAAGCTTCTTACACTCACTCACAAAAGCCCTTACCCCCTCCTCTCCCATCTACATCTCTGACCTTATCTCCCTTTGTATTCACACACGTCCACTTCGCTACAGTAATGCACACCGCCTATCCTGCCTACTGATTACTTCCTCCCACTCCTACCTCCCAAGGTTTTTCACGTGCTACTCCTTATCTCTGGAATTCTCTACCTCTCCCTATCAGACTCTCCACCCCTCTACAAAACATGACATACTTCTTCACCAAACCCAGCCAACTCTCATCGTAACCCTCTGTCCCACTGTCACTGTCTATCCCTTCTGTATCACCCCTGTGTGTCTGCCACTCCCCTTTAGAATGTAAGTTGTCAGGAGCAGGGCCTTCTTCCCTCATGTGCCCTTCATTCTCTTGCTTAAACAATTTTATACGCCATACTTCCTTCGAAGGCACCAAATCCCTTTGTTTTCTGACACCCTAATACTTATTTCAGTGTCATCTGCTGATGTACATATGTTTATGTCCTATATTGTCTTGAACTGTAAGTCACGCTTTGCTTGTTTTGCTCATTTGTTTAGGTACTCTGTAACTGGGTGCTGCGGTTACCTTGTAGCGCTATATAGCCAAGAACATTTGCAAACTGGGGCCTAATTCTGAGTTGATCGCAGCATCAAATTTGTTAGCAGTTGGGCAAAACCATGTGCACTGCAGGGGGGACAGATATAACATGTGCAGAGAGTTAGATTTGGGTGGGGTGTATTCAAACTGAAATCTAAATTGCAGTGTAAAAATAAAGCAGCCAGTATTTACCCTGCACAGAAACAATATAACCCACCAAAATCTAACTTTCTCTGCAAATGTTATATCTGCCCCCCCCCCCCCCCCCTGCTGTGCACATGGTTTTTTCCAATTGCTAACAAACTTGCTGCTGCGATCAACTCGGAATTACCCCCCTGGTGGATAACTATGCAATAGATAGCACCTATCCTTGTGTATCCATGCCTATTTCTCTATAGATTGTAAGCTTGTGAGCAGGGCCTTCCTACCTCTATGACTGATTGTTTGTTATTACCCAGTTTTGTTATATCATTGTTTTGTTATATCATTGTTATTTCCAGTTGTAAAGCACAACGGAATTTGCTGCGCTATATAAGAAACTTAATAAATATAGATAAAGGATAATAATAATAAATTAATAGTTAGATAAGCTGGCTGTACAGGTATTGTAGCCTCCAGTTATTTCGTTAGTCATTATTAGATTATTTGCTTTTATTTATAGGAAGCCACAAAGTTGTGCAAAGCTACACAAGCTGTACACAGTTAAATTTTTTTGTATTTATTTAACCATATGTAAGCGTAGTTAAAAGCGAATAATGTTGATTTAGAAAGTTTAATAGGGATAGATGAAAGAAGAGGAATGAAGTCTCCCTATAGCGATCTAATTTTGTACTGTGTGGTTGTACACCTTACTTTCCTAATCCATTTTACCACTGGCTTAATGCAATATTAATTTTACAACTGTTAATAAGATATTGAGGCCAGTAGCCATTCTATGCTTTCAACACTCATGTGTTTTACTTGCTCATTTACACGCTCTCCTTACTTACATGGAGTGTGAACGCAGAGCTCCTTGCACCCTAGTGCCTGCCAGCTCTGTGAATACTGCAAGCGGCTCATGATTGTCACAGACCTAAATTAGGGTAAAAATACTTCCTAAAAGCTGGTCCAATTCGGCATGGACAATAAATGGCATTTAGATTATTACCCCCTACTTGTCCCTTGCCATTCCTCCTTAGATTGGTAATGGAGTGTGTGTATGTGTCCTCTTTTATTTTCCAAATGTCTGTGTGCGCTGTATGTAGTGTGAGCAAGACATATTATTCGTTAAGGATAGTAAAATTATTCATATAATTTGTTTTTTTGAGAGGCCTTTTACAAAGAATTGCCTTGTCTTATGGTGTGTACACACAGTGAGATATTTTCTTACGATTTTGACTATATAGTCAAAATTGTAAGGAAAGTTAGTGCAGAACGCAAGATGAAAGTCACCTTGCGATCCCGATCCGATGCGCGGTCGGCATCGCAAGACTAGATAGACTGTGCAGGCAAGTCAATTTTGACTCTCTATAGAAGAGATAGTCAAAATTGATACTTAGCTAAAATCGCACATAGTCAGTATCGGAAGCACACAATGAGTGTGCTTGCGATACTGACTATGTGCCGACCTAGCCCCTGTCGCATAGTGAGAATCGGGCATAGCCCGAATCTCACAGTGTGTATGGGCCTTTAGAATAATCCTGACTCCTAGATGTTTCACTCAAGCAATTTGTATAATTGTGACTCAGAAGAGTCACACTGTGATAAGCAGATGGCTTTATGACAAATCTATCTAATTTTCTCTGACGTCCTAGTGGATGCTGGGGACTCCGTCAGGACCATGGGGATATAGCGGCTCCGCAGGAGACAGGGCACAATAATAAAAGCTTTAGGATCAGGTGGTGTGCACTGGCTCCTCCCCCTATGACCCTCCTCCAAGCCTCAGTTAGATTTTTGTGCCCGACGAGAAGGGTGCAATCTAGGTGGCTCTCCTGAGCTGCTTAGAATAAAAGTTTAAGTTAGGTTTTTTATTTTCAGTGAGTCCTGCTGGCAACAGGCTCACTGCTACGAGGGACTTAGGGGAGAGAAGAAAACTCACCTGCGTGCAGGATGGATTTGCTTCTTAGGCTACTGGACACCATTAGCTCCAGAGGGAGTCGGAACACAGGTCTCACCCTGGGGTTCGTCCCGGAGCCGTGCCGCCGACCCCCCTTGCAGATGCCGAAGTTGAAGAGGTCCAGAAACAGGCGGCAGAAGACTTTCAGTCTTCATAAGGTAGCGCACAGCACTGCAGCTGTGCGCCATTGTTGTCAGCACACTTCACCAACAGTCACCAACTGTCACTGAGGGTGCAGGGCGCTGGGGGGGGCGCCCTGGGCAGCAATGTATAATACCTTTTTATGGCTAAAATACATCACATATAGCCCTTGAGGCTATATGGATGTATTTAACCCCTGCCAGATCTCACAAACTCCGGGAGAAGAGCCCGCCGAAAAGGGGGCGGGGCCTATTCTCCTCAGCACACGGCGCCATTTTCCTGCTCAGCTCTGCTGTGAGGAAGGCTCCCAGGCTCTCCCCTGCACTGCACTACAGAAACAGGGTTAAAACAGAGAGGGGGGGCACTTATTTGGCGATATGATTACATATATAAAAATGCTATAAGGGAAAACACTTGTATAAGGGGTTGTCCCTGTATAATTATAGCGTTTTTGGTGTGTGCTGGCAAACTCTCCCTCTGTCTCCCCAAAGGGCTAGTGGGGTCCTGTCCTCTGTCAGAGCATTCCCTGTGTGTGTGCTGTGTGTCGGTACGTGTGTGTCGACATGTAGGAGGACGATGTTGGTGAGGAGGCGGAGCAAATTGCCTGTATTGGTGATGTCACTCTCTAGGGAGTCGACACTGGAATGGATGGCTTATTTAGGAATTACGTGATAATGTCAACACGCTGTAAGGTCGGTTGACGACATGAGACGGCTGGCAAACAAATTAGTACCTGTCCAGGCGTCTCAGACACCGTCAGGGGCTTGTAAAAACGCCCATTTACCTCAGTCGGTCGACACAGACACGGACACTGACTCCAGTGTCGACGGTGAAGAAACAAACGTATTTTCCTTTAGGGCCACACGTTTCATGTTAAGGGCAATGAAGGAGGTGTTACATATTTCTGATACTACAAGTACCACAAATAAGGGTATTATGTAGGGTGTGAATAAACTACTTATAGTTTTTCCTGAATCAGATAAATTAAATGAAGTGTGTGATGATACGTGGGTTTCCTCCGATAGAAAATTATTGGCGGTATACCCTTTCCCGCCAGAAGTTAGGGCGAGTTGGGAAACACACCTTAGGGTGAATAAGGCGCTCACACGCTTATAAAAACAAGTGGCGTTACCGTCTCCAGATACGGCAGCCCTCAAGGAGCCAGCTGATAGGAAGCTGAAAAAATATCCTAAAAGTATATACACATATACTGGTGTTATACTACGACCAGCAATCGCCTCAGCCTGGATGTGCAGCGCTGAGGGGGCTTGGTCGGATTTCCTGACTGAAAATATTGATACCCTTGACAGGGACAAGATTTTATTGACTATAGAGCATTTTAAGGATGCATTTCTATATATGCGAGATGCGCAGAGGGATATTTGCATTCTGGCATCAAGAGTAAATGTGATGTCCATATCTGCCAGACGACAGTGGTCAGGTGATGCAGATTCCAGACGGCACATGGAAGTATTGCCGTATAAAGGGGCGGTCCATCGGACCTGGTGGCCATGGCAACAGCTGAAAAATCCACCTTTTGTTACCCCAAGTCACATCTCAGCAGAAAAGGACACAGTCTTTTCAGTCTCAGTCCTTTCGTCCCCATAAGGGCAGGCGGGCAAAAGGGCCAGTCATATCTGCCCAGGGGTAGAGGAAAGGGAAGAAGACTGCAGGAGGCAGCCCATTCCCAGGAACAGAAGCCCTCCACAGCTTCTGCCAAGTCCGCAGCATGACGCTGGGGCCGTACAAGCGGACTCAGGTGCGGTAGGGGGTCATCTCAAGAGTTTCAGCACGCAGTGGGCTCACTCACAAGTGGACTCCTGAATCCTACACGTAGTATCCCAGGTGTACATTGGAAATTCGAGACGTCTCCCCCTCACAAGTTCCTGAAGTCTGCTTTACCAACGTCTCCCTCCGACAGGGAGGCAGTATTGGGAACAATTCACAGGCTGTATTCCCAGCAGGTGATAATCAAAGTACCCCTTCTACAACAAGGGAAGGGGTATTATTCCACACTATATTGTGGTACTGAAGCCAGACGGCTAGGTGAGATCTGAAATATTTGAACACTTACATACAAGCGTTCAAATCAAGATGGAGTCACTCAGAGCAGTGATAGCGAACCAGGAAGAAGGGGACGATATGGTGTCACTGGATATCAGGGACGCTTACCTACATGTCCAAATTTGCCCTTCTCACCAAGGGTACCTCAGGTTCGTGGTACAGAACTGTCACTATCAGTTCAGACGCTGCCGTTTGGATTGTCCACGGCACCCCGGGTCTTTACCAAGGTAATGGCCGAAATGATGATTCTTCTTAAAAGAAATATGGACGCTTTCCTGATAAGGGCAAGGTCCAGAGAACAGTTGGAGGTCGGAGTAGCACTATCTTAAGTAGTTCTACGACAGCACGAGTGGATTCCAAATATTCCAAAATCGCAGTTTTTTCCGACGACACGTCTACTGTTCCTAGGGATGATTCTGGACACAGTCCAGAAAAGGATGTTTTCTCCCGGAGAAGAAAGCCAGGGAGTTATCCGAGCTAGTCAGGAACCTCCTAAAACCAGGAAAAGTATCAGTGCATCATTGCACAAGGATCCTGTGAAAAATGGTGGTTTCTTACAAAGCGATCCCATTCGGTAGATTTCACGCAAGAACCTTTACGTGGGATCTGCTGGAAAAATGGTCCGGATCGCATCTTCAGATGCATCAGCGGATAACCCTGTCTCCAAGGACAAGGGTGTTTCTTCTGCGGTGGCTGCAGAGTGCTCATCTATGAAAGGGCCGCAGATTCGGCATTCAGGACTGGGTCCTGGTGACCACGGATGCCAGCCTGAGTGGCTGGGGAGCAGTCACACAAGGAAAAAATTTCCAGAGAGTGTGATCGAGTCTGGAGACTTCTCTCCACATAAATATACTGGAGCTAAGGGCAATTTACAATGCTCTAAGCTTAGCAAGACCTCTGCTTCAAGGTCAGCCGGTATTGATCCAGTGGGACAACATCACGGCAGTCGCCCACGTAAACAGACAGGGCGGCACAAGAAGCAGGAGGGAAATGGCAGAAACTGCAAGGATTCTTCGCTGGGCGAAAAATCATGTGATAACACTCTCAGCAGTGTTCATTCCGGGAGTGGAAAACTGGGAAGCAGACTTCCTCAGCAGGCATGACCTCCACCCGGGAGAGTGGGGACTTCATCGGGAAGTCTTCCACATGATTGTAAACCGTTGTGAAAAACCAAAGGTGGACATGATGGCGTCCCGCCTGAACAAAAAACTAGATATTGCGCCAGGTCAAGGGACCCTCAGGCAATAGCGGTGGACGCTCTGGTAACACTGTGGATGTACCAGTCAGAGTATGTGTTCCCTCCTATGCCTCTCATACAAAAAGTACTGAGAATCATAAGAGGGAGATGAGTAAGAATGATACTCGTGGTTCCGGATTGGCCAAGAAGGACTTGGTACCCGAAACTTCAAGAGATGTTCACGGAAGACCCGTGGCCTCTACCTTTAAGAAAGGACCTGCTCCAGCAGGGGCCTTGTCTGTTCCAAGACTTACCGCGGCCGCGTTTGACGGCATGGCGGTTGAACGCCGGATCCTGAAAGGGCATTCCAGAAGAAGTCATCCCTACCCTGGTCGAAGACAGGAAGGATGTAACCGCAAAACATTTTCACCGCATTTGGCGAAGATATGTTGCGTGGTGTGAGGCCAAGAAGGCCCCTACAGAGGAATTCCAACTGGGTCGTTTCCTACATTTCCTGAAAACAGGACTGTCTATGGGCCTAAAATTAGGGTCCATTAAGGTTCAAATTTCGGCCCTGTCGAATTTCTTGCAGAAAGAACTGGCTTTAGTGCCTGACGTTCAGATGTTTGTAAAAGGGGTACTGCATATACAGCCTCCTTTTGTGCCCCAGTGGCACCTTGGGATCTCAATGTTGTTTTGAGTTTCCTAAAGTCACATTGGTTTGAACCACTCACCACTGTGGACTTAAAATATCTCACATGGAAGGTGACGATGCTATTAGCCCTGGCTTCAGCCAGGCGTGTGTCAGAATTGGCGGCTTTATCATATATAAAGCCCTTACTTAATTTTTCATTCTGACAGGGCAGAATTGAGGACTCGTCCTCAATTTCTCCTTAAGGTGTTTTCTGTTTTTCACATGAACCAACCTATTGTGGTACCTGCGGGTACTAGGGACTTGGAGGACTCCAAGTTACTTGACGTTGTCAGGGCCCTGAAAAATATGTTTCCAGGAAGGCTGGAGTCAGAAAATCTGACTCGCTGTTTAGCCTGTATGCACCCAACAAGATGGGTGCTCCTGCTTCTAAGCAGACGATTGCTCGCTGGATTTGTAATACAATTCAGTTTACACATTCTGTGGCAGGCCTGCCACAGCCAAAATCGGTAAAAGCCCATTCCAAAAGGAAGGGGGCTCATCTTGGGCGACTGCCCGAGGGGTCTCGGCTTTACAACTTTGCCGAGCAGTTACTTGGTCAGGGGAAAACACGTTTGCTAAATTCTACAAATTTGATACCCTGGCTGAGGAGGACATGGAGTTCTCTCATTCGGTGCTGCAGGGTCATCCGCACTCTCCCGCCCGTTTGGGAGCTTTGGTATAATCCCCATGGTCCTGACGGAGTCCCCAGCATCCACTAGGACGTCAGAGAAAATAAGATTTTACTTACCGATAAATCTATTTCTCGTAGTCCGTAGTGGATGCTGGGCGCCCATCCCAAGTGCGGATTGTCTGCAATACTTGTACATAGTTATTGTTACAAAAATCGGGTTATTCTTGTTGTGAGCCATCTTTTCAGAGGCTCCTTCGTTGTTATCATACTGTTAACTGGGTTCAGATCACAGGTTGTACGGTGTGATTGGTGTGGCTGGTATGAGTCTTACCCGGGATTCAATATCCTTCCTTATTATGCACGCTCGTCCGGGCACAGTATCCTAACTGAGGCTTGGAGGAGGGTCATAGGGGGAGGAGCCAGTGCACACCACCTGATCCTAAAGCTTTTATTATTGTGCCCTGTCTCCTGCGGAGCCGCTATATCCCCATGGTCCTGACGGAGTCCCCAGCATCCACTACGGACTACGAGAAATAGATTTATCGGTAAGTAAAATCTTATTTTTAAATATTTTAGGGGGGATATGCAAGTAGGTCCATTTTTTTTCACCTAGGTAAATTAAAATATATATATATATATATATATATATATATAGATAGATAGAGAAAAAAAAATATATGTATATATATATATATATATATATATATATATATATTAGAGAGACAGATATATCTCTATCTATATCGCTATCTACACATACATAGTCAGTGTCTGGCACTCCAGTAATAAAGAATCAACGGTTCCGGTGCCCTTCACTCCACTGCAGTCACTTATATAGTCATTCCCTTTTATCAGGACTTGATGCAGCGCAAAACGCCTGGCGTGAGTGAGCTGCCAGGACCTATGCAACTGTGCTAATGTCTGGCGTCTTTTTATGCCCTGTGTGTCTTAGTCAACTGTTGCACACAGATATACAAATGTCATATATCAATTTTATCAGCACAGTCTCCTAATGTGTCCTAAAACAACTTTCAGCTGAAAAGAAGTACAAAAGATGCCCGATGCTAGAATGATCTGTTCTCTAACAACTCCCCATCACAAATCACGTGATGGCTGAGCATGATGGCTTCAGCTTTTACCATTTACAATAAGGTCTTATGGATTGATGTCTACTGTGAGGAAACAAACGGTATCTGGACTCTTGGTCGACACCAATTAGGCCGACACTAGTAATGTCGAGACAGCCATTAAGTTGACATGAACCAGGTCAACATGAGTTTTTGACATTGTTGGGGGGGGGGGGGGGGGCTTTTTCATACTTTACGATCCACGTGGACTGATTGGGAACTGTAATCTGCGAGCCATGCAAGGGGACGCAGTGCGTTAATTAGGGTTCCCGGTCACTTGACGGAGAAAACGACACCAACAAAAAAAAACAACAACCTCATGTCGACCTTGTTCATGTTGACCTAATGGTTGTGTCGACTTAGCCACTGTCGACCTAATGGGTGTCTGCCTAATTGGTGTCGACCCTGAGTGATTCTAGTACATGACTCCTGCTGACTTATATTGTACCGGCTTTTTCTTAACCCTTTTCTTCTCATCCACAATCTTTGCGGCCACTTAAGGAAATTTTAACTGAAAGAGTGAGTGAAGTATGACTTTGTTCTAATGACATCCAGTAGCTTATGGGGCTGGCAGAATGGCATGAGGAGTTTGTGGTTTGTCACTTTATACCCCCTAGTGCCAGCTGTTTTGTGTCATTTGTACTTTCTCAACACATTGTATGAAAATTGATACCATCTGGGCTGTTGTCCATACAATGTTAAGGAAGGGTGGCCTTGCACGTCTCAAGCTTGGGTACACATTAGACAACCAGCAAACGTTGCGATGGTCATCCAGATTTTCCTTTAAACTCCCAGACAAACGATATAGTACATACACACTACAATTTTTCAAAATACCTAAAGCTCTATCATCCGTGGCCACATGCAGGAGTATGCTATCTTTGACAGTATCCTCAAATTGAGCTGCACGTAGGGGCGACCTGAAGATGCAAGGAACGCTGCCGCGGGGGCGCACATAGTACACTTGGTGATTTGAACGATCTGTTGTTCTGATCTGTCGGAATTGGGCAAATTGCTCAAATTATTGTGCAATGTGTACCCAGCTTAAGGGATATTGTGACCGGGTGTCTCATAATGCATACATCTTCTATGCAAACTTTAAGTGTCCGTTTTCACCAATGGAATAAGAACGCATGCTTCGTGGACAGAAATACTACAGTAAAATACTAGTACTTCAGGTATGTTGTTCAGCATAGTTGGATACAGACTGATTCAGACTGTCCTTTAGTGGATTGATTTGTGCATTTAAATGATGTGAATGTTAAGACAAAAGCCTTGTAATTCTCAACCATTGCAAGTACTACACTGAATAAACATTAGCTGATAACCGGTAAATACTGGAATATGATAAATTATAAGGACATGTACGTTTTTGTCTTGTTCAGTTCTACTGTGAGATTTTAGTTGGCATTTGAGTGTTTATGTAGCTTTTAAATTGTATTACTAATACCATTTGGACTGATACTTTGGAGCTTTGTGAAACAAATACATTTTTACAATTCCATTACTTTGTGTATTTATGATGTGTTTGCACTGCTTTACCAGCCCTCTCTTGCCAGAGAAAGCACAATGCACATGTTTCCTTTTTCTGTATGGAGAGGGCTGAGTATATTGCTCTGCTTGCAGCACGCGGCCATAGCTTGGCTTTCTACTCACCCTCACTAACACAGTGATCTGTTTCCATTGCTTTGGCTGGCTGACCTTCTCCCCAAATCCCCCTCTCCTCCACACCTCGCAATCGCATGCTTCCTAATGCCTCTGCGCAGACGGGCGCACCAGACCGCCGAGGAGCTTGGGAGCTACAGGCCGGCCGACAGGCTCACCCCGCTTACCTGGCACCTCACCTGGCATCAGACCGGCATGGGGGATCCGTGCAGGTATCAGAGCATGTTGGGTTTCTTCTTTACAAGCACGAAGAATGATTAAGAAAATGTATAGGAGAACAGATAATTAGCATATAGCACCGGTAACCGTGAATCTGCTGAATAACATGGTAATTATTCTACAGCAGTGGTTCTCAAACTCGGTCCTCAGGACCCCACACGGTTCACGCTTTCCATGTCACCCAGCAGCTGCACTGTGTGTCACCAACTGTCGCATTTAAAAAATCTACAGGTGACCTGCAAAACATGAACCATGTGGGGTACTGAGGACCGAGTTTGAGAACCTGTGATCTACAGTAAATATGTTAAAAGGGGTGTCCATCAGCTAGGCAAATTGGTCTTTTGCAGAGTTAAAAATATATATAGATAGATAGATAGATAGATAGATAGATATGCATATATATATATATGTGTAGATATATATGTATGTGTGTGTATGTATGTATGTGTATATATATGTATGTGTGTATATATATATATATATATATATGTATATATATATATATATATATATATAATGTATATATAATGTATGTGTGTATGTAAAAAAAAATTCTTGGCCCCCTCTATCCTTTTTAGTTGTATATTTATATTGATATATATATTAACTTGGGATTTGACATAAAGCTGCGCTCTCTCTTTTTGGTTCTATTCCATGCAGAGAGCACAGCATAGAAAATACATAGTAAGATTTGACGAAGCTGTACAAGCCAGTTATAGTCATCTGAAGGTGGACAAATTATTTAAACTCTGCTGTTGGGTTGTCATCTTGATTTTGGCGCTTACAGCAATACTTAAGTGTATAATATGCTGATCTAGGGTTTAGATAAGGAAATGTGTGCCGCCAGTGAGAGAACTGAAAGTGCTGAAGAGTCAGGTGTGGTAGCAGCAGTGTCACATTCTGTCACTCCCAGACACTGCATAACAAGCACACATAGAATATGACCAGTCTTTCTTATGACTTATTAGTGTCATCTGTTTTCTGTGAGTTGAATTAAAAAAAAACTATTAATAACATGCAAGATACAAATTTGTTTATATTAGTTGTCTTATGCTTTTTGTTTTACTAATGCTTGTTTTATTATTGTCTGGCACAGGTGATGAGTTCAACCAATGGGCAGCTGAATGCCGATGACCAAACAGGTGGTCACTCCAACGCACCGATCACAGCGCAGGCCGAGGTGGAGGTTGTGGAGGAAGCTAAGTATGTGCCCCACCTACTTCTTTACAGTTGGGATTCCTACCCTGCATGTGTTTCCATCTACACCTCTTCCCGTATGTCTCATCTTCATTCCTGTCTTTGTGCCTTTTTTGTCAGCACAACTTACCTACACTATACAATCACTGCCTTAAGCCCTTTCTGCATGCAGTCGCTTAGTCTTCAATAGGATACAGTTTGCAGCAAATCCACAATGTGTAGTCATATTGTCCTCTGTAAAGTAATTGGTGCAACGTCTGTAGTTAGAATAAAGGATTTTGGGGCTCTTCTTGTATGTTGCAATAACCAGGTTGTTTGATCATTACAGGGTTTAGAGGGGGATTTACAGTTGTTGGGTTTTTTCTATAGGAGTGTTTATATGTTTCTCACTCCAACCTCTGCATCTCCTTTTGACTTTTTTCATCATGATTTCTGTATTTAATTTGAACAATATGTGAACATTTAGTATAATTTAATGCTGCCCACCTTAATACGTCCAGTGTGTATGTTTTGTTACATCTTTGGTGTCGCCAGTAGCTGTTAGATGTCTGGAATATCCAGTGCCAGGGGGACACCAGCACATCTCCAGAAGATAAGGTTAATGGGAGTACATTCATTATCCTGGGCATTATAAAGTGTATCTGTATACATCAGTGCACTCATAAGGCATTGCCAAGAAACAGCATTTGATCAGTATGCTGGTAATGCCAAATCTACATTTAAGGCAATTGGATTGGGCTCTGCTCTTCAAAATCATCTGCGGATGGACAGAAAAAAAGAAATCTCCAGACCGTTATATCTATTTATTTTAATCATATGACACTGCGGTCTCAAGTATAAGAATGTTTACATTTTTGTCCTGTGTGAGAAGGAAGATGGTTTATTGTCAAGTGTCTGGTCAGTCACAGCCTCTCTTGACCTTAATACCCCTTTATTCTGACCTGCAAGGCATGTTGTCTGCATGGCTACATCCCCATCTCCTCCCTAGTGTCTCTTGGGTGTATTAATATATCTTTCTCTTTCTCTCTCTCTCTGTCTTTTAACACTCTGTAGCTGCGTGAAAATGCTCAACTTGTGGTGAGTCTCTCTCTCTGCGGAGCGCACACCAGGGAGAGGACCCCTTCTAATTTACCCATGAAATGAACTTGTGTACTTATTTAGAGTCCTGCGTATTAAGCCACCCAGCCCCTAGTTATGGAATATATAACAAGAGCTTGCTTTCCTGGTATTGCAGGCTCGGACTGTCACAGGTTGCAGCCTTGGCTGGGCAGTTAAAGATAAGCTAATATCATTGTATTTAGTTGAGTTGCTGTAGGTGATGCACACGTTACTCCTACTTACACTCAATATATATATATATATATATATATATATATATAAACTTTCCAGCACACTGCCATGTCTACACTGCTCAATAAGTGTTTCTCCATCATCCATAAGGGATACTGGGGACACTTAGTATGATGGGGTATAGATGGGGTCCAAAGGTGCACTTTAAGTTTCTTCAAACAGGGTGTGCTGGCTTCTACCCTCTATGCCCTCCCTCACAGCTCAGTTTAGAAAAATGTGCCCTCAGGAGAGGATGCACACGCTGGAGCTCCAGAATTTTTTCTCCAGTTTATTTTAAACGTTTGTTATTTTCAGGTAGGCTGTTGGGCAACACCGAGGGACACTGGGGGGGGGTGTGAGGTGAGGTGGGGACTGACACCACCCTCCTGGAGGTGCTAATTCTGATCCCGCTGACAGGACATCAGTCCTGAGGGTCAGTGTACCGCAGGCATTGAGCTCTCGCGCACACGTGCGTAGCACGCTGCACACCCCCAGCACAGATCCTGAAGACAGAAAAGTGGTGTTGCCGGGGGTCCCACTAGCAGGGTCCCCATCCCTGGTTCTTGGTGCGGGGCAGGCATATGGACTCCCTCTGGGGGGATCCAATAAACAAACACCCGCGCAAACTGGCAGTGTATTTAGGTAATGAGAACACTTTTTACACTATTTTGCGGACTTTGCCTGTATAAATATGTATATAGTTCCAGCGCCATTGCGGGGGACGGAGCTTCTTCAGAGCGGGATCAGCGACTTCCTGGTGCCATTTCCTGCACTCTCAGCATTGCTGCAGGATTGCCAGCTACTAAAAGTGATACTCCACGGCAAGGCACTGGTGCAGGGGTGTAGTTAAGGGGGAGAGCCCACTGTGGGAACCATGTATTAGGCTCCTCATGCACTGTAAAGCAAATTGCCTTGCATCTAACTTCTGCATTGTTAGTTTCAGGCTGTGTGCTGGTTCCTCCTCTGAGTCTCTCCACACATACTAGGCTGGGCAGGCTTGCTTGTACCTGTGTCTGTGTGTGAATGTAAATATTCCCTGTCAGCATAGTAAAGAAAGCTGTGTGTAATGTTTGTCACACCAGGTTTCTCTCTCCTCTGCAGATTCTTTCGTATGAGCAATGCAGTCAGCCTTCACAAGACAGTGGGGCTTCAGGGGGTGATTTACCGGAACCAGCTTGGCTGATTTCTGTTAAAACTATGATGGCTGACATGTCCAATGAATTAACTACTGCTAGACAGGAAAGGCAGTTACAACAGTCTTTGGCTGCTCTGACTAAAGATAGGGCAGATAGCAGACGTTTTTCCTCTCTATCACATCCATTACCCCAATATCCCTGTCGGAATCCAAGGAGGAGGTGCCAGAGGTGGAAGAGGGGGAGGAGTTGGAATCCAATATTGAAATGGATGATTCCTCTACTGCACAGGGTGTAGAGTCACTTATCATTGCTATAAGGGATGTACTACATATCCCTGGGTATGAGACAGATCAGAATCAGGTTTATTGGCCAGGTATACTTGCGTATACTAGGAATTTGTCTTCGGTTTGCTTTACAACAGCCAAGTAGGTAACAGATAAGCAGGTGGGGGGGTAAGCAAAGTCACACAGATAGGTATACGGTAGGAACACAAGTGAGTTACATGTACGTCTAGTCAGTCAATGTTCAGGAGTTCAGCAGGCGGACCGCTTGGTGTGCAGCAGTCTATTTTCTCTGCGCTGAAAAAAGTACTGGTCACATTTCCTGATTCAAAGAAATTGGATGATCTTTTCAGGGAGCCATGGGCTGACAAGAAGTCCCAAGTGACCAAGAAATTGCTGGCCGCCTTTCCTTTTGTTCAGGAGGGGCGTAAACTCTGGGAGACTCCCCCTGCTGTTGATGCTTTGGTATCACACCTGTCAAAAAAGACAGTGCTTCCGGTACCAGGGGCTACATCCTTAAAGGAACCTGTAGACCGTAAAATAGAGACAACTCTAAAATCTATTTATGTTGCAACAGGGGCCTCCCAAAGGCCTGTTATTGTAGTATGTTGGGTGACTCGCACCATACATACTTGGGCAGGTAACCTTCATGAGGGCCTCGCTGGGGATAAGTCCCTGGCTGAAATGGTGGCGTTTATTCAACATATTCAGGAATCTGCCTGTTTCCTCTCTGAGACAATAAAAGGCATTGGCATTATTAATGCTCATATGTCTACCATGGCTGTTTCCGCACGCAGGGTGTTGTGGTTATGACAGTGGGTAGCGGACGCAGAGTATAAACCAGGGGTGGGCAATTATTTCAGCTGGGGGGCCGCTTAACACTTCCAGTGAATATTCGAGGGCCACACACAAAGTATCTTGTATATACAATAGAAGACAATGTTACACATTACAGTAGCAGAGTCCCCTTTTTACACATTACAGTAGCAGAGTCCCTTTTTTACACATTACGGCAGCCGAGTCCCCCTTTTTTACACATTACGGCAGTCGAGTCCCCCTTTTTTACACATTACGGCAGCCGAGTCCCCCTTTTTTACACATTACGGCAGTCGAGTCCCCCTTTTTTACACATTACGGCAGCCGAGTCCCCCTTTTTTACACATTACGGCAGCCGAGTCCCCCTTTTTTACACATTACGGCAGCCGAGTCCCCCTTTTTTACACATTACGGCAGCCGAGTCCCCCTTTTTTACACATTACGGCAGCCGAGTCCCCCTTTTTTACACATTACGGCAGCCGAGTCCCCCTTTTTTACACATTACGGCAGCCGAGTCCCCCTTTTTTACACATTACGGCAGCCGAGTCCCCCTTTTTTTACACATTACGGCAGCCGAGTCCCCCTTTTTTTACACATTACGGCAGCCGAGTCCCCCTTTTTTACACATTACGGCAGCCGAGTCCCCCTTTTTTACACATTACGGCAGCCGAGTCCCCCTTTTTTACACATTACGGCAGCCGAGTCCCCCTTTTTTACACATTACGGCAGCCGAGTCCCCCTTTTTTACACATTACGGCAGCCGAGTCCCCCTTTTTTACACATTACGGCAGCAGAGTCCCCCTTTTTTACACATTAGGCAAGCAGAGTCCGAGAGAGCGAGCAAGCAGTTCAAGGCTGGTGACATCCACAGCCACACTAATATAATGTACAAAATACCAATAATTTTTAACCAAAGCAACAATACATCACTTGTCCCCCACACACTCATGCCCATGACATGAGTGTGTGATTTTTCACCTTGCAGGATCCTGTTTACCCGTAGAAGGAGGAGGTGATCAGTGAGCCGGGGAAGGGAGGCGGAGCATGTGTCCATGCAGCTGCATCGCCTCCCCGCTAATGTCACCTGTGGAGTGCGGACATCTGATGACCCAACGAAGAGTGGGCAGACAATGAGTGCTGGCCACACCGATGTAATGCGGGGTAATGTATGTAGAGGTGTGCTCAGCAGACACAGAGCTGAGCGCACAGCTACATACACTACCAGCGCATTCAAACAAAGACAAGACAGTGCGAACCCGCTGCTGCTGCCGCTGATGCAGAGGGCACATATCCACAATCCTGCCGTGGCTCCAGCGCCTGACGTCACAGAGGAAATACCTGTCAGCAGTCCCTGTGACGTGATCGGGTCTTTCCTCAGCGGCGCCGCATCTCAGAGCTCTGTAGCGCAATGACAAGCGGCTCAGCCAGTCGGGCCACTTGTCATTGCACACTGGTGGGGGACAGCGGGCCAGGCAGCATCGGTTCGCGGGCTGCATCCGGCCCGCGGGCCGCATGTTGCCCACCCCTGGTCTAAACGGAGGTGATTGGCTGTTTGGAGGTGCGTTAGACACTTTGATTTTTAAGCTACCGCTTGAAAGTCCACGTACCTCCCGTCTGCAGCTACACCGGCTAGATTCTCTTACACCAGGCCTTCCCTGCAGTCCTTTCAGTCTGCGCGGTTTAAAGGAAAGGCCAGAGGTGCCTCAAATGCGACATGAGGCTCCAGAGGTAAGTCACGTAAGCCCGCATGTGGGAAGTTTCCAGGATCCTCCTCTGGGTAGAAGGAATGCAATGGCAGTCTCTGCCATATTCATTGCGGGAGTGGACAACTGGGAGGTGAACTTCCTCAGTCGTCACGACTTACACCCGGGCGAATGGGGTCTCTATCCTTAAGTATTTCGGCAAGTCACAGCCCAGTGGGGCTGCCCGCAGATAGACCTGATAGCCTCTCGACTCAACAACAAGCTTCCGTGCTATTATTCCAGGATGAGTGACCGTCTGGCAGCGGCAGTGGACGCGCTGATGATGCTGTGGAATTATGGGCTGGTGTACCTTTTTCCTCTGATTCCGTTGCTCCCCAGCGTTCTAATAAGAATCCGAAAAGAGGGAGTTCACGCAATTCTCCTTGCCCACAATTAGCCTAGAAGAGTGTGGTACGCGGATTTTCTGACCATGACGGTAGAAGAACCCTGGCCTCTTCCACTAAGAAAGGACCTTCTTCAGCAAGGGCCGTTTGTCTACCCGGACTTACGGTGGTTTTGTTTGACGGCATTGCGGTTGAGTGAACCCTTCTAGCTAAGAAGGAAATTCCAGAAAAAGTCTTCTCCACCATGATTCAAGCCAGGAAGGCTGTCGCGTCAAAGCATTACCACCATATGTGGAAACCTTTCCTGGTGTGAGGGTATCCGACAGCAGATTTCAATTTAGGACGCTTTTTGCAGGTTGGTGTAGATATGAGCCTATGATTGGGCTGCATTAAAGTTCAGATCTCTGTCTTGTCCGTTTTCTTTCAGAAGAAATTGGCGTCTTTGCCTGAACTCCAGACGTTCCTGCAGAGTGTCCTGCGCATCCAGCCTCCTTTTGTGCCACCCACGGCACCTTGGGACTTAACGTGGTTTTGTCCTTTATGCAGTCCTCTTTGTTTGAACCTCTGGTGTCGGTTGAGGTCAAGTATCTTATGTTGAGGACGGTTATGCTATTGGCCTTGGCTTCCGCTAGACATGTTTCAGAGCTTAGTGTTTTGTCCTGCAGAAGTCCCTACCTGGTCTTTCATGAGGACAGAACGGAACTCCGGACTCGTCAACAGTTCCTGCCTAAGGTG